>NC_064615.1:680265652-680936723 GCF_023898315.1 Schistocerca nitens | reverse complement strand
TTGTTCGGGTCGTATAACATCATGCGCTGTAAGCGTGTCATGGAGCCTCTTCAACAGCACTCTCTCGAGCACCTTGCCAAGGTTCGGCAAGAGGCTAATTGGCCGGTAACGTTCTGCTAGGTCTTTACCTGGCTTTGGTAGTGAAACTATTCGAGCCGTCTTCCATACCGTAGGAAAATATCCCTGCAGAAGACAGCTGTTGAGAATTCGGGTAAGGAGCACAGTTGGCTTCCTGGGCAACTGTTTCAAATCGGTGTTGCTTATGGAGTCGTTGCCTGGCGCGTTATTCCGAGTCTTCCGGATAATTTTACGGATCTCTGCTGGTGTGGTGAGTCGTGGGCGGCTCTGCACAGGCGCAGTACGAAAAGCTGTCCATTCTGCTGTAACGACGGCTTCCTGTTCTTGCAGGCGGACGCCGTTCACGGGGGTCGCTGGTGAAGACACCTGGTCTTGCTAAGTCGTAGCATACAGCTCCGCCTGGGCGAGTTCGTCATAGAGGAGGCCATCTGGTCCTCTGATGGCTCGTTTAGGTGGCCGCTGGTGTCTTATGTTCTTGACTACCTGCCATTCGTTCTTGGTTCGAAGTAAGAATTCATCCATCTTATCTTCCCAGACCTGCTGTCGCCACTCGATCACTCTCCTGCGCAGTTCTCGTGTTAAGACGTGTGTTTCTCGTCGATCGATCGGGTTTCTATAGCGAAGCCAACGTCGCCCGCTCCTGTTTCTCTGTGTCTTCAGTTCTTGGAGTAGAGGCGGGAACTCGTCGAAAGCTACTACAGGGTAGACCGTGTGAGTAGTTGCCCTCCGTTTGGCTACCTTTATCTTCTGCGTCAAAGTTTGTACGGCGATGTCGATGGCTGCCGGTGTTGAAACGTCCTGCGTCGGGCGGATATTGTTGTCAAGATATGTCCGAAATTGACCCCAGATCAGAGTTTGTAAGGTGGGGGGCGGAAGGTTGGCCATTGCGTTTTCCAGTATGCTGAGAACAGCTCGGTGGTCAGACGAAAGATCGTCGACGGTGCGGATCTGGAGGTTCGTCTCAATGTTATAGGCCAGCATTGCACAGAGCTGTGCCAAAAAAAGTTTAGGTAAGAGCAGATATATTCGCCGTTTTTATTGAGGTAAGAATTTTTGCTTTTTTATTCAGAATGATCTTACAGGGCCATGACGCAGCACTGCTGTCGTCCAAAAATTTACCAGGTTACTGAATTTTTTTTATTATTATTATTACGAGGTTTAGGAATTTTCCTGTTTCGAGCTTACATAAAATGAGAAAAGAATTTTGTGGGTACATTAAATGGGAAGCAAATTTTGTGTGGAGGTTAAATGTGAATGAATTTCTGTAGAGAGGTTACACTAAATTAGAACCACATTCATTATTCATATTAATATTTATTATTATTATTTTTTATACTATTTTGTGGGGAGGTTACAAGGTCTGTTGCGATATATGTTCATAGGTGTTTCAATGTGCAGTCCTTCGCTACACTGGAGGCAGGTAAAGTTGCTGCTACTTAAAAACCACAGGAAAACTCTTGGAGTTCTAGCACTTGGCCTATCCTGTTGATGATCAAATTTAGCGCGAACTTCAGTGTGAGATGCTTCTAATAGTTTCCACAAGGAAACTCCGTCTCGAAATCTGGCAGAAAGCGCATAGCGAATTCGGTCGTATGTGAAGTACACCTACGACAAGACGCAATCAATACGTCCACTGCGCTATAACTGTGGTGATGTCACTGATGACAGTGCCACTAAAGCAGAGTTACTAAACACACTTTTCCGAAAATCTTTCACAAAAAAAAGGCGAAGTAAATATTCCATATTTTGAATCTAGAACAATTGGCAATGTCAATAACAAAGTAATAGATATCATCGGTGTATCGAAGCAGCTTAAATCAGTTAATAACTGCAATTCCTCCAGTCCAGATTATATACCAATCCGGTTACTTTCACAGTAGGCTGATACGATACCTCCATTGTTAACAATCATATACAACTGCTCACTCGACGGAAGATCCTACCTAAAGACTGGAAAGCTGCACAGGTCACAGCAATACTCAAGAAAGGCAATTGGATTAATGCACTCAATCACTAATGTCAATTTGCAGTAGGATTTTAGAACGTATACTGTGTTCGAACTCTATTGATTACCTCGAAGAAAATGGTTTATTGTGTATAGTCAGTGTAGATTCAGAAAATGTTTTTCTGAAACACAACTAGCCGTTTACTCACATTAAGTAATGAGTGATATCGACAGGGGATCTCAAATTGATTCCATATTTCTAGATTTCCAGAAGGCTTTCAACAGAGTTCCTCACAAGCTAGTTCTAATCAGATTGTGTGCTTATGGAGTATCATCTCGGTTGTGCGACTGGATTCGTGATTTTCTCTCACAAAGCTCACACTTAGTAGTAACTGACGGAAAGTCATCGAGTAAAACAGAAATATTGTCTGGCGTTCCCCAACGACGTATTATATGCCCCCTGCTCGTCTTGATCTACTTAAACTGATAGATCCTGCCAAGTCGTCAAATATGGAGTGTCTAGGAAACCTGCTTTCTCGAATATCTAGACAACAATTCAAGCAAACGATATTAATTAATTACAAAAAAGTAAATGAGACTACTTGACTTTGAATATTACACAGATGTGTCGCAAGCAAAGGGCGACAGACAAAATACTCGAGTTTCTTTAGTACAATTCCAAGTCCGAGCTACATAGAATGTACGAGCAAAGTAATGAGCTTTGACGCTTCTATTCACGTCGCTAGTCTTGAAGCTTCTCTTCGACTGGGCCGCAACCAGTCGGGCTCGGCGCTTATATCCTGTTCGCATAGAGGCCGCTACTGTCGCGTTGTCGTCCTGGAGAGGGGTCGGTCAGCGTGCGATTGGCTGACGCCTTGCCGCAGCCCTCTCTGCTTTATCGTTCCCGACTGGCGTGCCAGCGCTTGGCTTCACGCAGTAACATAAACGACATATGAGGCAATGTGAGTAGCCCTCTTAGAGTGTTTGCAGATGACAGGGTATCTCAACCGTCTTATTGAATCATAAGATGATAAAAACGCATAGAAAAATGGTTCAGACAAGGTATCTGTATCGTGCAACTGATTGTAAATAATGAAAAGCGTGAGGTGATCAACATGAGTATTAAAAGGAATCCGCAAAATTTCGGTTACACGATAAATCACACGACTCTGAAGGCTGTCAGTGCAGCTAAATACGGAGAGCAAACAAAGACTGGAATTTATTGGCAGAACACTTAGAAAGTGTCACGGGTCTCCAAAAGAGACTGCTTATACCACGCTTGTGCGCAAATAGCTGCAGATTTCAGTGCTGGGCCTTCAACAAGTGTTGGCGTGCGAACCATTCAACGAAACATCATCGATATGGGCTTTCGGAGCCGGAGGCCCACTTGTGTTCCCTTGATGACTACACGACACGAAGCTTTACGTCTCGCCTGGGCCTGTCAACACCGACGGTGGACTGTTGATGACTGGAAACGTGTTGACTGATCGGACGAGTTTGGTTTCGGATTTTATCGAGCGGATGGATGTGTACGGGTGTGGAGATAATCTCATGAATCAATGGACCCTGCATGTCAGCAGGGGATTGCTGAAGCTGGTGGAGACCCTATAACGGTGTGGGGCGTGTGCAGTTGGAGTGATATGAAACCCCTGATACATATAGACACGACTCTGACAGGTGACACGTACGAAAACATCCAGTCCGGTCACCTGCATCCATTCATGTCCGTTGTGCATTCCGACGGACTGGGAAATTCCAGCAGGACAATGCGACACCCCAGACGTTCAGAATTGCTACAGGATGGCTCCAGGAACACTGTTCTGAGTTTAAATACTTCCGCTGGCCACCAAACTCCACAGACATGAACATTTTTTAGCATATCTGGGATGCATTGCAACGTGCTGTCCAGTAGAGATCTCCACCCTGTCGTACTCTTACTGATTTATGGACAGCCCTGAAGGATTCATGGTGTCATTTCCCCTCTAGCACTACTTCAGACATTAGTCGAGTCCACGCCACGTCGTGCTGCGACACTTCTGCGTGCTCGCAGGGGCACTACACGATATTAGGCAGGTGTACCTGTTTCCTTGGCTCTTCAGTGTATTCGCCTGTGTTGCATCCAATCATGACTTCGGATGAGTTCTGAATCAGGAGATCAACAGTGAGGAACGCCCTATTGCTTTTGCACTGAGACAACTTAATAGGGCCGAAAAAAATGCATAGCCCTATATATGGAATAACGTATTTTCGACGTTACCGTTACGGGAAGACGTTTAAAGTGGTGACCGATTATACTGCTCTGAAATGATTATTAGGGTTGAAGGACCCGTCGAGCAGACTAAGTTTCAGTGAGTTTAACTATGAAGTAGTTCACAAGCCAGGAAAGGAACATGGAAATCCAGACGCATTAAGCAAGAAGGTAGAGGTAGCACAAGTTTAGCTCCAGGAACTTTCTGAATACCAAGCGGCACAGAATGCTGAAAGTGACTGCAAACAATACAGGACGCAACAGCAGTTCAGCGTGTGTGATGGTCTGTTGTGCAAGGTAACAAGTTTAGGGCAGCAGGTGGTGGTACCAGCAAGATTGAAGGAAGCAGTCCTAAAGAAAGCACATGATGTTGTGCTGTCTGATCACGGTGGATGCAGAAAAACAAACCGAAGGGTAGCGATGACGTATTAGTCGAGAGAAAGAAAAGGAGATGTGGATCAATATGTGAAGAATTGTGTGCAGCGCGCGCAGCGTGCAGACTTGAGTCATAACCAAGTTCCATTACAGAGATTTCCAGGAGTTTCGAAACTGTTTGAGATGATTAGCGTGGATATGTTGGGAATGTTTAATGAGTCCAGTGGGGAATCATTTTGTGCTGATGATGATTGATCATTTCTCTCAGTACATTGAGACAGTACTTACGCCGAACCATAAAGTGGTTACAATCGCACAGGCGTTGGCAATAGGTGCATACTGAAGTTTGGAACACTATAAATGATGATTACAGATCAGGGGAAGAACTTCGCGGCAGACATTGCGTTGTCCCTCCTCTCCTGACATCAACAACAGGCTGGCTGTGATGAATTAATTAATGAATAAAGTCTTATTTCTGTGGTTCATGGTGTGGGTTCCTGTAGTCATGTCCTAGTTCATGAACCACGGGCAACGTATGAGTGGCCAAGTAAGTGGTCCCGACAGTCGGGATACCAGTTACTTTGGAATAAGGCTGAGCATCTCGGACATATTCTGAGTCGTGGTCACCTTTGTGCTCATACGGCAAAGACTACCAAATCCACCGGTTAGTCCCTCAGCCGTTAGGGGTAAAACCCAATGGGACTCGGGGCAAGTAAGGCTAGCAACCTGCTTCCCTGGTACTTTAAATATGATGCTGGCAACAATCAGAGCAAAATGCCTCGGACCTTTGGAGGTGACGGAGTCCCACCTCTAACTGACAAATCAGGGACTCCTAAGATACGACTTGGCAAACAAATGGTAATGAGATGGGGAGTTATTAATATCAATGGGGGCTACTCTGGGAAGAAGGTAGAGCTGGCAGAGGCTGCAAGTAAGATGGGGCTGGACGTTTTAGCTGTTAGTGACATTCGGGTAAGGGGTGAGAAAGAAGAGGAAGTGGGAGAATACAAGGTCTACTTGTCAGGAGTCAAAGCAGGAATAGCACAATGGGGTGTAGGGCTTTACATCAGGAAAGAAATGGAACCCAGCGTAGTTGCAATAAGGTATGTAAACGAACGACTGATGTGGATAGATTTGACAGTGTCTAGCAAGAAAATTAGGATTGTGTCAGTATATTCGCATTGTGAAGGGACAGATCAAGATAAGATGGATAGTTTTTACGAGGCACTCAGTGATGTAGTTGTTAGAGTAAAGGACAAGGACAATGTTCCGCTCATGGGTGATTTTAACGCCAGGATTGGAAATCGAACAGAAGGGTATGAAAAGGTTATGGGTAAATTTGGAGAGGATATGGAGGCCAACAGGAACGGGAAGCAACTCTTGGATTTCTGTGCCAGTATGGGCTTAGTAATCACAAACTCCTTTTTTAAACATAAGAACATTCACCGGTATACTTGGGAAAGCAGGGGAACCAGATCTGTCATTGACTATATAATAACAGATCAGGGATTCAGGAAGGCTGTGAGGTACACATGTGTATTCAGGGGATTCTTTGATGACACTGATCATTATTTAATCTGCAGTGAAATTGGGATTGCGAGGCCGAAAGTGCAGGAGGTCAGGTTCATATGTAGGAGGATAAGAGTGGAGAAACTTCAGGATAAGGAAATCAGGCACAAGTACATAACAGCGATCTCAGAAAGGTACCAGTTAGTTGAATGTAGTCAATTACAGTCATTGGAAAAGGAATGGACAAGGTACAGGGACACAGTACTAGAAGTGGCTAAAGAATGTCTTGTAACAGTAGTGTGTAAAAGTAGGAGGAAGCAAACAGCTTGGTGGAATGACACAGTCAAGGCAGCCTGTAAAAGGAAAAAGAAGGCGTATAAAAATGGCTACATACTAGAATTCAGGTAGACAGAGAAAGTTATGTTGAAGAAAGAAACAAAGCCAAACAGATAATTGCAGCATCCAAGAAGAAATCTTGGGAAGACTTTCGAAACAGGTTGGAGACATTGGGTCAAGCTGCTAGAAAACCATTCTGGAGTGTAATTATCAGTCTTCGAAAGGGAGGTAAGAAGGAAATGACAAGTATTTTGGACAGGTCAGGAAAACTGCTGGTGAATCCTGTGGATGCCTTGGGCAGATGGAGGGAATATTTTGAACAGTTGCTCAATGTAGGTGAAAATACGATCAGTAATGTTTCAGATTTCGAGGTAGAATGGGATAGGAATGATGATGGAAATAGGATCACGTTTGAGGAAGTGGAGAAAATGGTCAATAGATTGCAGTGCAATAAAGCAGCTGGGGTGGATGAAATTAAGTCGGAACTCATAAAATACAGTGGAATGTCAGGTCTTAAATGGCTACACAGGATAATTGAAATGGCCAGGGAATCGGGACAGATTCCATCAGACTGGACAAAAGCAGTAATCACACCAATCTTAAAACATGGAAACAGAAAAGATTGTAACAACTATAGAGGTATCTCTTTAATCATCGTTGTGGGTAAAATCTTCTCAGGTATTGTTGAAAGGAAAGTGCGAGTATTAGTTGAGGAGCAATTGGATGAAAATCAGTGTGGGTTTAGGCCTCTTAGAGGTTGTCAGGACCAGATCTTTAGCCTACGACAAATAATGGAGAAGTGTTATGAGTGGAACAGGGAATTGTATCTATGCTTTATAGATCTAGAAAAGACATATGACCGGGTTCCTAGGAGGAAGTTATTGTCTGTTCTACGAGATTATGGAATAGGAGGCAAACTTTTGCAAGCAATTAAAGGTCTTTATATGGATAGTCAGGCAGCAGTTAGAGTTGACGGTAAACTGAGTTCATGGTTCAGAGTAGTTTCAGGGGTAAGACAAGGCTGCAACCTGTCTCCACTGTTGTTCATATTATTTATGGATCATATGTTGAAAACAATAGACTGGCTGGGTGAGATTAAGGTATGTGAACACAAAATAAGCAGTCTCGCATATGCGGATGACATAGTTGTGATGGAAGATTCGATTGAAAGTTTGCAAAGTAATATTTCAGAGCTAGATCAGAAATGTAAGGACTATGGTATGAAGATTAGCATCTCCAAAACGAAAGTAATGTCAGTGGGAAAGAGATATAAACGAATTGAGTGCCAAATAGGAGGAACAAAGTTAGAACAGGTGGACGGTTTCAAGTACTTGGGATGCATATTCTCACAGGATGGCAGCATAGTGAAAGAACTGGAAGCGAGGTGTAGCAAAACTAATGCAGTGAGCGCTCAGCTACGATCTACTCTCTTCTGTAAGAAGGAAGTCAGTACCAAGACTAAGTTATCTGTGCACCGTTCAATCTTTCGACCAACTTTGTTGTATGGGAGCGAAAGCTGGGTGGATTCAGGTTACCTTATCAACAAGGTTGAGGTTACGGATATGAAAGTAGCTAGGATGATTGCAGGTACTAGTAGATGGGAACAATGGCAGGAGGGTGTCCACAATGAGGAAATCAAAGAAAAACTGGGAATGAACTCTATAGATGTAGCAGTCAGGGCAAACAGGCTTAGATGGTGGGGTCATGTTACACGCATGGGAGAAGTAAGGTTACCCAAGAGACTCATGGGTTCAGCAGTAGAGGGTAGGAGGAGTCGGGGCAGACCAAGGAGAAGGTACCTGGATTCGGTTAAGAATGATTTTGAAGTAATAGGTTTAACATCAGAAGAGGCACCAATGTTAGCACTGAATAGGGGATCATGGAGGAATTTTATAAGGGGGCTATGCTCCAGACTGAACGCTGAAAGGCACCATCAGTCTTAAATGATGATGATGATGATGATGATGATGATGATGATGATGATGAGTCTTATTTCTCGTATAGT
Organism: Schistocerca nitens; assembly: GCF_023898315.1. Taxonomy (NCBI): domain Eukaryota; kingdom Metazoa; phylum Arthropoda; class Insecta; order Orthoptera; family Acrididae; genus Schistocerca; species Schistocerca nitens. The sequence goes on along the minus strand of NC_064615.1, from coordinate 680,928,227 downwards.
TGCTGGTGTGACCGTCTGTCGCCACACTGCAGGTGCAAATAACAGAATAATCAGGAATCAGACGAATCTGCAATAATATTCATAAAAGTCAAATCTTCTTATGTTTAAATATGAGTCTTCTACAGCAGATCCTTTTCGCTAAAGAGGAGCAGACATGGGAAAAATACATGATATTGTGAACAAAGGAAGAGTCCATAAACTGATACTTGCACAACACGACAATCTCTGAGTGGATGTTCTCTTTCAAGCCCTTTTGTAATGAAAGTATTTAACGATGTCCCTTTCTTTGAGTATGTAATCGCTTAAATAACTCACTTCAAATGATGTCATTAAGTCTAATTCGTCAGTACAGTTTAAAAATCAATGTTCACTTAAGCTAGGAATCGTAGTTATTGATAACATCCTTGCTGATAATCGGAATTGAAAACTGGTTTCGCAGGACAGAGGGGATCAGGTCGTGGAAAGAGGCCAAGGTCAATTACTGTCCGCAGCTCGTGGTCGTGTGGTAGCGTTCTCGCATCCCGCGCCCGGTTTCCCGGGTTCGATTCCCGGCGGGGTCAGGGATTTTCTCTGCCTCGTGATGACTGGGTGTTGTGTGCTGTCCTTAGGTTAGTTCGGTTTAAGTAGTTCTACGTCCTAGGGGACTGATGACCGTAGATGTTAAGTCCCATAGTGCTCAGAGCCATTTGAAGCCATTTTTGAAGTCAGTTACTGTTAGTTATACAAGAACACACACACACACACATTATTCCTCAAAGCAATGCACAGTTTTCTCTTTAAAACAACAAAGACCAATTCACGGCTGAGGGCCCAAGTAACTTCTCCAGAATACGTTTAAATGATTGCTTTTAAAACACCATGATTTAGAGCGACGGCTGAAGCCCTTACTTAAGTGTAATTGCAATATCTTCTCAGCTAAAGACCGAAATAATATTTCAGATCAACTAAGGAAATTCTTTAAAAGCCAAGCATTTACCAATTCCGGCTAAAGGCCATATTAAGGACAATTCAAATTAATTCTTCGGCTGAAAACCCAACTGAAAAAAATTTCTTTATATAATAAAAGAGATACTTTAAAGATAAGCCTTTCAATAGTACAACAGAAAAACATCTTAAGAAAACTTGAAGTATCTTGTCGGCTGAAGGCCCAAACAATTTCTCAAGAATAATTAAAGACAACCTTAAGATAAACATTCATAGAACACGGCTGAAGGCCGTTTCAAGAATTCAAGATACACTAAGGGCCATTAAAACTGCTACACCACGAAGATGACGTGCTACAGACGCGAAATTTAACCGACAGGAAGAAGATGCTGTGATATGCAAATGATTAGCTTTTCAGAGCATTCAAACAAGGTTGGCGCCAGTGGCGACACCTACAACGTGCTGACATGAGGAAAGTTTACAACCGATTTCTCATACGCAAACAGCAGTTGGCCGGCGTTGCCTGGTGAAACGTTGTTGTGATGCCTCGTTTCCAACTTTGATAAAGGTCGGATTGTAGCCTATCGCGATTGCGGTTTGCGTATCGCTACATTTCTGCTAGCGTTGGTCGAGATCCAATGACTGTTAGCAGGATATGGAATCGGTGGGTTCAGGAGGGAAATACGGAACGCCGTACTGGATCCCAACGGCCTCGTATCACTAGCAGTCGAGATGACAGGCATCTTATCCGTATGGCTGTAACGGATCGTGCAGCCACGTCTCGATCCCTGAGTCAACGGATGGGGAAGTTTGCAAGACAACAACCATCTGCACGAACAGTTCGACGACGTTTGCAGCAGCATGGACTATCAGCTCGGAGACCATGGCTGCGGTTACCCTTGACGCTGCATCACAGACAGGAGCGCCTGCGATGGTGTACTCAACGACGAACCTGAGTGCACGAATAGCAAAACGTCATTTTTTCGGATGAATCCAGGTTCTGCTTACAGCATCATGATGGTCGCATCCATGTTTGGCGACATCGCGGTGAAAGCACGTTGGAAGCGTGTATTCGTCATCGCGTTACTGGCGTATCACCGGGCGTGATAGTGTGGGGTGCCATTGGTTACACGTCTCGGTCTCCTCTTGTTCGCATTGACGGCACTTTGAACGGTGGACGTTACATTTCAGATTTGTTACGACCCGTGGCTCTACCCTTCATTCGATCCCTGCGAAACCCTACATTTCAGCAGGATAATGCACTACCGCATGTTTCAGGTCCTGTACGGGTCTTTCTGGATACAGAAAATGTTTGACTGCTGCCCTGGCCAGAATATTCTCCAGATCTCTTACCAATTGAAAACGTCTGGTCAATGGTGGCCGAGCAATTGGCTCGTCACAATACGCCAGTCACTACTCTTGATGAACTGTGGTATCGTGTTGAAGCTGCATGGGCAGCTGTACCTATACACGCCATCCAAGGTCTGTTTGACTCAATTCCCAGGCGTATCAAGGCCGTTATTACGGCCAGAGGTGGTTGTTCTGGGTACTGATTTCTCAGGATCTACGCACCCAAATTGCGTGAAAACGCAATCACTTGTCAGTTCTAGTATAATACATTTGTCCAACGAATACCCGTTTATCATCTGTGTTTCTTCTTGGTCTATTCAAAAAAAAAAAAGATTGCACCACATGGATTGTTATAAGGTTCCTTCCCTACGTGCTAGTGATGCTGTAGTGCTGTAGATGTACTTTGGTGGCTGATGGTTTATTCTTCAGACCTCAGTAATGCTGGAAAAGAATGCAACAGCTGTTTTGCCTACCTCCGTCGTTACTCTTGACATTTCTCTGTCCAATATTTCCATCTCGATTAAGTCCGAAAAATATTGTAGCAAGCGACTTGTACTTCTAGACGATGACGTTTCTGTGCAAATGATAAAACCGTATCAAATATTGGCGTCGAAAACACTCAATAAGCACATACTAAAAATTCACACAGAGTGTACGGACGGACAGATGCCAGTGAAATTCAATATTATTAAGATCAACCTTTGCATTTCCCTCGTCAACCGGAAGTAATACATTGGTACACAGAGCAAAAACTGTTGCTGACAAGGGGCACTTTGATTCCGGAATTAACTATCTGAAGTACGTGTTTCGAAAGAACGGCTATGGTTCACGTGGTATGAAGTCAGCGTTCTACAAGATAAGAAAACATGAAAATGTTCAACGGTCCGGAGATGGTCTATCAATTGTACTCCTTCCTTTCTGCGGCGCAACGTCCAGCAAAATAGGTAGTCCTAGAAAGACGAAGTATAATACCTCATTTCCGACCCCCTAAGAGCATAAATGAGATGTACGTCCTATTAAGGACAGTCTCGGCCTCAGTATCCTTGGAATTTGTAATATCCCTTGTGAGGGCGGAAACAGTCACGTTGGTCAGTCCATCCGTACCGTTTCCACCTGTTGTGCAGAACATCAACAGCCTATTGAAAATCAAGAACTGGAGATATCTGAGTTGCTGTAATTCAGTTGTTGGTGCCGGTCTTCTGCTAAAAAAAGCTTAGAAGAATGATACAATGAATAAAACTTCTGATGCAATAAATAAAATTATTCCTGATCGTAATCCAAACAAACGTACAATATTGTTTGATGAAACAAAAGTTTTGTCTCAGGCTCCTGCATACCTGGGATGCTGTAATTAAAGAGGCTACAGAACTATGAATGTGTGAGAGAAACTTCAGCCGTGACAGCAAATATGATCTCAGCGGTGCACGGAAGCCAACTCTCAGTGCAGAGAAGAAGCAGAGATATTCGTCACAAAGTTTACGCTGCTACGGGAGCGTTGGCGCCACCAGCGCAGACGTTGACTCTGTCTGCGACAGCATTACGTAACTACCGATCAATCACAAGCCGTCTATAGGCTATATAAGACTACAGTCTAACACAACAGTTTGGGCTCTTTCCTCTCCCCTCTCCTCTACCTCCTGTACACGGCAAATATGCCCCAACCCCCCCCCCCCCCTCCAGTACACCTCTTGCAATATGTTGATGACACCGCATTCCTCGCCCTCGCTCCTACCTTCCAACGGTCCCAACGCCTTCTTCAGAATCACCTTGACCTTTTTGCTGCATGGTGTAACCAGTGGCTCCTGAAACTCAACCCTTCCAAGACCCAGACAATCTTCGTAGGTCATACCACTCGCTCCTTCCGGCTCCTGGATTTCTCCCTTACTGTCTGCGCCCGTCCTGTCCGCCTCACCCCCACCCTCACCTACCTTGGCCTCACCATTGACCGTCACCTCACCTGGATCCCTCATCTCCGCTCCATCCAATCCAAAGCCCACAACTGCCTCCGACTCCTCAAACTCCTCTCCAGCCGGACATGGGGGTTGCACCCCTCTACCATCCTCCACACCTACAAATCCTTAATCCGTCCCATCCTCTGTTACGCCAGTCCTGCCTGGATATCTGCCCCCCCCCCAATTCTATAAGTCCCTCCAGATCCTTGAGCGTCATGCACTCCGCCTTGCCTTCCGTATACGCCTCCCGTCCCCCACGCGGATCCTCTATGATCTCATTCCTTTCCCCCATCTGCTCCTACTCTTCGAACATATCCACATCCTCTATACTTCCCGCCGTCTTGAACCCCCTCACCCCCTGGTTGCTCCTCTCCTCTCCGATCCCCGCCCCCCTGCCACGTCTTCACCATTGTGTCCCCCCTACCCTCCATCTCTACACCCTACATCTCCCTTCCCAAGGTGGCTTCCATCAACTCCCCCTCCCGGATGATGCCCTCTCTCCCTCCATTTATCCCTCCTATCAACTCTGATCCTCACTCCCCCTCCTTTCCTCTGTCCTTTTCCCGGGCTCCCTCTCCACCCCTTCCTTCCTCTTTCTTCCCCATCTCCCCTCTCTTTGCCCCCTTCTCTCCCCCGAGTCCTTTTACATTTCCCTCCTCTGCCTCCTCTCATTCCCTCTCGCGTCTGCCCTTCTCCCTCTTTATTAGTCCTCTCCCTCCTTGGTTCCCCCCCTTTTCGTTTTTTCCTCTCCTCCCTCCTTGTTTTTCCCCCTACTCCAGATCCCCCCCCCCCCCCACATCTGCCTTGGATCAGAAGTGCCATCTTTGTGCCGCCTTTTTCGTGCAGTGTTTTACGGTGTGTTTTTCCAGTGCATGCTCCATGTTGTGTCTTTTGGGAAGTGTAGCGAACAGCCATCATACTGTCGCTGGGTGTGCTTTTTTTATCTCTTCCGAACAGAACCCAGACTGTCGCCATGTTTTTTAATTGTGTGTCTACTATGTTACTTGTCTGATTCCTGTGTATTTTATCAGCATTGCCAACCCCCTTTTGCTTTCTGTTTTAACTTTCCGCATTTTTACGCCATTTTACACTTTAAATCACCATTTTATCGCCTGTCTTTCCTTGTTTCTTTCTTCTTCCTTTTTTAAACAAAAGTCTGTAGGCTGTAGAGCAGCATAGTAAGCTGCTGCCAGCCCGCCCCCTTCGGGGGGAATTGAAAATCAATAAAAAAAAAAACAGTTGCGACATCCCGTCTCGTTTTTGTTACCCATAGCAATAGTACTACCACAAGTGACACGCAGGCGACACTTCTGAATGCAATATCGGATGAGTGCGAATGCTAACGTTAATAATGTTTTGTAACATAGTTTTTACAGTAGGGTGTGCAAGTATAGCCATAAAAATCAACAATAACTCATAAATGACACCACATTTGTCATTCTTTAGTTTCCTAAAGATCTTGGTAAGTACGATACGGTACATTACAGAACAGTTTATTTACGATTCTTTCATAACGTTCAGATATTTACTGAATAACATCGTTTTCCTTTAATAACAAAAATCTACTATTAAACATTAGAAGACCTAACCTTTTACGGAAAGAAGACGTATATCTATCCAACAAAGCGGAGTTTTTGTTCGCTACAAACTCTGCCAAATCAACGAATGTGAAACATAAGAAATTTGTATGGAATGTAATACCTGCATTACTTAACGTTGCAAATAAGCCACCACACTTGTAGCTCAATGCAAAACCACACAGACGTGATAATAAAATGTCGAAAGCAATGAAACTGTTTCCCTACAAAGATGAAACCGAATTCGCAACTGTTGCTACATTTGAATCACAAACGGCAAGGATCTGCAACGCATTCACGTTTAAAGCAAAAGCAATTGTATTTTCAAAAAATTTCGTGTGTTGGAAAGTCGAATGAAGTGTCAGAATGAGCGAATCACTAAACACCATTAATAACTTTTATATGTTGACAGAAGTGCCTACCATAAGAAGAAGAGACTTCAAAACAAATATATTTATATTCATCCTCATGCCTTAAATATGACGTGTTTATACTCTCTTGCTTTAGCGGAGTAAGCTGCAACCACACACATATTCTAAAGTATTTCTTCATATTAAGATAGAACTTATATCATTGAACAGTGAGATTCAGCTGTTTTTACATTTATCTCACCTTAATTCATGTCTCTTGGTTAATGCATAGAACGCAAGAATGTAACAACTATTTCGTTAATTAAGTAGAAAAATAATTAAAAACAAACATTAGCCTTACGATGAGTGTGACTATCTGCTTCCACACCGCATGGAGCGCTGACAAAAACTTTCGCCTCAAGAGAGCGTCGTGACTGTGTTTATTAGACTGTGATAAGACCGCTACAGCGGCAGTTTAGACAATCAGTTGACGAAGGAGGTAATCGTCGAAAGCTCGAGGTTTTACCCTGAACTGACGCGGTATGAAGTCCGAGAATGTTTTATAGATATTGCATTAGCCTGAAACAATTACAGACACTCTATATTTAATAAACCTTAAAACTTGCAACAAATAATTTATTCTACCATCTTTGTTTAGATCATGTCAATGAGGACTTGGTTGCTGAGTAGCCGACACGTCTGTACCCATCTTTCAAGACTTCAGACAAAATACTAAAAAATTTTGTAGAAATATTCATTACAATTTTAGCTGTTACGTTACAAGATAGTGCCGCACTGGGTACGGTGGTAGGAGACAGGTTGGACAGATGCCAGGGGAAGGACTTCGAAGACTGTATTTGGGACAGCAGATTCCGGAGACATGAAAGAACTGAACGGGAGAGTGGGCGAGGATAATACGCTGTGGTGATGGACTAGGCGAAGGTATCAGAGAACACTATGAGCTGGGACGTGGGGCCATGCAGGCACCAGTAGAAGTACTGGCTGCGAGAGTCACCATGACAAGACCACTGCAATCGCTAGCGAACAGACTCTGGGACGCGAGAGTGGAAATGACGAGCTTCCAAGGGCCCATTCATCATGCGTTGGATGGCCAGTTGCGTCTAACCTTGTCGACACCAAACAGTAACTGCCAGGGTTAAGAAAAAAGCAGAGAAATCTTCTGTCAGAGCTAGGACATGTCGGCATCAATGATGTATGTCGCTAGGGATCGGAGGAAATCCTCTCTGGCTTCCGGCGGCTATCTGATTTGGTGAAGACTGCCAGTCTCGCTAGCGGGATGAAAGCAGAGCTCACCATCTGCAGCATCGTCAACATGACTGACTGCGGACCTTTGGTACAGAGCCGAGTGGAGGGTCTGAATCAGAGGCTGAGACGGTTCTGCGACCGTGTGGGCTGCAGATTCCTCGACTTGCGCCATAGGGGGTGGGGTTCCGGGTTCCGCTGGATAGGTCAAGAGTCCACTACACACAGCAGGCGGCTACACGGGAAGCAAGGGTTGTGTGGCGTGAACTGGGCGGTTTTTTAGGTTAGATGGCCTTGGGCAAGTACAGAAAGGGCAACAGCCTCAAACGGTGCGGGGCAAAGTCAGGACATGCGGGGACCAAGCAGCAATCGGTATTGTAATCGTAAACTGTCGAAGCTGCGTTGGTAAAGTACCGGAACTTCAAGTGCTGATAGAAGGCACCGAAGCTGAAATCGTTATAGGTACGGAAAGCTGGCTGAAGCCAGAGATAAATTCTGCCGAAATTTTTACAAAGGCACAGACGGTGTTTAGAAAGGATAGATTGCATGCAACTGGTGATGGTGTGTTTGTCGCTGTTGGTAGTAGTTTATCCTGTGGTGAAATAGAAGTGGATAGTTCCCGTGAAATATTATGGGTGGAGGTTATACTCAACAACCGAGCTAATTGGCTCCTTTTACCGACCTTCCGACTCAGCAGCATTAGTGGCAGAACAACTGAGAGAAAATCTGGAATACATTTCGCATAAATTTCCTCAGCGTGTTATAGTCTTAGGTGGAGATTTCAATTTACCAGGTAGAGACAGGGACACTCAGATGTTTAGGACGGGTGGTAGGGACAGAGCATCGAGTGACATTATACTGAGTGCACTATCCGAAAATTACCTCGAGCAATTAAACAGATAACTGACTCGTAGAGATAATATCTTGGACCTACTGATAACAAACAGACCCGAACTTTTCGACTCTGTAAGCGCAGAACAGGGAATCAGTGATCATAAGGCCGTTGCAGCACCCCTGAATATGGACGTAAATAGGAATATAAAAAAATGGAGGTAGGTTTATCTGTTTAGTAAGAGTAATAGAAGGCAGATTTCAGACTACCTAACAGATCAAAACGAAAATTTCTGTTCCGACACTGACAATGTTGAGTGTTTATGGAAAAAGTTCAAGGCAATCGTAAAATGCGTTTTAGACAGGTATGTGCCGAGTAACACTGTGAGCGACGGGAAAAACCCATCGTGGTTCAACAACAAAGTTAGGAAACTACTGCAAAAGCAAAGAGAGCTTCACTGCAAATTTAAACGCAGCCACAACCTCTCAGACAAACAGAAGCTAAACGATGTCAAAGTTAGCTTAAGGAGGGCTATGCGTGAAGCGTCCAGTGAATTCGAAAGTAAAATTCTATGTACCGACTTGACAGAAAATGCTAGGGAGTTCTGGTCTTACGTTAAATCAGTAAGTGAATAGAAACAGCATATCCAGACACTCTGGGATGATAATGACATTGAAACAGTGGATGACACGCGTAAAGCTGAAATACTAAACACCTTTTTCCAAAGCTGTTTCACAGAGGAAGACCGCACTGCGGTTCCTTCTCTAAATCCTCGCACGAACGAAAAAATGGCTGACACCGAAATAAGTGTTCAAGGAATAGAAAAACAACTGGAATCACTCAACAGAGGAAAGTCCACTGGACCTGACGGGATACCAATTCGATTCTACACAGAGTACGCGAATGAACTAGCCCCCCCCCCCCCCCCCTTCTAACAGCCGTGTACCGCTAGGCTCTAGAGAAACGGAGGTTCCAAATGATTGGAAAAGAGCACAGGTAGTCCCAGTTTTCAAGAAGGGTCGTCGAGCAGATGCGCAAAACTATAGGCCTATATCTCTGACATCGATCTGTTGTAGAATTATAGAACATGTTATTTGCTCGCGTATCATGTAATTTCTGGAAACCCAGAATCTACTATGTAGGAATCAACATGGATTCCGGAAACAGCGATCGTGTGAGACCCAACTCGCTTTATTTGTTCGTGATACCCAGAAAATTTTAGAAATAGGCTCCCAGGTAGATGCCATTTTCCCTGACTTCCGGAAGGCGTTCGATACAGTTCCGCACTGTCGCCTGTTAAACAAAGTAAGAGCGTGCGGATTATCAGACCAACTGTGTGACTAGATTGAAGAGTTTTTAGCAAACAGAACACAGCATGTTGGTCTCAATGGAAAGACGTCTATAGACGTTAAAGTAACCTCTGGCGTGCCACAGGGGAGCGTTATGGTACCACTGCTTTTCACAATATATATAAATGACCTAGTAGATAGTGTCGGAAGTTCCATGCGGCTTTTCGCAGATGATGCTGTAGTATACAGAGAAGTTGCAGCATTAGAAAATTGTAGCGAAATGCAGGAAGATCTGCAGCGGATAGGCACTTGGTGCAGGGAGTGGCAACTGACCTTTAACATACACAAATGTAATGTATTGCGAATACATAGAAAGAAGGATCCTTTATTGTATGATTATACGATAGCAGAACAAACACTGGTAGCAATTACTTCTGTAAAATAATCTGGGAGTATGAGTACGGAACGATTTGAAGTGGAATGATCATATAAAATAAATTGTTGGTAAGGGGGGTGCCAGGTTGAGATTCGTTGGGAGAGTCCTTAGAAAATGTATCCATCAACAAAGGAGGTGGCTTACAAAACACTCGTTCGACCTATACTTGAGTATTGCTCATCAGTGTGGGATCCGTACCAGGTCGGGTTGACAGAGGAGATAGAGAAGATCCAAAGAAGAGCGGCGCGTTTCGTCACAGGGTTATTTGGTTAGCGTGATGGCGTTACGGAGATGTTTAGCAAACTCAAGTGGCAGACTCTGCAAGAGAGGCGCTCTGCATCGCGGTGTAGCTTGCTGTCCATGTTTCGAGAGGGTGCGTTTCTGGATGAGGTATCGAATATATTGCTTCCCCCTACTTACACCTCCCGAGGAGATCACGAATGTAAAATTAGAGAGATTAGAGCGCGCACGGAGGCTTTCCGGCAGTCGTTCTTCCCGCGAACCATACGCGGCTGGAACAGGAAAGGGAGGTAATGACAGTGGCACGTAAAGTGCCCTCCGCCACACACCGTTGGGTGGCTTGCGGAGTATAAATGTAGATGTAGACTGATAGCAGAGCCTTACGATCAAAACCTTCCTTTCTGTTATCATATAGTGTCGGTGGAGGTGAGGACGGACCAGGCACGATTTTACGTGCTAGTAAGGATTCTGGCGTTGGGAAGACATTTGTATTTCATACACTCCTACGCAGTGAAATTGGAAACCATAGGGAACTTTGTGCAGGTGAGGCTAGGTGGCGTGTTGCTGATATCTGAAGAGGGAGACAGTCATGCAATGATGACAGAGGAAGAGCTATGACAACGTCAGAGGGAGAAATTTACAGTATGTCCAGCTCGTGTGATTCAGACGAGAGTGAAAGAGCACAGTGCAGTTGTTCATGGGTAGAGCGGGCGTCAGCATTGTCTGAGGGATATCGTGGAATCTGGGCCATATTTGCAGCAAGCAAGTCTGCACTGGATTTATTCCGCATATAACAGTATGGTAGTAGTAGAGGTAGTAGTAGTAGCGAGTCGCTATGAGCATGGAAGGGTCACGGGGGCGAGACGACTGGAACTAAAAGCTAGTGACTTGTTGATTAATGGGACAGCATGCAACGTAGACTGGAGATACTCCTTAAGCAGAACCTAATCTTTCTCAACCATACCTGAAAACCAGACCCAATTCATTCCCTGAACCAATTAATAGCCGCACAAGAGAGGCTAATCTCTGTGGAGCAGTTAATGCAGCATGTCATACAATATCAGGAAAGGCAACAACACATAACCACGACCTTTAATTATACGATACCTAGCGCTGTAGTAACTCTAACTCTACTTTACATAGCTTTCATCTATTTGAAGCAGAGGGCTGCCCATCAGACCGATCCGCCAGTAATACAGATCCCGGTGGACTGGATTCCTAGAGTATGAAAGGGAATGCGACGTTATAAAACAAATTACCGTGATAGAATTTAAGGGGATATAAGGCCACGGCGTAATCACTGAACGTGTGCAAATTGCCAGTGGCATATCTTTTACCAGGAGGTGAGAAGTGTAGAATCATGAAGTTATGATAGTTCTACAGAAACTGCTGGACCGTTAAGACATAAGCAAATAAAAGGCATAAGGAGGCATTTAGCATTCAAGGGTTGAAAATTGTACTACCAGATGTTTTGTTGGGGAAATTGTTTTGTGTAAGTGACACACAGTGGGGAACCAGTCCTAGTTCTGTGGGGCTGGGTCTTCACTATGGTGAGGGGTAATGTAGAGCCACATCCAAGTTAAGAGTAAAATTTGTGAGAAGGTGCAATGGAACACTCCATTATCCGCCAGGGACAGGTGAGTGCGCCATGTCGACATATGGGTTATGACAATAAGCAGTCCAACAGTACCACCAGGCCACAGGGGCTACGCCAGACGTGGAAACGATAAGGAGCCACCAGCCACAGTCGCAGGTTCAAGTCCCCGCCAGGCTACCTGCTTTCTACACTAAGTCTACCGCCCCAGACTTGGTGCCACAGCACAGCGGGCCTGCCGGTCCACTGCAGCAGCACCCAGACTCCTGCCAACAGGCAGCGGGTCACAGCCCGGGCAGAGCAGCTGCCTTCCAACAACAAGCGGCCGTGTCTCTTGCTGCTCATTTGCCGCCTGGGTACCGTTATTCGTCGAAGAGGAGCTGCCTCTGCAAGACCCTAGTAGGCACTGCAAATGTCGGTGCTGTGTGGCTCGCTCGTCATAACCACAGGCCTGTCACGGAGTACAGATGTAGCAAAGTAGGGCACCAGCGCATGTTGCAGCCAGCGGACGGGCACTAGTCGCCGGGAGACGGACTACCGGCGCACTCCTGTGAGGCCGGGTCACGAACGGCTCCCCACCACACCCCAGACCAACGTGTAATTTGGAAATAAAGTATTGGTTTTGACAGCTGCTTCTTGCTGGGCCTCATCGGCCTGTCTCACGCCTTGGCTACTCGGCCTCCTGGCAACACAGCTGTCACACACCACCCCCGGGGTGACTATAGTACAGAACTACAGGATTTGGGAATACATCGTCGGAACCAATGAGTGGGCGCCAATGAGATGCACAATGACATATGATACACCATCAGCGGCATTGTTATTCGAGCATATCAGACGCTTTTTTTACTACGGTCGACGTAAAACTAAAAAATGATTGCTGTACAGGACAACTTTACTAGCAGTAGTAGTGTGTTAATCATGTTTAATTTCTGGAAACATCTTCGAGAATTAGATTGTTATTGGAAGTGTAATAAAAAAGTATTAGAGTGTTTAATATAGTTTGCATTCTCCTCTGCTGCTGGAGATTTCGACAGCAGTTCTGTTGTCTGTCTCATCACGTCCTTTGCTCTCCCCAGCGTTGCAGGAGTTCCCCCAGTAGCCATCTCGTTTTAACGGTCGTAGCGCTAGTATTTATTCATCTCTCTCACTTCCAGTCATTGCAGCCTAGACACGGGTTTCCCGTTGCGACACGCAGTCTTTTATAGGTAATCTTAAAGTGGTGTCATTTTTTTAAAAATATTAGTCGAGGTAATTGGTTGTAGCATAAAAACTTAATGACCTTGTGTATGAGACATTTTTTCTTCATTATTTACAGGTCTACTTTGGGGCCTCGGCCATATATCCTCATTGGCAGTAGCCATCTGGCACACTTCTTCATCTCGCGGCAGTCTCACTTCCGCCAGCTACCAGGTAGTTTAAATAAAGTGCTCGTCTATCCTATTCCCATCCTATGCCAGTAGTGCTATTCGTTTTTACAGTGCCGAATTAGCGATGTGTTGTGAGAGGATTTTTTCAGTCTTTTGTAGGTAGTCTTATAGCGGTGTAATTTTTTAAAATATTAGTGGAGGTAATTGGTTATAGCATAAAAATTTAATGACCTTGTGCGTGAGACATTTTTTCCTCTTTATTTACAGACCTACTTTGGGGCCTCTTACTGTGACATACAATAAGGTGAGAAAAGTCATGGGATGGCGATATGCACATATACAGACGGCGATAGTATCGTGTACACAAGGCATAAAAGGTCAGTGCATTCATGTGAAAAAGTTTCCGACATGATTATGGCCGCACGACGGCAATAAACAGACTTTAAACGCGCAGTGATAGTTGGAGCTAGATGCGTAGGACATTCCATTTCGGAAATGGTTAGGGAATTCAGTATTCCGAGATCCACAGTAACAACAGTGTGCCGAGAATGCCATATTTTAGGCATGGCGTCTCACCACGGACAACACACTTAATGACCGAGAGCAGAGGCGTTTGGGCACAGTTGTCAGTGGTAACAGACAAGCTACACTGTGTGACATAACGGCAGAAATCAATGTGAGACCTACGACTAACGTATCCGTTAGTACGGCGAAATTTGGCGTTAAAGGGCTATGGCAGCAGACGTCTGACGCGTATGCCTTTGATAACAGCACGAAATCGCCTGCAGTACGTCTGCTGGGCTTGTGGCCTGCTCAGATGAGTCCCAATTTCAGTTGGTAAGTGCTGATGGTAGGATTCGTGTGTGGGGTAGTCGTCACGAAGCCATGTATCCAAGGTGTCAACAAGGCACTATTCAAGCTGGTGGTTGCTCCGTAATGGTGCGGGCTGTTTTTACATAGAATGGACTAGGTCTTTTGGTCCAGCTGAACCGATCATTGACTGGAAATGGTTATGTTCGACTACAGGGAGACCATTTGTAGGCATTCATGAACTTCACGTTCCCAAAGAACGATGGAACTTTTATGGATGACAATGTTCCATTCACCGCTCCACAAGTGTTTGCGATCGGTTTGTTGAACGTTCTGGACAGCTCGAAAAAATGATCTGGCCACGGAGATAGCCTGACATGCATTCCATTGAACGTTTATGGGACATTATCGAGAGGTGAGCTCGCGCACAAACAACACTTTCACAGTTTTGGGTGGCTGTAGAGGCAACATGACTCGACACTTCTGTAGGGGACTTCTAAAGACTTGCTGAGTCTCTGCCATGTTGAGTTGCTGCACTACGCCAGGTAAAAGGAGGTCCGACACTATACATGAGGTATTCCATGACTTTTGGCACCTCAGTGTAACTAATGATGCAGGGACAACATACACATGGTGCTTAGGAAGAGTGTATTTCTTATCAAGTAGCCCATAGCGGAAATTGTTAAAAATCTAAGCATGTTGTATTTATGTACAATGAAGAGCCAAAGAAACTGGTATAGCCGTGCGTATCCGAGTACAGAGATATGTAAACAGGCAGAGTACGGCGCTGCGGTCGGCAACGCCTATGTATGACAAACAAGTGTCTGGCGCAGTTGTTAGATCGGTTACTGCAGCTACAATGGCAGGCCGTCAAGATTTAAGTGAGTATGAACGTGGTGTTATAGTCGACGCACGAGCGATGGGACACAGCATCTCCGAGGTAGCGATGAAGTGGGGATTTTCCCGTACGACTATTTCACGAGTGTACCGTGAATATCAGGAATACGGTATAACATCAAATCTCCGACATCGTTGAGGCCGGAAATAGATACTGCAAGAACGGGACCAACGACAACTGAAGAGAACCGTTCAACGTGACAGAAGCGAAACCCTTCCGCAAACTGCTGCAGATTTCAACGCTGGGCAATCAACAAGTGTCAGTGTGCGAACCATTCAACGAAATATCATCGATATGATGTTTCGGGGCCGAAGGCCCACTTGTGTACAGTTGATGACTGCACGACAAAAAGCTTTACGCCTCGCCTGGGCCCGTTGACAATCTCTAGACCGCCCGCGTACGCGATTCAGCCTTGGCACAGCGCCAGAGCCAGATGCCTCATGATGCGTCACAGCTCAGAGTATATTGCATCACACTGTTGACGACTGGAAACATGTTGCCTGATCGGACGAGTCTCGTTTCAAATTGTATCGAGCGGATGGACGTGTACGGGTATGGAGACAACCTGATGAGTCTATGGACCCTGCATATCAGCAGAGGACTCTTCATGCTGATGGAGGCTCTATAATGGTGTGGGACGTGTGCGGTTGGAGTGATATGGGACCCCTGGTACGTCTAGATACGACTGTGACAGGTGACACGTACCTAAACATCCTGTCTGATCACCTGCATCCATTCATGTCCATTGTGCACTCCGACGGACTTGGGCACCCAACACTTCCAGGATTGCTACCGAATGGCTCCAGGAACACTTTCCTGAGTTTAAACACTTCCGCTAACCACCGAACTCCCCAGACATTGAACACATCTGGGATGCCTTGCAATGTGCTTTTCAGAAGAGATCTCCATCCCCTCGAACTCCTACGGATTTCTGGACAGCCCTGCAGGATTCAACGCGTCAATTCCCTCCAGCTCTACTTCAGACATTAGTCGAGTCCATGCAACGTCGTGTTGCAGCACTTCTGCGTGCTCGCGGGGGCCCTACACGATATTAGGCAGGTGTACCAGTTTCTTTGGCTCCTCAGTGTATATGTTTTTGGGCTACTTTGTTGTGGTCAAGCTTAAGAATGCTTACATAAAATTTCATTACATCATTAAATTATATTAACTCTGCCAATAGGTCAAACCGTCCGTTTTAGCACACACCTACTACGGTGTCACACATTAGTAATGTAGGGATAACGTATGTGCAAGAGTTTATTTGTTTAAATATTGCACTGTGATATTTTTTAACATGCATAGCAAGAGCATATTTGTTGTTAATAAACATTGTAGAAAGTTTTTTTACATAACAGGTCTACGTTATAACCAGTAACTTCAGAAATTGTTTAACTCAGGATATCAGTGTATTTTGCTAAATTAATAATGTACTGCAGTAACTGTAAACATTTGAAATGATACAGTTACATGTATCTTGGAATGGAAACATGGATATTTGGGGATTATCGATCAATAAATTGTAAATAGCGGTAGGAGGTGGTCATGGAATGCTTACAGAGAATGTCATGGCACCATTAATTCATGATAATACAACAATATCTCAGTCGCATACTGTAATGTCAAAGTATCTTATGTTGTAAAGTATGTTAATATTTACCGTCATTTTGCATAATATGCTACATCATTAAATTGTAGTAATGCAGCCACCTTTTTTATTGTAGAAGTGTCTTACGTAATAAATAAACGTATTTCCCACCATGTTACAGAAAATGTTGTGACATCATTAAATTACAGTAATTCAGTTGCTCCGCAATCTCAAACTGTATAGTCAAAGTTTCTTACGCCACAGATTATGTTAATATTTATCGCCATTTAGCAGAATATGCCGTGACGTCATTGAATTACAGAACCCAGTAAAAGAGTATTATGTCAAAGTGTGTTACCTCGAAAATAATGATAATATTTAGCACCATTTTCAAGAATGGTATTTCTGCTACTGCTTCTGATCGATCCACTACAGCGTACAGACCTCGAATGACGGAAGTCACTGAGTCGCTTTAGAAAATGGTTCAAATGGCTCTGAGCACTATGGGACTTAACACCTGAGGTCATCAGTCCCCTAGAACTTAGAACTACTTATACCTAACTAACCTAAGGACCTCACACACATCCATGCCCGAGGCAGGATTCGAACCTGCGACCGTAGCGGTCGCGCGGTTCCAGACTGAAGCGCCTAGCACCGCTCGAGTTGCTTTAGAGATGAAAGGAGAAGGGAGAGAGGGTTTCCAGGCATTTTAATGTGTTCCTGTTGGCCCAGAGAGAAAAGGGATAGGGGACCCCCATAAAATTGCCCGAGATGCATGTGTGGCCTGGAAGGGGAGGGGTGAGAGAGGGAGGGATACGTGACACGTTCCAGGTTACTTCTTGATCTTGAGCGTACCTTATGCAAGTGCCCGACAGCTGTGAGTGGGATGACAGATTACACACACGTTATCTTGAGTGATGCGTCTCATTAAATCTAGAACACACACTGGTACCCTAGATCTGCAATCCTACTCATTTTTTGTATTTTCATTTACTAATTAATTGCGTAAGGGTTCATTTCATTCGCATGTGTCATTCACAGTAACGCAATTTTCACAGAAGTGAACGCTTCGTAGTACAATGACAGTTGTCGGAATCAGACTTTATCAGTCTAGCAAAAAAATTCGAAGAGTTTCATATATACGCCACAGGCTATTTCACAGTGCATGGCGGAGTGTACTTCGTACAGTTTTCTATCCTACTCCGTATGCGTATAGAGAGAGGGATACATGACTTGTCAATATGCCTCTGAACGTGCCTAAACTCTTTTTACCGTATTCTCGTGGTACCTTCGCGAGAGAACTGCTGCAGAGTATTTCTCGAATACAAGTTCTATAACAATACCGAAGAGGTTTCTTGACAACTATGTCGTCTTCCTTCCAAAGATTCTCATTTAAAGTGCGTGAGAATGTCTGTTACACTTTGGTATGGGCTATGCCGACCTGTTACAGCCGTACCACCGTGTCTCTGGATTCGTTTGACATCTGCTGTCACGCGTACTTGACGAAGATTCAAAACGCTGAAACAGTACTCTAGAACTTGTCCCACAGACATCCTAAGGCAGTCTGCGTCTCAGATGCACTGAACGTTTTCGGAATCCTTCTAAAAAATTTAAGTCTTACATTCGCGTTCCCTAATGCTGATTGTACGTCATCGTCTCATTTCATATTGCTTCCTGGTATTATCATTAAATACTTAAAAGATGTGTGTTTTTCAATATGGCCGGCCGCGGTGGTCTCGCGGTTCTAGGCGCGCAGTCCGGAACCGTGCGACTGCTACGGTCGCAGGTTCGAATCCTGCCTAGGGCATGGATGTGTGTGATGTCCTTAGGTTAGTTAGGTTTAAGTAGTTCTAAGTTCTAGGGGACTAATGACCTCAGCAGTTGAGTCCCATAGTGCTCAGAGCCATTTGAACCATTTTTTTTTTCAATATGTTCACCACCAGTGTAATTATCGGGTACTTGAGCACAGACGTTTGTGTGCGTTTAACGCTTAAACTCTGGTGGTAGCCGCACGGTGTGGCCTCCTTTGGTACGTAATCGTGAGCGCGAGACCCGCTGTACACGAAAACAGTACGTCAGTGAACAGACGCACGACAAGAGTCTAGACGCGTCAAAATAAAAGTGCATTTTCCTATCCCTCTTCTAGATCCGGACTTTGGACCGACAAACTTAGAAGTACGTATTTCTGTTGAATGTTAGGTTTAAACTTATAAATTGCATATTATCACTTTTCACGTCAAATACAGAACAAATTTTACATATCAAAGTACATGTTATTACATATCTGGTCTGATAAGGAGCGGGCCCGCAGCTCGTGGTCGTGCGGTAGCGTTCTCGCTTCCCATGCCCGGGTTCCCGGGTTCGATTCCCGGCGGGGTCAGGGATTTTCTCTGCCTCGTGATGACTGGGTGTTGTGTGCTGTCCTTAGATTAGTTAGGTTTAAGTAGTTCTAAGTTCTAGGGGACTGATGACCATAGATGTTAAGTCCCATAGTGCTCAGAGCCAATTGAACTATTTGATAAGGAGCGGGGTGCAATGTTCAAAAATCTAAAAAAAAAAAAAAAAAAAATGCTCTTCTAAGTCATGTGATGGGTGGTTGAGCCATTATTTTTTCTGTATTGTTAGTGGAAAGCGATTTGATCTAGTAAGTAAGTCATTACGCTATTGTGCGATTTATCGCAGCTAACATTTTATTATTTCGCTTCACTTTCAATCGACATTCTACAAACGAAGAAAAATTAACAGATATATGACCTAAACTGATCATCTCAACTTAGGCTGTTTCCGTAAGAGCGTGCAGAAATGTAACAGGACATAGAGAATACTCCACTGAGAAATTTGAGGTAGGGAACCTGGCGTCGAAGAAGCCAGATTAAGGAGATACGAAAGTAAACTTTGTCTAGCAGTGCTGTTTGCCAGCTTATTTACAACTAACATGCGTACAAGTTTACAAGTACTGCGCTGTTTATTTCCATGTACAGTCATGCTCAAAAGTATCCGAACGACATGAATTGCATTTCGCCTGATTCGCATGCAACCCACATAACGCAGCTGTCTAGCAGGTCCTCTATTCGCTCCTTGGTACAGTCGTTTGACTATTGAAAATGGTTCCAACAAGTCACCACTAGAAAACACTGCTCTGTATCGCAATAAATGACATACGTGAAATGTTACCACTCTCATTATTACGTCAGATAGGTATTGCACGTAGTAAGTTCGTCGTATTCATGATTTCCTCTTCAAAGTAACATACCGTACTTATTATTTAACACAAAATGCGATTAAAAATTTAAGTTATTCATGAGCAGCTAGTTGAGAATATGTATGAACTTCAAATTACACGACGAACCGTCTCGTTCTGCATATGGATACAAACCCAGGTCATGCAGACTAAGCAAAGATTTCATGACTGACGGAACCTAACAGTCATTCCTGATTAGGCATACAGAGAGTGATATACCTCGATTTTAGACAGTATAAGTTAGCAAATATCAACTTTAAATCGCATAACGCAAACATTTTTAACGGACGCGAATTCCTACCCAGCATCTATTGTCCCTGTTAACGAACTACGAGAGGTCTTAAATATTGCTTCTTCACAAGTAACTTACTTGCATTGTCGTGAGGTAAAGCTTTGTGTTGGACAGGGATTCGAGCCCAGAACCTAATCGGATAGATATCGACGCACAATCAACTGTGACATATCGGATTTTCTCGGCAGTAGCTAGATGTTTTAACTGAAATGACGAGACGAAACATTAATTTTTTCCTTCCCAGGACTCCAACCCGGCACCTATCGCTGTTATATTCTAGAGAAAACGAACGTTAAATATGGGTTTGTTGCACCAGCAGCGACATGTGAGCATGTCTGAACTAGAAATAATATGACGAAGAATTCAGTGCTGACTGGGAACAGAGCTCCACACATATCGTTGTTGACTACACACAAAGAGGCGTCAGCTACCGAATTTTTCTTCAGCTCGGAATAACATCTTGAACTTACAGTCATCTCGCAAATAGTTCTGTGTCTCACTGGGAGTCAAAAACGTCATATATCGTTAGTGTTGACAACGAGTGAAAATACATTAAAAATCAAAATTATTATCCACCAGCAGATAGGTGTTCTCATGCTAGAGCTTGATAATACATAATAAAATCTTTAGTGCCGGGCCAGGATTCGAACCCATTCACGCGCAATATGTGGAGATGTTGAGGAACCTACGGTTTTGAACAAACAACAAATTGTAGCCGAGCAGTATTGTCACGAAGGGATCAAATTCCGCGTTAAGGACGGTCTGAGCTGCATTCCCAGTTCAGAACCAATTTTATCGACGTACAGATGCTCAGATAAAAGATGGAATAAGTGTCCTTTGAGCCTAAATAGCGTTTGTTTCGTCACTAGAAATAAATAACTAGTATAAGAAAGGTTACTGGTGACAGAGTTTCTACATGTCGTCACTCCAGACTTTATTGTGGTTCAACCTAACGTCTACTTGGTAGAGAAGGAATATCATTTTTAATGTTAATTTCAGACCACAATGCCATTGGATCTTCTTCACTTGGTGTAGCCAGAAGAGAATGGAATCTGTCTCTCCCTATCTAAACTCATTGACAGAAGTTGCAATCGAGCCCAGACCATAGATATACAAACATATCATCAGTCCAACAGACCACCAAACCCTCTTCTCTGTGGCTCATTTTTCTGTCGTAACGCCGTTGCGACACACTGGTTGAGAATTCTGACACACAGGCTCCCTGGGCAGTGCTACATCATACTGACAACCCGACAGCCTGACTGTTAGTTTTACCTGATTTTGTAATCATTATAATCAGTATAAGCACATTACTGTTGTCAGTATGATGTAGCACTGCCCCGGGCCAGTAACGATAAAGGGCCCGTTTAGGTCAGTCATACTGTATACAGAAGTGGAAGAGAGAGCACCACTAAATTCTACAAACCGTATGCATTGCATACCCACAGAAATTACTGTTACAGTGTACTTATGGAGCCAAATGAGTGAACTGCGTATTTTCCGATGAGAAAGAGCACTGCCAAACAGTCTTCGCTGCGTTAGGTTACTTAATCTGGTGTCACTCTGAGCTAGAATTTATGTTCAGCGACTAAGTGTAAGGACAATGAGTCGGATGCGGGTTTTGCAACTGTGAAATACTTTCCTACATTATAGAAGCGAATATTAAATTTGAACTAATATTGCGAAAATTTCAGTCAGTTTCAGCACATTTTGTAAGATACAGTACAATGTATAATGTAATGTTTGGATACAGTATTACTAGTGTCCTGCTTGACAGTGTCAAGTCATTTACGTTGAAAAGCCATATAAGATGGAACGAGCATGTGAGAACTGTGGTACGGAAGGCTAATGGTCGACTTCGGTTTATTGGGAGAATTTTAGGAAAGAGTGGATCACTTGTAAAGGAGACCGCACATAGGACGCTGATGCGATCCATTCTTGGCTACTGCTCGAGTGTTTGGGATCCGTACTAGGTCGGATTGAAGGAAGAGGTCGCAGCAATTCAGAAGAGGGCTGCTAGTTTTGTTGCCGGTGCGTTCTAACAACACGTAAGTGTTATGGAGATGCTTCAGGAACTCAAATGGGAATCCCTGGAGGGAAGGCGACGTTCTTTCCGAGAAACACTATTGAGCAAATTTAGAGAACCGCCATTTGAAGCTGACTGCCGAACGATTCTACTGCCGCCAACATACCGGGTGATCAAAAAGTCAGTATAAACTTGAAAACTTAATAAACCACGGAATAATGTAGAAAGTGAGGTAAAAATTGACACAAATGCTTGGAATGACATGAGGTTTTATTAGAAACAAAAAAAAACTTCACAAAATGTCCGACAGATGGCGCTGGACAGCAAAACGAATTTGGGCTACCGAAAATCCTAGAACTGTCGTGGAAACTCCATTGCACGACGAGAAAGTCACGGTATGGGTTGGATCTACCACATCTACCGTTATCGGGCCTTTTTTCTTCGAGGAAATGCGTGATTCTGGTTTTGTAACTGCTACCGTGACGGGTGAGAGGTACGCCGATATGTTACAGAATCGCATCATCCCCAGCCTGGCTGATAAACACCTGCTGGAACGTACGATGTTTATGCAGGATGGCGCTCCACCCCATATTGCAAGACGCGTGAAAGATCTCTTGCGCTCGTCGTTTGGTGATGATCGTGTGCTCAGCCGCCACTTTCGTCATGCTTGGCCTCCCAGGTCCCCAGACCTCAGTCCATGCGATTATTGGCTTTGGGGTTACCTGAAGTCGCAAGTGTATCGTGATCGACCGACATCTCTAGGGATGCTGAAAGACAACATCCGACGCCACTGCCTCACCATAACTGCGGACATGTTTTACAGTGCTGTTCACAACATTATTCCTCGACTACAACTATTGTTGAGGAATGATGGTGGACATATTGAGCATTTCCTGTAGAGAACATCATCTTTGCTTTGTCTTACTTTGTTATGCTAATTATTGCTGTTCTGATCAGATGAAGCGCCATCGGTCGGACAGTTTTTGAACTTTTGTATTTTTTTGGTTCTAATAAAACCCCATGTCATTCCAAGCATGTGTGTCAATTTGTACCTCTCTATCTACATTATTCCGTGATTTATTCAGTTTTCAAATTTCTACTGACTTTTTGATCATCCTGTACATTGCGCGTAAGGACCACGAAGATAAGAGAAATAAGGGCTCATAAGGAGGCATATGAACAGTCGTTTTTCCCTCGCTCTATTTGTGAGTGGAAGAGGAAAGGAAATGACAGATGGTGGTGGTACAGCATACCCTCCGCCACGCACCGTACGGTGGCTTGCGGAGTATCTATATATGATGTAGATGCAGAAATGGTATGTTCATTCTGTCAACGATGGTATTTGCTGTTAACTGTAACTGTAACTAATGTAAATAAAAAAGTACACAGTAATGTGATTTTCTTCCTTTATTTATTTACTCGTTCGGCATCACAGAGGCATAATTTACAATATTCTTATCACTATATACTAAAAAAGAAAACAATATAATTCTACACTATATTAGATATGTTTTTGAGCCACTCTATGGCTGAGTCACTGAGTCTATGTATGTCCATGAGTTCACCACCATAGCCATACACTTTGCACACGAGTAGATGGTCCACTGTCTGTATTTCACCGCACTCACATACAGCGCTGTCTGCCAGGCCCCACTTGTTCATCAGGTGTTTACATCTCCCAACACTCGTTCTGACCCGGTTTAGAGCTGTACACACTCTTCTTGGTAGGTTGAAGCCATCAATCTTCTTGTTCGGTCGTGTACTAAATTTTTGTTCTTAATTCACTTGCCGACCATACTTCGTTCCAGGCCGTTCTCGGCTCAAAGGCTTGTAGCTCTTCACCGATTTTCCAAAAGGGTGATCTGGATTTAAGCCTGTTTGTCGGTGTCAGATCTTGGTGGATAGGGAGGTCCGGGTTGTCTACAATTTTCCTGTAGGTTTTTAGGGCTAGCTGTGATCGCCTGATTTCTGGAGGCTCTATGTTCGCTAGTACAGGAAGCCATGCACAGGGGGTGGCCCTGAGTGTTCCCGAGATTATTCGCATTGTCTCTCTCAGCTGGACATCCACTTTAGATACGTGTGCACTTCTCCTCCAGACTGGTGAACAGTATTCAGCTACACTGTAGACAAGGGCTAGTGCTGAAGTTCTCAAAGTGCTCGCTCCACATCCCCATGTTGTTCCAGCCAGTTTTGAAAGGATAGCATTGCGGGATTTTAGTTTTTGCTTTGTGTCTTCGAGGTGTGAGCTGTACGTTAGGGTCCGGTCTAGTTTCACTCCCAAATATTTAGGCTTATCCTCATGTCTTATGCTTTGGCCATTCGAAAAGATCTGTAATTTTCTGTGTGTCTCTCTGTTGTTGAGGTGCATTATAGTGCTGGTTGTTTTGTTGGGGTTGGGAAGTAGGTGCCACTTGGAGTAATAGGTGTTCAGGACTTCAAGGTCTGCATTCAGTGTCTCGTCGAGATCGTTGTAGTTTTTACTCTGATATGCGATGGCCAGGTCATCTGCATATGCAAATTTGCGTGATTTAGTTTGTGGCAAGTCAGCTATGTATAGATTGAAGAGAGCGGGTGCTAGTGCCGAACCCTGTGGCAGACCATTATTCAGAACCATGCTCTTACTGTTCGTGCCATGGAGTGAGACCTTGATTTTCCTGTTCGTTAGTATGTTCTTGAGTAGTTTGTAAGTCTGCTTGCAATTTATGATTCTAGTTAGCTTAAGCAGTAACCCTTCAATCCATACTGTGTCGTAAGCTGATGTGAGGTCTATGAGGACCAGGCCAGTTTTCATCTTGTTCTGGAAGCCTTTCTCAATATAGGTTGTGAGGGACAGCACTTGATCGCAGCAGTTTCTACCTGCTCGGAAACCCGCTTGGTATGTTGGGAGGTTGGCTTCGATGTATGGAGTTAATCTAGTCAGCAATATTCTCTCGAATAATGTATAGGAGGTACATAGCAGGGATATTGGTCTGTAATTCCTAGGATTATCTCCAGTCTTTCCGGGTTTCAGCACTGCGATGACTTTTGCTTCTTTCCATTCCTTAGGCACAACCCCCGTGCTTATGCATTCCGTACAAAGTTTGGCCAGCCACCTTCTTCCTAAAGTTCCCAATTCCTTTAAGAATTCTGGTAGGATGTTGTCAGGTCCGGCTGCTTTTCCTGTCTTCATTAGCTTCAAGGCCTGGGATATCTCTTCTGTCTCCACTTCTTTTACAATGCCCATGTTGGTTGGGTTATTAAGCAATAAACAATAGCAATTTTCTTCCTATTGTCTCCTTAAGCTGACTTATCCGACCCCAGGTTCCCTACATCAAATTGTTCAGTGCTGCATCCTCTACGTCCTGTTAAACTTTTGCACGCTCTTTCGGAAACTCCCTGTGAATTACTTGCCTCTAAATAAATTGTCGGAAAATGAAGAGATGAAATCAAGAACTGACTGACTGGGTTATAGCTGATAGTACTGATTGCTTAAAATTTTTGTTTTATTTCGTAATGATGGCGTGTTTTCGTTGGTCCGCATATGATGGGACACAGTTTTGTTGGTCCATGATATGAAATGACACGTACAGAGGGCACGCTTTCATTGGTTCATTTGATTGAGATGGTATTTCGAACAGCAGGAATAGCCACGTGCAGGACGAGGAAAATTCTCACGCTGTAGTAGAGTCACGCCATCAAATAGGTTCAAATGGTTCAAATGGCTCTGAGCACTGTGGGACTCAACTGCTGAGGTCATTAGTCCCCTAGAACTTAGAACTAGTTAAACCTAACTAACCTAAGGACATCACAAACATCCATGCCCGAGGCAGGATTCGAACCTGCGACCGTAGCGGTCTTGCGATTCCAGACTGCAGCGCCTTTAACCGCACGGCCACTTCGGCCGGCGCCATCAAATAGGTTTGGCTGTGAATATCTGGGCTGGCATTGTAGACGACGATCTCATTGGGCCATTCTTTTACCTGGCCGCCTGAATGGGCACCTGTACTTGAGCTTCATGCGATGGTTCAAATGGCTCTGAGCACTATGGGACTTAACTTCTGAGGTCATCAGTCCCCTAGAACTTAGAACTACTTAAACCTAACTAACCTAATGACATCACACACATCCATGCCCGAGGCAGGATTCGAACGTGCGACCGTAGCGGTCGCGCAGTTCCAGACTGTTGCGCCTAGAACCGCTCGGCCACCCCGGCCGGCGACACGATGGTCCTTGCAGTGGTCTGGCATATGACAACCCTGATAGTGAGGAGATCCCTTCATAGGTCCGTCATACAGCGAGCCTCGTAATAAGAACACACTATGGTCCCCACAGTGAGGGAACACTTACAGTGGTCCGCCATATGACGAGCCTCGTAGTGAGGACACGCTTCACTGGCCCAACATGTGGCAGGCCTCGAAATAGGCAACTTGCATTGGTCCACTGTATGGCAGGTCTCATAGTGGTGATGATGATGATGGGTCTTAAAGGAATAAACGTTGTGGTTACAAGTTGTGGGACAAGGGGGCCGATGTCATAGTGAGGGAACACTTAACATTGGCCGTCATCTCGCGTCTAAAGGTTTCAAGAGATCTGTTATTCATTGCACCAAGCAGAACTTTTTCCAAGTGTTTGCCATCGTCCAACGGGGATACTTTTCACTGGATAACAGCTCTGCCAGTGAACAGGTAGCAGGGGAGGATTAATAATTACGTCAGTGGGAGAAGTGTAATGTATCGTCGGACATGTCTGTTGGTTAATGGGGACTAGTTTCCCTGATATTTCGGTACTCAAAGTCTGTTGTGCTGCAACGTGATGGAAGCAAACATTTCGAAGGTATTGGTGAAAAAAATATGGGTAAAGGTGGTGTTTCCGAGAAGAGAGGTTGACGCAGAGGCTGTCAGATGACGAGGAGGGAGGTACGTGAGGTTTTACGTAAGGCGGCGCTATAAAAGGCGGCGCGCGGCCTTGGCGGCCAGCAGTCAGCATCTGCGGTCTCCAGAAGCTCTCCAGCATGGCCCGCGCCTGGACCCTGCTCGCTGTAGCCGCCGCGGTCGCCTGCGCGGCCCGCGCCGCACACCTGCGTGAGTACCGCAGCACCTGCGGCCGTTCCGGGCTGTACGTCTCGTTCACACGAGGATGTAGGAAACTGGCAGACACACGACTGCAGCGGATGACAGTTTGTGGTTTCTTAGACCAGTTGTTGGCGGGTTCATTAATCTAAATTTAGATCGTCAGATGGCTTGAGCAGTCCACCCGCTAACGTTACGGGCACACGGCCGCTCTGTTCGGAATTTCAACTTCGGGATGTGCTTCGTGCTGGTCTAATGGGTGTCTTGTGAAGCACTGTATTCGGAAGACCGCCCCTCTGCCTACATGCGACTCCTTGTGTGGCGCGCCCCTAAGCCTCGACCGTTGTCCACCTCTGCAAGAGGCTTTCTGGCGGACCTAGAATTGAAGAGGATATTCTCACAAAAGATGCACTATTTTAACATATTTTAATCTAGTTAACCTTAGTTATGCATCCTTTGTGGACTCACGTTTTAATATGCAAATGGAGACGGGACATACGTTCTGAAATCGGGTAGTGCTTTCGTTTTTAAAAATAAATAATTTTTCAACTATATCATTGACGATTCACAGACATGTTGGCACTGTACACTATCATTCGCTTCTAGCTGCGAACTAGAATTTACACCGGAAAGAACTGAAGAGAACTAGCATATCGTGGCAGCACTACGACAGCTGCGTTACGGTTTTTGGGGGACCAACAATCGTTCCGCAGGGTTCAACACTATATGTATAGTTACAACGGCGATGCACAGCTTAGATATTCAGAGATAATTATTTTTTATGGTTGGGGTACTGTTTTTGACGAAGCAAGCTAAATGGTGGAACTTTCTGGCAGTTTAAAACGGTGTATCGGACCGTGACTCGAACTCGGGACCTTCGCCTTCCGCGAGCAAGTGCTCTACCATCTGAGCTACCCTAGCACTACTCAGGACCCGTCCTCATAGCTCTACACCGGCCAGTACCTGGTCTCCTACCTTACAAACTTCATTGAAGCTCTCCTCTCAACGCACACTTCGCTGCAGAGCGAAAATTCCATTCTGGAAACATTCCACAGTCTATGGCTAAGCCATGTCTCCGCAATGCACTTTCTGCGGCCGGCCGCTGGTGGCCGAGCGGTTCTGGCGCTACAGTCTAGAACCGCGCGACCGCTACGGTCGCAGGTTCGAATCCTGCCTCGGGCATGGATGTGTGTGTTGTCCTTAGGTTAGTTAGGTTTAAGTAGTTCTAAGTTCTAGGGGACTTATGACCTCAGCAGTTGAGTCCCATAGTGCTCAGAGCCATTGAGCCACTTTCTGCCAGGAGTGTTCTGCAAGGTTCGCAGGAGAGCTTCTGTGAATTTTGGAAGGTAGGAGACGAGGTACTGGTGGTGTAAAGCTGTGAGGACGGGTCGGCAGTCGTGCTTGGGTAGCTCAATGACTTAAACTCGGGACCTTCGCCTTCTGCGAGAAAGTGCTCTACCTATTGAGCAACCCATGCGCGACTCGAGACCCGTCCTCACAGCCTTACACCCGGCAGCACCTCGTCTCCTACCTTACGAACTTCACTGAAGCTCTTCCCTCAACGGACACTCCGCTGCAGAGCAAAAATTTCATTCTGGAAACATTCCGCAGGCTGTGACTATGCCAGTAGCCCAGCGTGTTCGGTCAGAGGGCCGATTTTCCTCTGTTATAAATAACTAAGTAAAAGAATCAGTGATCAATTTTAACGGATTTCGTGTGACGTTCGTCCAGACCAAACGAAGCACACTCCGCTGCAGAGTGAAAATTTTATTCAAGCTAAATGGTGCAGGAAAAGAAAAAATTATGTGTCAGAATTGGTACGTAAGCCTGCAATGCATGGAGCTAGTGTACTTGACGACATAATTGCAGCTCCAGTCCTTTTTAAAATTAATCAAATGCTTCGCACAGACTTCGGCTGACGCTTCCCGCTGGCTTCTCATTACAACTGAGGATGAAATTTAAAAGCAGTACACTAATTTCCGACGATCTGCAGAAAATCTATTATTTACAGTCTATTTATTAGCAACTGGGAATATTTAAGTTTGTATTTAGGAATATTCCGTCGGTACTTGGAAAAATATTTACATATTAAAAACCTAAGTACATAATATCAAAGTTCCATAGTAATATTTGTTTTATATTTCGTTATGAACCGGCTTTCAAGGCGATACTCAGACAACTTAATCAACAAAGCCGGAAACCGATTTATAGCAAACTATAAAATAAACATTATTGTGGTACATTGATACTGTCTATTTGAGTTTTTAATTTACGTTAATACTTGTTGCGTATTTCAATAACTGATAGTTGGTGGTATCTGCAGTGACATATGCGAAGCAATTATACCGTTTTATTGAAGTACGTATTAGGAATAGTATGGTAATAAAACACGATTAATAAAATGTGTTTTATGCGTGCAACCTGTAGCATAACTTACTAGATAAAGTCTCCTATATAGTTTGCTAGGGCCTGATCACGAGAAAAATATTTTTATTTACTCGGTTATTACATTACAAAATCTCTAACATAACATCAATACATCAGCCATGTAATTGCAGCTGCAACGAACATAGGCAATGAGGATGTTCAGGTCTTTACTATATTTTTAATTTCAGTCAGGATAGTAGATACATATTTTACATCTGAGGTCATCAGCCCCCTAGACTTAGAACTACTTAAACCTAACTAACCTAAGGACATCACACGCATCCATGCCCGAGGCAAGATTCGAACCTGCGACCGTAGCAGCAGCGCGGTTCCGGACTGAAGCGCCTAGAGCTGCTCGGCCACGGCGTGCCGTTTGCACCAGAGACAATTCTCGTTCTCTGGTACTCCGGTGTAGGCCAGGCTTCACACTTGGCCTTTTTGCGCACCAAATGTCCGATGTGATAATGACGTTTTACGCGTAGGCTATGTATGCTCAGCCCTAGCGGTCGTACCACAAAAACTGGAAATAAAAAACGTATTTGTGGGCTCTCGTAAAACACGTAGATATAATTATTTTTTGTGGGCCTATTCTGCCGAATTTTTCGATGTACACCCGATGTGAATGTAAAATGTAATGGCGTATGGCACGATATGCTGGAAGACTCCGAACGACAAGTTGAGTCTCCTAATTGGTAAGGCTTTTGTTATCCTTCGTGTGCACTGGCACTTTTCCTTCGCGAAGTGTGAGATTTGTGTGTTAAGTGTATCCGAGACATGTAGACGACTGTAATGGGTGTATGTGTAACTTGTTGTCATGTTTGCGTTGTGTGATGATTAGGGAAAGGAGAGGATGAAACCGGTACGAGCCGGCCGCTGTGACCGAGCGGTTCTAGGGCTTCAATCCGGAATCGCGCTGCTGCTACGGTCGCAGGTTCGAATCCAGCCTCGGGCATGGGTGTGTGTGATGTCCTTAGGTGAGTTAGGTTTAAGTAGTTATAAGTCTAAGCGACTGATGACATCAAATGTTAAGTCCTATAGTGCTTAGAGCCATTTGAACCAAACCGGTACGAGCACATTGCCTAATCCTCTCGAATATCATCTAGGGGACCATAAACTCATTCCATAAGACACAGCAGAGAGGTTTGGAATTTAATCCACGACGTTGGCACAAAGTCTGATGATCAGGAACTTTACGTCTCCATCCCTCGTCCCCTTCGCCGGAAAAAAGCGGAAAATTATAAATTGTAAACTTTCACAGTCGGAGAAGCACCTTCCCGGTGCTGAAGAATTTGTGTACGAGTCTTCGATCATGGGATGATAGCAACGGCGGACGACGGCAGTCGACAACGCCTAATTGCGCTCGTGTTTTCTAAAGATGTGACATCACGCTATTGCGCGGGAGCACTCGTAAAAGGAATTTTGTTGCAGTCAGGAGCGCGCCTGGGTGTGAACGGGACACTCAGAGAAGCAACAATCCCCCTTGAAAATGTCCTCCGCTGGCGGGAAGGAAAACGTTGGGTTTTGATGTTAAAGCCATTCGACCACGGTGTAATGTCCGGAACATTTTACATTTCCTCATCCAAGTACCAGCCACGCCCATCATCGCTTAACTTCGGTTATCAGACGGGAAACGGTGGATTCAACGAGGCAAGGCCACTGGCACTTGATATGAATGAAGTTGGCGGCGCCTAGTAAAACGTGTGTCACTTGAGGGAGAGTTTTAAAGAATGATTAACGAAATTTCGTCGGTTTGAAGAGAGTTCGACTCCTTGGGAAAACGATTCCTCCCACACCTCATTCCATCTGGATAGCACCAATAAAAATGTTTACTTCCTGTGGTCTGCTGCGGATTCTTGAGCTCTGGAAGCTGGGGAAACCATTTTTAGACTACTTTATTCGTTAATAAGATACTGCGAGGAAGTACTGTATATTAATTTAACATAAGTAAAATTTGCTTGACTTTCACATTCCTTTTGTTCTCTTGCACTTGCCTAACAAGCATGTTTGCTTATGATTACAAATGTATTTTTAGGCGCTACAGTCCAGAGCCGAGCGACCGCTACGGTCTCAGGTTCAAATGCCGCCTCGGGCATGGATGTGTGTGATGTCCTTAGGTTAGTTAGGTTTAAGTAGTTCTAAGTTCTAGGGGACTGATGACCTCAGAAGTTAAGTTCCATAGTGCTCAGAGCCATTTGAAGCATTTTGTTATTTTTAAGACTGAAATACTGATTTTTACGTAGATTTGACCCTCAACACTTTACTCTTTTTTTTAAATGAAGTTGTTCATTGCGATGTTAATAACTCTCGCTGTATGCCTTAATGGATGCAGTTCTTTGCTTTTTTCTATCATCAATTCGTTAAATCATAAAATCTTGCAGCAAAATTGTATACAGTTAAATCAGCGGTCGAAGTGATCTCGTACTCCCAGGAAATAAGCTCAGGGGAGCAAATGCAAGAATCCTGCATCGCCGTCCAGGGCAATCTGCTGGTAGAGGCGGAAACTGTTGCCCTCCTCCGACCTTTTATGAAGTATCAAGTGTCTTTCTGTGTCCTCCGTGTGAGTGTTCAAATGGCTCTGAGCACTATGGGACTTAACATCTGAGGCCATCAGTCCCCTAGAACTTAGAACTACTTAAACCTGACTAAGGAAATCACACACATCCATGCCCGAGGCAGGATTCGAACCTGCGCCTAGAACCGCTCGACCACCCCGGCCGGCTGTATGAGTGTCATGGGTGCGTGTGCAGTGTAGTAGTATTTTGCATCTATTTTTGTTGTAGTTCTTCGTTTCTAATTGGCGTACTGAGATTGGCGTACTGAGACCCACAAAAGACGGAACATAGATGTCGAATCATATCTCGGTAAGCAAAAGAGAGAACAACGTCTCGCCTTATGTTTTGGTCAAGACGCCGTTACAAAATGCTAATTTAGTTGAGGAACACGGAGTAACGCAAGGACTTCAACATTCATCAAGATGATTTCGTATGTGGGTTTGTGGGCACAATAAGTCAACTTTTATTTTCACGCTCTCTACGTAGGCAAAGCAAAGGGTCTTGGTTCCTGGAATTTTGCTAGTAGGTTTCCGAGAGATATTAAGCATCTTTCTTTGAATAACTGTCATTTCCTATTCTTCAACTTATGGGCTCGATGCCCTTACATGAACCGCACACATTAGGCAGTATTTCAGTATAGCTGTAAAAATGTCTTTTAAACAATGTGCGACACAGCCGAACTGCAGTTTCCCTCCAATAAATCGGAGGGGCTTGCTTTACCTGCAACTGAAACTATCTAAAGGGTTCATTTCACATTACCACTCGCAGGTTTTTGTCTATTCTTACCGCCTCGA
The DNA here is from genome assembly GCF_023898315.1 of Schistocerca nitens. Lineage (NCBI taxonomy): Eukaryota > Metazoa > Arthropoda > Insecta > Orthoptera > Acrididae > Schistocerca > Schistocerca nitens. The sequence goes on along the minus strand of NC_064615.1, from coordinate 680,895,377 downwards.
GTATGAATCCAGAACTTTTAGTGACAGTAAAGAACTAAATTTATAGTGGCATTTCCGAAAATACAGCTCATCAGGAACATGAACAGTAGCGACATAGCCACACTTACCTGGAGCACACATCTAACATAACGTGCTGCGTTCTGCTCTTGAAAGGTCCTCATTCCGGTTGCTAACTGAACTGAGTGTTTGGCAGTGCGGCACAGGGCAGAAAGTATTAACACAAGCAAACGTCTCAAAAGCATCTTTGTGATATTCGGACCAAGAGGGATTTGAATTCATGATACGGTATCTGATTCATTCACTAAACCTATCGTCACCCTCACCACCAACACCAGCATCATTGTCACAAGCGGAAAGGGCTCTTCGTTATGGAAGAGAAATTATCCTCTCATATTGTGAGGAGCCTTCATATTCCGTTGTCGTTCTGGCTTAGCCTTTTGCAAAGTCTTTGGGATTCTGTCATTGTCGATCCCGTCAATATGCTTTACTCTCCGAATGCTTAAACATTATATAAAATCAGTTGATGGAATGGCTGTTACCTTTTACATTGTTTTTCCTTTCTCATGTCTTTGCTGTCCAGTATAGCTCGCTTAAAGTGTAGTTTTTGTGCATTTCATCCTAACTTTCAGCATTTCTCAGAAGTCGTCGTTTTGACATTTTTTCCATTGAGCTGTTAATGGCACGATGGAAGGAACAGGTGGTCGCCAGAATATTCGAAGGTCGCTTTATCACAGCGTGTGATAAAGTGTCCCATTGCAATATACGTGTGACACTTTTCGTCATCGTCATGTACTTTTTACATCATTTAAATGTTGTGCCAATGAGACATACCCCTTGTTGTGGCAATATGTTATTTATTATCTGGCTGCAAACTGAATATTTATCCGCCAAGCATACCTCCTGCAAAGACTAAGAAAATACATTTCACTCTTTTGTTATTTATTTGGGGAGATCAGAGAAGGGACTGAAATTACAACATGTGACCTACAGTAAGAATAAATTTCATTATATAGCATGGAGCTGAGTTCTTCCATACTTGTACGACACATAATGCAAGTGATCTAACAAATAAATCGTTCATGTACTGCACCAGTTACGGACGCTCCACTGATATTGCTAACTGTCTTTTGAAAGCACATTAATCAAGTTTTTACTGGAAAAATCAAAGTAGCTGCATTTAACTTAGCTGACGGCACACTAAAACTTAACCGAGCAAAAACGACTCAGGGATATTAGAGTACAGTAACAACTATCGTAAAGCCACAATAAACAATTATTTTTAATCTATTTATTTTTCAGTGTAGTCTCTCTCAAACATCCATTCGTCCGGAGGGATTACCTGTTTTTCGTTCCATCGGACACTCTGAAAACAGGGGCCTACACCAAGTATTAACGCGACCCAAGAAGTGAGCATCAATTACACGACCAGAAAAAAATAGATAAAATAAGAAAATCCATGAAATTTCGTTTATGTAAAGTTATGATTTTCAATTTGAAACTCCCGCCACACGATGCTATTCTCTCCTCATTTGATGAAATTTCTCCCCACTAAATACCAAGTTAGGGGATTGGAATAAAAAACGTGGAGAAAAACCATGGGAATAATCAGAGATGAGAAACGAATTGACTCCCATGGTTTCTGCTGATACTGAAGAAGTTAGCACAGTGACTATGGCTCGGTACCCCTATTCGGGAGGAGCGGGATTCAAATCCAAGTCCGGCCATTCAGATTTATCTTTCCGTTGACCTGAATTCCATAAACTGCTTAAAGCGAATGCGGTGATGGTTTCCCATCTTTGTCCTCTCCAAGATGTTATCAGTCTCTAACAACATTGCCGTGATGGGGACGTGAATCATCAGCGTTGTTTTCTGCCTTAGCTAGTGTGTTGTTTTGATGAAAGAAAACTATCAACAAAAGCGTTGATTAGCTAACAGCTAAAATTAAAAATTTCAAATGAGATTATTTTGCCTTTGCAGAACCCGTTACTTGCATTTTCCGTGGTCACCAACTTCAAGCTTTTTGGTGGTATTTCTTTCAGGCATGTTGGTTGGAACATGGCCTAATAACACGGCGCGTGAAACGAAGACCACCAAGGACGCAAATACCGGCTCTGGAAGCCTGCATTATGTGATTAAACTTCATGGTTCTTGTCGCGTTCCTAGTCTGCGTGCCTTTAGTCGGATAGAAAAGTCTGCTGCGACACGGAAATTAGCCGTCATCGGTGATCGGTGTAAAAGCGAGATAGGTTAAGGCTGACAAGTGCAAAAGCAGTTGGCCTCCATCAGGACTTAGCTTCGAGCCAGCTGACGCAGAAATTAACATGCATCTGAACTATGTATGTGAGTTGCTTGGAAGTGAACGTAAACTAATGCTGTGAGTATACGTTTTTTTCACCCACTTCTACAGTTGACGCCTATGACGAAAAACAAATCCCATATGAAACTTGTTACTTCTTATTCTCTTCTTTGACGTTATCCCGCCTCACAGGTTTAATACCCGAAGAACCTTTTATCGTATTCTCCCTTTTCATCTAGCATTCATTTTAGTAGTTGATACCCAACTTGACTCTACGTCAGTCGATGGATAATCTTGGCTACACCATTTGTTTGTAAGTCTTGTAAACTCTCTTCTGCGTGCTTTCGAGTTTCAACTGCTTGTGCATTGTTTTCCTGAAGCGTACACGAGAAACCAGTTGCGAAAAATCACCTAAAACTAACTCCCGGCCTATGGCGTTGACAGACCAACAGTCTATAGTTGGGCGCGCGGATACGAACCGGATGTCACTCACCTCCCATATATTGCAAAGTAGTGCTGTGCGCATTAGACTACCAGTGCATGTCGAGCAATTACTGCTGCACTCGGTTCAGTTTTAACAATATATAGTCAGTGGCACATCACTTTTTGCAATGTTCTAGTAGCTCGATAGCATTCATTCACAGTTTTCATTTGTTCTGACCGATCCAGAAGTCGACACCGTTTCTCGTGACCATTTTGCTTCATAGTGCTTCATAGTCAGCAAACCTTTAACTGTGAGGTGGTTAGGCTCTACGTCGACAAGATGTTATTTCTATTATTTAAGCATATTACTATTTTACAATGTTATAAGCAAAACATATTTTTGTTCTCTGTCCATCGCATGCACTTCACAACAGGAAGTTCCACATAACGAGCAAAAGCGAAGCCACAAACAGAAGGAGAGTCATCACTTGGAGTCCTTCTTCTCAATACCGCGGCTAGCAGAATACAGCTACAATCCACATTTGGCTTAGTCGTCTTCGTCGCCTTGGCCTTTTCTGGAACTGGCGTTGCAACAGAGGTCAGACGTAGAGGTTTCGTTTCTGTACAGAAACTGGCCGTCGAATAGTTACCACTGGCATACATCAGGAACTATACAGACATTGATTGGACATCCTAGTTGGATTTACTACCCTAGATGCATTTCTGAGATCTTGAAAGATACGACTAACTAGTCTCACCCCCCCCCCCCCCCCCGCACACACACAAACACACACTGCATCTGAGGTCATCAGTCCCCTAGACTTAGAACTACCTAAACCTAACTAACCTAAAGACATCACACACATCCATGCCCGAGGCAGGATTCAAACCTGTGACCGTAGCAGCAGCGCGGTTCCGGACTGAAGCGCCTAGAACCGCTCGGCCACAGCGGCCGGCTAAAGTGGAGCTCCTGGTGCGTCTGACACTATTGTTAAGAGCCAGAACCTGTTCGCAGGAAATGTGCTCTCAATTCTTTCCAAAACAACCAGCCAGAGAGCGAATGCACGACACACAACAAAAGCCTACAACGTAGAAGAAGAACATACGAACGGAGAGACAGCTTCGAGAAGTTAAACGAAAACAGTAGGCAATAGCTGAGGAAGTCTTACATTCAGTAATAAATAAGTTTCCCAACAGTTGTTTCAATGATGGACCGGAAGACTCAGGTAAAACATTTGTCTGCACGACTTCGTGTCACATTTTGCGAAGTGAAAACTTTGTTGTTTTAACAGTAAGTAGCCTGGACAGACATTGCTGCCCGTGTCCTGTCAGCGGACACAAATGGTGACTCAATGAATTACCATTTGCTCTCGCATTTTGACTCAAGAATTTTGACATTAGACCGTAAGGGTGGTCGTTTAACTCTAGTTTCGTCAATGGCTCTGCTATTGGCATGCCTAACGTCAACTAATACTTGACGGAAATGTCCTCCAAAAAGAATTATTTTGCCTCCATAAGGGAGATTATTGTTAATGACGTCTCTTAAAATTCGGTCGACAGCGCTTAGCGCGTGTTTGGGAGCCACTGAAATCTCGTCACAAATGATGAGATCACAGTCACGGGCAAGTTGTGCATCTTTGCTGTGAGCGTGAATTCATGAGACCGACGTCTTAAAGATGGGTACAGACAGTCTGAAAATCGGATGTGATGTGTGTCCCTCTGATAGAAAATGGGCAGCAATGTCTGTTGTTAAAACAAGTGTTTTCACCTCCAAAAATGTGACACGAAGTCTTGTAAACAGACGTTTTACCGAAACCTCCCGCTCCGTCGGTGAGGTAACAGTCGGGAAACTTGTTTCTTATTGAATGCAAGACTTCCACAGGTATTGCCTTCTGTTCTTCGTTTAGCTTCTCCTAAGCTATCTTGCCGTTCATATGTTCTTCTTCTACGGTGTAGGCTTCTGTTGTGTGTTGTGCAATGATCTCAACAGAGTTTGACAGCTTCAATTGTTATCAACATTTGTCAGATATATTGGCAGGAGAATAGAATATGCAGACGACGGCAAAAAGCCATTAAACTATTTGTGTATTTTTCATCGTTAGTGGTGAACGAAATCTTGAAAATGATGCCTCAATCATTAATTTTGATTGAGTAATGCGGGAGATATGGTGTACCGACTTTAAAACAACATTGAGCAACGGTATATACGATTTCGTGGAAACTGTCTGAACAATGAAGGATTGAAGTCCGCCGCCACTGTGAAAACAGTGGGATTGCCATCTAGCGGTACAGCCGCTGCAACTCCAGGCAACATCGAAGTTTGAGAAAAATTCATGTCAAGCCTGATGGTCTACCGGTAAGGCTACGGCTCCACGTGCGTTTTTCCTAGATAGATTTGACCTGGAAAAAATGTGACAGGAATTCCAGCGACTGTAGGTTTTTCAGAGCAGGAAAAACTACCCGATAGTGGTAGTCAGACGCCCCAGTATACGTGCCAGGGGCCTCGAAACATGCACATACAAAGGTGCAGCTGAAACATTTGGCGACAGCGCAGGTGGAACTGACTCCTCATTGATTCTTGTTGACCTGCAAATATATTTTCTGTACTACAGTGATTAAAACTAGCGGAACATTCAATATAAAATTTTAATATGTCTCAATAACCAACTCTCTTAATAGAATACCAAAGGTATATGGGTAAGCTCTCTTATTCTCCACTGTATCTCCACTTCTGCCTTCCTGAAATTTTAAATTTCTCAGGTAGCTATCCCTTATGCTTTTACAAAGCTTCTATACCTTCCTAACTAAAATAAAATTTGCATGCATTATAAAACACGCGGTCATTCTTCGACAACATGCAGTATTCATGATGAGTATGGCTGTTTGGGAGACACTCAGGGAAAAAAATCACGAAACAACCAATAGCTGATGACAGACGCAAATCAGTCAGAAGTATGTGACTGATATGATATTGAAGTGCCTGTGTTATTCTGATTACGATGCAAAGTTCCTTTAGACATGAATGTCCGAAGGAACAGGCACTGCGCCGACTACAGCCGTTATGAAATACATTAAATGAACTCACAATTGCGAATAAGGACAACCATCAGCTGTAGAATGGAATGATGACAATGGCCGACCGCTGTGACCGAGCGGTTCTGGGCGCTTCAGTCCGGAACCGCGCTGCTGCTACGGTCGCAGGTTCGAATCCTGTCTCGGGCATGGATGTGTGTGACGTTAGTTCGGTTTGAGTAGTTCTAAGTCTAGGCGATGCTAAGTCCCTTAGTGCTTGGAGCCATTTGATTTTGATGACAATAAAAACTTGTGCCGGACCGGGACATTGTCGTCATTCCATTCTACAGCTGACGGTTGTCCTTATTCGCAATTGCGAATTCATTTAATGTATTTCATAACGGCTGTAGTCGCCGCAGTGCCCAAATGAACTTTACATCGTAATCAGCATAACACAGGCAATCCGATATCGTATTTATCTGCCGTTACCGGGCAAGTGACTTTCAAGTACAACGTCTGACTTGTACTGGAATATACATAATGCATGTACGAGTACAGGTCTTGGACGCGTGGTTGACGACATATGGAAGTTTGCGTCTAACCGTGAAACGTGCACGGATAGCCAAATGCTAGGGCGGCCGCTCGCAATAAGCGGGAAATCCGAGTTCGTGTCCCGATCCGGCACAAGTTTTTAGTGTTGTCATTCCATTCTACAGCTGATGGTTGTCCTTATTCGCAATTACGAATTCATTTAACGTAAGTGATTAATGCCAATTTCTCTCACTGTGTAGGTGCCATTGATGGGAAACGCATCATGATTACAAAGCCACGAGGATCGGCAACTGAACTGTGCAACTGCAAAAAGTTCTTTTCGATTGTCAGAGTAGCTGGGGCATATAGTAATTACTGTTTCATATTTAGTGGTGTTATAGGCTATGGGTATGAAGGAGAATCAAATTTGTTCAAAGTAAGTGATCTGGGAAAAAATCTTTGGACAGCCATCACATTTGCCACAACAGAAATTTCTTCCAAACTATCCTATAGTACTCCTCTTCCATTTATATTTGTGGCTGACGAGGCATCTGTCCTGTGTGAAAAGCACAGCGAAGAACTTGATGCCTCACAAAAAAGTTTACAATTACAAATTATCAAGAGCCAGGCGCTTTGTTGAATGGAAATTTCACATTCTAACAAATAAGTGGTGGATTTTACACTGGCCAATATATGCGAATGTTGAATTTGTTGACAGTAGTTAAAATATCTTGTGTACTTCACAAGTACGTGAGGAATGTTGACAGAGAAACTTTGAGAACACTGTAACAAGTCCATTTATAAGTATGTCGGCATGTAGACTTAGAGGAACAGAGGCCACTTGGCAGACCACTTCTATTCTAGTCATCATGGATCAGTGGCTTGGCAAATCAGCTGCACAGAATAAATCTTAGAAGATTGTCTTAACTGGACTTTTTAGACGAACTTCCTTTTAAATATAAATGAAGTAATAAATAAAACAATTTACACCGTTTTCGTACTTACCAACCGTATTTCTTTCTTCTGGTTCCATTTTCTCCCACTCTCCGTCAATAAGTGGCGCGGTTATTGTTTTCCATGACTACACACTTCCGTTTTCATAGTCTGGGCACCTTATCTGATAAATACTTGGATGAGTTTGCACTTCCAGAAATAAAAGATCGGTGTCTACACACTCCACGTCGTACATCGTAACTGAATTCTAGTTGAGAGCCGCTGCTGCTCGTGTGGCCACTCGGGTCACGGGAGTTCCAGAAGTGTATAGTCCGCGGTGCATTTTGCTGCGTGCGACCTTGAAAATGCGCCGCACCTGTGCAGCAGACGCGTTAACTCCAGTGCAGTGTGGCCACCCTCACTAAGACCACGGCGAAACGTGACTTCTTTCATTAACAAATTTCCAGAGGTGAAACAAACTATACGTGATAAAAAAAAGTGGATCGATACCATGCCCTCGTACCAGTATAAAATAATTGTGCTGTCTTGTCTCGATATCAGGGAGAAATAATTGTGCATGACAGGCGCCAGGCACTCTTGGCAGTATATGCCTCTCTACATGGACTTATCTTCACTTGAAGTACCAGCCTTCGCAGTCATACGTGTTGTGTCGCTCATCTACATCTACATCTACATCTACATCATTAATCTGCAATTCACATTTAAGTGCTTGGCAGAGGGTTCATCGAACCATAATCATACTATCTCTCTAGCATTCCTCTCCCGAACAGCGCGCGGGAAAAACGAACACCTAAACTTTTCTGTTCGAGCTCTGATTTCTCTTATTTTATTTTGATGATCATTCCTACCTATGTAGGTTGGGCTCAACAAAATATTTTCGCATTCGGAAGAGAAAGTTGGTGACTGAAATTTCGTAAATAGATCTCGCCGCGACTAAAAACGTCTTTTTGTATCAGCGTAATCTGAAAGGAACCTAATCGGTATACAATCTGGACCTGAAGACTTGCCCATATCAAACGATTTGAGTTGCTTCGCAACCCCTAAGGTATCTACTTCTAAGAAACTCATGCTAGCAGCTGTTCGTGTTTAAAATTCTGGAATATTTCATTCGTCTTCCCTGGTGAAGGAATTTCGGAAAACTGCGTTCAATAACTCCGGAGGTAGCCTATTCGGACCCTTGTGGTGGAAGAAATTTTCGGTGCCTGTGTTCGGCTGACAAAGAGAAGTGCTGGCCTGGGGTTCCTGATTACCAGACCGTGCGCCAAGTTCTGGATTAAATTCCAAGCCTCTCTGCAGAGTCTCATGGAGTGAGGTCGTGCGACATCGTCGGATGGGCACGTTTATCCCGGCGCCCCTCTGGTGCTATTTGAGAGGAGTGGGCCATGCATCGGCACTGTGTTCACCCTCTCCCTTCTCTTATCATCGTACAAGACCATGTTGACACCACATTAGTCACTTACACACAACAGATACACAACTCTTAGACCGTTTCCCATTAGGCGGTTGAACTTACCGATCGGTGTCTCCCTGGGACAATGCCAAACAGCTCTTTTTTTTCTACTTACATGCCGTGAATAAAAATTTATTCCATAAAAAGATACACTTGCAATGAAAAAGTATCTCTGCATGGCAAGATGCAGTGTAAACAGCTGTTACTCGCAAGGGCTAGATGTTAATGCGCTTCTAAACATACACATGTCACAAAACGAGTTCCTGCGGGTGTTTCGTCAAAATTCAGTGTTTCGAATGCATTCGCAAACGTCTTCCGCTTACTTAGCTGAGAGGTAACGTGTATGCCTGTCATGCAGCGGGCCCGCGTTCGATTCCCGGCTGGGTTGAAGATGTTTTTTCGCCCGTGGACTGGGTGTTATATTGCCATCATGCTCTCATCACCATCGACGCGCAAGTCGCCCAACGTGGCGTCACGTGAAATAAGACTTGGAACAAGGCGGCCGGACGGGACCTCACGGCCAACAATGTCATACGATCATTTCATTTTCATTCGCAAACGTTGAAGCAAAATAGGTTACTGTGATACGTGATAGGTTTCTGTGATACATGCTTCTTGCATAAAGTCTGAAGACAAACTTTGGTCCACATAAAGCTCTGTTTCAATTCCTGAGACTTTTTTCCTCGGAGATTCGTAGAAAAATGGAAATATGCTGCTAACATCTGTAAACCTGGCGAATATCAAAGCTGTTGTATTGTACATCCGCAGAACAGTCAAGTGCCGAAGATGTATGTGGCATTTTAAGATTCTTCTCGAACAGCCCCATCTCTAAAGACCTTGACATCGACGGGACAGATTTTAGAGAACTGGACTGGACGATGAATGCAGTTTTATTCTTTGATAAACCAGGAAAAAAGTGAAACTTACAATTCTTCGTACTTGATTCAGTTCATGATCAATATTTGTCGATTTAGATCGTAGAGGTACGTCATGTTACACTGGGAACTGGCTTTAATTGTGCAGAACTAACCAAAACCTCAGAAAATTAACCTGCGATATGGCATTCCTTTCCCTTCCTGTTTTCTTCGTTTCTTGCAGTGGAACAGTCGATTGTCGTCATCGCATCCCCAAGCAGAAGTAGATGACATTAAGCAAATGATGTTCTGGTGGTATTTAATGGGAAAGGTAGTGTTTTAAATTAGCGGACGTCGATGATTAATGAAAAACGAGCTTCAGTGGAACCTGCTCAGGTACCTGTACACAGAACATTTATGTTAAAAGCCGGCCGGTGTGGCCGAGCCGTTCTAGAAGCTTCAGTCCGGGACCGCGCGACCGCTACGGTCGCAGGTTCGAATCCTGCCTCGGGCATGGATGTGTGTGTTGTCCTTAGGTTAGTTCTAAGTTCTACGGGACTGATGACCTCAGATGTTAAGTCCCATAGTGCTCAGAGACATTTGAACCAATCTATGTTAAAAAGGCCCGTCACTGATCAGCCTAAATAAGTAATGACTCAATATGGGTGCGCAGTGTGATCCTATAATTTGTTTTTTATTAATCAATAACTTTAAATTAGTGTTGACAGGACTTATCAGTGGTTCCGAATCACAGTTTTCAAATTACACTACGACGCTTGGATTTCATACATGATGCAACGTGTTCTCATTTTAGGCCCCATTTTGAGATTTTCTACTTTTTGTAACGATATGTTGCTGTTAGCCACTTGAAATATGAGCACGTAGTGCAAATATTTTTATAATCAGGCCCTGTTGCTAGAAAGCTCTCTTTCTGTGTTGCACACCACGTGTTTCCCACTACACATTTGTTTTCCTATCTAGCACTGGAATGGTTTGTTATTTATTTCCGAAGGTATAGGACAATACACTCTCAAACTGGCCACGGGAGTGACTGAGCGTGGATTTTTCGAGAACGACAGAGTCTCTGCTGGCGACCTTGCGGTCAGAGCTCAGCACTAAGGCAGTATGCGGGCTACGAGTGTCCCCAACACACACCTGAGGCCCAAACGCCCCAGTGAAGGTTGTCCTTGACTCGCTCTCGCGCAGCCTGGATCACCTTCGGGTCTGATCGACTCTAGTGCAGTTGCGGAACGCAACAAGCACATCTAGCAGCCGCTAGGGATTCCGTCAATATATCCTGCCAACTCTACGGATCCTTCTTCTTTGTGGTCCTCCCTATGCATTTTCTGTGTTGTTTACAGCGAGTTACCCACAGAAGAATGGCGCGATGGTACACATATATCATGTTTCATAACTAGCGTCAAAAAGGAGAACGCTAGGAACGGAAAGAGCAAAGAAAACTAATAAAAGATGAACCCGAACGCTGTCGACAAAATTTTGAATGTTATTCAGGGACTTTTTCTGAATATTCTGGTGTAACGTCCTCATCTTAAGCGCTTGTTACATAGTAATGACGTGATTATGATTTATTAGGTTTCTTACCTTAACTACCTTTGTTTCTGAGAAAATGTCTTCACAACAGTGAAAGAGCCTGTAATATCAACCATCAAAAGTACAACGTCAAACGCCGGCCGCGGTGGCCAAGCGGTTCTAGGCGCTTCAGTCCGGAACCGCGCGACTGCTACGGTTCGAATCCTGCCTCGAGCATGGATGTGTGTAATGTCCTTAGGTTAGTTAGGTTTAAGTAGTTTCTAAGTCTAGGGGACTGATGACCTCAGATTTTAAGTCCCATAGTGCTTAGAGCCGTTTGAACCATTTTACAACACGCAACACAAGAGTAAGGCAACTACCCTAGGACGAAACATATCTACTTTTATCACAGTGAGTTCTGACATTGCCATGTAACTCCACCCGAACAGGATTTGAAAGGTTCAACGGTACCGACCGACCGCCATGTCATTTCAGCCGATGGGCGTCACCAGACACGGATATGGAGGGGCATGTGGTCAGCACACCGTTGGCAGTATTTGTGACCAGAGCCGCTACTTCTCTATCACACAGCTCCTCAGTTGGCCTCACAAGGGCTGAGTGCACCCCACTTGCGAGCAGCGCTACGCAGGCTCGGACGGTCCCCATCCAAGTGCTAGACAAGTCCGACAGCTTTACATTTGGTGATCTGACGGGAACCAATGTTACCACAGGGATTAGATCGTGGGCTCATTGTAATGTAAGGTACGTAAAAAATGTGCAAATGTTCCTTTGCGGGTAGTATTCAAAATGTCGACCATCATAATCACAGCAGATCGTAGAGCGATTGTTAATGTACAGCTAAAGCCGCAAAAAAAGAAAGAAAGAAAGAGTTTAGCGAATTGAACAGTAAGTTTCTTCCCAAACAAAACACACCGCGCATAGCATTGCATTTTCACTGTTGTACACTTTTCAGTACAGTACAGTACAGTACAACAGGGAAGACGAATGGAATATTCCAGAATTTGAAACACGAACAGCTGCTAGCATGAGTTTCTTAGAAGTAGATACCTTAGGGGTTGCGAAGCAACTCAAATCGCTTGATACGGGCAAGTCTTCAGGTCCAGATTGTATACCGATTAGGTTCCTTTCAGATTACGCTGATACAATAGCTCCCTACTTAGCAATCAGATACAACCGCTCGCTCACCAATAGATCTGTACCTGCAGATTGAAAAATTGAGCAGGTCGCACCAGTGTTTAAGAAGGGTAGTAGGAGTAATCCATCGAACTACAGACCTATATCATTGACGTCGGTTTTCAGTAGGGTTTTGGAGCATATGCTGTATTCAAACATTATGAATCACTTCGAAGGGAACGATCTATCGATACGTAATCAACATGGTTTCAGAAAACATCGTTCTTGTGCAACGCAGCTAGCTCTTTATTCATACGACGTAATGGCCGCTATCGACAGGGGATCTCAAGTTGATTCCGTATTTCTAGATTTCCGGAAGGCTTTTGACACACTTCCTCACAAGCGACTTCTAATAAAGCTGCGGGCCTATGGGGTATCGTCTCAGTTCTGCGACTGGATTCGTGATTTCCTGTCGGGAAGGTCGCAGTTCGTAGTAATAGACGGCAAATCTTCGAGTAAAACTGGAGTGATATCAGGTGTTCTCCAGGGAAGCGTCCTGGGACCTCTGCTGTTCCTGATCTATATAAATGACCTCGGTGACAATCTGAGCAGTTCTCTTAGGTTGTTCGCAGATGATGCTGTAATTTACCGTCTAGTAAGGTCATCCGAAGACCAGTATCAGTTGCAAAGCGATTTAGAAACGATTGCTGAATGGTGTGACAGGTGGCAGTTGACGCTAAATAACGAAAAGTGTGAGGTGATCCACATGAGTTCCAAAAGAAATCCGTTGGAATTCGATTACTCGATAAATAGTACAATTCTCAAGGCTGTCAATTCAACTAAGTACCTGGGTGTTAAAATTACGAACAACTTCAGTTGGAAAGACCACATAGATAATATTGTGGGGAAGGCGAGCCAAAGGTTGCGTTTCATTGGCAGGACACTTAGAAGATGCAACAAGTCCACTAAAGAGACAGCTTACACTACACTCGTTCGTCCTCTGTTAGAATATTGCTGCGCGGTGTGGGATCCTTACCAGGTGGGATTGACGGAGGACATCGAAAGGGTGCAAAAAAGGGCAGCTCGTTTTGTATTATCACGTAATAGGGGAGAGAGTGTGGCAGATATGATACGCGAGTTGGGATGGAAGTCATTAAAGCAAAGACGTTTTTCGTCGCGGCGAGATCTATTTACGAAATTTCAGTCACCAACTTTCTCTTCCGAATGCGAAAATATTTTGTTGAGCCCAACCTACGTATGGAGGAATGATCATCAAAATAAAATAAAAGAAATCCGAGCTCGAACAGAAAGGCTTAGGTGTTCGTTTTTCCCGCGTGCTGTTCGGGAGTGGAATTGTAGAGAGATAGTATGATTGTGGTTCGATGAACCCTCTGCCAAGCACTTAAATGTGAATTGCAGAGTAATCATGTAGATGTAGATGTAGAAGAAATGAAATGAAACACAGTTACTCTGTAACGAGTACCGGAAACCACGAGTTCCTGGTAACAAAATAGAAAGGATCCCTTAACAAACTCTGGCCCCACCCAGTACAAATAAAGTACGCTTTGTATAATATTATGCAGAGACAGGTAAACATGCCCTGCACAAACAGACACATTTTAAAAACGCTGTCGTTATACTGTCAAGTAATAAAATAGCAAGGAGGACATTTTGCATTCATGAACGTGTGGACGTTTTAAAAACGCTGTCGTTATTCTGGTAAGCAGTAAAGTAGCAAGAAGGACATTTTGCATTCATGACTGCGGCGATCGATGATCTCATGGAGCCCGTTAAGATTCGGAAAACGCAGCGGAGCTATGCTGATTCGTGACTCTCCATCCACTGATGTGCCTCTCTCTTCCTGCGCATTAAAAAAAGTACGGATATTGTAAGACTAAAATAAGTAATAAAAAATGCGCTGTGTCTGGCTTTCGTTTTCCTGTAAGGACAGTATAGCGTTTTAATCGCTTGCTTTCGATGTCCCAGTACTGGGTCAAATCAGGGCACTTGAATTCTAGACCGTTGGTACGGTAAAAAAGCCTCCACTGTTTTGCGTTTGAAACAGTTTTCGGAATCGTTTAGGAAAGTAGGCCTAATGCCCATTCCTGCCCATACATAGTACTTCAACATCGAGCGACGTCATTGTGCATGAGTTGCGCCTAATCTCCGTGGGATCCAAAGATTTTCAAAATTTGTCCCCAATGCGCAGTTCACTTAATGAGGGCGTGTGGACCTACAGAAACGTCCCCAGTAGCATGTTGCACATTTTGCATTGCATTCACAAAGTGAACTGCGCATTAGATATACACTTTAAACATATTTCGATCCCAAGCAGACAGATGTATTCTCAGCCGGCCGCGGTGGTCTCGCGGTTCTAGGCGCGCAGTCCGGAACCGCGCGACTGCTACGGTCGCAGGTTCGAATCCCGCCTCGGGCATGGGTGTGTGTGATGTCCTTAGGTTAGTTAGGTTTAAGTAGTTCTAAGTTCTAGGGGACTTATGACCTAAGATGTTGAGTCCCATAGTGCTCAGAGCCATTTGAACCATTTTTTGAACAGATGTATTCTCACCAAAGGACGCAACTCTTACACATAGACGTCGCTCAATTGATTGTAAGATTAATGAAGGCCTCAGAGATGAAATTTTACCAGTAGTTGTGAGCAAAGTGTGTAATGTATCATTAACGTTGCTGATGACATCAGTACTGGGCATCGCCACCTACCAGTGTCGTTGGCATAAACTTGTTTCCATGATTTTTACAGTAATTAAGAAATTTGTGCAATGGAACGCACACTCCATCAAAAAGTACCAGAAGTAATTTAATTAATTTGGCACACAGTCACTGGGTAAACAGAGGAAATATATCGGAAACATAGTTGACAAAAAGTGAGCACTTCATAATACCATGGTACCAAATAATTCGTGCCGACACATAGGATTAGTATGGACACTATAGTACAACAAGGAATGAACTGTACCACTCACTAGTGCATTTAGATTTACCAGTTCAAGCTGTGAGTTTATTGACGACGAGCGGAACTGTCAACGTACTCACCGGGTACGTATAGTAAAAGTAAATCGTGAGGGAATATAAGCAGAGAGACATTTCAAATGCAGTAAGAGAGGTTAACGAGTGGTTTTAACGATCACCCATCAGCGTGAGATACACAGATCACAGAAGACAAAACAGCAGAACTATTAGTGAAAAACACAGATGAGTACATAGGGTAGCCGCAAGAAGTACAAAGATTGGTATGTTCAGTAAACTAAGAGCAGATAGAGACAGTAGTATCACATCTCAAGGAGGCACTCGACGCTCAACTATAGGGAGGAGCATGTAGAGCATCTGTGGCTCAAGTTTTAAACAACAGCCTGACCAAGCACTAGACAGGCCTACATATGTACCTTGTAGAACAGCTCATAGTTGAAGGGATCCTACATGTTCAATCTCTTTTTTAAAAAAATAAATAAATAAACTTAATTGCGCGAAACGGCTAGGATCATAAGCGTCCATCCTCTCTTGGTATTCAGTCTCTGTAAGGACACTTCCAAAGATACAAAGGCGACTGCACATCTCTTAAATACATTGAACTCGCTCGCTTGCTTACTTGCTTACATCTGTATATGTAGGCTAACCTCAGGAACTGCTGTAAGGATTTTGATCCAGTTTTGCTTGATAGACACACTGATTCACGGGGAAGGCTTTTGTATACAGTTTATAAATATTTCGTGCAAAAGTCTGAATTTCGATGAGTTAAAGTGAAGATGTGAAAACGAAGCGATTGCGACGTAGTGGACAGCCATCACAACTCGAGAGAGTAGTGGTGCCTCGAGAACGTAGCACGCGCATCTAGTTCGCACCTGGTGGGCTGGTTTTCCGGCACCGTAGCTCAGCGTGTTCCGTCAGATGGCCTGTTGCCCTCTGGAAGAAAAAAAAAATTGAGTGAAATATTCAACAGGTAACTTGAAAGAGTGTCATGAGTGTCATGTGACGTCCGCCCAGACCAAATGATCAGAACAATATAAAGAGGAAAGCAGTTGCGCGTGCGGCTAGAAAGCAGAATATTGGGGACCGAATTCTGGTTGGGTCACCTTTTTTCATTCTGCCTTTTAACCTGGCATTCGTCTCTCAATTATGCGGAGGATATGCATGTCGAAATATGACAATTTCAGATTGCCAGTTTCTGCTTCCCTCAGGTTAGCAACCGCAGTTCAGACTCTTAGTTCGCTGCAAATTCTTCGAACAATGGGCAGTTATTTACTCACCCTAAAGTATCGTAATAAATGTCACCAATAACGAAAAGATAACCTCCTCATTATGAGGGTGTGACGTGAGACTTGCAATTTTAAATAATAAAATATTTTAACGAATAATTTCCCCGTTATCGTTTGAGAACAATTGCATAGCGAAAAACCACGTGAACCCGAAATATATGACATTTCATTTTTATGCAACCATTAAAACGTTTTCCAAAAAACTACTTCAGCAATTTTGCTTCGTTTACGTACAGTAAGTGCATATGCTCCAGGGGAACTGTTGGGCTTCTTGCTGTACATGTACATTATTCGCTGGCTGACAATATTAATAGTAACCTCAGCTTTTTGCACCTGTTGCACTGTCTGTATGAACTACTACATGAAACAGCTACACAAATATCAAGTCATATCTGATAAGATTTCACAAGAGTGCGAATATTGGCATTTCGCAATAAACGTTAATAAAACTGTGCATTTCAAAAAACGGTAAATCGTAATATTCTATGGCCACGATATCAATGAGTCACGATTGGAATAAGTCAACATATATAAACATTTGGATGAAAAGATTTTCGGGGATATGAAATGAAATAATCACCTACGCTCGGTTGTACTTTTTCGGTTCATTGGTACGATACTGGCCTACAAACGAGATTGCTTACAAAACGTTTGTGTGACTCATCTCACAATGTAGGACAATCGTGTGAAAGCTAGGGTACTTGAATGTACGAGGCGTGTTTTTTTTTAAGTAAGTACCGTTTTGAAATTAAAAAAAGACGTGCTAAGATATCTCAATAATTTTATTTTTACAGGAAAGCTTGTACCTTAATTTACTTTTCTACATAATTTCCGTCAATACTGAGGCACTTGTCATAACGTTGTACCAGTTTTTGAATACCCTCCTCATTAAAGTCTGCTGCCTGACTTGTTAACTACTACATCACCACTGTTTTGACTTCATCATCGTCTTGAAGACGCTGACCGCCCAGGTGTTTCTTCAAGTGCAGGAATAGTGTTGTGTCTACCTCATACAGCATAGACACAATGAGGTAGCTAGGTGCACGCTAAACTAACGCAGACGGGCTTGAAGTTCTGGAACATGAGACTTATTAATGAATGAGAAGAAAAGTACGTAGATGTTACTTAACTTTTATTCTCTTGTTGGAATACATCTCTTGAATAGTAGTAAGCTATAAGCACTGATACAAATGGCGCCTTGCTAGGTAGTAGCTATGGCCTAAGCTGAAGGCTATTCTATCTGTCTCTCGGCAAATGAGAGGAAGACTTGGTAGGTCTAGTCGCAAGCTATGTCGTCCGTACAACTGGGGCGAGGTCTATTCCGTGTCTTGTGACCTGCCATGTGGTGGCGCTAGGATTGCGATTACACAGTGGCGACACGCGGGTCCGACATGTACTACAGGACCGCGGCCGATTTAAGTTACCACCTAGCAAGTGTGGTGTCTAGTTTCCCATCGAAAAGATGTGACGGGATCTTCGGTCTGATTCGCCACATGCTGACGGGCATTGACTTGTAGCAAAACGATACCCTTGCTCAACTTCCATGGACTGTTGCTTTGATTCTGGTGTGACGTAGGCCACCCATGTTCCATCACCCCTAACAATTTGGCTTAAGAAATCGTCACCGTCGTTGTGGTACCGCTCAAGGAAAGTCAATGCACTGTCTAAACGTTTGGTTTTGTGCACATCCGTCAAATTTTCGGTACCCAACGTGCGCACAATTTTCGGTAATTCAAGTGCTCGGTCACAGTGCCATACAAAACACTACGAGAAACATTAGGAAAGTCATCCCGCAAGGAGGAGATCGTAAAGCGTCTGTTTTCTCTCACCTTATTGTCCACTTCCTGCACCAAACTTTCATTAACGACCGAAGGACGCCCACTCCGTTGATCATCATGCACATTTGTGCGGCCACCTTTAAATGCTCTCACCTCCTTTCTTACCATTCCATCACTCATAACGTTTTCTCCGTAAACTGCACAGATCTCACGATGAATATCGATCGCTTTTAGGTCTTTAGCACTAAGAAATCTTATAACAGCCTGTACTTCACAGTCGGCAGGACTCACGATTATCGGAGACATCTTAAACCCTCAGTACACAACGTAAACAAGGAAGAATCAGACTGTAATGGCGTCAGTGCGTAGATTAAGGAACAGGCTTTCATGTAAAAATAAAATTATTAAGATATCTTAGCACGTCTTTTTTTAGTTTCAAAACGGTACTTACTTAAAAAACACGCCTCGTATATAAAGAAGGTCAACGTTGGACAATTGTGTAGAATCCAGGGCAACTGAATGTATGTAAAGATGGAAGGCATGAACGTGCACAGATTTGTATATTTCCCATGAGGAGAAGTATCCGGTTTAAATATTGCTGGTGGAAGAAATATTTACCGCCAGTATTTGGCTGGAAAGGTAAAGAGATGTGGTGGTGTGTATGTTCTGCTCATCAGAATATGAGTCAATGTCCTACATTAAACTTGAAATCCCTTATGCAGGGTCTCTTGCAATGAGGGCATTTGACACTGTTGTTGTTGATCGGGTGGGGGTTAAGCTCGGCGACCACCATGGCGCTGTTCGAGAGAAGTAGCCAATATGATAACAATGGGTTTCATCCTCTCTCTCCCCTCTAATTATTATACAAACAAACATGACACTACACGAATATAACCGTCACCTAAATTCAACAGTTACACTTGCGCCACTACCCTCACACGACACGGAAAGGAGCCATTGTGTGGCAGTAGGCGGCTTAACAATGCGTCCGGATCTCCCCGTCAACCATGCCACACGATTCTTTCTTTCTGTCACGAAAACGCTGAAAAAGATGGACTTCCAGACATTTGAAGACAGATGTCAATTATGCATCAAAATCTGACGTACAAAGTTTCAAAAATGTGTATGAAGTGAGGTATCTAGGAATATACTACAGCTCCCTTTGTACCCCAAGCCACACAGGCCGCGCAGAAATTCTAATATGTGGTACGATGGGAAGGACCCCCTGCCAAACATTTCGCAGCAGTCTGTAGAAAATTGATCTCTTTGCAGAAAATAACAGATTTTCTTACTGATGGGTTGCTTACTCTAATCACTGATCCCTACCAGCAAACGAATGCATCGTCTTTCGGCTACAAGTCTCGTTAGTCCTAATTTTTAAGGACCGTCACACTTGCAGTATCCTGTCAAAATGTCTCTCAAAACAAAGGACCGTCAGGATCATTACAGAAGAATGAGTATTGGGAAAAGAAAAGGAAAATTCGTGTTCCAGTGGACGTCACTACGCTAACAGCAGAGATGACAGTCATCATATGTCTCTCACACGCTTTAGCAAGAAGTGAAGGAACAGACTCCAGATTAGGTTTTTTTTTTTTTTTTTTTTTTTTTAAGCATTTGCACAGTTCCTGAATAATACCCCAGTAAGCAACATGCTGGGACCAACTTTGTTACAGAACTGTCAATACGGCAGTCTCTGCCAGATTAAGGCAAACTGCGCCATTAAGGGAAACGAAATACTAGTTATTTTGGCTAAAGAGGTCACTCATAACGGAGAAATTAGTCACTGTGAAACCAATATTACATAAAAAGTTAGTTCTTCAACGAAACAAGTGTGGAACAGCGAAGTACAGAAGTCTTGTCCGAAGTAGAGGAGCTGCAAACACACAAAAATATCCTTCACTTCCATTGTTTGATTGGTATGACAGCTGTCCATGTTCAAGAAGTTTCAGAAATACATGCAGCCTGCACCACATCGATCTTGTGCTGTCTTTGCTACATCTATGCAATGAAATGGACGCTGGCACTATCGTCTTCGGTTGCAGTGCATGATTCCAAAAATTCGCTATTCCTTGATCAGCTAAAACTCAACTGCCCCATCCCGAAATCAGTAAAATCGTCATTATCGGAGAACAACTACAGATTCTCATAGGCTACATACTTTTGGTGGACTTGGGTATCCCCTTCAGTACTAAGCTACTACTGAACCGTATACAATGTTGTGTAGAATTGGTAACGAGCTGTAAACTGTTTATTTGATTGCGTTACACAAGATATGAATAGAAGAGTGCTGGCTGTAAGAAACCTTCTCTGTTGTCAATCAAAAAGTTGCCTATTGTTAGTAAAGGGAAGATGTATTTGGTTTACAAACGGAGCTAAGCAATCATTCAGCCATCCAAGCTGGCCAGTACTCAGCCCAACCCAGGCGCCTGCAACTTTTCTTGCGACTTTCACGTCTTGCTAAAGATAGCCCACCTGAAACGTGGCTCTTAACCAGGGAAACGGACAATATTTTGTGCTGTGTGTTTTTATTTTATTTGGTTATACAGGGCGTCCCAGAAATGTTGCAACAAACTTCGAGGGGTTGTATAGGGTGTCTTGAGGAGCAAATCGTGGATAGGAATGCATGTCTGGAAACGTCATCCAATAATGTTACAGAGCATCGAAGTTATAGGTGCTAGCGCCTGCCGTTAGGTCATCTCTTCGGCAGCAAACGTGACTTCGTACGCTAACGGATCGTAGGTGGAACGTCTTGCAATGTTGTCTGTTATTCACTGATCGCCAGTGAAGAAGATGGAGCTAGTTGCTGCACAGAAGGGCCTTGTCTCCTACAGGGTGTTTCAAAAATGACCGGTATATTTGAAACGGCAATAAAAACTAAACGAGCAGCGATAGAAATACACCGTTTGTCGCAATATGCTTGGGACAACAGTACATTTTCAGGCGGACAAACTTTCGAAATTACAGTAGTTACAATTTTCAACAACAGACGGCGCTGCAAGTGATGTGAAAGATATAGAAGACAACGCAGTCTGTGGGTGCGCCATTCTGTACGTCGTCTTTCTGCTGTAAGCGTGTGCTGTTCACAACGTGCAAGTGTGCTGTAGACAACATGGTTTATTCCTTAGAACAGAGGATTGTTGCAACAAGACGAAGTTTTCAACGGAGGTTTAATGTAACCAAAGGACCGAAAAGCGATACAATAAAGTATCTGTTTGAAAAATTTCAACGGACTGGGAACGTGACGGATGAACGTGCTGGAAAGGTAGGGCGACCGCGTACGGCAACCACAGAGGGCAACGCGCAGCTAGTGCAGCAGGTGATCCAACAGCGGCCTCGGGTTTCCGTTCGCCATGTTGCAGCTGCGGTCCAAATGACGCCAACGTCCACGTATCGTCTCATGCGCCAGAGTTTACACCTCTATCCATACAAAATTCAAACGCGGCAACCCCTCAGCGCCGCTACCATTGCTGCACGAGAGACATTCGCTAACAATATAGTGCACACGATTGATGACGGCGATATGCATGTGGGCAGCATTTGGTTTACTGACGAAGCTTATTTTTACCTGGACGGCTTCGCCAATAAACAGAACTGGCGCATATGGGGAACTGAAAAGCCCCATGTTGCAGTCCCATCGTCCCTGCATCCTCAAAAAGTACTGGTCTGGGCCGCCATGTCTTCCAAAGGAATCATTGGCCCATTTTTCAGATCCGAAATGATTACTGCATCACGCTATCTGGACATTCTTCGTGAATTTGTGGCGGTACAAACTGCCTTAGACGACACTGCGAACACCTCGTGGTTTATGCAAGATGGTGCCCGGCCACATCGCACGGCCGACGTCTTTAATTTCCTGAATGAATATTTCGATGATCGTGTGATTGCTTTGGGCTATCCGAAACATACAGGAGGCGGCGTGGATTGGCCTCCCTATTCACCAGACATGAACCCCTGTGACTTCTTTCTGTGGGGACACTTGAAAGACCAGGTGTACCGCCAGAATCCAGAAACAATTGAACAGCTGAAGCAGTACATCTCATCTGCATGTGAAGCCATTCCGCCAGACACGTTGTCAAAGGTTTCGGGTAATTTCATTCAGAGACTACGCCATATTATTGCTACGCATGGTGGATATGTGGAAAATATCGTACTATAGTGTTTCCCAGACCACAGCGCCATCTGTTGTTGAAAATTGTAACTACTGTAATTTCGAAAGTTTGTCTGCCTGAAAATGTACTGTTGTCCCAAGCATATTGCAACAAACGGTGTATTTCTATCGCTGCTTGTTTAGTTTTTATTGCCGTTTCAAATATACCGGTCATTTTTGAAACACCCTGTATGAATTCCATGTTATGCTGCCTTGGTGCACTACAGTTCACGACATGTCTGCAGATCTTACAGGGAAACCCGTATCTGAAACTGTCATCCACTTAGGCCACACAGAGTATCGCTTTCATAGGAGACAAGGTCCTTTTACGTAGCAGCTAGCTCCATCTTCTCCACCAGTGGTCGTGACAGTCAGTCGCGATCACTGAATAACAAACAACATTGCAAGATGTTCCGCCTGCGGTCCATCAGCATACAAAGTCACGTTCGCTGCTGAACGAGTGGCTACTTCAAAACTTCAGACAGTAAAAAAAAAAGTTTTTATTTTATTTTATTTTTTTTACTGTCTTAAGTTTTGAAGAACTTAAGAACTCGCACTGATTGTTGCCAGCATCATATTTAAAGTACCAGGGAAGCAGGTTGCTAGCCTTACTTGCCCCGAGTCCCATTGAGTTTTATCGCTAACGGTTGAGGGACTAACCGGTGGGTTTGGTAGTCTTTGCCGTATGAGCACAAAGGTGACCACGACTCAGAATATGTCCGAGATGCCCAGCCTTATTCCAAAGTAACTGGTATCCCGACTGTCGGGACCACTTACTTGGCCACTCATATGTTGCCCGTGGTTCACAGACTAGGACACGACAACAGGAACCCACACCATGAACCATGAACCATGAACCATGAATCATGCAGTGTCTTTCGACCAACTTTGTTGTATGGGAGCGAAAGTTGGGTGGATTCAGGTTACCTTATCAATAAGGTTGAGGTTACGGATATGAAAGTAGCTAGGATGATTGCAGGTACTAGTAGATGGGAACAATGGCAGGAGGGTGTCCACAATGAGGAAATCAAAGAAAAACTGGGAATGAACTCTATGGATGTAGCAGTCAGGGCGAACAGGCTTAGATGGTGGGGTCATGTTACACGCATGGGAGAAGCAAGGTTACCCAAGAGACTCATGGGTTCAGCAGTAGAGGGTAGGAGGAGTTGGGGCAGACCAAGGAGAAGGTACCTGGATTCGGTTAAGAATGATTTTGAAGTAATAGGCTTATCAGAAGAGGCACCAATGTCAGCACTGAATAGGGGATCATGGAGGAATTTTATAAGGGGGACTACGCTCCAGACTGAACGCTGAAAGGCATAATCAGTCTTAAATGATGATGATGATGATGATGATGATGATGCAGAACTTGCACTTCATACCTGCATCGGGATCTGTGATAGTACCCTAAATAAAATTAAAAGACTGTTAGTTCAATATAAGCTTTAGCTTTAAAGGTGAGTGACTCTTAAATCATGAATGAGAGATATGCACGCTTCATTGGCTCAAAAAGGGTAAAAAAAGGGCCAAGTTGACATAGCTTGGCATGGTGTTAGCCTTAAGTCATTGTCTACATTCATTACTGTAAAGTACATAAGACTGAGGTCACTTGCTTTAGGTTCTATGCAGTGTCTATGTTTGTTGTCATACCTACATGATTACCGAAAATAGGCAGATTGCAAGACCTGTATTTGTGAAGCCCAAGTTCTTGTACAGTATTCTAAAGGTAGATTTCTCTTACCTCAGTCACTCTGCTGTGCACCAATGCAGATTTCACATTAGTATCCATTACTAACATTTGCCTGATGTCTCAATCTGGTGTCATTGTTGTGTCCTGTGTCCTATGCAGTGGTGTTGATTCGATACATAACTTTTTTTCATATAATTTCTTAATTATACTGTTACAGCATGTTCCTCACAAGGTTGATACACCTATAGCACTGTCAAGCTTGTATCCAGCAACACAACCACTGCTATTGGATTGTGTCTAATGTTATGACAACCACTGCAATTTGTGTGTTGGGTAGTGTACAATTTCAGTAATGTGGCTCCTGTGTGCACCATGTGTGGAGGTTTATCTGTCCTAATACATTTCAAAGAACTTTCACCACCGTGACACTGAACTCTGCATTTAAATGACCAATTTTAATTATTTTTCTGTGTCCCAAAGGCATTAAGTTGTGAATAGGTTGTTTGAAATATACATATTACAGTCTGTGATCATAAAGAATTTGGCCATGTGTCATGTACAGATACCCTGTGATGAATATCTTCTGTCTGCAAATGAAGTTGGCATCCAGTAGCATCTGTAGTTCGTCAGTGTTTGTGCGCGAATTTTATATACCGAGCTGAAATGATCAACCACCATGACAGAAAAATTAATTGTATAACCTTCTCGATAACTGTGTCTGACGACGTGTCTTATTCCCTATGCTTAATACATTAATTTCTTCAAATTAGTTAGTCTCACTCATTTTCATATTTCGGCCACAGATCACACAGGAAACTTCCTTTTTTCATGTCACGTCCAATAACGTTTGTATTTTCTTCATACTTCCACAAGTGACTGTATATTCTTCTGTCACCTGTCTACTGTCATTTGTCTCTTTTACATTATTTGTGCTACTACATTCTGCAACTATAATATGTAGCATGTGATCATTCTCCATATTTGTTATACTTTCATACAATTCTGAATGTGACAGCTTTGCTTCCCAAGAAGTAGACTTTCTAAGAACTCCACCTCTTCTCACCATCATTCTATTTATTGTCCTGCCCATTCCTGCCTGTCCTTATATTGTCTGTCTCATCTTTTGTTTGTGCACAGATATCTCTCCTTTTTCTGATCTTCGATGGGAAATTAACAGAGGTTAATCATCCACTATTAAGGCTGAAACTGCTTTTAAAGCCGGCCGCGGTGGTCTCGCGGTTCTAGGCGCGCAGTCCGGAACCGCGCGACTGCTACGGTCGCAGGTTCGAATCCTGCCTCGGGCATGGATGTGTGTGATGTCCTTAGGTTAGTTAGGTTTAACTAGTTCTAAGTTCTAGGGGACTGATGACCTAAGATGTTAAGTCCCATAGTGCGCAGAGCCATTTGAACCATTTTTTGAACTGCTTTTAAAATCACTATTCAGTGACAACTGCAGCAAGCACAATAACAGGTTCACTTGGTTCAATCAGCTCACAAATATTACAGCAGACAATGAATAATAACTACATGTTCACTGCCAACTGGTCAGTGTTGGACTGACCTCTCCCACAACCTGGGACACCTGCATGTGCCACTGCTTCATAGGAGCAAAATGAGTGAGCTCCTCCACATAAATCTTATGCTGGTATTCCTGAAATTTGGTTTTCATAGCACATTCTGATCTTCCATCTTTATAGCATGTAAGCTCTATAATTTTATTAATGACAGCTCAATTTTGACTAGATGCTGCATAATCTGATTTTCCTTCACACTGCACTTTAAAACAGGGCAGGGTCACAAGCACAAATAAAAGAAAAATTTGTGTTCAAATAATTCAGGGAGGTTTCACTTAAATTCTGCTTTGAATCCTGCTCTATTACTGGCCGAACAACTGAGGGACAGAGTTAATGCTATTTTCTTACCCACTAATAATAACTCCTAAGTTTTTCCTTTCTGGTTGTGCCTAAAAAACAATGGAGTGTAAACCTATCAAAATAGCATGGGATATCAATGACAACACCTATGTGCATTCTCCCAAGTTGTTTTGACATTTTATGTGCCAAGAGAAACTAAAGTTTCACCAGATTAGTGTTCACCATCCATCCCACTGATAACGAGGTTCTGGAAGGGCTTCATCTCTGCTGTTCAACTACCACTGGATATCGAACAGGAGTGTTCACAGATAGTGGAAACTGTGTGCATCTAGTGTTTCAAGGCAGCTGCGTGTAGAATTATTTGCAATATGGTGGAATTGTCACAATGTGATAACAGAAGCACAGATTCCTCCAGCATTCCATTATATCGATGATCAAATTTCCATGGTGCAATAGAGCACACACATAAACAAAGCTCTCTCTGAGCTCAATTTATACTTTAACCACGATGCATCCCTTTCTAAGGTGTATTTTTTCCCCTGACATTCACTACAGAAACAATTGCAGAGTAGCCTCTGAGAAATTGGGAAAGTTGCAGAGAGATCCATGACAACATTGAAACAATCATCACAGTAAGCATCTCTGTTCATGAGCAGAACCATGAAAGATCTAAATCAACATGACCAGGAAGTTAGTAAACATTGCTCCTCCCAACAACAAATGCTACCTCACTTGGTCCAAGCTAGCAAACATAATTTGTCGTTTTGGTCTCTTTTGGATTTTATTTGAAATCCTTCTCATGAACTCTGCAAACCCCACATCCTGGACTTTGAATAACAAGACCCTGTTTCCCCCTTTTTGAAATATTTCCAAAGTCTCACCTTTCAATGACTTACATTGCTAAACTAATTGTAATTTACTTCAAATTTGTAAGAAAAATATAACATATTGTATTACATCAATTACCCATCTATGAACACAACAAACTAGTCAAAATCAGAAAGGAATGCAAAATCGATATATGTAAACTTCTAAATACAAATAACAATAATAATAATAATAATAATAATAAACCCCGTGGAGGCCCAGGATAAGAATAGGCCTCCGGTATGTTCTGCCAGTCGTTAAAGGCGATGAAAAGAACAAACCACTAATAGGGCTAACCCCCCTTTTAGTGTATTTAGTTGGTTCAGGACAGAACTAATGAAGCCTCAGACAAGCGCTGGCATGGTCGGGGACGACGCTTGAACCCTATGCCCGTCCACAATGGTAACGATACTGCTAGCCACACGGCAAATGATTTAAATCCAAATAGAGGTGTTTTGCAGGATATGCTTCCTGCAACCACTCTAGAAGGAAAACAAAGGCAGAGGATGAGATGGTGAGATGAAGTTAACCGACACCTCATGTTCTGTTATTACCAAGCAACAAACTTAGCAACCAACACAACTGGATACAGATCACAAGTATACACAACATTTATTACCAGATACCCAGAATTAAAATTTTTAACAGAACAACGACTAGCTGATCAGATCCGTGTAATAATCAAAAATAACAGGATACCCCAGTCAGAACTAGAAAACATCAGACAACAAGCCAACAAATACTGGAACAAAATAATGTGTAATCAGAAGAAGAAGAATACAGTAATGGACTCAAACATCCCAGAGCAAACAAACAAAGAACACGCAATTAAACAATCACAGGAAAACGAAATCTTAAGACAGCCACCAGAACAAGCACAAATAGAACATGAAGTGACACACATGTTAGATATAGAAGAAAAATTTCAGTTGACATATATACACTCCTGGAAATTGAAATAAGAACACCGTGAATTCATTGTCCCAGGAAGGGGAAACTTTATTGACACATTCCTGGGGTCAGATACATCACATGATCACACTGACAGAATCAAAGGCACATAGACACAGGCAACAGAGCATGCACAATGTCGGCACTAGTACAGTGTATATCCACCTTTCGCAGCAATGCAGGCTGCTATTCTCCCATGGAGACGATCGTAGAGATGCTGGATGTAGTCCTGTGGAACGGCTTGCCATGCCATTTCCACCTGGCGCCTCAGTTGGACCAGCGTTCGTGCTGGACGTGCAGACCGCGTGAGACAACGCTTCATCCAGTCCCAAACATGCTCAATGGGGGACAGATCCGGAGATCTTGCTGGCCAGGGTAGTTGACTTACACCTTCTAGAGCACGTTGGGTGGCACGGGATACATGCGGACGTGCATTGTCCTGTTGGAACAGCAAGTTCCCTTACCGGTCTAGGAATGGTAGAACGATGGGTTCGATGACGGTTTGGATGTACCGTGCACTATTCAGTGTCCCCTCGACGATCACCAGTGGTGTACGGCCAGTGTAGGAGATCGCTCCCCACACCATGATGCCGGGTGTTGGCCCTGTGTGCCTCGGTCGTATGCAGTCCTGATTGTGGCGCTCACCTGCACGGCGCCAAACACGCATACGACCATCATTGGCACCAAGGCAGAAGTGACTCTCATCGCTGAAGACGACACGTCTCCATTCGTCCCTCCATTCACGCCTGTCGCGACACCACTGGAGGCGGGCTGCACGATGTTGGGGCGTGAGCGGAAGACGGCCTAACGGTGTGCGGGACCGTAGCCCAGCTTCATGGAGACGGTTGCGAATGGTCCTCGCCGATACCCCAGGAGCAACAGTGTCCCTAATTTGCTGGGAAGTGGCGGTGCGGTCCCCTACGGCACTGCGTAGGATCCTACGGTCTTGGCGTGCATCCGTGCGTCGCTGCGGTCCGGTCCCAGGTCGACGGGCACATGCACCTTCCGCCGACCACTGGCAACAACATCGATGTACTGTGGAGACCTCACGCCCCACGTGTTGAGCAATTCGGCGGTACGTCCACCCGGCCTCCCGCATGCCCACTATACGCCCTCGCTCAAAGTCCGTCAACTGCACATACGGTTCACGTCCATGCTGTCGCGGCATGCTACCAGTGTTAAAGACTGCGATGGAGCTCTGTATGCCATGGCAAACTGGCTGACACTGACGGCGGCGGTGCACAAATGCTGCGCAGCTAGCGCCATTCGACGGCCAACACCGCGGTTCCTGGTGTGTCCGCTGTGCCGTGTGTGTGATCATTGCTTGTACAGCCCTCTCGCAGTGTCCGGAGCAAGTATGGTGGGTCTGACACACCGGTGTCAATGTGTTCTTTTTTCCATTTCCAGGAGTGTAGAATACAAAGACACATAAAACAGACATTAGACCATTCTTGCATAGACCACCAAATAACCCACAAGTTGAAACAACAATAACAACTATCAACACAATCATACACAACAAAATAAATGAAAATACAACTATGGAAGAGTTACAACTACTGGTTTATGTAGGAGCACTCACTACACTACATATACACACTAGGCAGAGATCAGAACCAACCAACACACAGAAGAAACCCACAAAACCAGCATGGCAACACAGGCTACAGATCAGAATAGAAAAACTGAGAAAAGACATCGGACAGCTAACACAATTTATAAGAAATGAAACATCAGACAAACAACGAAAAAGGTTAGGTAAAATCTCACAACAAGAAGCGATAGAGCAATTAGATGAAAAGAAGCAGAAATTACAAGCATTGGCCAAACGACTTAGAAGATACAAAAATGTAAAAAATAGAAGGAAACAAAACCAAACATTCAACACAAACCAAAAGAAATTTTACCAAACAATAGATAACACACACATTAAAATAGACAATCCACCAAACATAACAGACATGGAACACTTTTGGAGCAACATATGGTCAAACCCGGTACAACATAACAGACATGCACGGTGGATACAAGCAGAAACAGATACATACAAGATGATACCACAAATGCCTGAAGTGATAATTTTGCAACATGAAGTCACCC
The DNA here is from genome assembly GCF_023898315.1 of Schistocerca nitens. Lineage (NCBI taxonomy): Eukaryota > Metazoa > Arthropoda > Insecta > Orthoptera > Acrididae > Schistocerca > Schistocerca nitens. The sequence goes on along the minus strand of NC_064615.1, from coordinate 680,865,512 downwards.
GAGCAATTAATTCTACGCACAATTGGAAAGCTCCTGGAAATGATAAAATAGCAAATTTCTGGCTAAAGAAGTTCACCTCAACACATTCACATCTAACTAAATTATTTAACAGTTACATTGCAGACCCATACACAGTTCCTGATACACTTACACAAGGAATAACTTATCTGAAACCTAAAGATCAAGCAGACACAGCAAACCCAGCAAAATATCATCCCATAACATGCCTACCAACAATATACAAAATATTAACTTCAGTCATTACACAGAAATTAATGACACATACAACACAGAACAAAATTATAAATGAAGAACAAAATGGCTGCTGCAAAGGAGCATGAGGATGTAAAGAGCAACTGATAATAGATACAGAGGTGACAGATCAAGCTAAAACTAAACAAAGGTCGCTGCACTACGCATACATTGATTACCAAAAAGCTTTTGATAGTGTACCCCACTCATGGTTGCTACACATATTGGAAATATACAAAGTAGATCCTAAATTGATACTGTTCCTAAACATAGTAATGAAAAATTGCAAAACCACAATTAATATCCAAACAAATTCAAATAATATCACATCACAGCCAATACAGATTAAGCGTGGAATATACCAAGGAGACTCATTAAGTCCTTTCTGGTTCTGTCTTGCTCTGAACCCACTATCCAACATGCTAAATAATACAAATTATGGATATAATATTACTGGAACATACCCACACAAAATCACACATTTGCTATACATGGATGATCTAAAACTGCTAGCAGCAACCAATCAACAACTCAACCAATTACTAAAGATAACAGAAGTATTTAGCAATGACATAAACATGGCTTTTGGAACAGACAAATGTAAGAAAAATAGCATAGTCAAGGGAAAACACACTAAACAAGAAGATTACATATTGGATAACCACAGTGACTCCATAGAAGCGATGGAAAAAACAGATGCCTATAAATATCTAGGATACACACAATAAATAGGAATAGATAATACAAATATTAAAGAAGAACTAAAAGAAAAATATAGACAAAGACTAACAAAAATACTGAAAACAGAATTGACAGCAAGAAACAAGACAAAATCTATAAATACTTATGCCATACCAATATTGACCTACTCATTTGGAGTAGTGAAATGGAGTAACACAGACCTAGAAGCACTCAATACACTTACACAATCACAATGCCACAAATATAGAATACATCACATACATTCAGCAACAGAAAGATTCACATTAAGCAGAAAGGAAGGAGGAAGGGGACTTATCGGCAGACAATTTAAGAAAATTCTTTATAGAACGAGCAGAAACTAGCAAAATACACAAAGCAGTCACTCATATAAATACATCAGCTACACCACTGCAATTTCATAACCACTTCTACAACCCTTTAGATCACATAACATCAACAGATACGAAGTAAGTAAATTGGAAAAAGAAAATACTACAAGGCAAGCACCCGTATCATCTAACACAGCCACACATCGATCAAGACGCATCCAACACATGGCTAAGAAAAGGCAATATATACAGTGAGACGGGAGGATTCATGATTGCAATACAGGTTCAAACAATGAACACCAGATATTACAGCAAGCATATTATTAAAGATCCCAATACCACAACAGATAAATGCAGACTTTGAAAACAACAAATAGAAACAGTAGATCACATCACAAGTGGATGTACAATACTAGCAAACACAGAATACCCCAGAAGACATGACAATGTAGCAAAAATAATACATCAACAACTTGCCATACAACATAAACTAATAAAACAAGATGTTCCCACATACAAATATGCACCACAAAATGTACTGGAGAATGATGAATACAAATTATACTGGAACAGAACCATTATAACAGATAAAACAACACCACATAACAAACCTGACATCATACTCACCAATAAAAACAAGAAATTAACACAACTAATTGAAATATCCATACCCAATACAACAAATATACAGAAGAAAACAGGAGAAAAAATTGAAAAATACATCCAACTGGCTGAGGAAGTCAAGGACATGTGGCATCAGGATAAAATGGACATTATACCAATTATACTATCAACTACAGGAGTCATACCACACAATATCCACCAGTACATCAACGCAATACAGCTGCATCCAAACGTATATATACAACTACAGAAATCTATAATTAATATAATAGAGGGAAACATTCCACGTGGGAAAAATATATCCAGAAACAAAGATGATGTGACTTACCAAACGAAAGCGCTGGCAGGTCGATAGACACACAAACAAACACAAACATACACACAAAATTCTAGCTTTCGCAACAAACTGTTGCCACATCAGGAAAGAGGGAAGGAGGGGGAAAGACGAAAGGATGTGGGTTTTAAGGGAGAGGGTAAGAAGTCATTCCAATCCCGGGAGCGGAAAGACTTACCTTAGGGGGAAAAAAGGACAGGTGTACACTCGCACACACACACATATACAGACACAAGCAGACATATTTAAAGACCAATTTTGTGTGTATGTTTGTGTTTGTTTGTGTGTCTATTGACCTGCCAGCACTTTTGTTTGGTAAGTCGCATCATCTTTGTTTCTGGATATATGAAATCTATAATTATTGATACATGTTCAATTACCCGAAAGTTCCTAAATGCGATGTAACATATACCGTACAGTTAAAAGGAAGTCACGCTTGATCAAGGTCTGCGTCACTTTCCATTTTTAACCTGACATAACGTCTGAGAAAGGAAAGAAATAATAATAATAATAATAACAGAAAACATACCATTAGTACAGGAGGGATAATGGTTCTTTTCATGATAAGCCGTTTCATGACAGATACAAGTAAGTAACCTGTAAGCTTACACTTTACAGAAATTTTAATGTCAGACATTTTAAAAAACACGGAAGTCTGCAGTGTAGCTTAAGCTCCAGCATTCTCCACTTTCCTGATGACCTTTGTACAAATCAAGCTGACACTATACAATTCAAATAAATTTCTTCCACAATTCATGTGAAAGTATGAGAAAATACAATTTATATTGCCTGTAACAAAGATGTGTATTTGGTGAATCGTAAACAAAAATATAGACAAAATATCGATATTGAGACTTGAGTATGAAAGCAACAGCAAGTCACTTGAGTTATTTGGTTTTATCAAAGCATGTTGATGAATTTACTCAAAAAATTTTAGTATCCTTACACACGGGGCATTTATTGATGTTTTATAGTTACTGTGACAGCAAACTCCTTCTAACATGACAGACCTCTATTATTTTCATTTGTTTGTCTGCTCAATGGGTGTGCATCTTGATTTCATGCATCTCTGATTATAATGTGTGCATTATCTCCCCTCACAATGTGAATAAATATGTCTATTGAAACTATGGTTCCTCTCTCCACAGCTGCTGACTGGAAGAGATGTAGTCAAAATGATCCAAAGTTTGATGAGTGCTTAGTGGAAGCTATCCAGGACACACTTCCAAAGCTGAAGAATGGTGAGTTACATTATACATATTTCCATAGAATGCCATCTGTAATGACCTCATCGTCAATGGGATGTTGAACTCTAAATGTTTCTTCTTTCCATAGAAAGGCTTTAATGATATATTTTTTTTTAAATTCACTATTTCTGCTGCATTAGTTCAGACAAGTTACGGCAGGTCATTACTTCAAAAGTAAAAGTCCTGAGGTAGCTTGGCTTAACTTCCTTAACCTGAAGGCAGATAGAAAGCCACATCACCAAACTCAATGAGAGATACGGTATATTACAAGATAATATGTATTCTATCCTGTTGTTGAGCCAGTATATATGGAGAGGACAGACATCAGCATTCCAACATGTAGCTACACTCCTGGAAATTGAAATAAGAACACCGTGAATTCATTGTCCCAGGGAGGGGAAACTTTATTGTCACATTCCTGGGGTCATATACATCACATGATCACACTGACAGAACCACAGGCACATAGACACAGGCAACAGAGCATGCACAATGTCGGCACTAGTACAGTGTATATCCACCTTTCGCAGCAATGCAGGCTGCTATTCTCCCATGGAGACGATCGTAGAGATGCTGGATGTAGTCCTGTGGAACGGCTTGCCATGCCATTTCCACCTGGCGCCTCAGTTGGACCAGCGTTCGTGCTGGACGTGCAGACCGCGTGAGACAACGCTTCATCCAGTCCCAAACATGCTCAATGGGGGACAGATCCGGAGATCTTGCTGGCCAGGGTAGTTGACTTACACCTTCTAGAGCACGTTGGGTGGCACGGGATACATGCGGACGTGCATTGTCCTGTTGGAACAGCAAGTTCCCTTGCCGGTCTAGGAATGGTAGAACGATGGGTTCGATGACGGTTTGGATGTACCGTGCACTATTCAGTGTCCCCTCGACGATCACCAGTGGTGTACGGCCAGTGTAGGAGATCGCTCCCCACACCATGATGCCGGGTGTTGGCCCTGTGTGCCTCGGTCGTATGCAGTCCTGATTGTGGCGCTCACCTGCACGGCGCCAAACACGCATACGACCATCATTGGCACCAAGGCAGAAGCGACTCTCATCGCTGAAGACGACACGTCTCCATTCGTCCCTCCATTCACGCCTGTCGCGACACCACTGGAGGCGGGCTGCACGATGTTGGGGCGTGAGCGGAAGACGGCCTAACGGTGTGCGGGACCGTAGCCCAGCTTCATGGAGACGGTTGCGAATGGTCCTCGCCGATACCCCAGGAGCAACAGTGTCCCTAATTTGCTGGGAAGTGGCGGTGCGGTCCCCTACGGCACTGCGTAGGATCCTACGGTCTTGGCGTGCATCCGTGCGTCGCTGCGGTCCGGTCCCAGGTCGACGGGCACGTGCACCTTCCGCCGACCACTGGCGACAACATCGATGTACTGTGGAGACCTCACGCCCCACGTGTTGAGCAATTCGGCGGTACGTCCACCCGGCCTCCCGCATGCCCACTATACGCCCTCGCTCAAAGTCCGTCAACTGCACATACAGTTCACGTCCACGCTGTCGCGGCATGCTACCAGTGTTAAAGACTGCGATGGAGCTCCGTATGCCACGGCAAACTGGCTGACACTGACGGCGGCGGTGCACAAATGCTGCGCAGCTAGCGCCATTCGACGGCCAACACCGCGGTTCCTGGTGTGTCCGCTGTGCCGTGCGTGTGATCATTGCTTGTACAGCCCTCTCGCAGTGTCCGGAGCAAGTATGGTGGGTCTGACACACCGGTGTCAATGTGTTCTTTTTTCCATTTCCAGGAGTGTATTTACCCAAGCAAACAATGATTTTTGGTGTGATCAGTTCTAAAATGAGAACAAAAAAGTAATATTGCCAAAATATTTTATAATTAACACTCTAAATATTTTGAATGTTGCTCGTGATTTTAATTACATATTTCATATATTATTTTAGTCAATAATATGAAGTGAAATTATGGTGGCAGTGGCTGTCCTGATTAGCAAACATTATAACTATTAGGACCAGGGCTTTTGCTCCTCTTCTTCAATTTACAGCTGTCCATTTGTTACAGTGTAACCTTACCTATGTCTCCTCTAGTACATGCATTTAGTACAGAGGCTAGTTGTGACGGTAGAAACTTTCTTGGCAGTCTTTGCTATGTTTGTGGTGAGTTTGTGATTAAGGAACATCAGAGGAATAGTACAGATTTCAAATAAGTCATGGACACTGCATAGGGCATGTTTTGTATATGTTGTGAATCTTGAAAAATGTCAAAAAAAAAGAAAAAGAGAAAACAGTTCTTCAAAATTGCCATTCCAGAAATACCACTCTAGTGACATTTTACATTTGTAATGCTCATGTCTGGTTTCAATTCAAAAACTGAAAGCAGTAATAATATACCCTAAACTTCTGATTGTCATTGTTTATTTAGTCGTCCATCTTTGAGCATTTGCATGCAATCACTGTCATTATGAGTAATGTAAAAGAGATTTTATAAAGTATGCTGGACATGTTAAGAAACTTACTTACATACACTATGATACTGCACACAGTTAAATTCCAAACAATAATAGAACATACATGACACAACAACATATTTCTAGACATTCAGTCAGTAGGCAATGACCTAGATCTTTCCACTTCTAAATCACAAGAAGCTTTTGATGATGATCATATACATTCATAGTGGTATCAAGTCTGATGTAAATGAATAACCTCATAACAATTTTCATTGTACCTTGGACTACAGAGAACCAATGAGCTGTATACAAAAACTGAGCTAAATGAGTTGGTTAAGAATATAGTCCTGGTGTAGGAAATGAGGGAACCTGTTTATAGATTTTTTTAAAGGTAATGTAGATGATGATGATGATGATGTTTGGATTGTGGGGTGTTCAACTGTGTGGTTATAAGCGCCTGTACAAATTCCCAACCTTTTCTCAGTCCTATCTTCCATTTGCACGAATGATGATGAAACGATAAGGACAACACAAACACCCAGTCATCTCGAGGCAGGTCAAAAGTAATGTAGAGGCTGTTTTATTAAACAATGGTAACCCCTATATGTCAATATCTGTTGGCCTTTTATTTCAAGTGGAATTTAATACAAACAGTTTGATGAAGGGTAGGTAAACAGCCTTTGATTAATTGTTAAATCTGTTTACTACTGTTTGTGGGTGCCAAAGCTTTTATTTACTGTAACAAAAAAACATTGACAGCCATAAGTGGTAATTACCATGTTTAACAATTTGATGGAAACAGAATGCAAAGACAAAATCAGTGGTGCACGCTAATCCTTGATAGCTAGAAGGTCAATAAAAAATACAAGAACAATAAAACTTAAGTAAATGTAGTAATAATAGTAATAATAATAATAATAATAATAATAATAATAATAATAATTTCCCCAACAACTACATTAATCTATGTTATTAGTGATTGATGAGCAGATGCCAACTTCGAAATATCTGAGTCCACCATTGTCAACTAGATCCTCAGATCACTCCTTTCATATATCAACACTTCATTTCTCACTTTTGTCAGGAGCACAATGTTGAAACCCCTCTTCACTTGATTTTTTTAAACAAGAAAGTATTATTTTACGTCTTGTTCTTAAAGGTGTGCGTGAGCTGGATATGCTGCCACTGGATCCTTTGGAGATTACAGCACTTGAAATAGATAAGGGAGATGGTCCTGTTGGAATTGGGCTAAAGTTTAAGAACATGAAGATTTATGGCATTTCTGACTCTATAATCACCAAGCACAAGTGAGTATATTTACAAACTGTCAACTTCTAAACTATTGGAACAGTTTCCAAGACAGTAGTTATCACATGGAGAATTTTATTTGTAGATGGATGAGAGAAACAATATAGTTTGATGAAAAGAAGATACAATTACAAAAATTTATATCACTTTACGCAGATTGAATATAAGCTTAGTTAAGGTTAATTTTAAATGAAATTGCATCAAATTTAATCTACACAGTGCTGTAGCACAAACTTCCATTCTCAGGTAAGATAGTAACTTATACCGTAAATCTGTTTTTCCTTGAACTGCAGAACACATTTTGTATTCAGATTTGATTATCTTCCTTAAGTCTATTCAGCTGCTATTGCAGAGTAAAAATGAATTTTGGGAGATTTGTTCATGAGGAATCAGTCTATTTATACACAACAGAAGGAAACAGATGACGGGGTATGAGACAAATGTGGGTTTTCCTGACTTTTAAATGCTTCATACACATTTATATTATCATTTATTTGATAAGGTACAATGCTTTCAGAAAATATGATCTGTTACATTTCTGTATCCAGTGAGTGTGTCTGGATTTGAGTACACAGGTACTAAATTTTCCTATAATGCACATGTTTCACCTCCCACACATCATACTGCCAACAACTTTAGGATCTTTCTTCTAAGTCTTACACCTAGAATGATCCAAGCCTACACCAGTAGCTACTCCTCCTCCATTAGCAATGCCCTCCAGTGAAATCTGGTAGAGTAAACAATGTCAGTATCATGTGCATGCACACATGCAAGTCAATACAACATCTCTTCCAATCCAGCTTTACATATTTGCTATGCCACCTTGCACAATGTTGTGTCATCACAGATGATCTCTCCAAGCACTACAGAACTGTGACTGGCTCACGGAGTTATTATTATACAGGACTGAGTTTTAGTTTAGAATGATGACTCATAATTGTATGTAAACAAGATAAAACTTGACTGACTGTCTTTCAAAAACTAACATTAGTAATGCTGGTATCTTTTTTTCACAATGCAGTGATTTCTCATTATTTTCACATCTGTAAAAAGTGTGGCAACTGGCAGCCCTCTCTTAAAAGTTAAACAAATCCAAAGGAATGCACAGACAATAGTTACTCTAAAAGTTTTGCTTGAATAACCCAAGTCTAGACGCTTACTCACCCGTGCTATAGTCCTGATATAGTTTTGTGTCATTTCTTACTGTTTTCTGTGGTTGTTGATTAGTCTCCAAATACAATCCACCTATTTGTGTGATGTGTACTTAGGAAATTCCAAAAGTATTTCATCCTGATGTAATCTTAAAGTTGTTTGAATGGACACAAGTACACATAAAACATCAGGAAAAATACTTCAAAGTTATGTAATGGTATAAGTATCACAATATAATAATTAAAGTAACAGCCACAGAAGTTTCAAATTGTCCCTCAAAGTTCACAATAGTCCCCTGAACCATATGACTTTGTGAAGCATTATCAAGTAAATACTTTAGGAGTGAAAGGGACCATTCACTGAAAAGCAGAAGCATTGAGTCACTGACAGGCACACACAAACAAGAAAGAAAACTTGCTAGCTTACACACACACACACACACACACACACACACACACACACACACACACACAGGAATCACAGGCTAGGAAATTTTGGAGCTGGTGGGAGCAGCAAACAGAAAATGATGTGAGAGTGTGAATTGGGAGGTTATTGGAGGGTACTTCAGAGAAATTGGTCATGAAGGGAAGCATCCAGATGTCCCAGATTGTGGAGCAGCCACTGAAATTGAGCATTTTATGCTCAGCTGCATGTTGCATGGTGGTCAATTTTGTTCTTGTCAACAGTTCGCGAGTGGCCACTCATTCTGGAGGACAGATGGTTGGTAGTCATACCAACATAAAAAGCTGTGCAATGCTTGCAGCAGAGTGCATAACACAACTCCTTTCACATGTGGCCCTGTCTCTGGTGGTGTAGGATAACCCTGTGACAGGAATGAGGTAGGAGGTGCTATGTGGGTGGATTGGGCAGGTCTTGCAAATTTCCTGTGGCAAGGGGTTGAGGGTGGTAGTGGCATAGGGAAGGGGTTGGATGTTGTGTAGGTTGGGTGGGCAACAAAACACCAGTTGAGGAGGGGTGAGGAGGATCTTGAATAAGATGACCTTTATTTCGGAGAATGATGACAGATAATTAAAGCCCTGACAAAGGATATGGTTCTGTTGTTCCAGTCCAAGGTGATACTGGATGAAGATGGGGGGAGCTGAGGGGGAGACAGTGGGGGCTCCTTTGTAGCTGATTCTTATGGACGATGGGAGAACTGCGGGTGTTTGAAGACGTGTCATAGAAAATCCGTTAAGGGGTAATGTCTGTCTGTGAAGGCCTTTCTGAGACCTTCAGCATACTGGCCAAGGGAGTTTTCATAAATTCAGTTATGTCATCCATGGGTGGCCTGGCTGTATGGGAGCAAGTTTTTGGTGTGAAAGGGGTGGCAGCTGTCGAAATGCAGATACTGTTGTTGTTAATGTGTTTAATATGGACAGAGGTGTGGATAAGCCATGAGAGAGGTGGAGGTCAACATCCTGGAAGGTGGTACATTGAATTGAGGAGGACCATGTGATGCAGATGGGAGGTGCCAAGGTTGTGAAGGAATGAGAACAACGTCTTGGCCCTGAGTCCATATTGTGATCATCTATGAATCTGGACCAGACTAGCAGTTTGGTGTTTTGGGAGGCCATGATGGTTTCCTCTAGATGGCCCATAAACAGGTTTCTATAGGAGGGTATCACATGGGTACCACTGGCTATGCTGCAGATTTGTATTTCTTCCCTAGCAAGGAGAAGCCATTGTGTTTCAGGATTTGTTGAGAAGTTGTATCAGGCATGAGATAATGGGTTTGGAGTCTGAAGGATGTTGGGATAGGTTGTGTTTGATAGTGACACAGCCATGGGCATGAAGGAAATTGATGTATAGGGAGGTGGCACAAACAGTTATGAGTAGGGATTCAGGAATTAAAAGGGCTGGGATGATGGAGAGTCAGAGAAGGAAGTGGTTGCTCTCTTTGATGTGAAAGGCTAGGTTTAGGTCCATTACTTGGAAGCATTGGTTGACAAGAGTGGAAATTCTTTCAGTCAGGAGCACTGTGGCCATCTACAAAAAAAAGTCCAGGATTGTTTGGTTTGTGGATTTTGGGAAACATGTAGGAAGCGGGTGTGCAAGGTGTCATTGGGGTGAGGAAGGAGATGGACTTCGGGGAGAGGTTCTGGGAAGGGCTTAAGCATTTCGCTGGGGATTGCATGTTATTTTGAGTTTTGGGATAGGATCACTATGGCACAGCTTGTAGGAGGAGGAGTCACAAAATTGATGGAAGTCTTCTGCCAGGTAGTCACTACGATTCATCATGACAGTGTTGGAGTCTTTATATGCAGGGATCATGATTAGGTCAGAATATATCTAGAGGTCATGTATGTCACAAAATTGATGGAAGTCTTCTGCCAGGTAGTCACTATGATTCATCATGACAGTGTTGGAGTCTTTATATGCAGGGATCATGATTAGGTCAGAATATATCTAGAGGTCATGTATGGTTATCCTTTCTTCAGTTGCAAGACTAGTGATCTGAGGAAGACACCTGAGGAAGGATGGTAAGGCCAAGTTGGAGGTAAAGAATTCACAGTAGGTGACAAGGGGTGGTTAGGTGGGAGGGGGAGGATCATGATAGGATTGTAGCACAAATTGGGAGAGGCTAGGTCAGTGATGGGATTAGGTTGGCTTTAGTTGGAGGGAGTGGTGCCAAGTAAGTGTTTCTACCATAAGGATCAGAAGAAGGTGAGTAGACAAACTTGTATGGGGCTGAAGTTTCTGGTGGAATGGTTAACAATAGTGTTTAGGACTTGCAGAGTGTTAGACTTGTGGAATTTGAAGGATTTGACTTGTCAAAGACATGTCTCCTTCTCCCTATCACTAGAGTGGAAACACTTCCTTGCCTCACCTCTAACACCAACCTAATCCCAACACTGGACTTCGCCTTTCCCAACTCATACCACCATCCAACCATGACCTTTTCCCCCTCCCACCTAACCACCCCCCTGGTCAATGTTCAGGAATTCTTTACCCCAGCTCGGTCTCACCATCCTTTCCCAGGTCGCTTCCTAGGAACACTAATCTTTCAACTGAAGAAAGGACAGCCATGAGGAACCTCAAAAAAGATCCCAAACTTATCATCCTCATAGCAGACAAAAGCTCCACGACATTCATGACAAATCGCAGTGACTATCTGGCAGAAGGCTTCCATCAACTGTCTGACACTTCCACTTACAAGCCACACCATAGTGCTCCCATTGCAGAAGTCCACTAAAACTTCCAATCCATACAGAAATACCAAGGTTCTTTCGAAAACACCCCCCCCCCCCCCCCCCTATGTCCCATGTCTATCTCTCTCCTCAACCCAACACCCCACACACCTACCTCCTGCATACCCCCCAAAAATCTACAAACCCAACAATCCTCAAAGCTCTGTTGTAGTTGGCTATTGTGTTCCAACTGAAATAATTTCTGGTCTTCTTGACAAACACCTCCAACCAATTGCCCAAAACTTAGTCACCCATTTGAAAGATACTAACCACTACCTACACCGATTTTGCACCATCTCCACCACTTTGCCTCCTGGATCCCTAATTGTCACTGTTGATGTCATCTCTCTGCAGTTACTGTTACACTTGACATGTTCCAAATCATAACGGCTACTGTACCATGTGATTGATCAATGGACATGCAACCAACTAACTAGTATCTTCCTAAACACTAACATCCCTCACGCCCATGGCCTTGCTGCTGTAGAACACTACCTTTCCCAACATCCTTCACACCACAAACCACTACCTCATTTCTCATACACATTACCAACTACATCCTGACACAAAGTACTTCCCCTTTGAAGGGAAGGTACAAACAAATCCACAGCACAGCCATGGACACCCACAAGGCATCTTCCTATGGCATCCTGTTTGAGTCATCAAGAGGAAACATTTCTAGCCTCCCTAAACACCAAAAAGCTAGTCTGGTTCAGGTTCGCTGATAATATCTTCATGATGTGGACTAACAACCAAGACCTCATTTCTTCTCAAACTCAACAGCTTCTCTCCATCTGCATCACCTGGTCCTCCTCAACCCAAAGTTCCACCTTCCTGGACATTATCTCCATCTCTCTGATGACTCCATTCACACCTCTGTCCATGTTAAACACACTAACCAACAACAGTATAGTGGAACCTCACTTAACGAGCACCTCCCAGGACAAATAATTCACATGACAAGCAAAACAAGTTATAAAAAAAATTACCTAACGAGCGATGTTTCACATAATGAGTGACAATGATTGAATGTGATGTCAACAGCTATTTGCACGTGTCAGGTGAAACTTTTAACAATATGAACACCTTACATTGTTGGCAGTGACGTATGAACAACGTGCTGCAGCCTGGGTTCAGTGCTCTTTCTACCACCATCTTAGTGCAGCTTGTGATTACACATTTTTCTAGACCTACGTACACACAGTGTTTTTTTGTGTGCAAATTTTAATTAGCTTCGTATAAATGTCCCTGAAGATAAAGCCACAAGAAGATGTCCATACGAGAAAGAAAATGATGTTAGAAATGAAACATAAAGTCATTGAAAAACATGAATGTGATGTGAGCAAGCTTATTTAGCATGCACATACAATTGGTTACGTCAAATATTTATACCATCCTCAAGAACGAGGCCAAAATTAAGGAAATATATGCTTCAAAGGGAGTGACAAGAGTATCAAAACAACAGTTTCATATCCTGAACTATGTCAAATGGTCGCTCCTTACATGGATAAATGAAAAGCAATTGCTAGATGACACTATTAATGAGAACATCATTTGTGAGAAGGCACGAATGATTTTTGCCGGCCTTGTTAAGCAGACAACAGAATCATCAGCGACCGAAGAAGTGTTTAAGGGAAGCCATGGTTGATTTAAGAAGTTTAGGAGAAGAATCGGCACCCACAGCATTGTGATGCACGGCAAAGCAGCCAGCTCCGACACAAAGACAGCAGAGAACTTCATCAGCAACTTTAAGATGCTTGTAGATTCTGAGGGTTATCTGTCGCAACAGGTTTTTAATTGTGACAAAATGGGTCTACATCCTACATCACCCAGTCACAAGCCAATGATAAACAGTCTCAACTACTATTCTGTCCCAAAGCAAGTGGCAATTTGAAAAGCAAACAGTTGCTTGTTTACCATTCAGAAACTCCAAGAGCCTTCAAGAAGTGTAAAGTCCAGAGGAGCAGATTAAATGTGATGTGGAGATCCAACAACACGGCTTGGGTGACACGTGATCTTTTTGTGATTGGATCAATGAAATGTTTCATCTTTCGGTAAAAAAAAATATTTGCTTGAGATGAATCTGCCACTCCGTGTCTTGCTTGTTATGGACAAAGCTCCTGCCCATTCTCCAGACCTACAGGGCCACATTCTTGAAGAATTTTGATTCATCAAGATCCAAATTCTGCCCCCAACACCAATCCATTATTCCAGCCTATGGACGAGCAGATTATTTCTAACTTTAAGAAGCTCTAAACTAAAACAATCTTCCAGCATTGCTTTGAGTTGATTGAAACTACCAATCTCACCCTTAAAGAGTTTTGGAAATATCACTTCAACATTACTGCCTATGTAAGACAACTCTCACTTCTGCTTGGAAGAAGCTTTGGCCGGAATGCGTTGTCAAAAGTGACTTTGAGGCATTCAAGTCATTATCTGTGGAGCCTGAAGTCAACGAGATTGTGTCTTTGGCCAAGAGTATGGGACTAAAAGTGGAAACAATGATATTGATGAGCTTGTGGAAGATCACAGCCAAGAAATCACCAACAAAGAGCTTACGGAGTTGCAATGTGTTTCACAGCAGGAAGTCGTGGAGAGGAGTTCGGAGGAGGATGAGGAGGAGGCAGTAACAGCAAAACCTAAAAACTCTACCTGAACAGGCCATGAAGGACCAATGGTACCAACTGGTTGCCATGTCATTCTGAGCCCACAGGTGTCACTGATGATCTGACGAGAACCAGTGTTACCACTGCGACAAGGCCATTAGCTGGTAAAAGCAAAGCAGCAATCTTCTAGTGCAATAAGAGAAATGTTGAAAGCATGGGAATCAGTTGCATCATACACTGAAAATCATCACCCCAATAAAGCAGTGGCTAAACGCACTACAAATTTATTTGACAATAATGCTGTGTAGTATTTACGCCAAGTGTTGGAGCGTCGCAGAAACAAATGACAATAGAGAGCTTTCTACTAAAAAACAATAAGTTATGTATCGTGAATAATAAAGTACATAATACTGTACGTATAATTTTCTTTGAATAAATGGCACAAATAAGATAAAACTTTTGGTACTTTTTCTACATGGGACGCATTATCATATTTTACATTGATTTATATGGAATAAACTGTTTCACTAAACAAGTGTTTTGCAAAAAGTTTCACTTAACGAGTGTTTCGCACTACAAGTAAGATTCTCGAATGAATTATGCTCACTATGCAAGGATCCAGTGCATCTGCATTTTGACTGCTGTTGTCCCTAGTCTGGTTCAAGACATTGATGATCTCTACACAACCTGGATTCAAGGCCAAGTCATCCTACTCTCATTCCCTCACAACCTCAACACCTCTCCCTCCACATCACAGAGTCCTTCGCAACCGTATGTGCCACCTTCCTAAACATTGATGTCCACCTCTCTGATGGCTCCATCCACACCTCTGCCCACGTTAAACACACTAACCAATATCAGTGCCTGCATTTTGACAGCTGTCACCCCTTTCCAACCAAAAAAATTGCTCTCATACAGCTTGGCCACCCATGGATGAGCTGTCAGCAGTGATGAGACTCCCCTGCTGCACGTCTCACGAAGGCTTTCACAGACAAGCACAACTGCCCCAAATCTAGTCTGCAAATAGATTTCTCATAACATATTCCTACAAACACCCCAATCCTCCCACCACGTACAATTATCAGCCCTCCGTCATTACCCAATATCACCCTGGCCCGAAAAAACTGAACCATATCCCTTATCAGAACTTAACATCATGCCCTGAAATGAAGGACATCCTAGCCACTATCCTCCCTGCCCCTCCTAAAGTGGTGTTGTGTTTCCCACCCAACCTAAGCAATATCCTAGTCCATCCCTATGCCACTCCCACTCCAACCCCTTGCCACAGTGATCATATCCCTGTGGGAGCCCAAGGTGCAAAACCTGCCCAATGACCCATACAGCACCTCCTACTCCAGTCCTGTCACAGGGTTATCCTACACCGCCAGAGACCAGGCCACCTGTGGAAGCAGACAGGTTATGCACTCTGCTACAAACATTGCACAACTTTTTACGTAAGTATGATTACCACCCACCTGTCTATCTCGATAAATGGCCACCGCCAAACTGTTGCCAAGAACAAAATTGACCTCCTGGTGGTACAACAGGCAGCCAAGCAGAATATGCTCAATTTCAACATCTGTTTCACCCATGGGCCACCTAGATCCATCCCTTCACCACCAGCTTCATTGAACTACGTACATGGAAGTTATTCTTGCAATATATTCTTTGCTTCCATAATTGTTCTCGCCTCTATCTCCTGTAAACTAATGCCCCACACCTACCACCCAACAGTTTCTCCTTCCTCCACCCTATCACCCCCTCAAAATTCATGACCCCACGCCACTTTCAGTGTTTGCTGCTCCCCACTGGCTCCGACACCTGCTTATCACATGCCTAGCTCATGAGTCACCCCTCCCCATGCATCCCTAGCTGGCAAAGTGGCTGTTTCTCTGAGCCCCAACATACCACACCTGAGCCCACCCCACCCAACACAGTCCCTATCCCAACCTAGTCCAGCTGACAAACTGCATCCAGCTCACACCATGTAGGGACATAGGGTGTGTGTTTGCACTCTATCTCAATAGTAGAACTTTTCTATTACACTGAGGAATGGATGTGTTAAATGGAAACTGAAAGGTGATTTATATGGAGTTTTTTATGCTGATTTCAAATCTGTTAACAGTTTCTTTTTCCATTGGGAATACACTTTTTAAACACATACATTACAATTCAATAAAATTATATATTTATTTAGTGCCAAAAAAGTTACATTTCCCTGTATAGTGCCTAGAATGTGCATTTCTGTGATTTTCTGAGGTATCTAGCTTGAGGATCATCCCTTCTGAGAGTCCAACAGTAGTCAGCTAACACCCTTGGGCTCCATTTACCTTTGTAATGGATTTACATCACAGATATGTCCTGATAGAAACATTCACCATGTTCATCACTTATGCTGCCAACATTGGAGGAGAAGTAGTCTAAATGTGAGTGCAAGAAATTGAGTTTCAGAGACATATTACAACAAAGTTTCCTATAATTTTCAATAAACTGACTAACAAGTTATCCATAGTTATCAGCCTTATAGTTTCCCAGGAAGTTATTTTACAGTGCTTTGGAAGGATCTCCATGCAGTCGCCACAGCTTCATTCAAACTTTCTATGAATGCATTATCATTCATTAGTCCCCTTATTTGTGGAGAATAAAATATACCCTCTTTGATCTTGGTATCACTAATCCTAGGGAATTTGGTTTTGAGAAACTCAAAACCTTTGCCACTATGATCCATTGCTTTGACAAAATTCTTGTTTTTTCTGCCCCTGCTGTCCCACTCACAAAGGAAACAACAGAACTTTGTATACCCTAGTTGTAACCCAAGAAACAGGGCTATCACCTTCAGATCACCACATATATGCCATCCATCATATTATATACTGTTCAGTACAAGCTTCATGTTGTTATATGATTCCGTCACATATGCAGCATATGCAAGAAGGATCGAATGATACTAGTTGCAATTGTGCAGAAGGACTGCTCTGAAACTAATCTCCAAAGAATCGATGAAAAGTTGCCTTTCTTTGGGATTGTGCGGCTTCCCCAAGATGTCAAATAAAATGTCCACATCATTATAGTACATCAAGTTATCATACTGAGTGAAAAGATGTTAAAACTTGTTCTCTTAAAAACACCCCTTGCATTTTTTATCCAGAACATTCCATCCTTTTTCCCAGCATCACTAACCAGATAATTTAATTCAGACTGTGTAATCATATGAAGCTCAGTTGAAATGTTTATGTCGAAAAACAACGGGTCCTGTCTTTCACAACCAGAATGTAGCTCAGCCTCGGAAAATTCATCATCCTCGGTCTCATCAATATCTATCCTCCATGTTTCTGGTTTTTGAGGAATGGGCAGGCTTAACTGAGAGGACGGGCCTTTTAGCTGAAGTACGGTCAGGATAGTGGACAGTGTGCCTAGTCCTCACTGTTGCTCCAGAGAGCTGTGTAATGCAGAAGTCGCAGTCTGTTGTGTAGTACTGCAGTTCTCTCCAAACGATGGGAATGCCAAATCACAAGTGAAGAGATCCGGTTTCCAGCCACCCTCTTAACCGTGTCACACATGAAGCACAATATGTATGTGGTGGCCATGATTTATCCTGATCACCTGTCTTACAGCCAAAGTAGAGTTCATATGCTATTCTTACCACTAAGGTTATATTTCTCTTTTGAGAGTTAAAAGTTATCACTCCACAGATGTAACAAAAACTGCTCGGATGGCTAGCACACATACGGTGCATTGTTAGTCGGCAAACACACTACATACAATCACAAAATATTAAAAATTTGGGAAGTTGTTAACAAAGTTAATAAGATGCCAAACATAAAAGATTTTTTTTTTATTTCACTGATATACATCCCTTGTTAAATATTCTTCCAACAGGAAGATATTATTTCAATACAGCAGTATCTGCAAATAACAGAAATAAATGTTAGTTAGCAATAACAAATAATTTAGCTTCAAATAACAGAAACAAACGTTAGTATGCAATAATAAACAATTTAGCTTCAAATAACGGAAATAAATATTGGTATGCAATAATAAATAATTTAGCTTAAAATATTTTCACATTGTGATAGTAATTGGAGCCCAAAAGAGTGATTCTAAATTCATATTCAGAATTTGACAATATAATGTAATTTGATAGACAAGCAAGCTTTCAGAGCCAGTGGCTTCTTCTTCCAGCAGAAGAGTTGAAAGGGAAGGAAGAGGCATGAAGGAAAAGGATTGGAGAGGTTTAGAAAAAGGGGTGCAGTTCAGAAAAGTCACACAGAAACCTGGGTCAGGGGAGACTTTTTGGAAGGGATGAGAAGTCTTTCCTTCTCATACTGTGTAGTAAGTCTCCACCGATCCATGGTTCTGGGTAATTTTTCAGAACTGTACCTCTTTCCCTAAACCTCTCCAGTCCTTTTCCTTCACCCCCATTCCTTTCCCTTCAACTCCTATGCCAGAAGCAGGGGCCACTGGCTCCAAAAGCTTGCATAAGTTAAACCTTTTTATGTTTGTGTATGTTCTGTTGCTGCCGCTTGGTGAGTAGGTTTTTTACCCATCCAGTTATTGACAAAAATTGATTATTTTCATTCACAGAATTAGCAGACAAAATACATTACAAGAAATTGGAGCCCAATAGAGAAATTCTAACTATATATTCAGACTCAGCAGACCAAAAAACAAAATCACTGTTTCTCGGTGTTATCAAGTAATCACTGAGTTGCAAATATCATTTACATGTATACATATGATCACTGTGTCAGGGGTTCATACTACATCAGAACGAAAAACTCAACGATTTGACATGTACAGTTTATAATAATATGCGGTTGAAATTAATTGAAAATAATATCATAAGTAACATGGAACTTATTTGTATTTCAGCTCTGATCCATCAAGATATAATCTCGAAGGTGACACTATTACACCAAAACTTACAATAGAGGCTGACTATGAAGCTGATGGAAAAGTTCTGCTGCTCCCTGTGAAAGGCAAAGGAAAATCAAAAATTATTATGAGTGAGTTATCACAGTAAAAGCAAATAACTTTCATTAGCATGATCCTACACAGTAGTGAACTACCTTTCACTACCATATGAACACTAATACAGTATTACTGTCCACACACTGCCCACTATGTTACCTAGTTCAGATAAAATACATTTAATTTTAGAATTCTGTACTGAAAGAAAGACAGTGTCAATAGTACTTTTGGTCCAATCGTTTTTGTGAGTCATAATGTATAAACAGCAGATTGTACATGGACAAACATACACAAATTATTATGATTAAATACAGTTGCAGTGAAGCATTCATAGTTTTTTTCTAATTGAAACAACATCCTTTTTTCAGAACTGAAGCACTATCATGTATCCCATTACACTACTTAATTTATAATGCTTTTACAGGCAGTTTCAAATTAGACTTCAAATGCAGTTATCTTACAGTTCTAATTCATAAAAATGATACCAATTAAAATAACAAGCATATTTAATTCATGAAATGCATACTTACAATTACACTTCTATTTTTTGCTTACTGTAAATTTTAAGTCAAGTGCGCCAACTTTTTTTGCAGCGGATTTGAAATCCCATCTCACCCATAAAGCTGTTCCAGCACAGAAAGGAGGAAAAATTTACAGAAATGAAACTGAATTCATATACACTATGGAACCAGCACATATGGAGATGAATTTTGAGAACCTTCTGAATGCAGGAAAAACTATAGGTAAGAACCTGTTCTGAGTTTAGTCAATCATGATCACAGTAATTTAAATAATTACTCACCACTGATACTCAGTTCCATATTCATACCCCAATTCATACTTTTTATCTTAGTACAGAGTCAAGAACACCTTTACCATTTTGTGTCATCATAAACTACAGCATAGTGCTACTTATTATGATCAGTGTTAGCTGGGATACTCATTCACTTGTGATGAGTCCGAAAAGTGTGAACTTCAATAATCATGAATGTTATGTTGTTGTTCATGTTAAAATAACTTTGATACAAGTCATTGTTGCTATTCTCCATGTGACATTAACACAATTTGAAGCTGCATCTAATTCTTTAACTACAGCTGAGTAATAAACTGAGTCATAACCTATCTGATCAAAATGCCTAGTAGGTTAAGGGGTTCGACAAAAACATAAAAACGCCATGAGAAATGCATGCTTGACTATATATGCAGATGCTATCCAAGTACGCAGGTCGAGTTGTTGTATTTGTAAATGAACGGCAACTGTGCAGTGTCCTCAATATGTCTAAGTGTCACTCCTAGTCAGAAAAGTGTCCTGCATTGTTGTGAATGCACTATGTCAGAGCTCAGTGCATTCAAATGTGGGCAAATAGTTTACGTTCATATGGTGGATGCTTCTGTAATTAAGGTAGCCAAAGTGTTTGGTGATTCAAGAGGCACTGTATCAAAGATTTATATCACATACACGGGAGGCAGAAAAACGTCACCTGCCAGGTCATAATGCTAACAAAAGTGTGTGTTCAATGATCGTGACAGATGGTCACTGGAGAGGATTGTGATGAAAAATGTGGGGACGATAAGTATGAAAGTTGCTGCAGTACTGAATGCTGCACTTGTGAACCCTGTGAGCACCAAAACACCATGAAGGGAGTTTCATAACCTGAGAATAGCAGGTTAAACTGAAATTCTAAAATCATATATCAGTGACACAAATGTCTATAATGGGAAAACATGGTGCCAAAGCCATATAACCTGGACTGTTAATCAATAGAAGAAAATCATTTGGTCAGATGAGTCTTGTTTCACACCATTTCCAATTTCTGGCCCAGTTTACATTCCACAAGTGAAATGTGGCAGGTGTTCAGTGATGATTTGGGCAGCCATATTGTGGTATTGGATAGGTCCCATGGTTACTCTGCTAGGTCACATTAGCTACTGCTAAGAGTTATGTGACCATTTTGGCTGATCAGTCCCATCCCACGGTACAATGTTTGTTCCACAAATGCGACGTTGTATTCCAGTATGACAGGACCCCTGCTCACACAGCTCTCATCGTCCAAGACTGGTTTTGTGAACACAGGGATGAATTGTTGCATCTCCCCAGGCCACCATGGTCACCTGGTCTCAGGTGTGGGTGTGAGGGGCTGAGAAAACTGCCCTACAAATGACAAAAGGAGCCAGAATTGAAAACAGGGCCTCCAAACACAAGCTGGAGGGTACAGAAAATTGCAATGATGATGGCTTTGAACCTGGAGAGTTTTAACTTTGGATGTAGGTTGGAAAGAGTATATCACAAACTTCAAATAAATTTTCCCGATAATATGAAATTTTTAGCTTCAGATACAATTTTTTCTGAAGCTAACATATCTGTGTCAATGAAACTAGTACAGAAATTAATGACATTATTTTCATTAAAATGTACTACAATTATGGCAATCAAATAAAAGGTTCACCAATATTGATATATTATTTGTTAAATGCCAGTTTTTTAGGTCACACTCCTTTTTTGGAATTTCTTCTGTGTTAACAATATTGCCATCATGTAAGTAACACAATCAGAAGAAAATATGACACTTCCGCATTTTCAAATTTGGTCTGATTTGAACAAATAGTTTTGAGAAAAGTGTGCCAACCTTAGTACAGTCAACCATAGGAAATTTGCTCACGATCAGGAACCTTTAGCCCTCAAGTGGGTACATGGCTTACTCTGTACACATGAAAAGAACAGCTGTCTTTATATTACCTGGGTAAAGATGTATGAGCAAAATCTTAGTTTAATTACACAGCGATAAAATAAACTTACATTAAACTTACATTATTTGAGCTAAATCACTTTTCAAGTAAACAGTAACAAAATAAACTCCCATTACATCACTCCATTACTGTGTATACGTTACCCCACAATAATGACCCATTCAAAGCATTAGACAGTGCAGTTGCATTAGATCTCATATTCAGTCACTAATTACCTTGTAGAGAATTTCCTCATTGTTGGATGGCAGTGTTGGCTTGGAATCTGTGTCATTATCTTGTATGGATCATAATTTTTTTCTCACCTAGTTCAGTGTTTATTTTATATTACTGTTGTTCACTTTGACATATGACAGCACAACTTATCAACGTGTTAGCTGAAACAATACTAAAAGATGATATCAGACAGCAATGCTGCAAGATTAGCTTACTGTTATCTCATTTTATGCCTAAATGGTGTATGCTTCAGCAAGGGAATAGTGAAATTAAAACACTGTTCCTCCAAATCATTAACTAGGTCTACATCTAAATCTATACTCCGCAAACGACTTTGAAATGCAAGGCAAATGGTACGTCCCACTGTAGCAATTATTGCAGTTTCTTCCCAATCCATACCCATATTGAGCAAGGAAAGAATGATTGTTCAAATGCCTCTGTGTCTGTTGTAATTAATCTACCCTTGTTCTCTTGATCCCCATATGAGTCATAAGTAAGAGGCTGTAGCATATTTCTAGAATCATTTAAAGCTTGTTCTTGAAACTTAGTACGTAGGCTTTCTCTGGATAGTTGACATCTATCTTCAAGATGTCTGCCAGTTCAGTTTCTTTATGATGTCTGTGACACTCTCCCATGGGTCAAACAAACCTGTGACCATTTGCACTGTCCTCTATTTACGTTCAATATCCCCTGTCAGTCCTATTTAGTATGGGACCCACATACTTTAGCAATATTCCAGAATGGGTCACGAGTGATCTCTAAGCAAAACTCCTTGGCAGACCAATTGCATTTTCCCAGCATTCTACCAGTAAACCGAAACCTAGTGCCTGCTTCACCCACGACTTAGCCCTAGTGATCATTCCATTTCGTATTAGTACAAAGTGTTATACCCAGGTATTTGTAGAATACCAATCAACATAAATACTCTGCAAACTGCTGTCAGATGCCTTGCAGAGGGTAATCAAGAAAAAGGCATTTTTCGGATTCAGTAACAATGAATTACTTAAGAAATGATGGTTTTTATTCAAGATACATTATGGCTTTTAACCAGTAAAATTACACTCCCTTTTAAGTTCATCCAGGATATTTACATTGGTAGATCGTTATGTCTGCAGAATTAATAAAGCACACACACACAACATTGGTTATTACAGAATTTTTCAAAATACACTCTCCAGCATAAATAGGCCATTAATACCTTACAATAATATATGAAGAAACTGAATGCATTCTCACGGCTTACTTTTTTATATCAAGTGCTATTACTATTTCAAATTCACCTCCCATACAGTTTCTCAGGCTAAGTTGCATAACTGTCATAACATCTTTGCAGACAGAACACAGTTAAGTTTTGATTCATATGACAAGCAGCAAATGAGTTTATACAGAGTGGTCCATTGATCATGACCGGGCCAAATATCTCATGAAATAAGCATCACATGAAAAAACTACAAAGAACGAAACTTGCCCAGCTTGAAGGAGGAAACCAGATGGCGCTATGGTTGGCCCGCTAGGTGGCGCTGCCGTAGGTCAAACGGATATTAACTGCGTTTTTTTTAAATAGGAACCCCCATTTTTTATTACATATTCGTGTAGTACGTAAAGAAATATGAATGTTTTAGTTGGACCACTTTTTTCGCTTTGTGATAGATGGTGCTGTAATAGTCACAAACATATGGCTCACAATTTTAGACGAGCAGTTGGTAACAGGTAGGTTTTTTAAATTAAACTACAGAACATATGTACATTTGAACATTTTATTTCGGTTGTTCCAATGTGATACATGTAACTTTGTGAACTTATCATTTCTGAGAATGCATGCTGTTACAGCGTGATTACCTGTAAATACCACACTAAAGCAATAAATGATCAAAATGACGTCCATCAACCTCAATGTATTTGGCAATACGTGTAACGACATTCCTCTCAACAGCGAGTAGTTCGCCTTCCATAATGTTCGCACATGCATTGACAATGAGATGATGCATGTTGTCTGGCGTGTCAGTGGGTCACGATAACAAATATCCTTCAACTTTCCCCACAGAAATAAATCCGGGGACATCAGAGCCAGTAAATATGCGGGCCATGGTATGGTGCTTCGACAACCAATACATCTGTCATGAAATATGCTATTCAATAGCGCTTCAACCGCACACGAGCTATGTGCTGGACATCCATCATGTTGGAAGCACATCGCCATTCTGTCACGCAGTGAAACATCTTGTAGTAACATCGGTAGAACATTACGTAGGAAATCGGCATACATTGCACCATGTAGATTGCCATCGCTAAAATGGGGACCAATTATCCTTCCTCCCATAATGCCGCACCATACATTAACCCGCCAAGGTGACTGATGTTCCACTTGTCACAGCCATAGTGGATTTTCCGTTGCCCAATAGTGCATATTATGCCGGTTTACGTTACCGCTGTTGGTGAATGACGCTTCGTCGCTAAATATAACGCGTGCAAAAAAAAATCTGTCACCATCACGTAGTTTCTCTTGTGCCCAGTGGCAGAACTGTACATGACATTCAAAGTCATCGCCATGCAATTCCTGGTGCATAGAAGTATGATACGGGTGCAATCGATATTGATGTAGCATTCTCAACACTGATGTTTTTGAGATTCCCGATTCTCGCACAATTTGTGTGCTACTAATGTGCGGATTAGCCATGACGGCAGCTAAAACACCTACTTGGGCATCATCATTTGTTGCAGGTCGTGGCTGACGTTTCACATGTGGCTGTACACTTCCTGTTTCCATAAATAATGTAACTATCCTGCGAACGGTCCGGACACTTAGATGATGTCAACCAGGATACCGAGCAGCATAAACAGCACATGCCCGATTGGCATTTTGATCGCAATAGCCATACATCAACAAGATATCAACTTTTTCCGCAATTGGTAAATGGTCCATTTTAACACGGATAATGTATCACGAAGCAAATACCGTCCACACTGGCGGAATGTTACGTGATACCATGTACTTATACGTTTGTGACTATTACAGCGCCATCTATCACAAAGCGGGAAAAAAAAAAAAAAAAAAAAAAAAAGTGTGGTCCAACTAAAACATTCATATTTCTTTATGTACTACACAAATATGTAATAATAATAAAAAATGGGGGTTCCCATTTTAAAAAATGCAGTTGATATACGTTTTACCTATGGCAGCGCCATCTAGCGGGCCAACCATACCACCATCTGGTTTCCCCCTTCAAGCTAGACGAGTTTCGTTCT
This sequence comes from Schistocerca nitens, assembly GCF_023898315.1. Lineage (NCBI taxonomy): Eukaryota > Metazoa > Arthropoda > Insecta > Orthoptera > Acrididae > Schistocerca > Schistocerca nitens. Next base: position 680,840,169 of record NC_064615.1, on the reverse strand, counting down.
TTGTAATTTTTTCGTTTGATGCTTATTTCGTGAGATATTTAGCCTGGTCACTATCAATGGACCACCCTGTATACAAAAATAACAACACTCTGAGATGCTGGTATCTTTTTTCAGTTTTGCTGCAGGAGGTCCTCTTTGATGATATATTAATGAGGAGCCAATTTCTCGTACTCATTCTTGGGTAGATTTTAATATGTACTTGTCCCCTTCTTACTCACTCTCAAAATTTCATTTTTTCAACAACAACAACAACAAAAAAAATAGATTTTTTTAATGAACCCCTTCTTTTATTAAAATGAAATGTAATAATCAACATCAGCAAACAATTTATAATATTTCATTAACAAGAAAGATATAAGAAGCTGTTGATTCTATGTATTAAACATCACTAAAAATCTTATACCGCTATGTGCTATACATTTCTCACATTTTCCTAAATCTGTTTTTATGAATGGAACCCATTCCAATTAGATTAGATCAAGTGTATTTTTTTGTTCCATAGATTCACAGTGAGGATGTAGAGTATTTCATAACACAAAAAAAAGTAATTTTCATTGTTGTGTTGGAGGAGAGCCATTTGATAAATACAGTCAAAGGCAAGATTAGCAGCAACCTTACTGAGAATTAGAGACAAATCCCATCAAAATGTGTAAACTCGTACAATGATAACATAAAAATATAATTCAAATCTTACTTGATCACTGCCGTACACACAATCATCCTTACATTTAAACTCTAACAAAAAATAATAAAAGTATATGAAAGTAAAAACAATATCTCAGAAAATTGTGGCGGGTATCGCTTACCATACCAACTGATGAGACAGTTGACCTAAAACAAAATACAATCCCCTCCCTCCCAATTTATGCAGGACATTAAACATCATATTTATCTATTTATGGATTTTTAGTTCTTATTACAACTGTCTTAATAGAAAACACATTTCATATTTATTTTGTGCCTCTAACATGTAATTTTACTTGCATGTTCATAGTCAATAAAATATGAATTACAGCAATATGTTTTGCTAATCTGTGAACTTTGTCTCTTCTTTCACTAGCACAATGCTTTCTAGCAGATACACGGCAAAAACTAAGAGAACATTGAAACTGGTAAATACGCTTTTAGAAAATCTTCCTTGTTTCACTTTCATTATGAACCTCAAATCTGTCTTCTACAGTAAGGAAACACTTTTCATATTGGCATGGCATGTCCCACTCCACAGTACTGTTTCATAAGACAATAAGGGATATACTAGTCCAAAATATGCATTCCTTACGGAAAGGTGGTAACCTCTGTACTGCATACAGACTGGAGAGACAAGGCCAACTTGTTGCTTCCATAAATATCAATCGTCTATTATGTTGTTGTTGTTGTTGTGGTCTTCAGTCCTGAGACTGGTTTGATGCAGCTCTCCATGCTACTCTATCCTGTGCAAGCTGCTTCATCTCCCAGTACGTACTGCAGCCTACATCCTCCTGAATCTGCTTAGTGCATTCATCTCTTGGTCTCCCTCTACGATTTTTACCCTCCACGCTGCCCTCCAGTACTAAATTGGTGATCCCTTGATGCCTCAGAGCATGTCCTACCAAACGATCCCTTCTTCTAGTCAAGTTGTGCCACAAACTTCTCCCCAATCCTATTCAGTACCTCCTCATTAGTTATGTGATCTACCCATCTAATCTTCAGCATTCTTCTGTAGCACCACATTTCAAAAGCTTCTATTCTCTTCTTGTCCAAACTATTTATCGTCCATGTTTCACTTCCATACGTGGCTACACTCCATACAAACACTTTCAGAAACGACTTCCTGACACTTAAATCTATACTCGATGTTAACAAAATTCTCTTCTTCAGAAACGCTTTACTTGCCATTGCCAGTTACATTTTATATCCTCTCTACTTCGACAATCATCAGTTATTTTGCTCCCCAGATGTATGCAGCCAAAAACTTAGATTCCGAAAGAGTTTTTGGCAGAATCTCATCATTCACAATATTTTCTCTATCTGGACCACTCAGTTCAAGGTGAATATTATTTGTTTTTCTACATTAACTTTTAAATTGTCTCTTCCACAGTGAACTTGTCTTTTTAATAAAGTTTTGAATCATTCAAAATTCAATTCAATTCAAAGCTTACTGCCTGCACAACAGATACCAGATGTGTCATCGGCATACGTAGTAATCAGAAGCTTATTATCTATAAAAACTGGGAAGTCATTTACATAACATATGAACAGAAATTGGCCTAAAATGAAGCCCTGAGGAACACCGAAATGTATACATTTCATTCTTGCTCATCTTCTATCCAGTATGTTCCTATTTTTACATATAATTTCTGTATACTGTTGTTTGCCTTTGAAATGTGTTTCTACCAATTACAAGACTTTTCCATTGACACTTCTCACTGCAATTTTTGAGAAGAGCACAACTTCATGAATTGTACTGAAAGCTTTAGAGGGGTCCCCAAATGCTACCGTTGCCTCGGACTTTCATTTATTTTTTCAAATATATAACGGACAAATTGAACTGCTGCTGATGTGGTTCTTCAACATCTTCTGAAACCACACTGGAAACATCTAACATGTCAGCACTGCTGTAATGTTCAAAGAATTCTTTTATTATTATTTTCTCCACCAGTTTGCTAAATGTTGAGGTTAGTGCAATAGTTCTAAACATGGTTTATTTTTCCTTTCTGTGTAAGGGTTTGACTACAGACGGTTTCAACTTGTCAGGGACACCTTTAAGGAAACTGCTTAAGACTATCTTAAGTTTAAATGTCTTCAACAGAAATAGGGTAATTTCATCCAATTCTGCCCCTTTTTTTTAAAAAAAAAAAACTATCAATAAGCTATAGAATGTCTTCACTGCATACTGCAGGTGGTATATTGCAGTTCTTATTTACAGCTGTCCAGCAAGACTGAAATATTATCTGAGGTTCCTACCTGTTGTGATTCTTTGTGCCTTTAATCTCCTGAGATCTTTGTAAAACTGGTATTTGTACCACTTTTAGAATTCTTTATCTTACTCAAAGAGTTCATCAATCTGTGCAGGCTATACATGTTTTCCACTTTTCCTTTCATATCTTTTATTTTAACATCTAATGGTACAGGCTTTGATTTTAAATGTGGTTTTATAAAAAATATTACCGTTTTAGTGGGGTGTTACTATTTAAGAGTTCAAACAGAAGTTCTAAGAATTTTTTTCCATTTATTTTCGGCCCCGATGGTAGTAGCTACTGATTTCCAAGATTCCTGACTTGAAGAATGTCTTAACATGTAGTTTGCAGATAGTATTCCCTTGTACTCATTCATTTTTCTACATGTGAATTACATATTTTAGCATGCACTGACTCAAATATCTGAGAATTGATCATTTTTGTTATAAATGAGTTACTGTACTACTGTGAGAGTGAATCAAATATAAGTTAGAATTTTTTTATAAGTTCATTTACACTTCGGAAAAATTCATACAAATAAACTAACTTTTCTATGTAGCAGCAAACAGCCAGTTTCTTGGTCCTGTTTTCACTAAATAAACGTGGCTGTGACAGCAGCCAGTTGCACATGGACATGTCGATGGCAACGTCATTGGTGAATCTGTTTTCTCTGATTGCTTCCTTTAGTGGTCCAAACAAATGAAAATTTCAGGGCAATAAGTCTGGACTGTAGGAAGAATGTTCATGTTGTCCAGAATAACTCCTGAATTTTTTGTTGAGTTCAGGCTTGTGTGGGGTCGAGAGTTGTCACAAAGCCTGACTACATCCTGGACTGGAAATGTGTGCCTTTTCTGATGATAGTATGCTTTGTTTGTTTTGAAAAGTTGGTAACAGTATGCATCAGTCACAGTACAATATTTTTGAAGAAAAACAATGAGAACAAGACACATAAAATCAAAAAGACTGGTGCAAGAACGTTCTCTGTGGAAAGACAGCTTCTGGTTTTGATGGGTGCAGATTCATCCTTTTTGTACCAGTCCAAGCTGCTCTTTGTCGATTCCCGACTGTAGTGATGCACCCATGTTGCATTGCATTTCAAAGTCTGTTGCAAAAAGTTTCCCCTTCAGTTTGGTAATGTGTGAATAGAAGTTTGCACACATTCAAGACAGTAAAATTTGTGCTCTGTGCCTACCTTCTGAACACTTTCCAAAATCCAAGATTGCCAGTGATGATTTCCTGATCACTACCGTAGCTTGTCCCAACATCACTAGCAATTTCAGCAACTGATATTTGACAATTGTCTTCAATAAACTGTCCAACAATGCTAATATTGTCCTCAGTCTACTGGTCTTCAGGTGATGTCGATGAGATACATTCTCAACCATTTCTCGTCCTCATAAACTTTGTGTGTCTGGTGTACGCTTGACCCTTTTTGAGATGGTTGTCCCCAAACTGTGCTGCTTTTCAAAATATCAGATGGGTTTACACCTTCTGCTGTGAGAAACTTTATAATAATACCTTGCACACCAGATGATAGTACTAGTTGCTCTGACATTGTGATTCTGACTAAACAAATGGTGCGACAATGTTCTAGCTGTAGAGAACAATACCTAGAAAAGAAAGCAGCAATGAGCAGAGACCATGCTGCTCTCTGTTTACAAAAAGGGGCATACAAAAATAATAGAGGTTTATACCTAATTCACTACTAATTTACTGTTCTAGTGGGTCCTAGTCCAAGCAGATCTTTAGCCCCTTAAGATAGGATACAACCTGTAAAATGTTTGCTTTCCAGACAATCTGGTAAAGTTTAATGTTCAGATCTTCAAATATCTGAAGATTTACACTTCTATGACTTCACAACACACACACACACACACACACACACACACACACACAGGGACAGGGTAAATTTGTCAACACAAAATCTGTTCAACTACAGCACTTTTGTGTTGGTTATGAGCTTCATTTTCATTGATTAAACAGCAAAACTTCCACCTTTATTATATGCTCTACATGCCACCTTTATTATATGCTCTACAATTAAGACACTGCTAGGTTATATCCTTCTAATTTGAAAAAAATAATAATAATAAATGTTACCTATTGATTTCTGGTGCTTTGTAAAAACTATTAAAACTGAGCCAGTCCTGTGATAAATTATTCAAAAACATCTGTTTTGTTTTGTAAGTCTTGTACATTATAATGCAATAATGGTAGATCACTCTCATATGAATAAGTCTGTCTGAGGCATATACGAGTCATGTGCCATACACTGGCATGGTCTAGTATGGCCTTGGTGGAATGTTTACTTGTCACAAAAAACATCATAACCCTAGTGCTGCAGGTGTATTGCCTCACTGACATGGCATTTCATGATTACTTCTCCCAAGAATTAATAATTTTTGTCTTTGAGAGGAATAGCAACTGCAGCATGACACTGTACATTCAATTTACTATTTATAAAATTCAACTGTGTATTAATCTAAAATCCACATTATTACTATGACCTACCCTCATCTGTTGAGATGTAGCAATGTGGAATCTTCTTCCTGTACTACTTATATCAACAAAAGTTATACCTTTAAATCTCGTGCATATATTTTGTATATCTCCATTTGCACTTTGCACCTCTATTTACACATGACCAATCTGGTAATTCATGACAATGTGGAACAGATATGATGATTACATTTAAGCTTCTCAACTCATACAGTCTTCTTTTGAGAGAGATGACTAGGTCTTTTGTTTCATTTCATGCTACTTTATTAGAGCCTGCTAAGAACACATAAATGTCTTTGCACATTGAAGCTGTTATTACACATGATTCACAGAAGTTGCTGTGGGAAATGTTGTGCCTGGTTTCATTACCTGTTATTGCTGGTTGATACTTAACTGATTTTTTTTTCCGATTAGCACTTTTCTGCTGTATAACAACAGTTCCCTTTGTCTTTCTTGTTCATAGGACCTCATAATGCATTGTAGGAAATTCTCAATATTGGTTCACCATCAGTGACCTGACTCACAGTGGAAATGTTATTTTTCTGAGGTAGAAAATGGCTGTCGTACTTTTGTTTTCAATGTCCTTTTTCTTCCCATGTAGTTTGATATCATTCATTGCACTATCAGTGACTATAATTTTCTTCTTGCATGATTTTCTTCTTGCATGCTTCTTGTATGCTTCTTCTTGTATCTAACTTTTGTCCACCTATAGGCAAGAGATGTGATACTTCGCAGAAGTTGTATTGTACTCAGCTCATGTTTTCCTACGTGGAGACTGTTTTCAGTGCACTGATTATAAACTGTATGCGTGACACACGTTAGCTAAATTTGTGATTTCATCCTTACAGTTTGTACACAAGACTGGTAAGCCAGCAGTTAACTTGATGAATGTACAGAAATTCATATGCAATTCATTACATACTCATAGCGCACCTTCCACTGGCGTATACAATTTGGAGGTGGTTTATGACCATTTCATTCTATGTGAGTGGCAATGTCACAATAGAATGCTGACTTTCATTCATCAAAACTTTTATCTCCTCATTATCAGCCACCCATCCTTCCATGAATACATATGCCTTAAATGAAAGATTGTGGGATGTTTGGGAAGTGCACACCCATGGGCGCCACATCAGCTAATTTATTTCCATAAATTCCTCCGTGGCACATACAGAAAATTTGCCTACCATCTGACATTACTCATGGAGATGAGGAGGAAACATGTGGCTTGAGGAATGTTATGACTACAGCGAGGATTGGCTTACACTCAATAATCAAATTAACGTAGATAATAACAGAAAACTGATAAGAAAGAGGAGTATACCTATTCATTAAATTTTAAAGAAAACATTGCTTTTATCTACTAACTGTAAAACACACTGGTAATACCTGTTCTGATCAGGTGTAACATTCTCAATAAATCCATTGATCCATTTTGGGACCTTTTATCAAGCGAAGGCCAGGTCAACACTAGTACTGGGTCAACACTAGTTAAGTACATCTTCAAGTATGCACAGAACCAACCATACTATTACAAAGACTACTATTACATTGAGGTTGCCACTCCCAAAGACATTTTAAAGCTACTGCCAACTCAGTGTACCCCTTCTGTCCGCATCTAGTGTTCATCACGTGGGCAAATGTGATAATGTTTTTCAAAGTGTTTGCAAATCATGGAACTGAGGTTGGACATGGAAATCAATCTGGTATTTACCTCATTGGATGTGGAAAACTGCCTAAAACCTACATCCAGGGTAGCTGACACAATGGCCCCCATGTCATGGAAGTACAGGGTGGTTACACTTGAAGTTTCACCACTTGAGCCAGTCAAGAGAGAAAACTATTTATAATATGAGTACCAAACTTCCTAGAAATTATGTTCAGAATGTGCACTGCAGCATTTGCATTGTTAGTAGTGTTATTGCCACCACTCACTGTTAGGCATTATTAATTGTGTGGCGACATAGGGTTGAAAAAAGAATCAGTGTGTGTTACATTTGCAGTCAGTCAACATGGGTCTCATTCTAAAGTTCGACTTAAATGGCTATTACTCCTCGAAGATGCTGATGTAACCAACTTCACCAAAAATTGTTAAAGTTACTGTTGTCATGGCTGAGAATGCTGTGCGTAATGTGTGATTCTCAAGCAGTGGATGACAGCTGTAAATCCCATGGTCCACCATTTGAAAAGTGCTACAAACAATCTCTAGTTCCAAAAACCTTGGGTTCATCAAACCTGAACACAGCCACTTGCTGGGCTATCTCAATAAAATGAACAAAAAAATTGTATCGAAAGACAACTATTCTCTCTATCTTCACAAAGGAGGGTTTTGAAAGAAGTAACAACTTTCACTGTGCCGAGTTTTTATAATACATGTAACATTCTTATACTTGTATATTTGAAGTTATTGTAATTAAATTTCTTTAGTCAGAAACATAACAGCAGTACTTATTAACTTGTTGATTGTCATGCCACGACAAAGTTTAAGTCAGACTCCAAATGTCATGTGATTATCTGGTTTCATGCTACTTACAAACTGAAATGCTTTCATTCTCAATAGCTCCAAAGACTGGAAGTAAGTGATTCACCTTGACACCAGCCCACAAGCAAATTTCATAATTAACACAGAAACAAAATGTGACACACAAATTATTAGCCTTTATAATCATTTTATCAGTACAATGATGACTGTTAGTGTGTTAAGTATCAGCTCATGTGATACTGTTTCAACCTAGTTACACTTAAATTCTGCAAAAAGCAATGTTTTTATTTATTTTCTTAATTCATTCCATGTCTGTAAGCATTCTCCCCTTTGTGAAATCTGTCTGACAGATAAAACATTTTTTCATCTATTTGCTCCATCCTTATCCTTGTCTGATAACATTCTTACAAAGGACATTTCTGTCAACTAATGTGAAATTTCTGCACTTTTACAGAAGTCAGTTTTCTCTTCCCTTTTTATTCCACACCCCTCTATAAATTCTGCCTTTCTTCCAATTCCATTAATATAATTCCACTATCTAATCAGTAAAAATTTCTGTTTCCTTTCACATAGGTATTTTAAAAGCACCATTATTTCTTCTTCCTATGAATAAACTATTCAGATGAAGCTTTCAATATTTTGGTACAAAAAATTATTGTATCCCACTGAGTCAATTCAGACACTTCTCACAGTACTTCTATACAAACTATAAGAAATATAATCTAAGCAATTTACATGGTATAATTAAATAATACTGACAGTTACTGTGACTTAGCACAGTACTTTTTAGCTTAATTAATGTTACAAACACCAGCTTAATTATTGCAGATATTTTTAATGACAGTATGTAAAATCAATTTTGAGAAATATTTGTTTTTTCAGACCATTACATTTGAGACATTTCTCACTCATCTTCTGTATGTGTTCTCTGAGAATAAGCGATGAAAAGTTCAAAATTAGCAATGGGAATGAATAAACACACTCTTTACAACTGTTTATAGCCATAATTGATTTAAGATTTCTTTAATTCATACTTGCATTATATTTTCTACACAGGTTGGTAATATCTGTAATTTCCAGCTTTCAAACAAAATAGTGTTTTCCTCTATGGATTCCACTGAAAGGAAATCACAGAGAGAACACACTTTTCTAGATGAGAAAATACGAAGTCAATAGGACACTATAATATATACATGTGCAAGACACTTCAGATGTCTTTGACTAGTATATTATACTATGCAATACAGTACAATAAAATTATAAATGTAATCATACTCTGCCTTTTCTTTTTTGCAGACGAGAACATGAATAAATTCCTAAATGAAAACTGGAAGGAAATTTTTGCTGAATTGAAGCCTACCCTAGAAACTGCCCTCAGTCGTATATTCCTGAATATTTCAAGAGGAGTATTTCTGAAAGTACCATTTGATGAAATGTTCCCTAAAAAGTGAAAAGTCAGAAGGTTTTGAAGACGTGTACAGATGTTCTATACCAGCATTAGAAAGAGGCAATAAATATCTCTTAATAAAAAAAGAAAAAGAAATTTGAGAAAGTGAATTACATTCTACCTTCTGCAATACAACATGAATCTCATGTTCTATGACTGAACACTACAAAATTTCACTACATTAACCTCCCAGAAATTTAATTTTTATAGAAATTTTGTATAAAATAAATTATTACTTATACTGAAAACTGAAGCTGTGTTTAAATTGTAAACAAATTAATAATTTGCTGGAAAATATATTGTTTCTGGCAGGAATATCAGCATATATGTAACCCAATCATACCAGAATTCCTCATAGTGAAACATAGCACTAGTAACACCATCACGATGTGTCAAGATGCCACATACAAGGACAAGAAGAAATTTCTCTTATACACATATGTCACTATACAGTAATAGTTTGGTACACCAATCATTTCCCTCTATTCAGTGATTCCCATATTTCTGGTTTTCTAGTATTTCAATGTTTATTTTCGTCACTTTCTTTCCTGCTATGTCTCCCATGACCCGGGATCTTGTGTGATGTTTACACTACTTTGCTGAAAAGGTAGGAAGATTAGAGACTGACATCCCATTAGCAATGTTGTTGTTATACAGAGCATACAATCATATAGAAAACTGGCTCTAACTTTGTGGAATACTCAATCCTAATATTTAACTAATTTGATTTAGGGAAATTAACTCTGCATCACCCCACTTCCTTCAACCCATTTCTCACCTTTTTTCTCAGCAAAAGACCTAAGGTAACAACAACTAGCTTTTCCCTTCTTTTCTTTTGTCAGTATGCATCCAGGACCTTTTGGTGAACAGTACAAAATTTTACTCTGGTTTCACTTTGAAGATGATTGTTGTCATACAAATGTTTAAGAAAAGTCAGCTACCCATCATCATCTACCTACAATGTAGTAATGTAAGACTGAAGCTACTTCTCTAATGATATAATTCATATATGATTTTACAGCTCAATGTGAAAATAAATGACACAATTTGTAACAAATCCTGAAGAGCAAACAAGAACATCAGACAAATCAATACAAAATAAGCTTTTAATTTCTATATGATTCTGTTACATCAAGATGAAATTAACATCATATTTTATCTATAATTTCAACTCATTTTCTCAGTTGCATTCATAGAGCTACATAACAATTATGAACAGCTATCAAGTCTGCTGTAACTATAGGTAGCAGCAGAATCAACACAAGGTCTTTAAATCAGTCTATATTAATGTATCACTGCTTCTTTCCTCTTAGCTGTCACGAGGAACCAACAAGGAAATGAATGTGTAGAAAACAAATATAATTGTAACAGTTCCCGAGCAGGTTATTTTAAACAAATATAATCAACTTCATAAAGTATTAAAATATAACATGGTCCATGCAACACTGTATGCAACAAAGATATTTTTATACTAGAACTACCACAGGTTTCTTTAGTAGTGGAAGTAAAAATCATAAAATCTCATTGTATTACAACAAAACTAATGGATTCAACAATCATAAAACAATAACTGCTCTTCTTACTGGGCCCAATTGACCTTGACAACTTTCCTACTTCACAATGCAGCTGTCCTATTCCCTTCATTTGGCCAATGAAGCAATTTCTGAATCTGATATTTAGTGCCTTTTTATATTATTATCTATAGTGCCATCTGCCAAGTAAAAATTCTTTCAATATTTATTTACGGATAAAATAATAACCAAAGCTTCTAGGACTGTTGGGTGAAGACGGAAAGTGGCATCAATTGAAATCAACAAGATTTTCAATAGTTATGTGAACTGTAGTCATTCTTAAAAATGTCGAGTATCGCTTAAATAATGATTCAATATCTTTCGTAATTTCAGCACACTATTCTTTCCAGGAAATATGATTGCCAGCTTGCAATTTTCATGTCTCAACTATATTTACACATCCTTCTACATTCCTTCTTCAGATGCACCTGTTAAAAATGCAGTTACATAGTGTTGGTGGCTGAGATGCTCTCTATGCATTCAGCTGCCTACATTTATAAGGATTTCTTTATTTGTCACCCTTTAGAGATGTTTCTGTGCCAAAACATGATTTGTGTCTTTGGTGTAAATGCTGTAGATATTGACAGGTGACTGAGTAGTTTTGTACAGTATAACATCACGTGTTAGTGGTGATTGCTTCTGTTGCTTGTGATTATGATGATAATGATGATGATGATGTGAGAGAAGCAAAAGAATGAAACCTCATGGTGCAACTTAGTTTATTCTATTCAAACAGGGGAAGAAAAATATCACATACTCTCATTTCATTGGAAATCTTTGACAAATTCACAATTTACGCTAATTCATTTCCACAGTTTGATTACACATTTGTTGGTGAAATGCTGATGAAAATTTCCATCAAAAGGATTTGAAGCAACTACCTCCAAGTCATTAGTGTGCAACAGCAATGTTGATTACAGGGGAAGGAAAATAATTTTGAAAGCAAGCAGTCACAAAAGGTCAGAATTTTACTATATTTATATAAGGATTTACATTTGTGAATATTACCAATCTATCAGTTTCATTAGTCATGGTTAAAAATTCCTAACGTGGATTCTTTACAGAAGAATGGAACAACTGGTAGGAGGTGACCTCACGGGAAGATCAATTTGGATTCCTGAAAAATACAGGAACGCCTGAAGCAATACTGACCATACAATTTCCCTTTGAAGATAAAGGCCAACTTACATTTATAGCATTTGTAGGTTTAAAGATAGTATTTGACAATGCTGACTGGAATAAAGGCTTTAAAATTTTGAAGGCAGTCAAGGTAAAATACAGGGGACAAAAGGTTATTTACAACTTGCACAGTAACCACACCGCAGTTATGTGAGTCAAGGGGCATGGAAGGGAAGCAGTGGTTGAGAGGAGACAGACAGGGTTGTAGCCTATCCCCAATGTTATTCAATCTGTACACTGAGCAAGCAGTAAAGGACACCAAATAAAAATTTGAAACACAAAAAAACTTACTTCACTTTTGCACTTAAAATCATAGTGAATCTTTGGGAGAGACAAATCAGTGAGTTGACATATTTTGGATCTTTTCTTTCACTGATGTCCTATGGAACAAAGTTTTGGAGAAACAAATCTTTAAGAAAGAAAACATGCTCTAATAATAACATGAGATGCTCACCCACGATCATCTTGTAGACATCTGTTTAAGGAGTTACATATTCTGACTACTGCTTCACAGTATACTTATTCCCTCATGAAGTTTGTTGTAAATAATCCACTGCAGTTCAAAAGAAACAATGATGTACATAACCACAATACCAGAAGGAAAAATGACACTCATTACTTCATATTAAAGTTGACTTTAGCACAGAAAACGTAGCATAATGCAGTAGTTAAAATTTTTGATCACTTACCCAGTGATATAAAATGTCTAAGCAACGCCAAAGAAATTTAAAAATAAAACTGAAATAGTTTCTCCTTGACAACTCCTCCTACTCCGCAGAAGAAGTGCTATTTCTGTAATGTTTAAAATGTGTGGGATAGGAATTATTAACTCACATCTGTATATTTATTTTTAAAAAATTACAAATGTTCAGCATGTAGCCACATTTACAAATTAATTTGCGATGTAAATGTAAAATTCATTCCACAGCATTATAATTTATTGTGCAAAATGATCCATGGAACATGAAAGTAACTAACAACGATGGAATTAAAGTTCATGGAAAAGAAATAAAAACTTTTAGGGTTTATCAATGACAGCAAAGGACTTGGAAGAGAAGTTGAACAGAATGGACAGCGTCTTGAAAGGAGGATATAAGAATAACACCAACAAAAGCAAAACAAGAGTAATGGAATGTAGTCTGGAATTAGATTACAAAATTAGACACTATAAGTAGGAAACAAGTTTTGCTATATGGGCAGTAAGATAATTAATGATGGCCAAACTAGACAGGACATAAAATGTGACTGGCAATAGTGAGAGAAGCATTGCTAAAGAAGAGAACTTTGTTAATATCGGATACACATTTAGATGTTTGGAAGTCTTTTCTGAAGGTATTTGTCTGCACCATAACCATATATGGAAATGAAACAGAGCTCATAAACAGCTTAGGCATGAAGAGAACAGAAACCTTTGTAATATGGTGCTACAGAAAAATGCTGAAGATTAGATGGGTAGATCATGTAACTAATGAGAGGAGAAAAGAAATTTATGCTACAACTTGACTAAATGAAGGGATTGGTTAATAGGACACATCCTGAGACATCAAGGGATCACCAATTTAGTACTGGAGGTAAGTAGGGAGGGGGAGGGAGATTGTAGAGAGAGAACAAGAGATGATCACAGTAAGCAGATTTGAAAGGATGTAGCTTGCACAGGATGGTGTAGTATAGGGAGCTGCATCAAATCAGTCTTCAGACAGAAAACAACAACAATAATAAATATATAGACTTATAAGAAGGGAAAATTAATGTATGTGATTCTGTATTGCATTGCAATTAGAGGACTTATAGTGGATTTCAGAATGTACTAGTTTCTATTATTAAAATTAAATTAATAGAGCTGACCAGTGTACTAATAATCCAATCAGATTAAATAATTGTTCTTTGACTCAAACTCTACTTTTTAATACCATAATTTTTAGTCAATCAGTTTGTAAATTGCTGTAAGTATTAATAACATCTTTCATATGTTTAGCTACAAGTAAATGTCAAGGCTGTAAAATTCAAATTTCTTATAGCAGATTGAGTGCTTGCATACATCTGTTTCTCTAATCTTGTGTACTTACAGAGTACTGTATTGTTAAAGATTCTGATATTATCACTCATCCAGAAGTACTGCAATGGATACCCCATAAGATGATGAATCTTATTAACTGCAATGATTAACATATGACAATCATTTTCAATAGCCTCTTTCCACATGCCCTTCCCCACACTCATACCCACATCCTACTGATACTAGTTCAAATTAAGTTAGATATCTAACTCACAATGATAAAGTATTTAACATGCATTATAATTCAGAACTGAAAATGCACCAATGCTGCACTAGTCAAGATATTATCAAATGCATACTACCTGCTGTATGGCTAACCTCATATGCTGTAGAATTATCACTGAAGTTGGATCTGGTCTATCAAAATCAAAAATCACTTGCACGAGAGAACACAAGTCTTTTTTTTCCCATACCTACAATACTTATTCGTAGGTGAGGAACTTCCCATGTACAATGACTTTCCTGATATCTTATCAGTTGATTATAAAAGCCAGAAGTAACTTCCTTAGGGCTCAAGAACTTTATTAGTAATAATTCCTTGGACGATAAAAAAATGAAAACTGAACTTAACCACCGAAAAATTTAGAAGACGTGATATGTCGACATTTGAAAATTGAATTAGGTTTGTTAAAAACAAAACAGTGGTCATGTAAAACATGCAAATCCATCACTATTAGTGTTTATCTGAGAATGTTATCACAATGATTGATCTTGCTGGTAATATACAATGAAAATATAAATTTAAGAAACATGCATCACCCACTAACAGAACATGCACAGTTTTAGCAGTCAACCAGTGCATGTAGTAGAGTACCAAGATTGGACAGAACAATAAACAGCCACCATTCATTATAAGGACCGCATAAACAGAGGCACAATCACTTCTTAAAGCTGACTGCCTACCGTTTAACCATTGAATACATGTCTACTGATGTGGTACACACATTGTGGATGACTCATTCAGTATTAAGAAATCTAGTAATATTGAATGAAAGGATAGGAAGAGAGAGTTTCTAAAGTTGTTAATATTTACATGGGACTTCAGTCTGTTACAATTTTCTCCATTAACATGCTTAAAAATTACATTAAAATATGTGAAAATGCACACTACAGTTGTATGAGTGCATCTTTTATTAATGCAATGACAACACCGAGTGTCGAGACAAAATGTGCAGAAAGCTGTTGTAATGTGTAACCACCTAACTACTTGCACAAGATTCTAGACATTAAATGGATATTATTTGGATTACTGTTTAGCATTAGATTTCATATGCACTTTTAGGAAGTGAATGACTACACTGGACTATTATATAACACAACAGTGTTACATTCCTAGACTGCAAATATTACTTTGATAAAATACTTTTCAGTGAGCAGCAAATATGCTCATTTACTGGGGTTGGCTTTTTTAATTTAGTCAACAGCCGACATGTACAGTCCCTCAATTGTCACAGCAGAGCAAGATATGTTACAGATTCTCTCTCTCACTTCCTATAATCAGTCTGTCTCTTCCAGTAGAAATTGTGACTGTAAAGGGTTTTATTGTTATGCATGTGTGGGTTGTCTCATTGTGAATGAATAGCACTGAAATTTGAATCAGTAAAGTTACCCTAGAGCAGTCAATGACTGTTTCTGTTGTCATCAAGGCCTTATATTATTGCTGCTACATGACCCTACAGTTATGGTTCCAGACAAATATGGAATAGCATTACCTATAACAGGTTAAAAGATCAGATAAAACGAATTGAAGGAGGGAAGGAAAGAATGAAAATCAAGGAAAAAAGATATAAGGTAACTAGTCTTGTAGACTACCTGCATCTAGTTTCAAGAAGTTGGGAAAGCATTTAGATGAGGTCTGTTACAGAAATATTTAACTTGGTGTATGCTTAGTCTTGGGGGTAACTAGACTGTGTCAAGTGTTCTATGTTTGGTTTAAAATAATATATTTTCCAGTAATATATGAATTCTGACTAGTAATTATGTACAAGAGACCACTTTCTTTATACAAATGAATAGGTCTTACATTCCTTGCAACTGATGAAATATAGCAAGATAACTTAAACTTACTTACAGTTTATCACTACTGACAATCTCTAATGCACAGCCAAATTCTGTGCACTCCCAAGTAGTCTCACATATGCTCAAATCTTTTTCACACGTGAAATCTCTCAAAATACTAGTTTTCATAACCATTATACAAACACTTTTATTGCTCATCATTTTATAAATGAATTATGGGTTGTCTCAATGTCCATTTCAGAGTCCTTTTTTCATTACTGTACATTCATGCCTGAAAAATGTAGGTGAATACTGTGAAATCAGCCTTTCTTGCAGTAATAATAAAGTGTAATAGGTGATAAGCTAAACCTCCAGTACTTGTACCGGACACAACGGATTGTCTGGGTTCCCTTAACTTCAATCATCGGGCCATGAGGTGCTGGTTGTACATAAATAGACATGTCTGCCACTTTAATATCACATTGTAGGTCACGTGACAAACAATACTGCAAGTACTCCTTCAAGTGATCAACTGCAACAAACAAAATAGTGAACACATCAAATATAACACTGTGTTGTCAATATAACTTTACCTATTTACAATATGCACTACATTAAAGCAACAAAAATATACATAAATCACCATTATAAAATAGTTATGTGCTTCATGACAGAACACAATATTACAGGGTTAGCAAATGTTTTGAAATGGAACTTTGGAAACGATGTTGTGAAAGCAAAGGAGTTACTTGGAGCACATGTATATGACATGAGCTCATTACATTACGATAACAAAAGCATCCAAACAGGAATTTGACAGAAAAGAAGCAGTAAGTAAAGCACAATAGTTCTCCCCTTGCTCAAATCTGCATTCACATCTACAACTGCACCCTGATAATCACTGTACTTACACAGAAGAGACTAGTTCTCTTTGTGCTTTCCTGTCAAAGAGTTTTTAGTACACCACTCATGCACACAGTTAACTGTTTAACATGTGGCATCTCATATGGGACAGAATAGTTCTCCAGTAGGAAGGGGTACAAAAATAATATAGCCCTTTAGTTCCATTTCATTCTGTTTCATAAAATACCTTGCTTTGAAGTAAGATAGAATTACACCGTTGCACCAAAATACAGTGGTTATTGACTTTAATCAGCTCACACCTTAGGGGCTAGAAGCTAGATCGGCAAAATTTTTGTTCGATGAAACCAGATACCAAATAATGTTTCCCACTCTTATCATCCATCCGATTCACAAGTTTTAACAATTAAAAATTACAACCCAAAAAAGGGAAAAAACCATCAATGATATATTTGTATCTGCTTACACAGATATAAAAAACATTAAGTCATTAAAACATCACACTGCTAAGCAACTGGAAAAGGAGTTTGTGTGTGTGTGTGTGTGTGTGTGTGTGTGTGTGAGAGAGAGAGAGAGAGAGAGAGAGAGAGAGAGAGAGAGAGAGAGAGAGAGATAGGGAGGGAGGGAGGGAGGGAGGAGGAGGAGGAGAGGGCGAGGCATGACGGGGGTGGCAGGGGGACAGGGGGGAGACAGAAGGGGTGGAGGGGGCAGGCAGAAGGGGTGGAGGGGGAGAGGGTGGAGGGGGAGAGGGGGTGGAGGGGATGGAGTGGGTGAGAGGGGATGGAGTGGGAGAGGGGGGAGAGGGTGGAGTGGGTGGAGGGTGGAGTGGGTGGAGGGTGGAGTGGGTGGAGGGTGGAGTGGGTGGAGGGTGGAGTGGGTGGAGGGTGGAGTGGGTGGAGGGTGGAGTGGGTGGAGGGTGGAGTGGGTGGAGGGTGGAGTGGGTGGAGGGTGGAGTGGGTGGAGGGTGGAGTGGGTGGAGGGTGGAGTGGGTGCAGGGTGGAGTGGGTGGAGGGTGGAGTGGGTGGAGGGTGGAGTGGGTGGAGGGTGGAGTGGGTGGAGGGTGGAGTGGGTGAGAGGGTGGAGTGGGTGAGAGGGTGGAGTGGGTGAGAGGGTGGAGTGGGTGAGAGGGTGGAGTGGGTGAGAGGGTGGAGTGGGTGAGAGGGTGGAGTGGGTGAGAGGGTGGAGTGGGTGGAGGGTGGAGTGGGTGGAGGGTGGAGTGGGTGGAGGGTGAGAGGGTGGAGGGTGAGAGGGTGGAGGGTGAGAGGGTGGAGGGTGGAGGGTGAGAGGGTGAGAGGGTGGAGGGTGAGAGGGTGGAGGGTGAGAGGGTGGAGGGTGAGAGGGAGAGTGTGGGGGGAGGAGGGGGAGAGTGAGTGTGTGGAGGGAGCAGGGGGAGAGGGAGTGCGTGGAGGGAGGAGGGGGAGAGGGAGTGCGTGGAGGGAGGAGGGGGAGAGGGAGTGCGTGGAGGGAGGAGGGGGAGAGGGAGTGCGTGGAGGGAGGAGAGGGAATTAGCTTACTATCCATAAATCAATACAGATGTAGCATGAAACACAGCTCACCCTTTTCACACATTATATTCAGTGTGCCATGGATACAGATCAACAGGGAATTCTATAGTCCTAGATTTCTAGTAAGTTTCAACACTAACGCACTGTAGGCTGTCCACTAAAGTCCAAAAATACAGAATCGATTCTGAAGACTTTTCAGTAATGCAGCACAGATCTATATCTACACAGATACTTCGCAACATAGTGTCTTGCACAGCAGAGGGTAACATTTACCACTACTTGTCATTTCCTTTCCTGTTCCGCTTGGAAATAGAGCAAGGCAAAAATGATTGTCTATATGGCTCTATATGAGCATTATTTTCTCAATCTTATCTTCATGGTTCTCACACACAATGTATGTTGGTAGCAGTAGAATCATTCAGCAGTCAGCTTCAATTGCCAATTCTTTAAATTTTCTCAACAGCGTTTCTCAAAAAGAACATTGCCTTTCCTCCAGGGATTCCCATTAGAATTCCTGAAGCATCTCTGTAACACTTACATGATGTTCAAACCTACCGGTAACAAACCTAGCAGCCCACTTCTGAACTGCTTCAATGTCTTCCTTCAATCTGACCAAGTACGGATCTCAAACACTCAAGCAGTACTCAAGAATATATCACACCAGCAGCCTATATGTGGTCTCCTTTACAGGTGAACCACACTGTCCTAGAATTCTCCCCAGAAACCGAAGCTGACCGTTCGTCTTCCCTACCACAGTTCTCACATGCTCATTCCACTTCGTGTCACTTTGCAATGTTATGCCCACATATTTGAAGACTTGACTGTGTCAAGCAGGACACTAGTAATACTAGATCCAAACATTACAGGTTTGATCTTCCTATTTACCTGCATTAACTTACATTTTTCCACATTTAGAGCATTCATCGCACCAACTGGAAATTTTATCTAAGTCGTCTTGTATCTTCTTACAGTCATTCAACTTGGACACCTTCAGCATCAACAACAAACAACCAAGACTGCTGCCCATCCTGTCCACCAAATCATTTACGTATGTAGAGAATATCAGCAGCAGTCCTATCACATTTCCCTGGGGCATACCCTTGTCTATGAAACATTCGCTGTCGAGGACAACATACTGGGTTGTATTACTTAAGAAGTCTTCGAGCCACTCACGTATCTATGAACTTATTCCATATGCCCTACCTCCATGAACAGCCTGCCGTGGGGAACCATGTGACATGATTTTCAGAAATCTAGAAATATGGAATCTGCCTGTTGCCCTTCATCCATAATTCTCAGTATATAATGTATAAAAGGGCAAGCCAAGTTTTGTATGAGATATGCTTTCTAAAACCATGCTTATTTGTTATGAAGAAGAAGAAGAAGAAGAAGAAGAAGAAGAAGAAGAAGACACTGGAGATTGGTTTGTTTCTAGAAGTGGACTACAATTTTCTAGTGAACCATCAAAAGGTGGGCGGCGTCGACGTCGCAACATTTTGAACATAACACCTGGCCCAGTGAATGATGGAAAAACAATAACAGAGTCATTTTTATTATTTATCTCACCAGAAATCATGAGCATCATTGTAAAAGAAACAAACAGGGAAGCCAAACGAGTAATTTCTTGGTGGAATGCAGCTCATCCTTCGAACAAAACGACATGGAAAGATATAAATGCAACTTAAGTGTACGCTGTATTAGCAATTCTAATAGGAGCTGGTCGAACTCATGGACACTGCACAAGTGCTTCCGATCTGTGGGGAGGTAATGTTGCCTTTCGGCAACCATTCTTTTCTGCTGCCATGTCAAGAAACCGATTTTTGTGTATACTGAAATTCTTGCAATTTGACAACAGAGACACAAGAGCACAGAGAACTGAAGAAACCAAGGACAAGCTACAAGCCATCAGGGTAGTTTTCGACAAATTTCAGTCTAACCTGTGCAAGAACTTCTATCATTATGAATGTGTGACTATTGATGAACAATTAGCAACGTACCGAGGAAACTGCCCTTTCAGGGTTTATATGAAGAGCAAGCTTGGCAAGTATGGCATTATAATTTGGGTTTGTGCTGATGTGAAGACATCTTACTTATTACGGATCCAAATTTACACAGGAATGGTGGACAATACTCGGGAAGTGAATCAAGGACAGAGAGTTGTTTTGGATCTGATGGAGCCATTTCTGAATAACGGCCATGGTGTAACAACTGATAATTTTTTCACCAGTTTTCCATTGGCTGCTGAACTACTAAAATGAAACACAACATTGGTTGGTACCTTGCGTTTCAATAAGAAAGAGATTCCGAAGGAATTCTTGCCAAACAGAAAGAGAGAAGTTCACTTTTCAATGTTTGGTTTCACAAATGACATGACCCTAGTTTCTATGTTCCAAAGAAGGGAAAGGCAGTAATACTACTCTCTACTCAGCATAATGAGAGACAAGTGTGTGGTGAAGAAAGTGAACACAAACCCGAAATCATACTGCACTACAACAAAACCAAAGGTGCTGTAGATAATGGGAGATAAAATGACAAGAGAATACAGTTGTGTTAGAGGAACGAGGCGGTGGCCACTAAAAATCGTCATGGAAATGATAGATATTGCAGCACTAAATGCATATACTCTGTACACTCAAAGATTTCCTGTATGGCAGAAGAATAACAGAAGCTGACGTAAACGCTTCACGACTGAACTGGCATTTGGACTCAGCAAAGACAACATGGAAGAAAGAGCCAAAAATATCAACCGTCTTCATAAAGATGTACAAGATGCACTGAAAGCTTGTGGTATTGCAATTCCTACAGCAATGATCCAGACCCAGTGTTCCAAGTTACCAACGCCACAACGAAGTCAAGATTGCAAGAGAAACGAAGATTGGAAAACAAGATTCTGTTGTGTAATGTGCAAGAAACCTGTTTGTAATATACACAGAGAAGAAACTGTTACTGTGAAGTGCATGCAATGCAAAAATGTACTTGACTGGAAAGTTGAAAAAAAGTCTTGTTATTTTACTGCAGTAACTGTTGAGGTACATAGATTATTAAAATTCTGTTCATTGAGTAATGAATTTAGTGAAAGATACAATTTTTTTATTTTTTTTTTGTACTTTGTATCTGTGATCTGATTAAATACTTCTAATAACCTGAAAAGCTGTTTTTCAATACAAAATAAACCCATTAATGGAAATAACGAAAACTGAGAACAAATCTTACAATAAAACACAAAACTCTTTTGGAGTAGTCCAAATACCCCGTTTGGTAAAATAGAGGTGTGAAAAAGCTTGGTAACGGGAGAATTAAGCACTATCCTCTTCTGTGGATCTTGTCTCCTCTACAAGAAGTGCAGGATCTGTCACCACTCATCCATATGACAGTGTCACGGGCATTAGTGGTAGGGCTAGGCACCCTGTACAAAGGAGACAGGGATCAGGGAGAACTCAAGGTATTATACCAATCCCCTTACCAACAAGTTTGAGGTTTTGCTTTCACTGAAACTGACTTGCAGCTAGCAGGACTCATTTCCCCTTTTGGCAAACCTGCTGTATCAAGAGGAGGCAAACATACAAGATTAGGATGAATAATGGCACCCCTTAGGGAACTGGCAGCAAGGGAGTGGAAGACTGGAAGGACACCAGGTGTATTCAGTGCGTATTCCTGGGGACTTCACTCAATGTTGACCAAGGCAGCCACT
This sequence comes from Schistocerca nitens, assembly GCF_023898315.1. NCBI lineage: Eukaryota > Metazoa > Arthropoda > Insecta > Orthoptera > Acrididae > Schistocerca > Schistocerca nitens. The sequence goes on along the minus strand of NC_064615.1, from coordinate 680,817,944 downwards.
GAGGGGCACAGGGTGCAACCAACTGCAAATTTTGTGGCACACACTGGAATAAAAGATGCCTGCTGTCAGGCTTTGAAGTCATACTTGGATTGTTCCAAAGACTGACAGAGTAGGTTGAGAGGATCAGTCTTGTTCAGGGGGTTTCAATGTAACTCTCAATTTACAGCATTGCCCCCAGAACTGTTTGTGGCTCCCTGGATCTGGGTGGAGTGAAAGGGTTGAACCAGAGACTTCAAACATTCTGTGACAAGCTAGGCTGCAACTTCCTGGACTTGTGTCATAGGACTGAGAGCTGAAAGGCCCCAATAAATGGGTCAGAAGTGCACTACACATCAAAGGCTGCTATCCAGGTAGCTGAAAGTGTATGGGGAGCACACGATTCTTCTTTTAGATTAGGTGACTTTTTATCCAGATTGCATAATGACAACTCTGAAGCATCAGTATATGATCCAAAGAAATACCACCTACAGATGGGAGTATTAAACCCTTAGCGGATGGGGCCTCCTGGCCAACAATGCCATACACTCATTTCATTTCAGTAATTAACTGCAAACACATTTGCAACAAAGTGCCAGTGTTTGAAGCACACCTAAAAAGCAGTGGAGTTCACATATTAAGTACAGAAAAAACCAAAATTGACAGCAATGAGATATTTGGGGAAAATTTTAACATACATCAAAAGCATAGCTACTGGTAAATGGAGGTAGTGTATTTGTCACAGTAGGCAAGAAACTCAACCCCCCCCCCCCCCAAAACAGATAACGTAACTTCATGCAACGAGACTGTCTGCCGGTCTGTTGAGCAGTACTCAGTATCAAGACTGGACACAAACTACAATCGGATCCTTCTATCAATCACCACAAAATATAACCAAAATTATCAATATACCGTAATATTACACGCAACTGAGAAAGACAGGACTACAAAAGTTGAAGATAACCAAAAACTTTAGAGAAAACCTACGTTCCATAGTACATACATTCCCCAATCGTATTATCATCACTGGAGGAGACTAACCATCCAACAATAAATTAGGAAAATTCGTTTTGTAAGTAATGGGCATGACAAGGCATTCTGCAAAACATTATTAAATGCCTTCTCAAAGAACAGATTGTTCAGAAGCTCACTCATGACGAAAATAAACTGGATGTACTAGCAACATATAAATCCAACCTCTTTGAGGACGTTCACATAGAAACTCGTATCAGTGACCATGAGACAGTTGTAGCAACTATGATTACCAACGTACAAAGGGCAACTAAATAAGTACACTGACTTACATAGTCAGCAAACTAAGACAGTGTCATATCGCAATAAAAAAGTTGAAAAACTTATTTCAGGAGAGAAGCATGTACAAGAACTATGGCTCATGTTTAAAAGAATAGTTGACCATGCCCTGAGCAGATGTGTACCTAGAACACAAATTCATGATGTTAGGGTCCTTCATTGTATAGTCACTGTAAAGAAATTTCTAAAGAAAGACTACTGCATGCTAGGTGTAAAACCAAACATAGGGCTACATACAGTCAGATGCTGAATGAAATGCATTTGGATGTCAAGATACCATGACATGAAGCCTTAAAAGAGCCATAGCAGAATATAAAATGACGTGTCTCAAAACCGGAAGAAATTCTAGTCCTACATAAAGCCAGACACTCGTGGGCAAGATGGGGGCTGAAATTGAGGATAGCAAAGTAAAAGCACAATTGTTAAACTCCATTTGCAGATATTTCTTCCCAAAAGAAAATTAAGAGGTAGTGCCCCAATTTAATTCTTGCACCACTGGAAAGTTGAGTGATATTGGTGCCAGTGGTGTTGAGAAACAGATGAAATCACTAAAACTGAACAAAGCTCCGGGGCTCAAAGGAATCATCATCTGAGTCTATACTGAAACAGCAGTTTAATTAGTCCCTCTTTTACCATAAGATAGCATAAATCCTTGTAACACAAAAACCACTCACAGAAGTTGGAAGAAAAGATGGGTCAAACTCATCTACTACAAAAGGGTGGCAGAAGTGATTCACGAAAACATCGTAAAGTATCCTAGACATCTATCTGTTGTAGGACAACAAAACATATTCTGAGTTCAACTGTAATGAGGTATCTCAAACAAAATAATCATCTCCATACTAATCAGTTCAGATTCTGGAAACATCAATTACGTGAAATTCAACTCACACTTTTCTCACATGACATCCAGAAAGCCATGGATTTCTTGATTACCAAAATGCATTTGATTCATTACCACACCCGCACTTATTAGCAAAAGTATGATCATATGAGATATCAAGAGAAATTTGTGACTGTATTGAAAATTTTTTGGCAGGAAGTGTGCAGCATATTATCTTGGGTGAAGAGTCATCAAAGACCTATGAGTAACTTTGGGTGTGCCCGTCCCAGGGAGGTATGTTGGGATCATTGTAGTTCTAGCTCGTGATGCCATGCGCTTAATGGTAGCAGCAATACCATCACATACATTTTTACCATGACTTGCGAAAAAATTCCATTCTGCGTGAATCTGGAAATCATGGTAAAGCTTGCATAAATTTTTGAGATTTTTACAGTTTTTGTACTGACTAGCTGCCCCATTACTGAAGTATTTCACAAAATGTATGTGAGGCAGCTTGTTTTTCACATATGCCATGACAATGTGAATGTGGACATGAACTGCAATGACATCATGAATTAAACAGTCACTAAAAACGCACAGGTTCATGACAGACACATCACCTGATTCAACTCTATAGTAAATCGCAAATGGCTGGAGGGTTGCTTGCTTGACTGTTGTCCCAATGATATCCTTGGATGGCATCTTTAACTATAAATGCATAATTTTCAGAAAAGTTTAGTATTACTATAATTTCATCTTGTTTCAAATTATCCTTACAAAATTGGAGATAAGCCGATCGTGCTGTTGCTGTGAAGCTGTGTGTGGTCAGTTTGTCCATTTTTTGACAACACATTTCAACAAAATCTTCCACTCTACTTTGCTTTGTTTCAAGACTTGTGCAATCCATGTGTGTCCATTGTTTATAAGAGACAAGTTCATCATCATCCATAAGGAGTTCACCATACAGTTTGTTATTCATATATTCTGCAAGATTTGCCTTACCTGGACACTTTTCACACCTGTGTATCATGCACTGGTAGGAACTGAAGTCACACACTAGCAGCTTCATTGCACCTTTGTAATCCAAACCAGAATCCTTTATAGCAGCAAACATCAGCTTAGCATTTTGATGGGTCTCACATACACAAACATTGTGTGTGCTCCTTGCACTTAGTCACAACCCATTCTGTCCAAAGATTGAAAAAAGATGATAAACCTACTTTGGTATTGGGATACTTCTCCTTGAATTCTAGATATAGTTCTGATATGTTGCATAGCAACAGTCTTTTTTGCATCTGTACACATACATTTCCCATTTTCACCATTACATAGTCTTTTTTCCAGGCATTATTCGGCTGTAGTCATTATTTTCATAAAACTCCGACACTAGCACCTTTATTTCTGAACTCAATTGCTTACCCTGAGCCTGCTGAAGTTGTAGAAGCACTCCTTGGGTTGCTTTTATTTTCCTAGCTTGCTTTACCATATATGTAGAGACATTGAACTCCTTTGAAGTGTAGTCAATAGACCAGCTGGAAGGTGCAAGGGTAAGAAGAGCTACTTTTTTTCTGGCGTGTGGATATAGCACATTTTTCCTTCAAATCATGCACAATTTTGTCCAAATCAGAGCATTTCTGGCATCATTTCTGTTCCTTTGGAGCAGATAGTTCTTCCTCTTCCACCATTAGTGTGTCAGCTATTTAGTGTTTTAATTCCATTTGAGCTTCTTGTAGTTTTCTTCTACCGTAGCTGGGCCTGTCTCTTTTCCCAACTTCGTGTCTCTTCATGGGAGACAAACCAAGAGCAGTCACTGAAGTATTTAATTGCTCATCCGCTGTGGTTGTAGGTGGCTGATACTCTTCGTCACTGTCATGTAAATTACCAGAATATTCTTCATTTTTTAGCAGTGTAACACACATGGAACATAACTTTTGCCCTGGTTTCATGTTAAGTCCCATGCACTGATTCACTTTCAATACTGATTTTATATCAATTTCTCTGTGGCTACACTTCACTGTCTTCTTATGAATCTGAAATGGATCAAAACAACTTCCTTGTAGGAAAGAATACTTATCCAGAAACACTTTCATATGATGATAAACACTAAAGTTTCCTGGAACTGTACTTCTTGTGCCCACAGGGTGTATCCCGGATCTCCATAGCAACAAATCTTGGTCCGATTCATCCAGATCATACAGTACTAAGCGAATGCCACATTTTGTTTCATATGTTGTTTTTATGAAATTCAGATGCTTGTGCTCTACCAATACTGCAACTTGTTTCAACAAGAGCTCCACTAGTACACTCTTCTGCCTCCATACTGACTTTCCACAACACTACTGACTAATCTGAACTAGAATCTTAAAAATATGAGTAACCGGTAATTGTTGCTTGTTTACATTGTTGTTCCTGCCTACCAATGACTCATTCTGCCCCTGAAAACTACCATTGTTTTTTTCTGTTGCCTAATGGTTCACAACAATTGCTGCAGCTTTATCTGAAACAAGCTGTCTGTATCATCACTATTACTTGCTAAATCGTGTTAAAAGAAATGTAACCAAATACATCTCTGTCAACTTTTATTGTACACAAATGCCTTGCAATAACAAGTTGAAATTTTGCCACATATTATATTATGGTCTACTTATGTAGTGTTTGAAATTTGGCTTGGATATCACTTGTCCCTTTTGTTATACCACACTTAGAAAATCCATGTTTTTCAGGTACTTTTTCAAATTTTTGTATTTTCGTGTGCATGTAACTCTGTTTGTGTGACTGATATGGGCAAAATGAATTCTGTGTGTGTTTAGGCCACAATAAGCTTAGGCCTACCACAAAAAAAATTTATACCCTTTTTGAGTGAATTATATTTGGCATAGAGGGCACCTACAATATGTACCTTTTAATGTATTACATTTTTTAATCATATTTTGGAATTTTTTATTTTCCCTCTGAAATATGTTGTTGGTGTTTTCATTCATAGAGTGTGTTCTCTAAGTGGATGTTACTGGGTTGTAAAAATTTCACTGGACTGTGCGGAATAGTTCCAAAGTTATTAAGACCTGAAGTTGGGTCTGAAGATAGATTGCCAGATGCGGGTTGCAATTTCCGGGTCACGCCACCTTCTTTCACAAGACATAATTCTGGAACTAATTGGTAGGGGAACTTAAAATTTTGTACATGAGTGTCCCACACTTGGTAGCATTGATGCTCTAAATTTCAGCCAAATCTGAGACATATCAGGTAGAACATTTTCTCAAATTGGTTGAATTGACATGGAATGACCCATTTACTCATTCACTGTGTTCCATAGAATCCAAGGCGGAGAACCTTCAAGGACGTGGAATGAGTCAAAGCCTACATTACCAGAAGACAAAAAAATCAGAGAGACTCAATCTTATGTCTTGTATATGCTTACCCAATTTTAACACCAGGTACTTCACAATGACTTTACTTTCCTAATACTTTGCTGTCTGAGCCTCTTTGCCACTTTCATGGGCACAAATCAAACAAAAATGTTTTCCTAGAAAGCCTAAGTCCACCTATGCAACATGAGATGAAAACATACACACCATATGCTTGTATGCCGGCAGACGAAATGGCAACGTACTGATGTGAAAGAAAGCCGTTAATTCACAAATGAGGGCTCACTTAGATATATAACAATCTGTATTAGATACGACCCAACGTCTCACTCACACACACACACACACAGTAATACCAAGACAAAATAGTGCAATATTAGTGCCTGCAAAATTTTATATATTACTATCCCTCATACGTAGTTACGAAACAAGCACATACTGCATATAACAAACTCGCAACTAACAGTAGATTACAGTAAGGAAAATTACGGCACACTAATTCTCTACAATGACTTTAAACTTCATTACAAACGCTTTGCATGGCGAGCAGATTAATCACAGAATACGATGAAAACACTTACTTGAAGCATTAATCGTCGTTCGAAGGTAACGTGTAGCTCTCAATTTTAATGATTTAACGACTGTGCAATTCCTTCCCATTAAGGTACGATTAGGTCTGAGAATTATCTCAACTTCATTTAGACCAGGAGGCTCTGGCAACCCTTCAGCACATTTCATCTGTCTCGGTGACGGCGGTTCATTGGGAGGCGGTGATGGTGGTGCGTCAGTACTCGTGCCTGGAGGCATACCAGGTCTTGGTGACATTGTAATCTGCACTTCTTCAGAGTATTTGCACGCTTAGTATAATTACAGCCCTAGACTGATATTTCTTGACTTCACTGTCAGTGGGAGTCCGTATACACTGCAATTCAACATTACAACATATCCTGCAACAGAACTATACTGACAACTTGTTCACGTCTGCGAAATGTTACAATACTGTACTGTCTATCCACATGCAGATTTCAACATCTGGTTTCTCAAACTGTTCTTCATATTTCCTTAATTTAGCTGCTGCCGGCATGGCACAACCTACAAAAGTAATTCACCTTCAACAAACATTAAAGTTCACACATGCAGTCAGATAAACAACGGAGAAAACTAACACCAAATTCTTGATTTCTAACAATAAAATTCTTTTCTCGCCAAGATAATCAAGTCCTGTCACTATTTGACACAGATACGCATGACACAATGAAAAATTTATTGCAGAGTAGAAAAATTACGATACCATTCAAACGATTCAAATCCTTTTTTATGAGATCATACACCCCCAATGTAACGAGCGACTTTCCGTTGTTTGACAATAATAACACACAAACACCCACTTCCTCTCCTTTTCGGACTTCGTACGTCAAGTAGAGATGTGCGCGAATGGACACATAAAGTCGAGAAAGTCGATAATTCGACCAGAAAGCTCGATTCTACAGATGACTCATTTTCAAGCGATCAGTCGACTTTGAACGCTCACGGCGCATAATTTGATATTAAACTGCATACATTAGTCGTTTTACAATTCAGACTTCGAATTAGAAATTGCAACTTAGGAACGCCCATACTGCTTCTGATCTAGTAACGTTAACGTGATGCAAAATGTAAGTTGTGAGTTTAGCTGGATCGTAAATACAATTAATAATTCCGGAGAAAGGTGTCTGAAATGCAGAACATTTTATAAATACATAGAAACAGAGTGTATTTTGTGTTATACAATAACAAAAATGCCGGAAATAAACTCAATAACTGAAAATATTCAAGTGAATTCTAGAGTGCGGGGGTCACGTCGTCATATGACTAATCGCCAAAAATAAGCACTGATATTTGAACCTGCGAAAAGCGCGCGATAAAATGTGTAATGTGCGTAAAATGTAAGACATGATGCCGTTAGAGTTGTGCTGATGGGAAAGCCAAGCGCAAAATTTGGTGTGCAACAAATATAACGACTGTAGATTAGGTTTAAACCTTAGCTGCAGAGACTATGCAAATGAGGTCATCATTGTACTACTAAATGAGATTAAAAACTGAAAAATTAATATGAGATATTGCTACTGCAAAAGAAAAAATCAGAAGATGAGCTTCATTTACAGACTGAGTGTATGAAACAAAGAGTAAAACGTCCACAGCATTTCGTAAAAGTACTGCCGAAGTGGTAACGAACAGTAGTGCAACGCGCTAATAGTACAGTGCAAACTATCAAAAGATAAAGACAATATATGTCCATGTCACAGCAAAAAAAAATCATGATCGCATGCAAGGCACTTGTCCACGCGCAATGATCTGTCTGCGCAAATGTCAGGTAACTTCTATTGTCCGAGTCCAATAGTCGGGTCTGAGCAGTGACGTCGTACCAAAGGCAAGAACGCTACATAGCGGCAAACTTTGAAAACAGCGGCTGATATTCGTAAACAGATAAAAGAGCACACGCTAAAATGACAATCAAAATTAATGCGATTATTTATTTAGCCACGAAATGTGTGTGTGTGTGTGTGTGTGTGTGTGTGTGTGTGCGTGTGGACGAGTGCATTGCATGAGATCTTGTTTTTTTTTTTTTTTTTTGCTGTGACATGGACATATATTGTCTTTATCCTTTGATAGTTTGCACTGTACTATTACCCGTTGCACAGCGAACCTTTAAATTCGACTATAGTATATATAGTGAAGTCGTAATATTATAAAATAGCGTTAATTTATAATGATAATTACTGAATCTAACGGGACTGCCTCGGGAAAGTGGGGATTTTGGGCGGGGAGAAAGTGAAATCTAGCACAACAATGGGAAAATGAAATAAATAATAGTGTATGTGAAATAGTAGCAGAAATCCAAAATAAACCAGCACACAACAAACGAAAATTGACAAAAAGTTACAAATACTGGCGTAGATAACTAGAATTGACCTACATACGTCAATGCTAGTTACCGTTGCAGTATTAGTTTTCGCTCTTGATCATAGAGCAATTATTAGTGCAGAAATCACATTACATTTCAGTGCACATAGCTGCCGGAAGTGAACCATGGAGAAGTTGGAATGGGTAACTTGGATTGACCTATATAGGAGGTCGATTGTAACTACCGATGAAAACCAATGGACATGTTTGCTGTGTGAACTCTGTTTTCGTACGATTTCTAGAGTTCTTATTGATCTCTGAACCACTTCGAAAAAGTAACAAATAATGTAGGTACCGACTCTAATTTTTTTTTTTCTTTTTCATAGTAATGAAGAGAGTAATACCAAGGGTAGAAATCCTGTAACCCTGTAGAGCACACACTTGCAAAAACGGTCTAAATAACGAACCGTGGAACGGTTGAAATCGGTAACTAGAATTAACTTATGTATGTCAGTTCTAGTTACCGATTCCGCTATTTATTAATTGTTCACCGTAGTTGAGACAGCTATTACAAATGAAACCCTGTTACATTTCAGTTCACAAAACTGCTTAGGGAACGATTTAATTAATGAACCGTGAAATGGGTGGAGTAGGTGACTAAAGACGACCTTGCTACCGATTCCAGTATTTGTTATTTTTTTGAATTTTCGGTATTTGTCTGCTGGCAGTTCTGTTACGATTTTTGTGTCGGTTTCTTCACATTTCACACTACAGTTTTCTCTTTGTTTAATACATGTTATTATTTATTTCATTTTCCGTTGCTATGTTACACTGTAGTTTCTCCCCACCCGAAACCCCTACTTTCCCACGGTAGTCCTTTTAGATTCAATAATTGTTATTATGAATTAAAGCTATTTTATAATATCACAACTTCATCACACGCTATATTGTAACTGATTGAAATGTTCTCTGCGTTTTTCTTACGATAGTAATTTATTTCAGACTTACACATTTCTCTTTTTCTATTCTTATTTATTTTCGTTACCTTCCATTCTTTTCGTTATAATTCGTAGCTAAGTAATTAGACACGTGACTTGTGATTGTAATTTCATCGTATGGTACATTTGTTTGTTTACGAATATGACAGCTGGTTTCAAATGTTGTCTCTACGTAGCGTCTTTACCTCAGATATGAGTTATTGCTCAAAGCCGACTGGTGAAACGGGACACTAGAATTGACCCAAATGTCTGCGCACATCGTATCGGCCTGGCGTATCGTTGCGTGTGAAGTTTGGAGTTGGGAGACTGAGCGAAATTTCTCCAATGTGGGAGTTCAGATTACAAGTGCGCAGACAAATTGGAGCGTGTAACTGGAGATCGTCGCAAATCTGGCGCTCGAAACGTGTTTGAGTCAGCTGTTTGTTCAGTCTAGTGTTTTTCGTCTGCGTGCATAGTGCGTTTAAAATGGCAGATACCCGTCAATGTTCTAGAGAGTTCACTGACGAATTCTTCGAAATGTATAGGAGTCATACATGTTCGTGGAAAACTGGAAACAGGGACTACAGCCATAGAGAGAAGAAGACGGCAGTTTGTAATTATTTAATAGACAAATTATGATCGGTTGACCCTACGGCAAACAGGAAACGGTAGTAAAAAAATAACTCGTTGTGGACTGGTTATCGCATAGAGCCAAAAATTAACGAATTCTATTCGAGCTAGTATAGGGGAATTACTAACATTCAGCCGGGTCCGATGGCACAATCTTACGTGGCAGTGTAGCAAAATAAAGTAGGCTCTGTGTTCTCTAAGTAAGAGTGCAGTCAGAATATTGCGTTAAGCTGATATGGGGAAATCTGGAAACAGTTTCTCCAGGGAAGATAGTTACACTTTGTTTGCTTCCTAATTTAATATGTAATTCATAACCAGAGTGGTATAGAGGTGAACTGTTACAACTCACTACCGCAATAGTGGAAGTGAAACTCCAGATAAACTATGACTGCCTGCTTAGAACTCAGAATGGAGTTTTATATTCTGGCGAAAAGTCTTTAACAGGTTGCTGGAAGACTTCAAGTTGTTGTTGTGGTCTTCAGTCCTGAGACTGGTTTGATGCAGCTCTCCATGCTACTCTATCCTGTGCAAGCTTCTTCATCTCCCAGTACCTACTGCAACCTACATCCTTCTGAATCTGCTTAGTGTATTCATCTCTTGGTCTCCCTCTACGATTTTTACCCTCCACGCTGCCCTCCAATGCTAAATTTGTGATCCCTTGATGCCTCAAAACATGTCCTACCAAACGATCCCTTCTTCTAGTCAAGTTGTGCCACAAACTTCTCTTCTCCCCAATCCTATTCAATACCTCCTCATTAGTTACGTGGTCTACCCACCTTATCTTCAGCATTCTTCTGTAGCACCACATTTCGAAAGCTTCTATTCTCTTCTTGTCCAAACTAGTTATCGTCCATGTTTCACTTCCATACATGGCTACACTCCATACAAATACTTTCAGAAACGACTTCCTGACACTTAAATCTATACTCGACGTTAACAAATTTCTCTTCTTCAGAAACGATTTCCTTGCCATTGCCAGTCTACATTTTATATGCTCTCTGCTTCGACCATCATCAGTTATTTTACTCCCTAAATAGCAAAACTCCTTTACTACTTTAAGTGTCTCATTTCCTAATTTCATTCCCTCAGCATCACCCTATTTAATTTGACTACATTCCATTATCCTCGTTTTGCTTTTGTTGATGTTCATCTTATATCCTCCTTTCAAGACACTGTCCATTCCGTTCAACTGCTCTTCCAAGTCTTTTGCTGTCTCTGGCAGAATTACAATGTCGTCGGCGAACCTCAAAGTTTTTACTTCTTCTCTATGAATTTTAATACCTACTCCGAATTTTTCCTTTGTTTCCTTTACTGCTTGCTCAATATACAGATTGAATAACATTGGGGAGAGGCTACAACCCTGTCTCACTCCTTTCCCAACCACTGCTTCCCTTTCATGCCCCTCGACTCTTATAACTGCCATCTGGTTTCTGTACAAATTGTAAATAGCCTTTCGCTCCCTGTATTTTACCCCTGCCACCTTCAGAATTTGAAAGAGAGTATTCCAGCCAACATTGTCAAAAGCTTTCTCTAAGTCTACAAATGCTAGAAACGTAGGTTTGCCTTTTCTTAATCTTTCTTCTAAGATAAGTCGTAAGGTTAGTATTGCCTCACGTGTTCCAACATTTCTACGGAATCCAAACTGATCTTCCCCGAGGTCCGCTTCTACCAGTTTTTCCATTCGTCTGTAAAGAATTCGCGTTAGTATTTTGCAGCCATGACTTATTAAACTGATAGTTCGGTAATTTTCACATCTGTCAACACCTGCTTTCTTTGGGATTGGAATTATTATATTCTTCTTGAAGTCTGAGGGTATTTCGCCTGTCTCTTACATCTTGCTCACCAGATGGTAGAGTTTTGTCATGACTGGCTCTCCTAAGGCCAACAATAGTTCTAATGGAATGTTGTCTACTCCCGGGGCCTTGTTTCGACCCAGGTCTTTCAGTGCTCTGTCAAACTCTTCATGCAGTATCTTATCTCCCATTTCGTCTTCATCTACATCCTCTTCCCTTTCCATAATATTGTCCTCAAGTACATCGCCCTTGTATAAACCCTCTATATACTCCTTCCACCTTTCTGCCTTCCCTTCTTTGCTTAGAACTGGGTTGCCATCTGAGCTCTTGATATTCATACAAGTGGTTCTCTTCTCTCCAAAGGTCTCTTTAATTTTCCTGTAGGCAGTATCTATCTTACCCCTAGTGAGACAAGCCTCTACATCCTTACATTTGTCCTCTAGCCATCCCTGCTTAGCCATTTTGCACTTCCTGTCAATCTCATTTTTGAGACGTTTGTATTCCTTTTTGCCTGCTTCATTTACTGCATTTTTATATTTTCTCCTTTCATCAATTAAATTTAATATTTCTTCTGTTACCCAAGGATTTCCATTAGCCCTCATCTTTTTACCTACTTGATCGTCTGCTGCCTTCACTACTTCATCCCTCAGAGCTACCCATTCTTCTTCTACTGTATTTCTTTCCCCCATTCCTGTCAATTGTTCCCTTATGCTCTCCGTGAAACTCTCTACAACCTCTGGTTCTTTCAGTTTATCCAGGTCCCATCTCCTTAAATTCCCACCTTTTTGCAATTTCTTCAGTTTCAATCTGCAGTTCATAACCAATAGATTGTGGTCAGAGTCCACATCTGCCCCTGGAAATATCTTACAATTTAAATCCTGGTTCCTAAATCTCTGTCTTACCATTATATAATCTATCTGATACCTTTTAGTATCTCCAGGATTTTTCCAGGTATACAACTTTCTATCATGATTCTTGAACCAAGTGTTAGCTATGATTAAGTCATGCTCTGCGCAAAATTCTACAAGGCGGCTTCCTCTTTCATTTCTTCCCCCCAATCCGTATTGACCTACTATGTTTCCTTCTCTCCCTTTTCCTACTGACGAATTCCAGTCACCCATGACTATTAAATTTTCGTCTCCCTTCACTACCTGAATAATTTCTTTTATCTCGTCATACATTTCATCTATTTCTTCATCATCTGCAGAGCTAGTTGGCATATAAACTTGTACTACTGTAGTAGGCATGGGCTTTGTGTCTATCTTGGCCACAGCCCGCATCTCGTGGTCGTGCGGTAGCGTTCTCGCTTCCCACGCCCGGGTTCCCGGGTTCGATTCCCGGCGGGGTCAGGGATTTTCTCTGCCTCGTGATGGCTGGGTGTTGTGTGCTGTCCTTAGGTTAGTTAGGTTTAAGTAGTTCTAAGTTCTGGGGGACTTATGACCACAGCAGTTGAGTCCCATAGTGCTCAGAGCCATTTCTATCTTGGCCACAATAATGCGTTCACTATGCTGTTTGTAGTAGCTAACCCGCACTCCTATTTTTTTATTCATTATTAAACCTACTCCTGCATTACCCCTATTTGATTTTGTATTTATAACCCTGTATTCACCTGACCAAAAGTCTTGTTCCTCCTGCCACCGAACTTCACTAATTCCCACTATATCTAACTTTAACCTATCCATTTCCCTTTTTAAATTTTCTAACCTACCTGCCCGATTAAGGGATCTGACATTCCACGCTCCGATCCGTAGAACGCCAGTTTTCTTTCTCCTGATAACGACGTCCTCTTGAGTAGTCCCCGCCCGGAGATCCGAATGGGGGACTATTTTACCTCCGGAATATTTTACCCAAGAGGACGCCATCATCATTTAATCATACAGTAAAGCTGCATGTCCTCGGGAAAAGTAGGGAACTGCAAATCCCGACTCAGAAACAAACTTCATTATATGTCACTGGCCTCTTGTATATTTCTAAAAATACACTATTTCAAACTAAAAATATTGTTTGTGAGCCGCGCGAGGTAGCCGTGCGATCTGAGGCGCCTTGCCACGGTTCGAGCCCTCCCTCGGGCATGGTGTGTGTGTATGTCTGTGTTGTCCTTAGTGTAAGTTAGTTTAAGTTAGATTAAGTAGTGTGTAAGCCTAGGGACCGATGGCCGCAGCAGTGTGGTACCACAGAAACTTACCACAAATTTCCAAATATTATCTCCAACTTGCCAGAATTGAGGTACAGTACTTCACTTGCCTTCATGAAGTCATTCTTCATGACAGGGTCAATAGCGTCGCATATGTTGGGTGCAGGGGCGGATTCAGTTGGGGAGGCACGTGCCTGAGACAAAAAAGAGAGTGAGAGAATCTTTACTTTAAAATTAGTCTCACAAAATCTAGGGTAGAATTTCACTCAATTCTTGTTTTGAAACTGTAGTAGAAAATTCTAGATCTTTACAGCTCCTTCCTACACCTTTCATCGGATTTGCCCTGCCACTCGTGAATTAAATTTATCTACGAAAACTACCTTCGCTTAAGGAGCTACCTTCTAGATCGTTTTGATCGATCTTACTGTTTTTGAATTTATTTGCATTTCTGTTTTGTGAAAGAAATAGCGAACACGTGCCATAATAAAATTGCCTTCATTCCTAAAAAATGAAATAAATTTATGATGTTACGGGAGTGTAGTCATACGCCACTGAGGTTTCCTTTCTACACCGACAGATGGCGACCAAGCAGCATATTGGAACTTCTGTCGCGTGAACACAACACGTTTGTTGCTAGGAATCTTAATGTTACCGCCAGCCGTTCATGAGGAGAAATTGCCCTTCTCTATACAAGTATTGTTTCTCATGATATGAGGGTTACAAGCTTTAAGAGATAATTATAAGTTTCGACATCCATCCGCAAATAATTTCGCCACTCGTTAGGTTCGCCCTGCAACCCTCGCAGTAAATTTATGTGAGAAAACTGCTTTCGCTTTAGCAGTTACTGTCTACACCATTTTGAGCGCTTTCTCTGTTTCCTGCGGTTGGTCTGAATGTTTTTTGCAACCCAAGTTGCGAACACAGACCACAACAGAACTTCCTCCATTTCTATATTTCAAAATAACTGAATTAAATTTTTGACGTTTAGGGGGAGTGTAGTCGCTTGCCACTGATATTTCTTTTCTACACCGACAGTTGGCGGGCGAGTAGTAGATTGGGGTTTGTGTCGTGTGAACACACCACATTTGCAGCGATCATTTGCATGTACAGACATCTGCGCCGATGTCTGCGCAGACATATCGTTGCCTGTGGACCGGGCTTTACTTCAAGGATAGCTCCGAGCCACATGCCCTTTAGCGTTCATTCCTCTGACCCTAAATAACCGCCATTTGCGACTTCAGTGGTGTAAAGCGAGAGTTCAATTAAAGGTTGGGTGGAGGTCCATTGTGAAAACTTGGTTCTGCCTTGGTGCCAGTTATGGCCATTTGTTGGTTAGAAGGCGGTAAGTTGAGGGCCTGCAACCAAACTGTTTGCTTGCAAGACACATTGTACCGACATTTGGATTAAAGGTCTGGGGAGCAATTTGTAATGTCAATATGAGCACTCTCGTGGCTATCCGATGCACCCTGAATGCAGTCTGGTGATTCGACCTGTTGTGCTGCCATTCATGAACAGCATTCTAGTGAGTATTTTCCAATAGGATAACTCTCAGCCACATACCACTGTTGTAAGCCAACATGCTCTACAGGGTGTAGACATGTTGCCCTGGTCTGCTCAATCATCAGATCTGTCTGCAGTCGAATACAGACGGAACGTCCTCCGTGTCATCCACAACCAGCATTAACTGTCCCTGTACTGACTGGCCAAGTACAACAGGCATGGACCTTCATCCCACAAACTGAAAACTGGCAGCTGCACAACACAATGCATGTTTGCACGCTTGCACTGAACTCTGGAATTACTCTGGTTATTAATGTATCAGCATTTCACATTTGCAATATCTTATCTTGTGTTTACTTTAACCTGTGATCTTACAACGTTAAGCACTTCACTAATTCCCACTATATCTAACTTTAACCTATCCATTTCCCTTTTTAAATTTTCTAACCTACCTGCCCGATTAAGGGCTCTGACATTCCACGCTCCGATCCATAGAACGCCAGTTTTCTTTCTCCTGATAACGACGTCCTCCTGAGAAGTCCCCGCCCGGAGATCCGAATGGGGGTCTATTTTACCTCCGGAATATTTTACCCAAGAGGACGCCATCATCATTTAATCATACAGTAAAGCTGCATGCCCTCGGGAAAAATTACGGCCGTAGTTTCCCCTTGCTTTCAGCCGTTCGCAGTACCAGCACAGCAAGGCCGTTTTGGTTATTGTTACAAGGCCATATCAGTCAATCATCCAGACTGTTGCCCTTGCAACTACTGAAAAGGCTGCTGCCCCTCTTCAGGAACCACACGTTTGTCTGGCCTCTCAACAGATGCCCCTCCGTTGTGGTTGTACCTACGGTACGGCTATCTGTATCGCTGAGGCACGCAAGCCTCCCCACCAACGGCAAGGTCCACGGTTCATGGGGGGAGGCAAAGACCCATAACAATTACAAATTTCATCATCTACTTCAACAAATTACCTGGAAATGCTTACACACTGCCAGTAAATTAATTTAAAACTAGCTTTTGGAGATGGATGAAAATTAAAGGAATTTATTCTGCTCAAGAGTTCCTTGAGTGTGTGATAAATGACTCACATTTCTTATGAGAATGAACAGTAAATTAACAACAAACAGAATATATGCCAATCTGTGGAACTATTTTATTATTGTTTCATGTACTTATTGTCATTTATTTGTTGAATTATTTGTTGTCTTTGTCATTCACTTAACTCTGTAGTTCTTTTATCTATTAATTGCTCTGTCAGGTAGCTTTCTGTTGTTGATTTCAATTAGTGAAATATACAGTGTATCTACACTGCATTATTTTCTGGTTCATAATGACATTTGTCGAAATTTTGTTATTATTATTGTGTTAACATTGGTGAATGAAACAATTTGCATGTGAAGGTGCTGAAAGGTGAAATACAGCATTTGTATTTGGGAGCATCCATTATTATGGCTAATAGCACTGACCTGTGAGCTGCATTGAACCTATTAAGTACAAAGATTAACGACTTACCTTGTCTTACATACAACTCAATCATAGCGACAAACATCCAATTTCAGTAAAATTGTCGATACAAAAAAACTCCTTATAGTAACAGATTAATTCTCAGGCCTCATGGATGATTAAATTTGATTGTCAAATTTACTTTTACCTGGTCATGGATTTGTCAGACAAGCCTGTACATGTACCAACAAAGATTGTGAAGTTAACCTCACTTTTGAAGCAGATACTGTTTGTGTGTATTGTGTTTTGAAACCAGTAAGTACGGCCACAAACGCATATAAGGCATTTCTAATGTTGCCAGTGGTAAGAAGAAAACATGATGCTGCTCTTGTAAACGGTTTAAAATGAGAAAGAAATATGCATATGAAAAACTGTTAAAGGAAAAGTGAGAACTTCCATTTCTTTACTTTATTGGTCTCCCGCTTGTATGTTGTGTTAAATACTGATTTTCTTCTTAATTTCTTCCTGCTTAATATGTGACTGTGAAAGATGTGATTTCACTATCATTACAACATAGCGAAACTTGACAAAACTGTTCCATCATTTACAGGAGCTTTAAATAAGACTCACTTCAGTGCTGCAGCATAGGTACAACCATTAAGAACAATTTTCACCATGTTGGCACACACCATGAATGCTTGAAAGGCATGGGTGGTGGGGGGAGGGGGGGTGGTAGTAAGGCTGAATGTAGGTGTCATCCCCAGTGGTAATTCACTTACTTTAAGAATATGAAAAAAGGACCCTTACCTGCAAGTCACATACTTTAACAACCTATAATAACTTGGAAATTATCACTGAAGTGACCTGAAGAAATAGATAAAATGATGTAAAAATTGTATGAAATGTAAGTTAAGTGAGTTATACTACGAACTAGAGAAATGGAGAACTTTATAGAAAATTGGAACTGGCATTTAAAAAAATGGTGATTAATTCAAAATTGCTACATTCTCATTCATTCTCTGAAGACGCATGAAAATTGTTGTAGAGCCATTGTAGAATTGCCGCTGTGTATGGCAGTCAGCATGCAGATGTTCTCGAAAATGATGGGAGTCTATTGTCAGGTAACACACTTTTGTAGTTAGAAAATCTTTTAACGTTTGTTGAGTGAAGTTTGACAGTATAGTTTATTTTCAAGAAAGAATCTAAAAAATCGATACACGAATATCGGTATTCCACAAATGGGCACAGAGTTGGTACAATAGCGACGCAAAATATTGATATTTTTATTTTGCTACCTGTATTTGTTACAAGTTAACAACACTGAGTGACACAACAGTGATAATATGTATATGAACCATCAATATGTTTTCAACATATATGTTACATTCATGGGCAACATGGTCGCTCATGTTTGTTCCTGCCAACATTAAAAAAACTAAACGTGTTATATACGTACATTAAACTCAAACATTTGAAAAATGGATTAAAATAATAAAAATGACACCATCCTTGAATGGTATCTGTATGACGAAAAATATGAAATTAATTTTATATTCCTACAGCCAGATAATTCGGTTTTTATAATGCATAACTTAGAAGGAAAGATAGATAACATGTCATCAAATTCTGACCTTTACTACTAAGCAATTATGAAATTAAGTAAACTCGATGAGAGACAAATCTGCAATTTCTATATGTGGTCACATTAAAAAGGATATCCATGGTGAGAGCTCTGTCTAGGAAAAGTTGCCTTCTACACGAACGAAAAGGTCACCCTCTCCAGTTCCCACATCACTTGGTGAGGGGTAGGGCTGATAGTAGGTGTCATCCCCAGTGATAATTCACTCAGTTTAAGAATATGAAAAAGGACTCTTAACTTCAAGTACCACACTTTAACAACCTATAATACCTTGAAAATTATCACTGAAGCGACCTGAAAAAATAGATAAAATGATGTAAAAGTTGTATAAAATGTATGTAAAGTGAGTTATACTACTTTATAGAAGATTGGAACTGGAATTACAAAAATGATAATTAATTCAAAATCGTCATGTTTTCCTTCATTCTTTGAAGATGCACGAAAATTGTTGTAGAATCATAGTAGAACTATCGCAGTGTATGTCAGACAGCATGAAAACGTTCTCAAAAATGAGGGGAGCCCATCGTCAGATAACACGTGCTTGTAGTTAGAAAAATTTTTAACGTCTGTTGAAAGAAGTGTGATAGTTTCCGATATTTTCAAAAAAGAACCTAAGAAATCGACACACGAATATCGATATTTCACGATTGGGGACATAATTGGTACAATAGCGATGCAAAATATTGACGTTTTTGTTTATGTACACGTATTTCTTACAAGTTGAGTGACACAACACTGATAATAATTATCGATTTATTTTCAACATGTACGAAACATTTTTGAGCAACATCGTCGCTTATGTCCTACAGGCATGTACATTGTTCAGTATTGCCAATGTTAAAAGAACTAAAGGTGTCGTGAACATACATTAATCTCCAACATTAAAAAAAGGATTAAAATTTTAAATATGACATCATCCTTGAATGGTATGTGTTTGATGAAACATGTAAAATTATTTTTTTATTTATACAGCCAGATAATTTGTGATTTTATTGTTTGTGATCAATGCATATCTCATAAAGGAAAGAAAGATCACATGTCAAAACTCTGATTATTTCAAATATGCTATAATAAAATGATGTAAAACTATCGGTCGATGAGTGACAAAACTACAACGTGTGCATGCAGACCCTTTAAAAAAGATATCCAGCATGACGTTTCTGTTATGGAAAGATTCCCTCCCTAATGAACGAAAAGGTCACTCTCCCCAGTTCCCACATCACTAGGTGCACTTGTCTTCAAAGACCACAAATGTCTATTCCCTGTTGATATTTATTGTAATATTACACGCCATTGTATGGCAGTAGCTATTGATCGATATGATGTGACGGTAATTGATTAGAGACCGACGATTAAGGAGATAAGGATGGCTTGAGTGTGACAGGTCGAAATCATAATGACTTGGAAGTGAGTGGTCTCAATCCCTTAGCAGCCACAAGGGCCACCAGTGTTTCCAGGCTTCATTCCTGTCATACTCCTAAGGTTCCAAACGTGTGTTTTGAGATGTATCTCATGAGAGATGAAAACTGTTTGGCAGCCTCTTTTATCTCTAGAAGAAGGGTGGGATGCCCGTCTCATGGGTAACTCTGTGACCTTTACTAAGTACGGGACATGTAATGCTGAATGTGTGGGGTCTTACCCCACTACCGAGCGAGGTGGCGCAGTGGTTAGACACTGGACTCGCATTCGGGAGGACGACGGTTCAATCCCGCGTCCGGCCATCCTGATTTAGATGTTCCGTGATTTCCCTAAATCACTCCAGGCAAATGCCGGGATGGTTCCTCTGAAAGGGCACGGCCGACTTCCTTCCCCATCCTTCCCTAATCCGATGAGACCGATGACCACGCTGTCTGGTCTCCTTCCCCAAAACAACCAACCAACCAATCTTACGCCACTCATCTCATTTAGGGTGCCTAAGGCATGTTGCGTTTTCGGAATGCTACACAACAATTCAAGCAAATAACATTGGTAGGTTTATTTCAATAGAGCAGATTGACAATACTTAACTTTGAAATAACAATGGTGTCGCAAGCGATTGGCGACATGTAACATAAATACGAGTCCTTTCTTATACATAATGTTCATGCAAGTTTGACACACAGTTTGTGTATCACTAATAACTGCTATCGCAGCACTCTCTGCAAGACCATACTAATACTCTGCGAATACTGTCCACTAATGTCCAGAGGAGGCTGCCAGGAGTGGCGCTTATATTAACTTCGGCTAGATGCCATTCCTATCATGGTAATGTCCTGGTCAGTGCACCATTGGCCGATGTCGTTTCTCCGCCTTCTCTTCTCTTGCTTTCATCTTTGTTCCGGCTCTTATGGTTATAACAGAACAGAAATGCTATTTTCTGTAGTCCATGCATCTTCTGTATCATGTCTGAAGTAGCGTGGGTCCACTCATGACACACATACTCCATTATGGGGCGCTATCACTTGAAACCATCATTTCCACTTATTATACAAGGAAGCTGTAGAACACTATAATTAGATGCATTCCACAAAGCTTTCAGTGTAATGAAAGTAAACGTGGCTAACTTTAATGGGTTGAATGTGTTGACTTGCTTTTTCCCGAACTATTAATTTAGATCCAGTTGCATTCATTGTGTGAGCAGTGAGTGACAAACCTACCTACCACATGTGTATGCGATCCCATAAAAAGGATATCTAGGGTGAAAGTTCTGTCTCGGAAATGTATACTTTTACTACTGTTGCAGAGATTATAATATTGAATAGTATTGAATGAGTCACGTGTCAGTGTACATTTAATTATAATCTTTGATACATATATCTGACTTGCAATGCTAGCACTGCCGCGTCTGATCTATGATGAAACTGTTCTCATAGTGGGCCATCACGTAGTGGGGCAAGTGGAGCTGCTCTCTGACGTAAGTAGTCTTCCAGCAACGGCAGTGGATGGAATCTCTGGAGAGTGCATCTTCATCAACGTCTCTCATTCCTGGCTGCGTCTGGCAGTAATGGTCTTTAGCACGTGGCGATGTCGTGAATCACCAGCTGTTACCTGGAACCTCAGTCTTAGGATGACTCCACAACTTCCAAGTATGTCATTCTCTAAATGATGTGGTGATTTTTCCACTACAAACAGAAACATATAAGATGTATATAGTTCCAAAAGGCGACATCCACTTCCAAAGTCATTCTTAGAAAAATAAATGGAAATTATATTCTATTGCCATTAAATAGAACATTAAGTACACAACATGCAGGTGCGAAAAAAATAAAGTACCTATTTTATGGGTTATAAGGTCTACAAATGTGGAGAAGTGGTGTTTTGGCACTGATTATTGAATATGCCACCTTTTGAAACGAACAACATTGAAAATATCAGACTCTGGAACTCATAATAAAGCCATATGTGCTATTTTAGTTACGAATGCGTATTTTACTCAAAATGTTGTACATAAAAACATCTACTAACATATGTTAGTCTCTTCAATTTAGGCTGTTTTTATGTTTTCGTTAGCTAATAAGATGTAGTACAATATTTATATGATCACATTCATCTTCCTGTGGTTCACATATAGCACAGTCTGGGTCTGGATGCACATTTTCCTCCTCCCCCTCCTCCTCCTCCTCATCATCATAAATACAATCTATTATATTCCTGTAACACACTAAGGATTCCATCTGTCTCCAGCTATCTCCAAAATGTTTCCCAAGTAATTGCTCACCATCACGCAGTTTTTCATTTTCGATGATGGAGGCATCTGTGCGAAGCCCCGTTTTTCCCATGTTAGAAAGTGCATTTCCCTGCTTTAGTATTCGTGGGATCATGCCCACTCGTCTCGTATAGGGTGCCTAAAGGATGCTGTACAACATCTCAAGCAATTCACATTTATAGAGTCTATTACAAATATGAAGATTGACAATACTTAATTTCGAATTTACAACGGTGTCGCAAGTGATGGGCGACATGCAAACAAGTAGTGTTCTTTACTATAGATGATGTCCATGTAAGCAATTGATGTGGAAAATGGTTCAAATGGCTCTGAGCACTATGGGACTTAACATCTATGGTCATCAGTCCCCTATAACTTAGAACTACTTAAACCTAACTAATCTAAGGACATCACATAACACCCAGTCATCACGAGGCAGAGAAAATCCCTGACCCCGCCGGGAATCGAACCCGGGAACCCGGGCGTGGGAAGCGAGAACGCTACCGCACGAAATTGATGTGGACCACTACTGACTGCTATCATAGCACACTCTGCTAGGCTGGGTCTTGTACTGTGCTAATACAGTGCAGCCGAGGCTGGCAGGAGCGGCGCTTATATTCTCTTCGGCTAGAGGGCGCTCCTGTAGCGGTTCGGTCCTTGTCAGCGGGCTGTTGGCAGACGTCGTATCACAGCCTTCTTTGCTCTTGCGTTCTTCATCTTCGTGCCGTCGCTTATCGTTACACCGGAACATTCCTCCCGTCCAAAGCGACGGACCGCCGTCGTGTAGGGAGTGCGACCACGGCGGGGAAGGCAGGAGGGTAGTCACGTCGTCGAACCAGAAGCTGTGGCTGTTGCTGCAGGGAACGCCAAGCTTGCAACCGTACCCCGCCATCCGGCGTGCGCTCTGGCGGAAAGTTCCCCAGAAAACGACCAGAAGGGTACGCTGCCGTGGACCAGATGAAGAAGGCGGCGACTGCTGCGGTGTGGGCGGGTCCAGCTCCATCGGCAGGACGAGATTAGGCGGAGGAGGCGGAGGACCCGTCTGCATGGGGTCGTCCTGCAGTGTCGTGAGGACACCCTCTGGCGGCTGCCATGGCCGTGCTGTCCAGTGGACCCGTGAATCTGGGTGAAGAGAGACTGAAAGATCATCGTGTACCTGACAGAGGCGAAGTTGATTTTGATGGCGGTGCTGCAAGCCATCTGGACCTGAAATAAGATACATGCAAGCACCAAGTCCACAGGCGATCTCGCCTCGCACCCATCTTATGATGCCGCTAAAAACCCTGTAAAAGAAAATATCATGCTGCGCAAAGCGATACTTGCAGCCTTCCTTCGGCGCCGGATGGCGAAGAGGGTGGAGCAGCGTCGATGGCGGCGGCCGTGGAGTAATTCCCCCGGCGACGGTCCATCTCGTGGTTGCGAACGATATGAAACGAGATACAGGGGCATTGCTTGATCCCTGGTGTGAGCGGAGCCGAGTTTGACCATCTGCTTATGACAAAACATTCCGCTTCGGCGTTTGACTGTGTATGAAACGGCGCACTAGTTACATGGTGTATGCCATTGCGTTCACAGAATGTTTCAAATTCATTTGACGTGAACTGAGAGCCGTTGTCCGACACTATGACTTCAGGTAAAACCTCGAGGCAAAAAATCGATGACAACACTTGAATTGTGCCACGTGACGTCGTTGAGGTTATCTGCACAGCAAAAGGAAACTTGCTATACGGGTAAACCACAATCAACCAGTGAGTGTTCCAAAAATGTCCCGCAATGACTATGTGCACATGTTTCCATGGTGATTGCGACTTAGGCCAAGCAGAGCATGTTTGTGGTGGAGCAGCCTGATTTTCCGCACATGCGTGACACTGTTGCGTTATCTGTTCTATGTGGGCGTCCATGCATGCCAAGTACAATGTCGACGCGCTAACTGTTTCGTGGCCGGCCGAAGTGGCCGTGCGGTTAAAGGCGCTGCAGTCTGGAACCGCAAGACCGCTACGGTCGCAGGTTCGAATCCTGCCTCGGGCATGGATGTTTGTGATGTCCTTAGGTTAGTTAGGTTTAACTAGTTCTAAGTTCTAGGGGACTAATGACCTCAGCAGTTGAGTCCCATAGTGCTCAGAGCCATTTGAACCATTTTTGAACTGTTTCGTGCAAACAATCCCTCAGTGTCCTTGGTGAAGTAACTGCAACACTTCTTTTCGCAAAGCCTTAGGGACAGCACACGTGACTATCCATTGTCATTCTGAACAAGAATCACACCTTTCTGTACAGCGACGGGCAAAGTATCGCGCATTACAGGGTTCTGTATGCTATGCAAAGAACGAGACCAAGATGTGCGATTGTATGTTAGCAAAATGTTCAAATCTAAATCAGCTTCCGTGGCCTGTGCAGTTTTCTTATAGTTCAGCGGAAAAGATAGCAATTCAGAATCCTGAGCATCGATATGACAACAAGAAGCAGGAGAAGCGTCAAAGTCTGTATCAGGGCCAGTCGGGAGACGCGAAAGTGCGTCCGCATTACCATGTTGAGCTGTTGGACGATACAAATCTCGTACTGGTATTGAGACAGCAACAAAGCCCATCTTTGCAATTTTTGGGCAGTTCGTACAACAACCGGTTTCGTCGGATGAAACAAGGACTGCAAAGCGACGTGATCCGTTGCTAAGTAGAATTTTCTGCCATACAAATAATGGTAGAATTTGCTGATACCATACACAATAGCCGAAGCCTCTTTTCAATTTCTGAATAGTTACACTGAGCATTGGACAACACTTTTGATGCGAAAGAGATAGGTCTGTTTATCACCAATTCTGCGCGAAAGCACTCCACCTATTCCGTAAGAGGAAGCGTCTACTTGTAATACAACTGGTATTTCAGAATCAAAGTGAACCAAGCATCTGTCACTCAGCAATGCATCTTTAAGTATTTGGAAAGCTACTTGGCATTCATCTGTCCAAACAAAGGGGACATTCTTGCCACTCAAGCGATGCAATGGAGCTGCGATTTGTGCAGCATTCGGTATGAACCGAATATAATAGTTCATTTTCCCTAAAACCGACTGCAATTCTGTGACATTGCGAGGAACTGGCAGGTCGCAGGATGGCTAATAAGTGCGACTGAAGAGAATGTACACCTTCAAAGTATCTTGCAAAGATTCTGCAACTCAGGTTTTATAAAAATCACACTTGTCTAGTCTACACTTTAGTAGTGCCTGAGATAGCACACGAAGCAAAGCACCCAAATTTGCAATACGTTCTTCAGGTGTACGACCTGCTACGACAATATCGTCCAAATAGTTTGAACAGTTTGGCACTTGTGCAGTCAGTTGTTCGAAATACCGTTGGAAAATGGCGGGTGTGGAAGTACTCCCAAAAGGCAAACGCAAATATTTAAACAAGCCCAAAAGAGCATTTATTACACATTTTTAGATTCTTCATCGAGCGGTATTTGAAGATACGCGCAAATCAATTTTTGAAAAGCAGCATCTAGCGCCTAATCTGTATATCAAAAACCTTTGGCCGTGGCAATGGATGAGTATCAATGACAATTTGTGAGTTGACTGTAAACTTTAAAGACAGCACAGAGGCAAATGCGACTTAAAGGTTTGGGGAGCAAAACCAGTGGACTTGCCCACTGACTAACTGATATGGACACATTATCTCCGTTATCTTGCAGTTCAGCAGCGACTTTGTCCCATAATGCAACAGTTCTGGCCTGGCAAAATTTCGGTTGAGCATTGTCTTTCAGCGTAATATGTGCAACAAAATCGTTAGCTTTGCCTAAACGCCGGCCGGAGTGGCCAAGCGGTTCTAGGCGCTACAGTCTGGAACTTCGCGACCGCTACGGTCGCATGTTCGAATCCTGCCTCGGGCATGGATGTGTGTGATGTCCTTAGGTTAGTTAGGTTTAAATAGTTCTAAGTTCTAGGGGACTGATGACCTCAGAAGTTAAGACCCATAGTGCTCAGAGCCATTTGAACCTTTTTTTTTTTTTTTTTTTGCCTACACCTTCAGAATAGACTTCCAGGGATTGTTTTAGCAAGCTAGCTACACTGTCTTTTACATGAAATGCAGACACATCACATTGTCCTGAATGTTAAAGCCAAACAAATCAAAAGAATCAAAACCAAATGTTCCCACACTCGCCTGATTGTAGCACTGTAAAAGTCACTATTCGCGTATGGGAGCATTGCATGGCAGGCAGAGTACGTTTTCTGAGAGCAGGAATGTCTTGTCCACTATAAGCCATCAGTTTCTTGCTAGTTTTAGACAGGCTTGGGGAGTCTAACAGTTCATATGTGTGACGATTTAACAATGTGACAAAGGCACCCGTGTCCAACTGAAATTTACCATGTTTCCCACAAAGCAGTAATTGATCAAAAAGTTTGTTTGACTGGAGTATCACTGAAGAAACTGCACGCTTCCCTGTTGCAGACTTTGAATATACTGCATTAATGAGATGGGTCTTGTGACTAGATTGTGAGTGGGCCGAATTCTTATGTTTGTTCCGTTGCAAATAAACGGATTGTACATGTCCTTTCCTACCATAAGCGCAACACTGAGGTTGTCGGGAGGGGCAGTCCTGGCGTTTGTGCCGTGAGTAACACCGAGGGCAAGAATTAATTCTGTTTTGCTGTGTAGCCGCCTGTGTTGCTAACTGCTTACGTAGCGTGGAGGGTTGTTTACTCGGCATGGCGAGCTGCTGCCGCCGCCGAATGGGCCGATCGCAACTAAGGGACTCAACCTAACAAATAGCTGGCCACTCAAATTTATGAGCCGACAAGGCACCTGAATCGTGCTGATCTAATATTTGCACTACCTGCTGAAATGATGGATCAGACTGTTTCAAAATTTGTTCTCTGAGTTTGACATCAAGTACACTGTACATGATCGCATCACGCAACATAACGTCCGAATATAAAGCATCGCAAGCACATTTTGATTTGCATTTCCTTGTCATACCCTGCAAATCTGTTACTCAATCGCTATAAGTTTGTTCCGACCGTTTTTTGCAATTAAAGAACTGATACCGAGCTGCTACCACATTCACTTGTTGGTTGGTTCAAATGGTTCAAATGGCTCTGAGCACTATGGGACTCAACTGCTGAGGTTATTAGTCCCCTAGAACTTAGAACTAGTTAAACCTAACTAACCTAAGGACATCACAAACATCCATGCCCGAGGCAGGATTCGAACCTGCGACCGTAGCGGTCTTGCGGTTCCAGACTGCAGCGCCTTTAACCGCACGGCCACTTCGGCCGGCTCACTTGTTGGTCTTAACAGTTTGTTAGCGGGTACACCAGTCCGTCATAAGACAATTCACTCGGAGTGGCGTTAGGAAAAAAGTTTTTTGATTAGGCGGAACACTTCACTTCCTACCGTTGATAATAAATAATTGCTTCTCACAGTACCTGGAACTTTGTCAGGGAGGAGGTGCGCTTCAAACTGGGAAAACCACTCGATCCATTCCTCTTCATGTTCACTAAACTGTCGAAAAGGCGGCATAGCAGTAGGTGTTGCGGTAGGTGGTGCTTATCCGTCGGGAGCGCAGCGTTGGCCAGTAACGTTGCACCGGGTTGAATAGCGCAGATATCTGCTGTGTCTGGAACTGAAACTCTGCATTAGCTGTGTGGCATCTAATGCTCACGGCTGCGGCCCCTGAGCAGGGGACGGGACAGCAGGGGTAGCATTTTGTAAGATACAAACGCAAGAAACAGACAAGGCAAGCAAGCAAAAAAACAAAGAAAATTTCTGCAACGCCCACCTGAAAACACATTAGCAAAAACGATAAGAAACTGTTAAAGCAAATACACTACTGGCTGTTAAAACTACTAGACCACGAAGATGACGTGCTACAGACGAGAAATTTAATCGACAGGAAGAAGATGCTGTGACATGCAAATGATTAGCTCTTCAGAGCATTCACACAAAGTTGGTGCCGGTGGCGACACCTACAACGTGCCGACATGAGGAAAGTTTCCAACCGATTTCTCATACACAAACAGCAGTTGACCGGCGTCGCCTGGTGAAACGTTGTGATGCCTCGTGTAAGGAGGAGAAATGCGTACCATCACGTTTCCGACTTTGATAAAGGTCGGACTGTAGCCTATCGCGATTGCGGTTTATCGTATCGCGACATTTCTGCTCGCGGTGGTCGAGATCCAATGACTGTTAGCAGAATATGGAATCGGTGGGTTCAGGAGGGCAATACGGAACGCCGTGCTGGATCCCAACGGCCTCGTATCACTAGCAGTCGAGATGACAGGCATCTTATCCACATGGCTGGAACGGATCGTGCAGCCACGTCTCGAACCCTGAGTCAACAGATGGGGACGTTTGCAAGACAACAACCATCTGCACGAACAGTTCGACGACGTTTGCAGCAGCAAGGACTATCAGGCCGGAGACCATGGCTGCGGTTAGCCTTGACGCTGCATCACAGACAGGAGCGCCTGCGATGGTGTACTCAACGACGAACCTGGGTGCACGAATGGGAAAACGTCATTTTTTCGGATGAATCCAGGTTCGGTTTGCAGCATCATGATGGTCGCATCCGTGTTTGGCGACATCGCGGTGAATGCACATTGGAAGCGTGTATTCGTCATCGCCGTACTGACGTATCAACCGGCGTGATGGTATGGGGTGCCATTGGTTACACGTCTCGGTCACCTCATGTTCGCATTGACGGCAGTTTGAACAGTGGACGTTACATTTCAAATGTGTACGACCCGTGGTTCTACCCTTCATTGGATCCCTGCGAAACCCTACATTTCAGCAGGATAATGCACCATCGCATGTTGCAGGTCCTGTACGGGCCTTTCTAGATACAGAAAATGTTCGACTGCTGCCCTGGCTGGCACATTCTCCAGATCTCTCACCAATTGAAAACGTCCGGTCAATGGTGGCCGAGCAACTGGCTCGTCACAGTACCCCAGTCACTACTCTTGATGAACTGTGGTATCGTGTTGAAGCTGCATGGGCAGCTGTACCTGTACACGCCATCCGAGCTCTGTTTGACTCAGTGCCCAGGTGTATCAAGGCCGTTATTACGGCCAGAGGTGGTTGTTCTGGGTACTGATTTCTCAGGATCTATGCACCCAAATTGCGTGAAGATGTAATCACATGTCAGTTCTAGTATAATACATTTGTCAAATGAATACCCGTTTATCATCTGCATTTCTTCTTGGTGTAGCAATTTTAATGGTCAGTAGTGCAAGCGCCCCTGCAAAGTAAAGATAAGAGAAAATAAAGTACGGCGACGTCAGGCCCGGGGTGTGTCTGAAGTTCTCATCGCCAATGTGGGGCCCTGCCCATTCGTCTCGTATAGGGTGCATAAAGGATGCTGCATTCTCAGAATGCTATACAACAATTCAAGCAATTCATATTAACAGTTTTTATTACAAATAAGAAGATTGACAATACCTAACTTTGAATTTACAAAGGTGTCGCAAGCGATGGGCAACATGCAAACAAGCAATATTCTTCGCTACGGACAGTGTCCATGTAAGCAAGTAATGTGGACCACTACTGACTGCTATCATAGCACACTCTGCTAGGCTGGGTCTTGTACTGTGCTAATACGGTGCAGCCGAGGCTGGCAGGAGTGGCGCTTATATTCTCTTCGGCTAGAGGGCGCTCCTGTAGTGGTTCGGTCCTTGTCAGCGGGCTGTTGGCAGATGTCGTATCACAGCCTTCTTTGCTCTTGCGTTCTTCATCTTCGAGCCACTTCTTATCGTTACGCTGGAACAGTATTCCTCTGTACACATTCAGGTCACTTCTGTAGTACTGCTCATTTCTCACTACAACTTCATCTTTCGACCTTTTTATCATAATTCTTTTGCGATTTTGAAATGCCACATACTTGGTGGGTTGAAAACACTTCGTATACTTGTTTTCCAGTCATAAACTGGACAGTCCACACCTAATTTATTTTGGGAACCATTAGTTGCTGAATATATTGTAATATTCTTTCAGTTTTATAATGGTGTCGATTTTCTTTACCTCCTTTTTAGTCTTCTGAATCCTAGGTGAGGTGAGATAAAAGAGTGGCCAACAGCTGGAAAGACCAACTGAGCTTCATCCATATTTTGTGGTGCTTCATTTCTCATTCAATAGGAAATCATGCCAATAATTGTGCTGTTTTACTTTTGTCCTGCGCATCCGTCGACAATTTTTTACAGTTAGAGAGATCAAGCGCGTATAATGCCATAAACTGTCGACACGATTTCTTTGTATCCCCTAGGGCGACACGATTATAACCAAATATACATGAAAGTATTGTCCTTATATTGTAGACTATGAACTAACACCAATAGTGTAGCTCTACATGTAAAACTGTCGAGAGTACTAAGCTGCCTGATCAGGGACTTCCGGAATACCAATATTTTTCTTTTTGGCAATCATAACCAAGAATGAGTTGATCAGCCTCTTCCTATCGCAAAATGTCGTAGAAAGCTTGGGTTCTTAACTTATGTACTCTTAGAGTAGTCATCGCTTCTAATTTGTCTTGGGGTGTTTTTCTTCTTTCAGCAAAAAACTGGTGGAACAAACATCAATTGATGTACTTCCAAAGCCTATATTGTAATTTGTACAAAAATAATGTCAGAAATACTCTAATATCAGTTGCAACCGATTCATTGAACATTCTCCAGAGATTGGTAATATTTAGAAAGTAGCGGCGGCCTTGAATCTGACCTCTGCAGTAATGGGGTTCAGCTACGTTACCTAACTATTCGATGAAATTTTTCATAGCCACCTTTTTGAGTTTACATTTCTTGCTACGTGTATCACGACCTCTTTTTTTTCTATTGTTGGTAGTCTGTTTTGTAAACGCTGCTTGCAGACGAGCCCTACCCGAATCTACAAGTCTTGCAAGATTCCTAAGAAAGTTTGTTGGCACACTGGGACAACAAGTAATTTCATCCCTGAATGTCTCATTGCTCTTTTGCAAAATGCTTAATGGAGAGATTTTTTTATTTTTATTACCGCTAGTGTTTTTCTTCTGACTTCTTGGATGATCAGCTGCTTTGTATTTCAGAATCAATGCATCCTAAACCATCTTTTTAGGAATACTATACAACACTTTATGAAAATGCTTCATATCACGTAAGGATAAGAGAATGCATTGGAAAGCTACTGTTTTATGGTTACACCACTTTTCGCTGAGTGCCTACAATAAGGAATAAAAACAGAATTAGAACATAAACAAATACGCAGCGGAGTGGACATAAGAAAACAAGCCAAAAAATACAATAATATAAAATACTTGACGCTTACCTTTCTGGTTGTTTCCTGTATTTTGTCCATTTAGTGGTATCACGTACTCTCTTCCTTCCATGTCTTGGCTCTACTGGTGACACCTCTTGTGCGTGAGATTCCGTTTTATAAGCTCAGTATAATACACCAAGTCACATTGAGAAACGGCCGACAAGTACGAATGTGGCGATACTGCAGTTTAATAATATTATACCATGAAGCTAACGCTACATTGTTCAAAAATGTTCAAATATGTATAAAATCTTATGGGACTTAACTGCTAAGGTCATCAGTCCCAAAGCGTACACACAACTTAACCTAAATTATCCTAAGGACGAACACACACACCCATGCCCGAGGGAGGACTCGAACTTCCGCCGGGACCACCCGCACAGTCCATGACTGCTGCGCTGCATATGTCGCGTTTTGGAACGTTCTCTTACGAGAATATATAAGAAAGAAGGGTTTTGCCGCCAGAGTACACTGATGTTTTTTGGACATATTTCAAGATAAAGAAACAGGAAATCGCCGTACTTTATTTTCTCGCCAAAATGTCAGATGCCGACTTTTGAAGGTATACATCTCATAATTAAAGTAATACCTTGTCGCCTTTTATTGTCAACGTAGAATAAAAAAATCTCAATGCAACGAAATACACTCCTGGAAATGGAAAAAAGAACACATTGACACCGGTGTGTCAGACCCACCATACTTGCTCCGGACACTGCGAGAGGGCTGTACAAGCAATGATCACACGCACGGCACAGCGGACACACCAGGAACCGCGGTGTTGGCCGTCGAATGGCGCTAGCTGCGCAGCATTTGTGCACCGCCGCCGTCAGTGTCAGCCAGTTTGCCATGGCATACGGAGCTCCATCGCAGTCTTTAACACTGGTAGCATGCCGCGACAGCGTGGACGTGAACCGTATGTGCAGTTGACGGACTTTGAGCGAGGGCGTATAGTGGGCATGCGGGAGGCAGGGTGGACGTACCGCCGAATTGCTCAAAACGTGGGGCGTGAGGTCTCCACAGTACATCGATGTTGTCGCCAGTGGTCGGCGGAAGGTGCACGTGCCCGTCGACCTGGGACCGGACCGCAGCGACGCACGGATGCACGCCAAGACCGTAGGATCCTACGCAGTGCCGTAGGGGACCGCACCGCCACTTCCCAGCAAATTAGGGACACTGTTGCTCCTGGGGTATTGGCGAGGACCATTCGCAACCGTCTCCATGAAGCTGGGCTACGGTCCCGCACACCGTTAGGCCGTCCTCCGCTCACGCCCCAACATCGTGCAGCCCGCCTCCAGTGGTGTCGCGACAGGCGTGAACGGAGGGACGAATGGAGACGTGTCGTCTTCAGCGATGAGAGTCGCCTCTGCCTTGGTGCCAATGATGGTCGTATGCGTGTTTGGCGCCGTGCAGGTGAGCGCCACAATCAGGACTGCATATGTCCGAGGCACACAGGGCCAAAACCCGGCATCATGGTGTAGGGAGCGATCTCCTACACTGGCCGTACACCACTGGTGATCGTCGAGGGGACACTGAATAGTGCACGGTAGATCCAAACCGTCATCGAACCCATCGTTCTACCATTCCTAGACCGGCAAGGGAACTTGCTGTTCCAACAGGACAATGCACGTCCGCATGTATCCCGTGCCACCCAACGTGCTCTAGAAGGTGTAAGTCAACTACCCTGGCCAGCAAGATCTCTGGATCTGTCCCCCATTGAGCATGTTTAGGACTGGATGAAGCGTCGTCTCACGCGGTCTGCACGTCCAGCACGAACGCTGGTCCAACTGAGGCGCCAGGTGGAAATGGCACGGCAAGCCGTTCCACAGGACTACATCCAGCATCTCTACGATCGTCTCCATGGGAGAATAGCAGCCTGCATTGCTGCGAAAGGTGGATATACACTGTACTAGTGCCGACATTGTGCATGCTCTGTTGCCTGTGTCTATGTGCCTGTGGTTCTGTCAGTGTGATCATGTGATGTATCTGACCCCAGGAATGTGTCAATAAAGTTTCCCCTTCCTGGGACAATGAATTCACGGTGTTCTTATTTCAATTTCCAGGAGTGTATATACAGTTGATAGTAGCAAAATTATAACGCTATATTCGAAAATCCTGTAAGACAGGATATGAATTGTAACCTGATGTATTTAAGTTGAAGAGGAACTCATTGCGAGTATATCCGAGTGCTTAACGCACACAATGAGATGACAAAAGTCATGGGATAGCGATATGCACATATACAATGGTGATAGTACCATGTACACAAAGTGTAAAAGGGCAGTGCGTTGGCGAAGCTGTCATTTGTACTTACACGATTCGTATGAAAAGGTTTCCGACGTGATTATGGCCGCACAACGGGAAGTAACAGACTTTGAACGCGGAATGGCAGTTGGAACTAGGCCCATGGGACATTCTGTTTCGGATATTGTTAGGGAATTCAACATTCCGAGTTTCACAGTGTCAAGAGTGTGCCAAGGATACCAAATTTCAGGCATTACCTCTCACCACAGACAGTGCAGTATCTGATGGCCTTCACGTAACGACCGAGAGCAGCGGAGTTTGTGTAGAGCGGTCAGTGCTAACAGACAAGCAACACTGCGCGAAATAAGCACTGAAACGTATCTGTTAGGACAGAGGGGCGAAACTTGGCGTTGATGGGTCATGACAGCAGAAGACCGACGCGAATGCCTTTGCTAACTGCACCACATCGCCTGGAGAGCCACTCCTGGGCTAGTGACCATATCGGTTGGACCCTACACGACTAGAAAGCCGTGGCCTGGTCAGATGAGTCCCGAGTTCAAGTAATAAGAGCTAACGGTAGGGTTCGACTGTGGCGCAGACCCCATGAAGCCGCGGACCCAACAAGGCACTGTGCAAGCTGGTGGCGGCTCCATAATGGTGTGGGCTGTGTTTGCATGGAATGGACTGGAACATCTGGGCCAACTGAACCGGCTACTTGGAGACCATTTGCAGCCATTCGTGAACTTCATGTTCCCAGACATTGATGGAATTTTTATGGATAATAATGCGCCATATCACCAGGCCACAATTGTTCGCGATTGGTTTGAAGGACATTCTGGACAGTTTGAGAGAGTGATCTGATCACCCAGATCTCCCGATGTGAATCCCGTCGAACATTTATGGGATGTAATCGAGAGCTCAGTTCGAGCACAAAATCCTTCACCGGCAACACTTTCGCAATTAGGGACGGCAGTAGAGGTAACATAGCTCAACATTTCTGCAAGGACTTCGAACTACTTGTCGTATCCTTGCCACGTGGAGCTTCTACATCTACATCTACATACATACTCCGCAATCAACTATACGGTGCGTGGCGGAGGGTACCTCATACCACAACTAGCATCTTCTCTCCCTGTTCCACTCCCAAACAGAACGAGGGAAAAATGACTGCCTATATGCCTATGTACGAGTCCTAATCTCTCTTATCTTATCTTTGTGGTCTTTCCGTGAAATGTAAGTTGGCGGCAGTAAAATTGTACTGCAGCCAGCCTCAAATGCTGGCTCTCTAAATTTCCTCAGTAGCGATTCACGAAAAGAGCGCCTCCTTTCCTCTCGAGACCCACCCGAGTTCCTGAAGCATTTTCGTAACACTCGCGTGATGATCAAACCTACCAGTAACAAATCTAGCAGCCCGCCTCTGAATTGCTTCTATGTCCTCCCTCGATCCGACCTGATAGGGATCCCAAATGCTCGAGCAGTACTCAAGAATACGTCGTATTAGTGTTTTATAAGCGGTCTCCTTTACAGATGAACCACATCTTCCCAAAATTCTACCAATGAAGCGAAGACGACTATCCGCCTTCCCCACAACTGCCACTACATGCTTGTCCCACTTCATATCGCTCTGCAATGTTACGCCCAAATACTTAATCGACGTGACCGTGTCAAGCGCTACACTACTAATGGAGTATTCAAACATTACAGGATTCTTTTTCCTATTCATCTGCATTAATTTACATTTATCTATATTTAGAGTTAGCTGCCATTCTTTACACCAATCACAAATCCTGTCCAAGTCATCTGGTATCCTCCAACAGTCACTCAACGACGACACCTTCCCGTACACCACAGCATCATCAGCAAACAGCCGCACATGGCTATTCACCCTATTCAAAAGATCATTTATGTAGATAGAAAACAACAGCGGACCTACCACACTTCCCTGGGGCACTCCAGATGATACCCTCACCTCCGATGAACACTCACCATCGAGGACAACGTATTGGGTTCTATTACTTAAGAATTCTTTGAGCCACTGACATACTTGGGAACCAATCCCATATCCTCGTACCTTAGTTAGGAGTCCGCATTGGGGCACCGAGTCAAACGCTTTCCGGAAGTCAAGGAATATGGCATCCGTCTGATCCCCTTCATCCATGGTTCGCAAGATATCATGTAAAAAAAGGGCGAGTTGCGTTTCGCAGGAACGACGCTTTCTAAAGCCGTGCTGATCCATGGACAGCAACTTCTCTGTCTCAAGGAAACTCATTGTATTCGAACTGAGAATATGTTCGAGAATTCTGCAACAAACCGATGTTAAGGATATTGGTCTGCAATTTTGAGGATCCGTCCTTCTACCCTTCTTATATACAGGCGTCACCTGCGCTTTTTTCCAGTCGCTCGGGACTTTACGTTGGGCAAGAGCTTCTGCATTACGCCGGGATAAAGGAGGTCCGACACGATTTTAGGACGTATCCCATGACTTTTACCATCTCAGTGAACCTTCTGACACTTCGCGTCGATTGTACGAGGGTTGTTTTTTAAGTAAGGGCCGTTCGCGTGTATGGTCCCCTAGTTCGCGTGGACGCCGCAACAAGCCACCGCGCCACTTGCCGGCATCCTTCCCGTTCACACTGATGCAAGTTGCAGCTCTGTAGCTGACGTGTACGCATCGCTGTGCTATTTTATAATGTTTACGATTATTGAATCGCCCGCCGCGTGTGAGATACGGTCAGTGATACGTTTTTTGACCGCGAGAAGCCTATCAGCTGCAGAAATTCCTCGTCAGTTAACAGAAGTTTATGGTTTGAATGCAATGAGTGAAGGTAAAGTGCGTCAATGGGTTAGAGAGTTTAAAAATGGCCGTCAAAACGTCCATGACGAAGAACGCTCAGGCCGGCCCTCTGTGATCACTGATGATTTGGTGGCTGCAGTCGAAACAAAGATTCGTGAGGACAGAAGATTCACAATTTCCACTCTTTCTTTGGAATTTCCACAAGTTCAAGATCGGTTTTGTACAAAATTGTGTCTGAAAACCTAAACTTTAAGAAACGGTGTTCTCGGTGGGTACCCAGACTCCTCACAGAGGACCACAAAGAGATTTGCCACTTCATTGGACTTTTTGATTCGTTACGAGGAAGAAGGGGATGACATGTTGAGTCAAATTGTCACTGGAGATGAAACATGGGTATCCCATATCACTCCCGAAAGCAAGCGACAATCGATGGAATGGCGACAGACAACCTCACCCGTCAGGTCAAAGTCAAACAGACGCTGTCAAAGCGCAAGATTAAGGCAACTGTGTTCTGGGACCGGCGCGGTGTTTTGCTAGTGGACTTTATGCCACGAGGAACGACAATCAACTCAGATGCCTACTGTGCAACTCTAAAGAAGTTCCGCAGAGCAATTCTAAACAAAAGGCGCGGCATGCTGACAAAAGGAGTTTTGCTCCTGCACGATAACGCTAGGCCTCACACCTCTCAAAAGGCTCGGGATTTGATTGATTCTTTTGGCTGGGAAGTTTTGGACCATGCACCATACAGCCCCTACCTTGCTCCTAGCGATTTTCACCTTCTCCGGTACCTGAAACACCATCTTGGCGGGCAGCGCTTCAATGACGACGATGAAGTGAAAGCGGCCGTGAACTCTTGGCTGTCGGAGCAGGCGGCCGAATTCTTTGAAGAGGGAATTAAAAACTTAATTGTACGATATGACAAGTGCTTAATTAAACAACTATGGCAACTATGTAGAGAAATAGGTAAAAGTATGTAGAATCAGAAAATAAAAGTTTTTTTACAAAAGTATTACTATCTTTTTTTAAAATAAAAACGGTCCTTACTTAAAAAACAACCCTCGTAGTTCGTTTCACGAGGTACTTTGTGGATTCTGGACTCATTTTAATTATTTAGAACTAGACACAGTTTTTATATTCCTAGAGGTTAGCTGCTGCTTCTTATAAACGCCCATTTGACCTTCTCCTTGAGTCTATGCCTTGAGTGCACTTACACTTTTTATCTATTCTGTATTCCAGGCATCCAGATGTTTGAAAATCTCCAAGGTTCTCCTCCTCGTCTGTAATATTTAATCCTCCAGTGTGTCCACTTGTGAAGGTTTCTTCTACTCTTTGAGCATATCTTAAAATGTTGCTAGCTCATGTTCTATTACATTTAGCACAAAACGTAAGTCCTGTCCACTTTGGGCCAGCATTGTTGTATCATTAATTAATACACTCCTGGAAATTGAAATAAGAACACCGTGAATTCATTGTCCCAGGAAGGGGAAACTTTATTGACACATTCCTGGGGTCAGATACATCACATGATCACACTGACAGAACCACAGGCACATAGACACAGGCAACAGAGCATGCACAATGTCGGCACTAGTACAGTGTATATCCACCTTTCGCAGCAATGCAGGCTGCTATTCTCCCATGGAGACGATCGTAGAGATGCTGGATGTAGTCCTGTGGAACGGCTTGCCATGCCATTTCCCTCTGGCGCCTCAGTTGGACCAGCGTTCGTGCTGGACGTGCAGACCGCGTGAGACGACG
The DNA here is from genome assembly GCF_023898315.1 of Schistocerca nitens. Taxonomy (NCBI): domain Eukaryota; kingdom Metazoa; phylum Arthropoda; class Insecta; order Orthoptera; family Acrididae; genus Schistocerca; species Schistocerca nitens. Next base: position 680,779,722 of record NC_064615.1, on the reverse strand, counting down.
CTTCATCCAGTCCCAAACATGCTCAATGGGGGACAGATCCGGAGATCTTGCTGGCCAGGGTAGTTGACTTACACCTTCTAGAGCACGTTGGGTGGCACGGGATACATGCGGACGTGCATTGTCCTGTTGGAACAGCAAGTTCCCTTGCCGGTCTAGGAATGGTAGAACGATGGGTTCGATGACGGTTTGGATGTACCGTGCACTATTCAGTGTCCCCTCGACGATCACCAGTGGTGTACGGCCAGTGTAGGAGATCGCTCCCCACACCATGATGCCGGGTGTTGGCCCTGTGTGCCTCGGTCGTATGCAGTCCTGATTGTGGCGCTCACCTGCACGGCGCCAAACATGCATACGACCATCATTGGCACCAAGGCAGAAGCGACTCTCATCGCTGAAGACGACACGTCTCCATTCGTCCCTCCATTCACGCCTGTCGCGACACCACCGGAGGCGGGCTGCACGATGTTGGGGCGTGAGCGGAAGACGGCCTAACGGTGTGCGGGACCGTAGCCCAGCTTCATGGAGACGGTTGCGAATGGTCCTCGCCGATACCCCAGGAGCAACAGTGTCCCTAATTTGCTGGGAAGTGGCGGTGCGGTCCCCTACGGCACTGCGTATGATCCTACGGTCTTGGCGTGCATCCGTGCGTCGCTGCGGTCCGGTCCCAGGTCGACGGGCACGTGCACCTCCCGCCGACCACTGGCGACAACATCGATGTACTGTGGAGACCTCACGCCCCACGTGTTGAGCAATTCGGCGGTACGTCCACCCGGCCTCCCGCATGCCCACTATACGCCCTCGCTCAAAGTCCGTCAACTGCACATACGGTTCACGTCCACGCTGTCGCGGCATGCTACCAGTGTTAAAGACTGCGATGGAGCTCCGTATGCCACGGCAAACTGGCTGACACTGACGGCGGCGGTGCACAAATGCTGCGCAGCTAGCGCCATTCGACGGCCAACACCGCGGTTCCTGGTGTGTCCGCTGTGCCGTGCGTGTGATCATTGCTTGTACAGCCCTCTCGCAGTGTCCGGAGCAAGTATGGTGGGTCTGACACACCGGTGTCAATGTGTTCTTTTTTCCATTTCCAGGAGTGTATATATGCACTCCAGTAGGTACATAAAAACACGCTAATATTTGAATACAACATGGTGTCATAATTTCAAAGAAATCGGTGATGAACTTTCCCAGATATACAATTTTGAACAAAAACATATATATATACTAACAGGAACAGTAAAACATAAAGACGAACGAGTCCTGCAGCAGCGACAGCACAGCCCTGGCCCACGATTACTGCTGCCAACGTGCAGCAGCGCTGCTCTGTCACTGCTTGAATATATATATATGTTTTTGTTCAAAATTGTATATCTGGGAAAGTTCATCACCGATTTCTTTGAAATTATGACACCATGTTGTATTCAAATATTAGCGTGTTTTTATGTACCTACTGGAGTGCATATATACACTCCTGGAAATGGAAAAAAGAACACATTGACACCGGTGTGTCAGACCCACCATACTTGCTCCGGACACTGCGAGAGGGCTGTACAAGCAATGATCACACGCACGGCACAGCGGACACACCAGGAACCGCGGTGTTGGCCGTCGAATGGCGCTAGCTGCGCAGCATTTGTGCACCGCCGCCGTCAGTGTCAGCCAGTTTGCCGTGGCATACGGAGCTCCATCGCAGTCTTTAACACTGGTAGCATGCCGCGACAGTGTGGACGTGAACCGTATGTGCAGTTGACGGACTTTGAGCGAGGGCGTATAGTGGGCATGCGGGAGGCCGGGTGGACGTACCGCCGAATTGCTCAACACGTGGGGCGTGAGGTCTCCACAGTACATCGATGTTATCGCCAGTGGTCGGCGGAAGGTGCACGTGCCCGTCGACCTGGGACCGGACCGCAGCGACGCACGGATGCACGCCAAGACCGTAGGATCCTACGCAGTGCCGTAGGGGACCGCACCTCCACTTCCCAGCAAATTAGGGACACTGTTGCTCCTGGGGTATCGTCGAGGACCATTCGCAACCGTCTCCATGAAGCTGGGCTACGGTCCCGCACACCGTTAGGCCGTCTTCCGCTCACGCCCCAACATCGTGCAGCCCGCCTCCAGTGGTGTCGCGACAGGCGTGAATGGAGGGACGAATGGAGACGTGTCGTCTTCAGCGATGAGAGTCGCTTCTGCCTTGGTGCCAATGATGGTCGTATGCGTGTTTGGCGCCGTGCAGGTGAGCGCCACAATCAGGACTGCATACGACCGAGGCACACAGGGCCAACACCCGGCATCATGGTGTGGGGAGCGATCTCCTACACTGGCCGTACACCACTGGTGATCGTCGAGGGGACACTGAATAGTGCACGGTACATCCAAACCGTCATCGAACCCATCGTTCTACCATTCCTAGACCGGCAAGGGAACTTGCTGTTCCAACAGGACAATGCACGTCCGCATGTATCCCGTGCCACCCAACGTGCTCTAGAAGGTGTAAGTCAACTACCCTGGCCAGCAAGATCTCCGGATCTGTCCCCCATTGAGCATGTTTGGGACTGGATGAAGCGTCGTCTCACGCGGTCTGCACGTCCAGCACGAACGCTGGTCCAACTGAGGCGCCAGGTGGAAATGGCACGGCAAGCCGTTCCACAGGACTACATCCAGCATCTCTACGATCGTCTCCATGGGAGAATAGCAGCCTCCATTGCTGCGAAAGGTGGATATACACTGTACTAGTGCCGACATTGTGCATGCTCTGTTGCCTGTGTCTATGTGCCTGTGGTTCTGTCAGTGTGATCATGTGATGTATCTGACCCCAGGAATGTGTCAATAAAGTTTCCCCTTCCTGGGACAATGAATTCACGGTGTTCTTATTTCAATTTCCAGGAGTGTACATATAATAACAAGTAATATTTATATAGCATATAGCGTTCCTGTAGATGTATAAAAACATGCATGTATTCGAATTCAATGTTGTGTCAAAATTTCAAAGCAATCGGTGAAGAACTTTAACAGATTTAAGATTTTGAACAATTGAACATTTACATCTACATAAATAAAAGCAAAATGTTTATTTGTTCAAAATCTGAAATCTCCAAAAGTTTTTCACTATTGATTTCAAATTCTGAGATAATGTTGCAGTTGCATATGTGCATGTTTTTATACATGTAATGAAGCACCATATACAATATATAAGCATATATGTAGTAATTATAGGGGAAATCCGTACAAAAATGTAAGTGTTTGTTTGTTCAATATCTTAAATCTCCCAATGTTCTTCACTGATTGCTTCAAAACTTTGACAGAACGTTACATCTGAATATGTGTGCTCTTATACACCTATTTTTAATAAGATAAATTATTTAATTAAATATGTAATATATAAAGGGGCAACGTTATTACCAAAGATCTCTAAATATTCTTGACTGATTTACTTCACATTTATACACACTACTCTGATGAACATTCAGATAGATGTCAGCTGTTGTTGTGGTGGTGGTCTTCATTTCGAAGACTGGTTTGGTGCTCCTCAACCCTGTCCAAGCCAATTCCTCTCTGAATACCTACTGCAAATTACACCCTTCTGAATCTGCTCACTTTAGTCATCCCTTAATTTACCCCCAACACTTCCCTCTAATACTGAATTGGTGATACCTTGATGTCTCGTAGTGTGTTTTATCAATTAATCCCTTCTTATCAAGTTGTGCCACAAATTTCTTGTCTCCCCAGTTCTGTTCAGTAATTACGTGATCTACCTATTTAATCTTCAGCACTCTTCTGTAGCATTTCAAAAGCTTCTATTTTCTTTATCATCCATGTTTCACTTACATATATAGCTACACTCCAGACAAAAACCTTCAGAAAATACTTCCCAACACTTAAGCCTATATTCGATGTTAAACATTTCTCTTCCTCACAAACGCTTTTCTTGCCACTGCCAGTCAACATCTTATACACTCTCTACTTGCACCATTACCAGTTACTTTGCTTTACAAATAGCAAAAACTCATCTACTACTTTAAGCGTCTTGTTTCCTAAGCTAATTCGCTCAGCATTATCTGATTTAATTCGACTACATTCCATTATCCTTGTTTTGTTGTTGGAAATTTCTTAAATGTAAAACTTGGTTCTGAAATCTCTGAGGACCTGTTATATAATCAATCCGAAACCTTCTGGTATCTCCAGATCGTTTCCACATATACAACTTCCTTTCATGATTCCTAAACCAATTGTTAGTGATGATTAAATTATGCTCTTTGCAACATTGTACGAGGCAAATTCCTCTTTCGTTCCTTCCCACAGTCCTTATTCATCTACTACTACTATTTTTCCCTCTTTTCCTTTCTCTACTACTGAATTCCACTTCCCCATTACATTTTCATCTCCCTTAACTATCTGAATAATTTCTTGTATGTCGTCATACATTTCTTCAGTCTCTTCATCATCTGAGGAGCTAGCTGACATATAAATTTGTACTATTGCGGTGGGTGTTGGTTTCGTGGCTATCTTGGCTACAACAATGTGTTCACTATTCTGTTCATAGTAGCTTACCCACGTTTCCATTTTCTTATTCATTATTAAACCTGCTTCTCCATTACCCCTATGTGATTTTGTATTTATAACTTTATAACCTTGTATTCACCTGACCAGAAGCCCTGTTCCTCCCGCCACAGAACGTCACTAATTCCCACTGTATCTAACTTTAACCTAATCATTTCCCTTTTTAAATTTTCTAAACTTTCTGCCCGATTAAGGGATCAAACAGATCTAACATTCCACGCTCCAGTTCGTAGATTGCCAGTTTTGTTTGTCCTAATGACGACATCCCACTGAGTAGTCTCCATCCAGAGATCCGAATGAGGATCTATTTTCCCTCTAGAATGCCTTACTCAACATAATTACTTCATCATTTAACCATACAGCAGAGCTGCACGGTGTCGAGAAAAATTACGGCTTTAGTTTCCCCTTGCTTTCAGCTGTTCGCAGCACCAACACAGCAAGGCAATTTTGGTTTATGTTAGAAGGCCAGATAGTCAATTATCCAGACTGTTACCCCTGCAACTACTGAAAGGCTACTGCACCTCTTCAGAGAACACACGTTTGTCTGGCCTCTCAACAGATATATCTCGGTTGTGGTTGCACCTGCAGTACGGCTATCTGTTTCACTGAGGCACTCAAGCCTCTCCACAAATGGCAAGTTCCATTATTAATGGAGGGTGCTTTTACCTACATTTATTTAATGGTATATTGGAGCTAATACACATGGCGAGACAGTCATACCTGCTTACCCAAAATATGTTTATAACCAGAAAATATATCAAGTTGGTTTCCTCAACATTATAGGTGACAGTGCAGCCAGTTTTCTAGAAAGCACTATTAAACCCCCTCCCATAGATCTTGCTGAGATGGAAGTAGCTCGAGACCTTCGACGATACAGAAAGCTGTCCCACAACTGCAACCGCAATGGAGGGTTATGTGTGGAGAGGCCACACTTGTCCATGGTTCATCAAGAACAGCAGCAGCCATTTCAGTAGTTGCAGGGGCAGCAGTCAGGATAAGTGGTTGATTTGGTCTCGTAATATTAGCGAACTTGGCCATGCAATTCTCGTACTGCGAATGACTGAAAGCAAATGGAAAATAAAACGGTTGTTTTTCCCAAGAGCATGCAGCACTTCAGTATTATTAAATGACGACGGCATCCTCCTGGGTAAAATGCTTCAGAGATAAAATAACGTCCATTTGGATTTCCGATCGGGATCTACTGAGGAGGATGTGGCCATCAGGAAAAACAAAAGTGGCATTCTACAGACCGAACTGTAGAACGTTAGTTTCCTTAATCAGATAGGGAGGCTGGAGAATTTAAATACCTAAATGGATAGGTTGAAGTAAGATATAGTGGGAATAAGTAAAGTGTGGTCGCTGGAAGAACAGGACTTCTGGCTAGGTGAGTATGGGTCTGTTTAAATAAAAGCAGACAAGGGAAATGAAGGAGTAGATCTAATAACGAATAAGAAAATAGAAATGTGGATGAGCAGTATGAACAACATAGTAAACGCCTTATCACAGCCAAGATACACTTGACACCAACAACCACTACATTAGTACGAGACAGTGTTGTACCTAGAGGATAGTGTACCTTGAAACAAGTGATGTTTCTTGGTAGCTAATTCAGTCTAGTGATTGATTGTAGAATTACATGAAGGAATGCACAAACAGTTTATGACAGTGTCTACCCTTTTCTTGGAAATCATGAGGTAGTGTTTGTGCAGCATTTTTTTTTTTTAGTTACACATATTTCAGATGTGTAATTACAGCTATTTGGATAGTATTCTTAATTCTTCAGGCACAGACTGTTACGGAAAATCAAATTCCATATATTTTTAAAACTAGTTACGTAACATACGGACATGTAAGCCATACTTCATGGTCTCCACTGTCTTGAACCTTTCCACTGAACATGTGATATTTGTAAATTTACTGAGTTTCTTTAACGTATAAACAATTTTATCTCACATGAAATGGAAATTTGTGTTGATTTCCAAGAGTTTCAGTTCCAAAAAGTATATAACTTTTAACTCAGTTTTGATAAAAACTTGTACTTCATTTTACGAGGTGTGGCTAGAAAAAAACCGGACTAGTACTGGTGAAACAATAAAACGAATGCAATAAGGCTGAAAGTCGCGTGGCCTGTCACGTGACTCTCGCTCCGCCTACTCCTCGAGTTTCATCTGCCTCCTGCACTCAGTCTGCCCGTGGCGTCTGTTTTAAGTAGTTGACGTTTTGTCTGTGCGTCGGAAAATGTTGAGTGTACAGAAAGAACAGCGTGTTAACATCAAATTTTGTTTCAAACTAGGAAAATCTGCAAGTGAAACGTTTGTAATGTTACAAAAAGTGTACGGCGATGATTGTTTATCGCGAACACAAGTGTTTGAGTGATTTAAACGATTTAAAGATGGCCGCGAAGACACCAGTGATGACACTCGCACTGGCAGACCATTGTCAGCAAAAACTGATGCAAACATTGAAAAAATCGGTAAACTTGTTCGACAAGATCGCCGTTTAACAATCAGAGCAGTGTCTGAGTTAACAGGAGTTGACAAGGAAAGTGTTAGGCAGATTCTTCATGAAAGTTTCAACATGAACAAAGTGTGTTCAAAAATGGTTCCAAAGTGTCTCACAATTGAACAGAAGGAACGCCGAAGAATGATTTGTTCTGACATCCTGGAAAACATTGAAAGTGATCCCACCTTCTTACAAAATGTTATTACTTGCGATGAATCGTGGTTTGTTACTTACGATCCCGAAACTAAACGCCAATCGATGCATTGGAAAACTCCTGGTTCTCCACGACAAAAAAAAGCACGAATGTCAAAATCGAAATTCAAGGCAATGATGATTGTTTTTTTGACATCAAAGGGATTGTGCATATTGATTGGGTACCAGAGGGACAAACAGTGTATCAGCATTACTGCATTAGCGTCCTGGCTACCCTACGTGAGCGAGTACGGAGAAAACGGAACGATTTGTGGAGAAAAAAGTCATGGATCCTTCACCAAGACAATGCCCCAGCTCACAGTGCGTTGTCAGTGAAGACGTTTTTGGCAAAACACAACATTCCCATCTTAGATCATCCACCCTACTCACCTGATTCGGCCCCCTGTGACTTTTTTCTTTTCCCTAAAGTCAAGTCAGCTTTGAAAGGAACTAGATTTGAGACTGTTGAAGCAGTAAAAGAAAAAGCGACGGAAGTAATGTATGGACTTACCGAAAATGATCTGCAGCATTGCTATGAACAGTGGAAAATTCGTATGGAGCGGTGTAGAGACCGAGGAGGAGAGTACATTGAAGGAGATAACATGAAATTGTAAATAATTGTAAATAAATGTTTTTTCCAGCATCAGTCCGTTTTTTTTTCTAGCCGCACCTCGTATTTCGCTTATTTGTTATTGGTGTGTAGCAGAGTAACAATGTAATAGATAGACGACTAAATACATTACTGACGAGGTGCTCTCGAATGCAAGGCTTTTAAATTACGGTAGAATATTTGTTCCTGGATACTTTATGTTGTTGTTGTACCTCAATATTTTGAAAAATCTTATTTTTCTGGAGTAACTTTTTTAATTTCCAAAAAAGCCTGCAACACGTAAAAAGTGGATATCATTATTTAAGAATGGGGTAGGAAAATACCTTAAACTTCGGTTACAACGCTGGGTAAAAGCGAAAGTCTGAAAAGTATTCGCAGGCACAGCATTCACTCTACAACTGTTTTTGTCAACCAGCTACAGATATGAAGAAAAAATTGAAAGAATATATGATAAGTGTGGGTTATCAGTATTAGTTGAAGGCTTGATGTGGTTATAACCGATTTCCTACCACATCTGGTGCCAGGCTACAAATCCGTTGTCAGGTTACACACTTGAGCTCCTTGGTGATCTCCACACCCATCTACCCCTCCCCCCCCCCCTCCCCAGCTGAACCACCGGAAATTGCTCAAGGTCAGCCAGGAGAATCGTCACACATCTTAGGCAGTTATTTGAGTTACTGGTACTGGTCACATAACGTAAAAATGATGGGTAACCCCTCCCTCTCTCTCTCTCAGCCAATGGGTGCACAATAAAATGGACCAATAAGATTCGAGCTCTCTCTCTCTCTCCCGTCCCTTTATTATATTATGAATCCTCATTCGAGATCAGATCTTCACAACGAGAGGATGATGAAGTGCCAGCAGCAGCAGCAGCAGCAGGGACCAGCCAGTGCCCTCCAGACACAAGAAGAATAAGACTGTTAGATATGAAAGTTACTATGTAATAATAATAATGTAATTGTTACTAATGTTAATAAAATATATGTTGTTGTTGTTGTTGTTGTTCTTGTTGTGGTCTTCACTCTGAAGACTGGTTTCATGTAGCTCTCCATGCTATTCTATCCTGTGCAAGACTCTTCATCTCTGAATAACTATTGCAACCTACATCCTTCTGAATCTGCTTACTGTATTCAGCTCTTGGTCTCCCTCTACGATTTTTACCCTCTCTCACCCCCCCCCCCCCCCCACACACACACACACACTTCCCTCCGCTACTAAATTTGTGATCTCTTGATGTTTCAGAATGTGTTCTATCAACTGATTCCCTCTTTTAATCAAGTTGTGTCACAATTTTTTTGTCTCTGCAATTCTGTTCAGTATTTCCTCATTAGTTACGTGATCGACACCTCTAATATTCAACATTCGTCTGTAGCACTATATTTCGAACGCTTCTATTCTCTTTTTGTCTAAACTGTTTATCGTCCATGTTTCATTTCCATACATGGCTATACTCCAGACAAATACATTCAGAGATCCTAACACTTAAATCTATATTCGATGTCAACAAATTTCTCTTCTTCAGAAATTCTTTTCTTCCCATTGCCAGTCTACATTTTATATCCTCTCTACTTTGGTCATCATAAGTTATTTTGCTGCCCAAATATTAAAACTCGTCTACTACTTTAAGTGCCTCGTTTCCTAATGCAATTCCTTCAGCATCATCTGCTTTGATTTGACTACATTCCATTATCTTTGTTTTGCCTTTGTTGATGTTCATCTTCTATCATCCTTTCAAGACAATGTCCATTCAATTCAATTGCTCTTCCAAGTCCTTTGCTATCTCTCACAGAGTAACAATATCGGCAAAACTCAAAGTTTTATTTCTTTTCCCTGAACTTTAATTCCTATTCCAAATTTTTCTTTGAATTCCTGTACTGCTTGTTGAGTGTACATACTGAATAACATTGGGGATAGATTACAGCCCTGTCTCACTCCCTTCACCACTGCTTCTCTTTCATGCCTGTTGACTCTTACTATTGTCATTGAGCCACCGTACAAATTTTAAATAGCCCCTTGCTCCTGTATTTTAGCCTGATGCCTTCAGAATTTGAAAAATAGTATTCCAATCAACATTGTCAAAAGCTTTCTCTAAGTATACAAATACTATAATCATAAATTTGTCTTTTCTTAATCTATCTTCTAAGATAAGTTGCAGGGTCAGTAATGCCTTCCATGTTCGTACAAACCTCCTGAATCCACACCGATCTTCCTTTCTTCTGCAAAGAATTCATGTTAGTATTTGCAACCATGACTTATTAAACTGACCTGTATCAGCAACTGATTTCTGTGGAATTGTGATTATTACATTCTTCTTAGCGTCTGAGATTATTTCATCTGTCTCAAACTATGTGCACACCAAATGGAAGATTTCTGTCATGGCTGGGTCTCCCAAGAACATCAGCAGTTCTGACGGAATATTATCTACCACTGGGGCCTTATTTAGGCTTGAATCTTTCAGTGTTTTGTCAAATTCATCTCGTAGTTTCATATCTCACATCCCATCTCCATCTACGTCCAATTCCCTTTCTATAATATTGTCTTCTCATTTATCTCCCTTGTATAGACCCTCTATACACTCCTTCCACCTTTCAGCTTTGCCTTCTTTGCTTAGGGCTCATTTATCTCTTGGTATTCATACTGCTGCTCCTCTTTTTCCCAAATACCTCTTTAATTTTCGTGTAGGTGGTATCTATCTTTCCCCTAATGAAATATGTTTCTGAATCCTTACTTTTGTCCTCTAGCCATTCCTGCTTAACCATTTTGCACTTCCTGTCAAGCTGATTTTTTAAATGTTTGAATTCCCTTTCGCATGCTTCGTTTGGTGCATTGTTATATTTTATCCTTTCATAAGTTAAATTCAGTATCTCTTGTGTTATCCATGTATTCCTTCTAAGTTTTCTCTTTTTACCTATTTGATCCTCTGCTGCCTTCACTGTTGCGTCTCATAAGGCTACATACTCATTTTCTAACATATTCCTTTCCTCTGTTCTAGTCAACCGTTCCCCAATGCTCCCTTTGAAACTCTCAGCAACCTCTGGTTCTTCCAACTTATCCAGGTCCCATCTCCTCAGTTTCCTGCCTATTTCCAGTTTCTTCAGTTTTAATCTGCAGTTCACGACCAATAAATTGTGGTCAGCGTCCACTTCTGCCCCTGGAAATGTTTTACAATTTAAAGCCTGCTTTATAAATTTCTGTGTTAGCACTATAAAATTAATCTGAAACCTTATTATTTCTGCAGGTCTGTATCACGTATATGGGGCTTCCTGATTCGTTGGACCTGATGTTGTTAAACTATTTAGTACCGACGTGACAGCCAAAGCCATTCAACTACAGTGTACCTTTGCAGCAGCTCCTGTCACCATCAGAGCTCACAGAACAACAGACATGTCCCCCTCAAGAGCAGTACCGTTTACCATCTCCCTACCGTCACTGCTTGTGGATCTAAACGAATAAATGTGGACCTGTATACGCTTAATGACTTTGCCATGGTTATTGTAGTTGAAAAAGCACAATGCATTGATTTCAAAGTTCAACACTCATGGTACCAATGAAAATACATGGCAGTATGATGAGTTATGTAAAGAATAAGATGACAGACGAGTAGGATCCTTCCTACACACCGACTGACATTCAAATGTTAAGACGTAAAGTGACCATAATTAAAATATATGATGAATTCATGTGTTGTGCAATTTGATGATATGGGCTATGCAATATTTCTTGCTAAAGAAAGGCTGTGTCGTTGGCAGCCATATGTAAGAGTAACTTACTATGTGTTTATCTAAGCAAAAATATCGTCAATGTTTACCAAGTGGAGCTGGTTCAAATGGCTCTGAGCACTATGGGACTTAACTTCTGAGGTCATCAGTCCCCTAGAACTTAGAAATACTTAAACCTAACTAACCTAAAGACATCACACACATCCATGCCCAAGGCAGGATTCGAACCTGCGACCGTAGCGGTCGGGGGTTCAAGACTGTAGCGCCTAGAACCGCTCGGCCACCCCGGCCGGCACGAAGTGGAGCTGTGTATAAATTTCTGTATCCCTTTGTGCTGAAGAGTGTAACTGTAGAGCTTGTAAAGACTGTAGAAAGTGAGGCCGTGCGGTTAAAGGCGCTGCAGTCTGGAACCGCAAGACCGCTACGGTCGCAGGTTCGAATCCTGCCTCGGGCATGGATGTTTGTGATGTCCTTAGGTTAGTTAGGTTTAACTAGTTCTAAGTTCTAGGGGACTGATGACCTCAGAAGTTAAGTCCCATAGTGCTCAGAGCCATTTGAACCATTTTTTTGTAGAAAGTGAGTTCGCAGGGAGAATTCCTGTTTTCATAACGCCACCCACTGACTTGAATGTCATCCAGGCCGGGCTTGAGGCTTACAGACAACAATATTTTTCAGAGTTTTATGCTGCCATTACGCAATGTAATTTGTGTCAAAGAAATAGTAACTGAAGTTTGGTATGTTTCCTGCAAAATTCATTCAGTTACAGACCTCCACCTACCAATGCCCTATCCAGTTACCTATTAAAACAGTATAGCGAGAGGATCAGGATGTGTCTATTTGTTCACAAAAAGTTACGTTAAGTCACATTATTCGAGGGCTATTTGTTAGTAACAATTTAATATTTCGTTATTTGAGCCACCAACAGAGACCACTCTCATGCAAATATGTAAATAGTCTCATTCTCCCACAACTTTATGACTTTTATCGAATTTCATAAATTCTGTCTTGACGTCACATCAACAACACATTGCATCGAAGTCATGATGCTCTCAGTCAATAAAAATACAAGTATCCGAACTATCAATCATTGCTAAGGCACCACTACATGACACATATGTGTGTGACGCCATAGTATACGTGTTAGAAATGAACATATTGGCAGAAATAATGATGATGATGTCATAGCAAATTCTGTAAGCACTACCGAACTTAAACCAAAGATGTGTATGTATAAGAAATACCACAATGCAATAGAAAAACACCTGACACACCACCATCACATTGCTTGATTGTGTGACATCATAGCGAAATTATCATGCTACCAGCCACAGATAATGCATGTGTAGCACAGTGCTACAAAATACACAGTTAGAAATAGACCCAAATAGAAGCGCCCAGTGAAAAGTTTGTCGCCTGCAGGGTAGCCCACGATTCAAATTCTGACATGTGGTGTACAGCCGTGAACACTGCCCCCGCCCCCCACCCAGCAATGACCGAGAAGATGCTTAATTATAGATGTAATCATCTCTGGCCTGGTGGAGAACAAAACGCACAGCTGCTATATCAGCTCTGACCAAGAGTTCCCCCATCTACAGTAATAATGGCATACAGATCCCGACACATTGGTGAAAATAACAAAGACTGCTACAAATTCACACTTACTTTCTGAGGAACTGCACTCCCAGAAATAACAAAGACTGCTACAAATCGTATTTAGTTTATGAGGAACTCCGCTCCCTCCCCAACATTATGGTTCAAATGGTTCAAATGGCTCTGAGCACTATGGGACTCAACTGCTGAGGTTATTAGTCCCCTAGAACTTAGAACTAGTTAAACCTAACTAACCTAAGGACATCACAAACATCCATGCCCGAGGCAAGATTCGAACCTGCGACCAGACTGTAGCGCCCAGGACCGCTCGGACACCCCGGCCGGCGAACATGCACTCAATATGGCAGCACTTTCTGTTATATCATCCAAGTGTGGCTGTAAGTACACCCTTTTTACATGTGCTGTGACGTAGGTGCCTCAACACCACAAGTAGGGTGGGTGTGATATTTTTCCTGTATGTATGAACACAGCACATAACGCATACTAATGGAGGAAATTCACCTTAAAGACACCCAGGCAGCGTTATACCAAGAGGTTGATTTATTTTAATCATCATAACAATAACGTGATGGTAGAATGGAGGATGAAGACAGGAGGTCGCAGGATGACAGTTAGTTCTTGTGATAGTTCTATCACAAGACCATGGTGATTCAGCTGAGACTAACGTACCACAATGGGATAGCTGTGAGTTATGAAGCACTAACTGTGCTGACAGAATCTTAGACCATCCATCTCCATTCTGCTTTCAGTCCCCTCCATGAAACTCAATTGCATACACGTGAAAATCAGTGGATTTCCCAAGACTGATAGCTACTGAAGAGAACAATCGAAAAAAGTGGTTAAATGTAGGATAAATGATTTTAAAAATAAATGACTAGCAATAGTATTAGTGCTAATCTAGTCCTTACAATTCCTCTATACCGATTACCGCATCTGTATAACGATTTTTTAAGATTTCTACGAATGTGTATTAGTTCATGTCTCTCACTACGTCCCTCTGTATAAGAAACATAGTCCATACCTTTTTTCAGGGTGTCTATGAGCTCTCTCTGTAGCTCTCTCAGCATTTTAACGTGGATCTATGTCAAATTGGAGGTAGATAGTGCTTTGATACTAATAGCTCCGTTTTCCTTGTAGTTTCTATGAAAGTATCAAAGAGGTCTCCATATGCTTTGATCTAGTTCTTATGTCACAAAAAATTTTGCCTACACTCTAAGCGTAAATACAGATATTCTGTATGATCATGTCGTATCTGGATCTTACGGAATTTTTTATATTTTCCATATTTTCCCCTTTTTTCGATAATTGCCATGTGTGCATGTACAAGTACATAAATGCTCTTATTGCTTACATGACCAGGTGTGGCTTCCTACTTTTTTGTACCATCTATCTATGATACAGAGTCCCAGTCCAACCAGGGTACCTAAAAACAAAACTTATTCCTCCAAATGTCAACGCAGAGTGCCAAAGCCAACACTAAAACACACATGCATGTACATAGATTGCTGTGGGGGTAGAGTATTGACATTATTCCTTTGAAAACACGCACACACACACAGAGAGAGAGAGAGAGAGAGAGCACAGTTATGCTGTTTCATGTGCTGGCTGCACTATGGGGACATCAACTCCCTCCACCCCCCCACCCCCTACCAATGCTGGAGCTTCGTCAGAGGCAGCAGTGGTGATGACAGTGGCAGTGGCAGTGATAGCAACCTTGGCAGCATTGGATCTAACATCAGAGGATACACCTTTTGGACACCATCCTCTAGATTATATGTTGATGGATACATATTGAAGATTATCTGGGAGTTATTATGCAGATGGATCCACCCAACTGTTACCCCTGTCTTTCCATAGGTGGAACCCGCCCAAACAATATTCCCAGATGCAGTGCATACTGGATCCAGCGTGCACAATATTGGCAGATGTAGCACATGCTGGATGTAGCCTGAACAATATTCTCAGATTTTGTGCAGCTGAATATGCCCTGAACAACATCCCTCGACACAGTGCATGCTGAATCCATGCCTAATAATATTCTTTGGCAAAGTGCATTGTGGATCCAGCATTAGCAATATCCCATACATATGCAGGCAAATCCATCTTTCAGATGCAACACTGAACCCATCTCGGAATGCTGCTTCTGCCAGCGCCAGGTAACGTCATGCATAAAGAAAAAAGTCACATCCACCCTACCCATGGTCTTACGGTATCAACATCGCAGCACAAATGTAAAAATAATGTGATTACAAACACAATTGGACAATATAACTGAAAGTATTGCCATATTGAATGCATGCTGCTTGTCATTGCTGGACCCATGTCCCTCCTAATTACCCTGTGGATATCCAAATGGCAGCATAATGTTGGGGCCGGCCGAAGTGGCCGTGCGGTTAAAGGCGCTGCAGTCTGGAACCGCAAGACCGCTACGGTCGCAGGTTCGAATCCTGCCTCGGGCATGGATGTTTGTGATGTCCTTAGGTTAGTTAGGTTTAACTAGTTCTAAGTTCTAGGGGACTAATAACCTCAGCAGTTGAGTCCCATAGTGCTCAGAGCCATTTGAACCATTTGAACCATAATGTTGGGGAGGGAGCGGAGTTCCTCATAAACTAAATACGATTTGTAGCAGTCTTTGTTATTTCTGGGAGTGCAGTTCCTCAGAAAGTAAGTGTGAATTTGTAGCAGTCTTTGTTATTTTCACCAATGTGTCGGGATCTGTATGCCATTATTACTGTAGATGGGGGAACTCTTGGTCAGAGCTGATATAGCAGCTGTGCGTTTTGTTCTCCACCAGGCCAGAGATGATTACATCTATAATTAAGCATCTTCTCGGTCATTGCTGGGTGGGGGGCGGGGGCAGTGTTCACGGCTGTACACCACATGTCAGAATTTGAATCGTGGGCTACCCTGCAGGCGACAAACTTTTCACTGGGCGCTTCTATTTGGGTCTATTTCTAACTGTGTATTTTGTAGCACTGTGCTACACATGCATTATCTGTGGCTGGTAGCATGATAATTTCGCTATGATGTCACACAATCAAGCAATGTGATGGTGGTGTGTCAGGTGTTTTTCTATTGCATTGTGGTATTTCTTATACATACACATCTTTGGTTTAAGTTCGGTAGTGCTTACAGAATTTGCTATGACATCATCATCATTATTTCTGCCAATATGTTCATTTCTAACACGTATACTATGGCGTCACACACATATGTGTCATGTAGTGGTGCCTTAGCAATGATTGATAGTTCGGATACTTGTATTTTTATTGACTGAGAGCATCATGACTTCGATGCAATGTGTTGTTGATGTGACGTCAAGACAGAATTTATGAAATTCGATAAAAGTCATAAAGTTGTGGGAGAATGAGACTATTTACATATTTGCATGAGAGTGGTCTCTGTTGGTGGCTCAAATAACGAAATATTAAATTGTTACTAACAAATAGCCCTCGAATAATGTGACTTAACGTAACTTTTTGTGAACAAATAGACACATCCTGATCCTCTCGCTATACTGTTTTAATAGGTAACTGGATAGGGCATTGGTAGGTGGAGGTCTGTAACTGAATGAATTTTGCAGGAAACATACCAAACTTCAGTTACTATTTCTTTGACACAAATTACATTGCGTAATGGCAGCATAAAACTCTGAAAAATATTGTTGTCTGTAAGCCTCAAGCCCGGCCTGGATGACATTCAAGTCAGTGGGTGGCGTTATGAAAACAGGAATTCTCCCTGCGAACTCACTTTCTACAAAAAAATGGTTCAAATGGCTCTGAGCACTATGGGACTCAACTGCTGAGGTCATTAGTCCCCTAGAACTTAGAACTAGTTAAACCTAACTAACCTAAGGACATCACAAACATCCATGCCCGAGGCAGGATTCGAACCTGCGACCGTAGCGGTCTTGCGGTTCCAGACTGCAGCGCCTTTAACCGCACGGCCACTTCGGCCGGCCCCAACATTATGCTGCCATTTGGATATCCACAGGGTAATTAGGAGGGACATGGGTCCAGCAATGACAAGCAGCATGCATTCAATATGGCAATACTTTCAGTTATATTGTCCAATTGTGTTTGTAATCACATTATTTTTACATTTGTGCTGCGATGTTGATACCGTAAGACCATGGGTAGGGTGGATGTGACTTTTTTCTTTATGCATGACGTTACCTGGCGCTGGCAGAAGCAGCATTCCGAGATGGGTTCAGTGTTGCATCTGAAAGATGGATTTGCCTGCATATGTATGGGATATTGCTAATGCTGGATCCACAATGCACTTTGCCAAAGAATATTATTAGGCATGGATTCAGCATGCACTGTGTCGAGGGATGTTGTTCAGGGCATATTCAGCTGCACAAAATCTGAGAATATTGTTCAGGCTACATCCAGCATGTGCTACATCTGCCAATATTGTGCACGCTGGATCCAGTATGCACTGCATCTGGGAATATTGTTTGGGCGGGTTCCACCTATGGAAAGACAGGGGTAACAGTTGGGTGGATCCATCTGCATAATAACTCCCAGATAATCTTCAATATGTATCCATCAACATATAATCTAGAGGATGGTGTCCAAAAGGTGTATCCTCTGATGTTAGATCCAATGCTGCCAAGGTTGCTATCACTGCCACTGCCACTGTCATCACCACTGCTGCCTCTGACGAAGCTCCAGCATTGGTAGGGGGTGGGGGGGGTGGAGGGAGTTGATGTCCCCATAGTGCAGCCAGCACATGAAACAGCATAACTGTGCTCTCTCTCTCTCTCTCTCTCTCTGTGTGTGTGTGCGTGTTTTCAAAGGAATAATGTCAATACTCTACCCCCACAGCAATCTATGTACATGCATGTGTGTTTTAGTGTTGGCTTTGGCACTCTGCGTTGACATTTGGAGGAATAAGTTTTGTTTTTAGGTACCCTGGTTGGACTGGGACTCTGTATCATAGATAGATGGTACAAAAAAGTAGGAAGCCACACCTGGTCATGTAAGCAATAAGAGCATTTATGTACTTGTACATGCACACATGGCAATTATCGAAAAAAGGGGAAAATATGGAAAATATAAAAAATTCCGTAAGATCCAGATACGACATGATCATACAGAATATCTGTATTTACGCTTAGAGTGTAGGCAAAATTTTTTGTGACATAAGAACTAGATCAAAGCATATGGAGACCTCTTTGATACTTTCATAGAAACTACAAGGAAAACGGAGCTATTAGTATCAAAGCACTATCTACCTCCAATTTGACATAGATCCACGTTAAAATGCTGAGAGAGCTACAGAGAGAGCTCATAGACACCCTGAAAAAAGGTATGGACTATGTTTCTTATACAGAGGGACGTAGTGAGAGACATGAACTAATACACATTCGTAGAAATCTTAAAAAATCGTTATACAGATGCGGTAATCGGTATAGAGGAATTGTAAGGACTAGATTAGCACTAATACTATTGCTAGTCATTTATTTTTAAAATCATTTATCCTACATTTAACCACTTTTTTCGATTGTTCTCTTCAGTAGCTATCAGTCTTGGGAAATTCACTGATTTTCACGTGTATGCAATTGAGTTTCATGGAGGGGACTGAAAGCAGAATGGAGATGGATGGTCTAAGATTCTGTCAGCACAGTTAGTGCTTCATAACTCACAGCTATCCCATTGTGGTACGTTAGTCTCAGCTGAATCACCATGGTCTTGTGATAGAACTATCACAAGAACTAACTGTCATCCTGCGACCTCCTGTCTTCATCCTCCATTCTACCATCACGTTATTGTTATGATGATTAAAATAAATCAACCTCTTGGTATAACGCTGCCTGGGTGTCTTTAAGGTGAATTTCCTCCATTAGTATGCGTTATGTGCTGTGTTCATACATACAGGAAAAATATCACACCCACCCTACTTGTGGTGTTGAGGCACCTACGTCACAGCACATGTAAAAAGGGTGTACTTACAGCCACACTTGGATGATATAACAGAAAGTGCTGCCATATTGAGTGCATGTTCGCCGGCCGGGGTGTCCGAGCGGTCCTGGGCGCTACAGTCTGGTCGCAGGTTCGAATCTTGCCTCGGGCATGGATGTGTGTGATGTCCTTAGGTTAGTTAGGTTTAAGTAGTTCTAAGTTCTAGGGGACTGATGACCTCAGAAGTTAAGTCGCATTGTGCTCAGAGCCTTTTTTTATTTTTTTTTATTTTTGAGTGCATGTTCTTGTCGCTCCCTGACCCACATCCCTCCCAATGGCCCTTGGGGTGTCTGCTTCACAGCACATACACGCAAAATAGTATAATAGGATTGCAAGTCCATTGACATTTAAAGAGTATGCCCAGAAGATCAACTGGCTGATAGTGTTATCATCATGACCTTTACCTGATGGTTTTTTGATACTAGAGGGAATACTCGTCATTAGCAAAAAGAGTTTGTTATTGGTGGTTGTATTTCCATGATAAGACGCATTCCAGTGTTTGTCCTTCACTTTTATGAATACTAAGACAGGCTGAAGACTGATATGGGGCCTAAATCTGCATCTTCCAGATAATTAAAGTAAATAATGTTGATTGTGTTGCTGTGCATACATCCCATGTAATTATCACTGATAACTAGTTATGAAGCTATGTTCTACATGTCTATAATTTTATTTATTTAATCTGGTAGTCGACTAAATGAGCTCCCAAACAGCATTGCTGAGAGTTCTACTGTATACTACCCCTGAGTGGATAACTGTCTAAGACAATTATACTTCTCTAGAGGTTCTGAATGTCTTGCTAGCAAAGATATCGAACAAATTATACCTTCCTCATGTGTAAAGGAGGTAATAGTTACTGAGCAGACTTAGACCATTACCTATTAAAATTTTCGTATATGTAGCCTGAAGATAGTTCTATAATTTTCTCCATTTTTGATCATGACATTTTCCTGGTTATGAATCCTAAAATTAGAATACATGAGCGTTATATTTTTCTGGTTGTGTACATGCTGTGGAAGACTGTAGTTAGTGGATTATTCGGTAGTGGTAGGATACAATACCATACGTAGACGCCATGTTTAAAAGAGACAATCAGGGCCTATAATGTGCGTATAACCATGCACTGTATACCTACAGGTTTAACATGGATATTGTACACACACACACACACACACACAAGCAGTGATGCTGACAGTTCTTTTGTAGCGAAGTCATCTACTTAGTAAGGGGTGTGTTGCAGCATTTTTGCGAGCAACAAAAGATTCAGTGCTACAAAGTGAGGCCAGCAACCTTATAAAACTGTGTTACTGGATTTCCTTGTCAGTATGAGAACAATACCATGTTGTATCAACAGATATGGGATATGATTATCATGTACTTAATCTTAAATGCATGGTCCCTAAACAAATGACCCAGTTATTTCTGTTCTGGTGTAAGCTGTCGCCAGTACACCAGTCGGTAAAGATGTAGCGTGAAGATTGATAGTATGCGCTGGATCAAGCATGCTTCTCACAAGAGAAGCCAGAGACACACCGACAAGCAACATGCCGCCAACGCCCTCTCGACAGCATGTATTTAGGCCGCCACACTAATTCACTCTTCCGGTCTGGCGTCTGTCAGTTGCAGTACGGGTTTGGTTCACGCCACAGGCTACGGCAGTGAGTAGCGATCAGATTAGCGACTATAGCGCGACTTGTACATTCCCAGCAGTGAGACTAAATTTTGTAATAGCAAGATTACCCATACTGTCTGCAAGAGGACTATTACTGAGGAGCTTGTACCACAAACATAAGGACTCTATTAAAGTTAAGTATCCAGTTCATGTAAATAAAGAACTGTATTCATCTACATGTGCATTTGTGTTGCAGAAACAGGATACCAGTCACCCGTAACTACATCATCTCCCTTGCTTCCTAGCGGTATAAGAGTCTACCATTTCCATTACAGGACTATTTATCGTTTGTCGGCGC
The DNA here is from genome assembly GCF_023898315.1 of Schistocerca nitens. Classification (NCBI taxonomy): domain Eukaryota; kingdom Metazoa; phylum Arthropoda; class Insecta; order Orthoptera; family Acrididae; genus Schistocerca; species Schistocerca nitens. The sequence goes on along the minus strand of NC_064615.1, from coordinate 680,758,595 downwards.
TTCACTGCCTGACCCCAGTGCTGCCCTTTCCACCTGAAAAATTACCAAGAAGACAATTTCATAAAAGAAATTACTTAACTGCCTTCAACGTCAAGAAACGGAAGTAAATGCAAATACATAAAAGGATTGCGTACAACTGTCAAACAGCTACCTGAGCCTAGTTTCTCGAAAAAGCATTCTTACTATTTTGACATGGTCCACCACGAATACGTCTCTTGAACCTCTTCATCTCAGAGCAGCACTTGCACCCTATGTTCTGAATTATTTGTTTCATGTATTCCAGTCTCTATCTTCACCTACAGTTTTTACCCTCTAGTACCATGGAACTTATGCGCTGACGTATTAAAACATTTCCTATTACCTTGATCCTACTTTCTTTCAGTGTTTACGGTTTGTTCCTTTTTGCACTGATTTTGCAGAGAACCTCGCCATTCCTTATTTTATCACTCCTTCGAATTTTCAACATCTTTCTATATGAACACATCTCAGATGCTTCGATTATGTACCATTCTGGTTTTCCCACAGTCCATGATTCACTACCATTATTATAATGGTTTGCTCCAAACGTGTATTCTCAGAAACTGTTTCCTCGGATTAAGGTCTGTGTTTGACACTACAAGACTTCTTTTGGTCTAGAACGCCTGTTTGCCAGTGCTGGTCTACTTTTTATGTCCTTCTAGCTTCCAAGGCAGCAGAATTCTTTTACTACATCTCCTTCGTGGTCTCCGATATTCATCTTAAGTTTACCGCTAATCTCATTTCTGCTACTCCCCATTACTTTCGCCTTTCTTCTGTTTACTCTCAATCCATATTCTGTAATTTTAGACTGTTTATTCCATTCAACAGGACCTGTAATTCTTGTTCACTTTCTTTGAAGATAGCAACAACATCACTGAATCTTATATTGATTTTCTTTCACGCTCAGTTTTAATCCCACTCTTGAACCTATCTTTATTTCCAAAGTTGCTTCTTCGATTCATAGATTGAACAGCAGGGGCGAAAGGCTGCACTCTTTTTAACCTGGGCACATCGTTCTTGATTTTGCATTCTTGTTCTTCCTCTTCGCTCCTTGTACATATTGTATATTACTTGTCTCTTCCCATAGTTACTCCCATTTCTCTCAGAATTTTCATCACCTTGCACCATTTTACCTTGTCGATTGCTAGATCGAAAAAACCTATGAATGTGTCTTGATTTCTCTTCTTATTTCCATTATCAATCGCAACGTCACAACTGCCTCTCTGGTGCCTTTGCTTTATCGAAAACTGACCTGATTTACATTTTTAACAAATCCTCAAATTTCTTTTCCATTCTTCTGTATATTATTCTTATCAGAGCTGTTAAGCTGATTGTGCAGCATTTTTCGTATTTACCTGTCCTTTCTATCTTCTGGATTGTATGACTTGTATTCTTCAGAAAGTCTGATAGTATGAGTCCACTCTCATAGATTATACACACCAGCTTGAATAGACGTTTCCCCTAATTACTTCAGAAATTATTGTTTATCCGTGATCACGAGCCTCCCAAAACTGTGTTAAACTAAGACTCGCAATACTGGCTCCACTACGACTTCTGTATCAACTCTTACTTCTTCGCCTATCGTGTCACCAAACAAGTCCTCCCCCTCACAGAGGCCTTTAGTTTACTCTGCTCACGCATCTGTTCTCTCCTCCGCGCTTAACAGTAGTATTTCATTGCATTCTTAATATTGCCACCCTTGCTTTAAACTTTGACTTTTTCTACTATACGCTGAATCAGACGTCCCGACGACCACTTCTTTTTGGAATTTCTCACATTTTTCCTGCACGCATTTCACATTGACTGCCTGGAGTCACTAGGCTGGGGTAACTTTGATAAAACCACGGACCCTTAAACGACAAATGACGGTCCGGTCCAAAAAAAAAAAAAAAAAAAAAAAAAAAGGAAAGAAAGAAATAATCAAAGATAGTTTTGGGAATCCTTCAGAGGCAAAGATGCATTTACATCATTCAGTCATGTCAAACACCAACCTGGATTAAGTTTCGAATATCAGTTAACTGAATATATAGTACGAAAGCAGCTAGATGTGAACAAATGTTGCGGCCAAGGCGATGGAGGTGCACACCTCTTAAATGCTATCTAAAGGGTTATTCCGTGATGATGTTATAAATTTTAATGGATGATTTAGAATGGAAAATGTCTGAATTTGATGTATCGGACCCTCGTCCGGAAACGACCGAGTCGAAAGTTATAAGCGAAAATCGTGCCTCTGACAATGGAATACACGTACCGGTACTGCTGTCTGTAAGAGCAAATTGATATATCTATCTTTCTCCATCATTCCTGAAAGTTTGTAACGTATCAAAGAATGTCCCTGTAAAATAATATACAAAAAAGAATCGACTCACAACTTAAATTTAGCCTTTGAAGGCGCTATAGAGGCTAATCAGGAAAGAGCTCTGTATTTTCTAAACAGCTGACAAAATCTAAAAACTCTTCGGCCAGATCATACTACGGTGACACGATTTAAAATCTTATTCCGTGAATACTTTCAAGGGAACACTGAAGACACAAAACCCAACGCGTTGGGCTGGATCGGTTGCCGGGAGACTGACAGTCAACCGCTCGCTATCCACTACAGTTTATGGAACGTGGCATATAGATGAAGCAGCGTAGAATGACATATCAGTGTCTGTCATCCAAGGGCAGCTACATTCGATGGCCAGCTGGGAGAGCCCCTGTCGCTGCCAGAGGCGGCAGCTCTGTGCAATATACTTTGCACCCTGTACACCCGCAAATCATCTAGAAATTTAACCACGTGTTCTTCTTACCACACAGGGTGTCCGTAAAGTACCGCTATCTTTCCAAAAAATCATAACTTGGAAACTATTAGAGAGGGGGAGAGAGAGCATAAACTACCAGTCCGCACCCGTGGAATAGTGACTAGTGTTGCTGCCTCTGGCTCAAGGGGTCCCGGGTTCGATTCTCAATCGGTTTGGGGATTTTCTCTGCCCAGGGACTGGGTGTTTGTGTTGTCCTCATCATTTCATCATCTTCATAATTTGTGGCAGTGACTAGATTGGATTGTGAAAGAAGATGGACTGTGTCAACATTGGGACTTTGTACGGGATAAACTACCAGCTGTTGAAGCACAAAAATGGAATAGGCTCCTCTCTATAAGAGCCTGACAGGAAACTGGGGAACCAGCTGCCTTAATCCTCATTCCGTGTTCGTAACCAAAAATTTTGGTATGCGAACATATTCGCGCGCTTTTAACACAGAACATTCTAAATCCTTTTACCCAGTCTCTCTACAGAACATTCTAAATCCTTTTACCCAGTCTCTCTTTGTAGCGAAGTTTTCATAGTAAATATCTGCCTCTCGCTCCCATTGTCTACATACTAGTGTATCTCTCTCCCGCTGTCTCCTTTTTCTCCCATTGGTACAGTCCGCCCCCGTTAGCTGAGTGGTCAGCGCGGCGGAATGTCACGCCAAGAGGCTCAGGTTCGATTCCCAGCTGGGGCAGGAGATTTTCTGCGCTCAGGGATTGGGTGTTGTGTTGTCCTCATCATCATCTCATCCCCAACTCCGACGCACAAGTCGCCCAATGTGGCGTCGAATGCAATAAGTACTTGCCCTCAGCAGCCGAACTTCCCGAATGGGGGACTCCCAGCCCACAATGCCATACGCTCATTTCCCATTGGTACTTTCTCCTGTCTGTCTCTAGCAAAGTCCCTTTCTCTCACTTTTCCCTACCACTGTCTCCATCTCTGCCACTTTCACTGTCTCTCTGTCCCGCTGCCATGGTCTTTCTCCCATTCTTTTTCTTTCCCATTGCCACTGTCTCTTTCTTTCTCGTTTAATCTGCTGTATTCCTCTTGAACCATCATTGTCACCTTTCCATACATGGAGATGATTTGCTTTCTGTTGTGACTCCAAGACCCAGAAACTTTAACACATGAGTGTAGAGGATGGAAGGAAGTGGGAAAATGTTTACTTGTTGAACTTTGTGGGTCTCGGAGGTTACAGACACCGCAGATCTATGCATGGTCTCCACTCATCTCTCTTTTTTCATTTCCACTGTCTCTTCTCTCTTCTACACCCACTAATCTTCTTTCTCTTTTACTGCCACTACCTCTCATTGATCATCAACATCTCCTCTATCCTTGGCTCTCATTGCTACTGTCTTCACCCACCTCTTTTTCTCTTTCACTGATAGTTTCTCTCCCACCATCACTGTCTCCTCTCTCTTTCTCTCCCACTGGTCCCGTCTCCTCTCTCTACCACCATCACTCTCTTCCACTGTCTTTCAGCACAAAAAAGCACCAACATGTCTGCATTCCAAAACTTCTGGTGGAAGAAGATGCAATGAGGATTGAGTCAGCTGGTTCCCCATTTTCTGTCAGAGTCTTTTAGAGAACAGTATATTCGACTTCTCCAACAGAAACGTTTTTCAGCTGGTTTCCTTCTTTTCCCTGTTACAGCAGGATGTGCTGCTTATGTAAAACGAAAAGTTTTAACAGTTTATTTATACTTCGGCATATTTACAAATTTTGACAGATATAAACAACAAGTAAGTATGCATAATATATGGTTAGCAAAAAATCGTCCCCGTCTAACACAAGTTAACTTTACATCACTTTACATAAAAATGCACACGGTTTTTAAGGTTACATGTACAGTATACGAAACAATGCGTTGTTTCATTTGCAAATACAAAAAATTTCGTATGACAAAATAATTCTCTGTAGAGTGCTTATGTGCCTCGTGGCACCCTCGAACAATTTCCAGATCAAGACAGTCTGTATTGGCGAGAAGTACCCGTTATACAGACACAGCGCGTCATAAAGTTTTATTGGTGCAAAAGGCTATGAAAACATAGTTTGGTGACCGCAGAACCCTTGCGATCACACCAGAACTGTTGCCATGTGTTCACTACGTCAGTTAAAACTACGGTAGCTATCACTGCCAAATGTAAATGTTGGCGTGTGATGGAGGGATGTTGGACGTGGATGGAAATTGTCAGGATGCACAATATCAAAACTCGGCCATGATCTTCAAGTGTTTTATTATTCCCAGCAACAGTGCGGCGTTCCTCTCTGTCTGCATCACAGGGTCCCGAGATACCGAGGACGCCATTTTGCTGTCTGCAAAACAGCTTGGCACGGAAGGGCTACCTCAGCGACCCATGCAACATACTGTGTCGTGCCGGCCGTGTACAGCCATGGGAGCAGCAGGGTGGCCCGCTGTATGCTTCTTTGCTGTCGTGGTTAAGATTGAAGACGAAACAAGCACCTCTGATCCAACAGCCAAATCTGCAGCTCTTGCCTTGGTATGCCTGCGGCGTATGTTGAGAGCCAATAAGACTGCCCACAGTAGCGAGCCATCGAGTGGCCCGCCACTGGCTGGCTACAGACCCTGCGCTGGCCTCAGAGGGTCGAACCAGTGACCCGCCATGGACTGGAACGCTGGTGCCCCATCTGCTGCTGCATGTAGCCAGTGGTGTGACACGCCCCGCCGTCCAGGAGAGCTGCCACACTTGAATCCCCCTCGTTAGAACACCGGCACCTATTCATATGCGGCTGTGCGCCTCTGTTTTGCTAATGCGCTGCTCTGAGTCATGTACTCATAACACCTTCTTTTTTTTTTTAGACCGCTTTTTTTACATTCGGTGTAACAATAACAAACATAAACTGCTTCTAGCATTTATTCTTTAAATATATAAGACGATGACTTCATAAAATAAAATTTTTCTGGGAAACGTAAATAAGTGGACTTTTTTTTTACATAATAGTGAAAAAAATAAAATAAAATATCCTGCTTCTGTCAGTACAAAACAATAACGTTCTACGTTCCTCTTTTAGGCGCGTACCTCGCTAATCCCGTCATACCTCGCGTTGGTGTCGGGTACGTCTTCACGTGTGTTTGTGAATCCTCTCCAATGTCCTGGTCCTTTCTTGTTCTGATACTTATAGACAATAATTACATTCTCCTACCCGGGACACCCCAACTGGGTGGGGGATCAAGCAAGGCACTCCCTAAAAAATTTGCGTAATATGTTCGATATCTCGGATGTCTCATAAGCTGTGAGTGATGTTCCTGTAGTAAGGCCCAAAAGTCAAGCACATTCTTACTGCCGTCTCGGAAAACATAACGCACAGTCAAACCTCGAATCCAAGTCACTGCGTTTGTCTTCGTTCGGGGATAATATGTCCTATCTGGGAGAAGTAGTGTGCGTGGTTCTATTGTTTGCAGCCCCACCCGAAGGAGGAAGGCGATCATTTTTTTGACCAAACACCATACGTCCGCCGAAGGACCGCATATCAGGCGATGCTCCTCAGTGTCTATAACATTGCACTGCGGACACAGTGGCTCGTCCGCCGTATGAATTGTATGCAACCTGGAACGAGTCACGTATTTCCCATTGACCACCTGATACCACAGTGCGCGTGTTCCCGTATCAAGGTGTGGGTGGTGCACTGTACGCCATACCACTGACCACGTAACCGTTGGTTGGCGGCGCTCTACGGCATTATTCGGCCGTCGTCGAGTCAAGATGTGATATATATCATGTGCCGTTGCCGTCCTGGTAGTCGGTAGTTCCATATGTACATAACTGTGTTCCACAAAGAAGGTTCGCATATGGGCAAGCGATGGTGAGATGTGAGCCACCGCTACCGTAGCCGAACGAGAAGGTGGAGCGAGTTCGTCTATCAAGCTGCCCGTCAGACTTGTCTGGTGTCGTGTCCACATCTTTATCATTGTGGTTACATAAATAGCCACTGCTCGGTCGCGTACGTGGACTAGTCCAAGACCTCTACGACTACGAGGAAGGGTGAGGGTTTCGTATCCTACCTTAAAAAGCAGACCTGTGCTCACAAAATATCCTAGTGCCGCCAGGATTCGGCGGGCCAACACCACCGGCATAGGAAGAACTTGTGCCAGGTGGAGGATGCGAGAGGCTAGATAAGTGTTGGCAAAGGTGACCCGTTGTATCATATCCAGTGCTCTTAACCTGTGACTTCGGACACTCGCACGAATTGTTTGCGGAAGATGTCTGTAACTCAGTGCCGCCGTGCGTCGAACGTCTGTAGTGAAGATAATTCCTAGGCATTTCATCTTGTTGATCGGCTGTAATGGTGCTACACTTCCTGGCGGGAGTCCTCTCCCGATGTTCATCACTCCCGCCTTTGCCATGTTCAGGCGACTTCCCGTAGCCATACAATACAAATTAATCCAATGCAGGGCCGCTCTTGCCTCGTCGCCTGACCGTGCTAAAAACACTAGGTCATCTGCGTATGTTCGGCATATAAACTTGATGTGCCTTATCGTCATTCCTTGGAGTCGATTCCGGAGCCCGCAAAGCAGCGGCTCGACAGCGATGGCATACAATATCGTTGACAGCGGGCACCCTTGTCTGACCGATCGTGAGATAGTGATGGGCCCCACCAAGCGTCCATTGATGAGCACTTTGGATGCGGCTCCGTGGAGTAGTCTCATGACGACGGTGACAAAACTTTCCGGAAACTTCATTTTCGTCATCACGACCGTGAGATAAGCATGACTCAGCCTGTCAAATGCGCGATCGAAGTCTATCGATACCAATACACCCCGGAGACGACATGTTGAAGCCAGTGCGATAACATCGCGGTAGTCGCTGAGTGCCGTTTGTATATTGCTAGCTCCTCCTAGCTGGGTTTGGTCGAGTGAAATCACTTGGCGTATCACGCGTTTAAAGCGTGCTGCAAGTATCCTGGCGTAGATCTTGTAGTCGCAATTAAGAAGGGTCAGTGGCCGGTAGGCCTGTCTCCCTGTGCCGCCAGATGGTTTGTGGATGGGGATGATCATTCCTTCCACGAAGGTGGGTGGAAGAGGCACGTTGGGAGACATCAATTCGCAGTACATGGCAGTCCATCGTGGAATCATGAGATCTTTAAATGTACGATAGAACTCTAACGGAAACCCGTCGGGCCCCGGCGATTTGTGCGACGCTCCCTTATCAATCGCTTCCATTACGTCGTCAACTGTGATTTCACCTGTTAACTCCAGGTTGGCCGACTCGTCGAGACACGCGGAGAGCGTTCGTCGGACCTCATGAAAGGCTGCCTGATTGTGTTCCGCTTCTTCATAGAGATGACCATAGTGTTCCACGAAAGCGTTGGCAATGTCTTTTTGCGTTGTCATGCGGCGACCATCTGGCAGTACGACCGTCTGTATTAAGGTTCTGCGACTACGTTGTTTTTCTCTGATAACGTGATACATCGACGGGGATTCTCCACGGACTCGTTCAAAGGCCCTTGCACGGATTGCGACACCCTCCATTCGGCGGCGCGTTATGGAAATTATGTGGGCCTGTGCTCGTTTTATACCGGCACGACGCTCCTGTGAAGGTGCTTGTACAGAAAGTTCGCGGAGCATCGTGAAATAAAATTCCGTCGTGTATCGCCTCCACATCATCTGCTCTCTTCCGTATGCAATTAACGCTCGGCGCAATGCAGGCTTAACGCATTCCAGCCACCACTGCAACGTCGTCGGATATGTCGGGAGGCGTCGTTCACACACATGCTAAGTGTCTTCGACTAAGCGTTTGCACTCAGGTTCCCTAAGGTGTGCTGTACTCAGTTTCCAAACACTGCGACTCCTCCACACTTGTTGACGACTCAGGGAGACCGTGCATATATATGCTATGTGATCTGAAAAGGCGACAGGCCACAATTCCGCATCGAGGATCGCAGGTTCGAGACGACGTGTTACGTAAATGCGATCGAGACGACTTGCAGAGTGACTCGTGACGTAGGTGTGTCCACGTCTGTCGCCATGTATCTTCTCCCATGTATCAATGAGATTCATGTCCTGTATGAGTTGCCGCAGCTCCGGGCACGAAGTATAACGTGGGTGTTGATCTTTTGGTGCGAGCACGCAGTTGAAGTCGCCTCCAAATAAGACATGTTCATACCGACCTAAGAATAGTGTTGCAATCTCCTCTGCGTAAAATCGGGATCAGTCGCGCCGTCTTGAATGACCCCGACGGTGCGTAAATGTTAACGACCCGTACTCCCAGCCTGTGAGCGCCAGTCTTCGCGCTGACGGCAGGTACACCACGTCCTCGGCTACGATGCCGCTACGTAGAAGTATCGCTGTTCCGCTGCCGCCGTCGGTAGTAGGTGTAATGTACGTATCGTACTCATAGAGGTCGGGGAAGCTCCCAACACATACTTCCTGCAGCAGAACGATGTCGACGTCTGACGCATGCAACATGTCTCGTAATAATTGCAATTTGACAGGCGTTCTGATCGTATTAATATTAATAGAGGCTGTTCGATATGCCTGCCGCTGTTCCTCAGTGCGTAAAGCGCACATGAACGCTTATGTTAATTTGTGTGCTTCTGCCCGGTGACATTCTGTCTGTGCGTCAGTCTGCATCTTCTGCGCGGTTAACATCCGGTGGACGCAGCACTCGCCATGGCGGGTGCGTCGTCGGTGTGGGGGTCAGTATCGGATTCGTCGGCCCAGTTCCTTTGCTGGAGGTCCAGCTCCCGTCGTGTGTCTCCGGCCGGGCTGACCGAAGGCGGTGGCGTTGCTGCGGTGGGTAGAGGGACTCCTTCCGTCGGCTTTCCGTCCGGTGTGTCTGTATTCAATCCTTGTCTAGCATGATTCGCGTCGTACTGCTGTGTGGGAGGTAGAACCTCCCGTTGCGCATCCGGATGCACTGTATCGACGTTACACCCAAGTCCATCTGACGTGGAGTGCAGTAAGCAGATATCCGACGGCGCTAGCCGTCGTTTCTTGTGGCGCTTCGGCGATCGTTGTTTGCGCGTGTGCGCCTCCGTATCCGAGTGCGGAAGTGACTCCCGGTGCTCAGGGACGAAAGCAGCTGTCGGCACAACAACAGGATCAATTTCCATTTCTTCTACCGATCCTTTCCGCTCGGTTAAGTGCGTCGTCGGCGCCGGAGCGGCAGAGGTGTGCGTCGTTTCGTCACTGGAGGCGGTCTCCCCCGCAGTCGGTTGCCGTAAACTGTCAGGATTCTGTAGCTGGTCATTCTTCGGGATGGGATCCGTTCGAAATGCGTCCGCATACGTTAGTGGCAGCGGCGTCAACGTGGACTGAGGCACGGGTTCGCCGTTTGGAACTTGCACTATCCTCCGCTGCATACATTCGGAACGGACGTGGCCCTCTTTCCCGCAGCCTGAGCATGTTTTGCGTTGTCCATCGTATATGACTATAGCTCTGCATCCGCCGATGAACAAGTACGAGGGTACATGTCGTGTCAGTTCTATTCTGATTTGACGCACCCCATTGAGAACGGGGTGAGTCGTGAAGTTGGACCATTTTTCCTCAACGTGGCTAAGCACTCTTCCATATGGGCGTAAGGCGTCAACGACCAAGTCAGACGGAACCTCGAAGGGAAGTTCGAAAATACGTATGTTACGTAAGCCCAGTCCTGCATGATCAATAGTTACTTCTCCAACATGTCCATCAAAGTGACGAAATTTGAGTCCATGTTTAGTATCTCGGATGATTCTGTCACATACTGCATCGTTAATCAGCTTGACGTAAACGACACTGCTCACTATGGAGAGGTGGATTCCGATAAGTTCGTTGTAGTCAAGTTTAACTTCGTCTCGTAGGAACCTTTCTATTTCGTAGGCTTTCGGTCTCGCATATTCATTCGAAAAACTAATCTTGAGAGTCGACTTTCGGTATGCATGTGCCATTCTATATCGAGTAGTCGTCTAAACGCACGAGTACGCCGAAGAGGTAAACAACTGCGCGAGCGCGAACTTCTCCGGCAGGGACGTAAACAGACGTCCGTGCCGTAGCACCGCCGAAGGCAGACTGTGCATGTAGCCAGTGGTGTGACACGCCCCGCCGTCCAGGAGAGCTGCCACACTTGAATCCCCCTCGTTAGAACACCGGCACCTATTCATATGCGGCTGTGCGCCTCTGTTTTGCTAATGCGCTGCTCTGAGTCATGTACTCATAACACCTAGGTTGGGCCAGTGGGTCCCTTCTGCCTGTAACTTGCGCCGTGCAAACCGCTGCGTTTACTCTTTTCAGCGGTCTACGGCCCTGTGGCCTCCATTCTACTTCGCAACCACTGATAAGCGAAACTTACTGTCAACAGGCCTGCGCCTGGCTGTAACTTGTGCGCTCAGAAGTATTGCACCGAATATAACTTTTTCCTATCTTAAACGGTGGTGCCGCTACACTACATTTACGCCTCAGATCGGATACTTCTTGCATATTGTACATGCATGCGAACGGTAACTTTGAAACTCTGGGTCTCTGGAACAGAAAATGATACCGAAAAAAATATCAAGGTTTCCGAGAGCACCGTCTTAAGACCCTATGATAAAAATTTCGATAATTTGCCTTGAATAAAAGTTCTAGAAGCGCCCATCACCACAAACGGTATTTTTGGTAAGCAAAAATAATCGTTTTTCGGTGTTTTCCCATGAACTGCCCATGAATGGATGGTGCTTTTATAAGCCGCATAAGGCCTACTCTAGACCACACATAACGCAAAAGAACCAGCTAATATGCTAATTTGTCTCGGATGAAAGTAGTGTGTAATGTTTGAAGTCTGACCCTGTTCTGATGGACAGCTGCAGTATATCCGTGCTTCCTATAGGTATACAAATGGTCAATGGGCCAAGAGCTACCCGAAACATTTGATCCCTTACCTCTATGATCAATAGAACCCGAGATATGACGCATTTTCGAGCGCGGCTTTTTGGAACATATTGATACCGTGTATTGTTGTGTGCGGATCGATTAGAAACACAGGACCATAATTTGTTGTAAAACTTTTAGCGCTCTTTTCGTTTGATCTTTGTTGTGTTTTGATTTGGAGTGCATCAAAATGGCCGCAGACCAGGAGAAGGCGCAATGTCTCATCTGGTATGCAGAATCCAAAACTGTGTCAATGGCATTGCGGAATTATTGACACCAATATGGGAGGGTACCACCGGCAAAATCAAACGTATTGATGTGCTTCCAGAACGTTAGACAGCCCCCTGTGTCTCGAGCACGTGTTGATAAGTGCAAGCTGCATTTCAACGTAGCTACCAGAAGCCATTCGTCATGCATCACGCAAATTGCAGGAAGCAAGGTCAGCTGTCCATACATAAGCGATTAAGCCTTTTGCGTACGAAGGGTAAATGATCCAAGCATTGTAGCCAAACGATCATTCTCTGTGGTATGCAGTCGCGTGTTCGATGCTGGTCTCCATACGTGCTGACAATGCCTGAGATCAGATGAAGCAACGTGCTTCATCTATGGACAAGTGAATCGTCACAACATTAGGATTTGGGGCTCCGAAAACCCATAAAACACGAGTGACTACATTCGTGATAGCTCAAAGCTTAATGCTTCGTTTGTCCCATTTCTCTTAGCAGGGAAAAACTCAAAACGGGAAACTTTTACCTGGATGTTCGGACATTCACTACCAGAAATCAAAGAGCTGCAGCCGTCCATCATCTCCGAGCATGATGGTGTAGCCGACATTGCAGACTGAACGTGTGGGATGTGGTGAACGACACATTTCCTCATAGACGATTCGGTCGTGATGGTCCCATCGGAAGACTCTCGCGCTCTCCCGACGTCGCGCCATTAGACTTCGTTTTGTAAGTTTACGTCAAGGAATGCCCGTACACACGCCAGTCAATGACGTCGATACCCTTAGTGCACGAACCAGTGAAACAATCAGAACTGCTAGTGCTGCAAAGCTGACCTGTGCATGGACAGTACTACAGTACTCGAACATCGCATTGATGTTCTACGAGCGACGAGTGGAGCACACAAAAAAATTCTAGCATAACAGAAAAAAGGTTCAGAGCTGCTAAACGTTTCACTACAAACTATCATGCTCTATCGCTAATAGTTTCCAAGTTATGATTTTTTGAAATGACTGAAGAACATTGTGTATGCCTTGTACTGTGTACTATGTACTTTTGTATTGGCTACAGGCTTGATTGTGATGAGTTCCCAAGCCATCGGAATGCGTGATTTCGGTGGCCGTCCTCGAACCCTGCCATCAGGGTGACTGATTTCGTTGCATGTTTCCGTACAACCACCGTCAATCTCGCTCTGGTCGCTATGCGGCTACCAGTGAAATACAACTCACAACATTTGTAATAACGTAAAGTGACAATGAGGTTATAGTGACTGGCGCACCTGCCATGGATACTCACCGGAATCAAGCATCCCAATGGTGAGAGGCAAGGGGACTCGCCGAAATCAAGCCTCCCGATGGGAACCGAAAACTATTACATTGACGCCGTTATTCCTGGCTCAAGCTAAACGTAGTTTCTAACTAGAAACTGAAACGGCTAACCATAATGTACCGCACGCTCAAATCTGCAACACTAAATTAAACTTCGAACATAAATATCAACCGCTAGAACAGAAAGGTTTACATTTACACCGTAAATGAAATAAGGAATGCGTCGATTCTTAAGTGCAAAAACAGGCACACTTGATGTTTACCGATTGCAGCGCCATCCACCACGAAATGAAAGCAATATTTTGAGTGAACCATGAGTACGGTTTGGCGTAAATCCGAATATGTAATATAAACGGAGGGTTCGCCTGTAAAAATATGTAGTTTATCCTACCCACTCAGGAACGGTTGTTATGTGGTGGACAGTTGTTGCACAGATGGATGTCCCCTTTACTAATGTTAACTTTGCTCGTAGAAAATTTTTTACATACGAAGCGTTGTTTTCGAGATATTAAGTTCTCTCAAGTTAAAACAAATACCTGTACATTTGTATGCTTATTTGGTGATCTGTAAATTTTTAGTTACGGTATGAAACCTTAAATGTCATTTAACAGCCGTCCGCTGTGGCCGAGAGGTTCTAGGCGCTTCAGTCTGGAACCGCGGGACCGCTACGGTCGCAGGTTCGAATCCTGCCTCGGACATGGATGTGTGTGATTTCCTTAGGTTAGTTAGGTTTAAGTAGTTCTAAATTCTAGGGACTGATGACCTCAGATGTTAAAGTCTCATAGTGCTCAGAGCCATTTGAACCATTTTTTGTCATTTAACAATTATGGTCTACTTTGGCTTTAATATACACTCCTGGAAATTGAAATAAGAACACCGTGAATTCATTGTCCCAGGAAGGGGAAACTTTATTGACACATTCCTGGGGTCAGATACATCACATGATCACACTGACAGAACCACAGGCACATAGACACAGGCAACAGAGCATGCACAATGTCGGCACTAGTACAGTGTATATCCACCTTTCGCAGCAATGCAGGCTGCTATTCTCCCATGGAGACGATCGTAGAGATGCTGGATGTAGTCCTGTGGAACGGCCTGCCATGCCATTTCCACCTGGCGCCTCAGTTGGACCAGCGTTCGTGCTGGACGTGCAGACCGCGTGAGACGACGCTTCATCCAGTCCCAAACATGCTCAATGGGGGACAGATCCGGAGATCTTGCTGGCCAGGGTAGTTGACTTACACCTTCTAGAGCACGTTGGGTGGCACGGGATACATGCGGACGTGCATTGTCCTGTTGGAACAGCAAGTTCCCTTGCCGGTCTAGGAATGGTAGAACGATGGGTTCGATGACGGTTTGGATGTACCGTGCACTATTCAGTGTCCCCTCGACGATCACCAGTGGTGTACGGCCAGTGTAGGAGATCGCTCCCCACACCATGATGCCGGGTGTTGGCCCTGTGTGCCTCGGTCGTATGCAGTCCTGATTGTGGCGCTCACCTGCACGGCGCCAAACACGCATACGACCATCATTGGCACCAGGGCAGAAGCGACTCTCATCGCTGAAGACGACACGTCTCCATTCGTCCCTCCATTCACGCCTGTCGCGACACCACTGGAGGCGGGCTGCACGATGTTGGGGCGTGAGCGGAAGACGGCCTAACGGTGTGCGGGACCGTAGCCCAGCTTCATGGAGACGGTTGCGAATGGTCCTCGCCGATACCCCAGGAGCAACAGTGTCCCTAATTTGCTGGGAAGTGGCGGTGCGGTCCCCTACGGCACTGCGTAGGATCCTACGGTCTTGGCGTGCATCCGTGCGTCGCTGCGGTCCGGTCCCAGGTCGACGGGCACGTGCACCTTCCGCCGACCACTGGCGACAACATCGATGTACTGTGGAGACCTCACGCCCCACGTGTTGAGCAATTCGGCGGTACGTCCACCCGGCCTCCCGCATGCCCACTATACGCCCTCGCTCAAAGTCCGTCAACTGCACATACGGTTCACGTCCACGCTGTCGCGGCATGCTACCAGTGTTAAAGACTGCGATGGAGCTCCGTATGCCACGGCAAACTGGCTGACACTGACGGCGGCGGTGCACAAATGCTGCGCAGCTAGCGCCATTCGACGGCCAACACCGCGGTTCCTGGTGTGTCCGCTGTGCCGTGCGTGTGATCATTGCTTGTACAGCCCTCTCGCAGTGTCCGGAGCAAGTATGGTGGGTCTGACACACCGCTGTCAATGTGTTCTTTTTTCCATTTCCAGGAGTGTATTTGTGCATAACTGTTGCAATATATCTTTATGTGTCAGAGATACGATTTCTTATTGAATTTATGTCTTTGATGAAAACTGATTCATACTGTGCGTAGAAATTGGGGTTGCCTTCTGTCCTGAATTTTATTATCTTCAAGAATTTCGTCAAAGTTTTTAACATATTCAGAGTTCTATTTGTTCGTTAAAATGTTACGTAGATCTTTTGTGAAATATTTGTAGATTTCTATTTATTCTAATATGTTCTGTAACTTACTTTTCCGGCTCCATGGCTACTTAGAGTGTCGATTTTACGGGTAATAAACGTGCAGAGTTTGTTATTGCTTTTATTTATACACTGAAGAGCCGAAGAAACTGGTACATCTGCCTAATATCTTGTAGAGCCTCTGCGAGCGCGCAGTAGTGCCGCGCACGACATGGCCTGGACTCGACTAATGTCTGAAGTAGTACTGGAGGGAAGTGACGCCATAAACCCGTAAGAGCACGAGGGGCTGGAGATCTCTTCTGAACAGCACATTGCAAGACATCCTAGATATGCTCAATAATGTTCGTTTCTGGGGAGTTTGGTGGCCAACGGAAGTGATTAAACTCAGAAGAGTGTTCCTGGAGCCACTCTGTAGCAATTCTGAACGTGTGGTGTCGTATTGTCCTGCTGGAATTTCCACAGTCCGCCGGAATGCACAATGGACATGAATGGATGCAGGTGATCAGACAGGATGCTTACGTACTTGTCACCTGTCAGAGTCGTATGTAGACGTATCAGGGGTCCCACATCACTCCAGCCGCACACGCCCCACACCATTATAGAGCCTCCATCAGTCCCCTGCTGACATGCAGGGTCCATGGATTCATGAGGTTGTCTCCATACCCGTACAAGTTCATCCGTCGATACAATTAGAAACGAGACTCGTCCGACCAGGCAACATGTTTCCAGTCATCAACACTCCAATGTCGGTGTTGACGGGGCCAGGCGAGGCGTAAAGCTTTGTGTCGTGCAGTCATCAAGGGTACACGAGTGGGCCTTCGGCTCCGAAAGTCCATATCGATGATGTTTCATTCAATGTTTCGCACACTAACACTTGCTGATAGCCCAACAATGAAATCTGCAGCGATTTGCGGAAGGATTGCACTTCTGTCACGTTGAACGATTCTCTTCAGTTGTCGTTCGTCTCGTTCTTGCAGGATCTTTTTCCGGCTTCAGAGCAGTCGGATTCCTGATATTCACAGTACGCTCGTGAAATGGTTGTACGGGAAAAACCCCACTTAATCGCTACCTCAAAGATGCTGTGTCCCATCGCTCTTGCGCCGACTGTAACACCACGTTCAGACTCACTTAAATCTTGATAACCTGCCATTTTAGCAGCAGTAACTTACCTAACAACTGCACCATACACTTGTTGTCTTATGTAGGCATTGCCGATTGCAGCGCCGTATTCTGCCTGTTTACATATCTCTGTATTTGAATGCGCACGCCTATACCAGTTTCTTTGGCACTTCTATGTATTTTCCTGATCGGCCGTATTTTCGAGCTTTGCCTCCTCTGTGTTAATGTTCATTCTTAGTTTATTATCTGTGCAAAAGCTAATTTTAATATTAGTATTTCGATAAGTGTTACTTGTTGTTGTTGTTGTGGTCTTCAGTCCTGAGACTGGTTTGATGCAACTCTCAATGCTACTCTATGC
The DNA here is from genome assembly GCF_023898315.1 of Schistocerca nitens. Taxonomy (NCBI): domain Eukaryota; kingdom Metazoa; phylum Arthropoda; class Insecta; order Orthoptera; family Acrididae; genus Schistocerca; species Schistocerca nitens. Next base: position 680,741,433 of record NC_064615.1, on the reverse strand, counting down.
TGTGGAAGCTTCTTCATCTCCCAGTAACTACTGCAACCTACATCCTTCTGAATCTGCTTGGTGTATTCATCTCTTGGTCTCCCTCTACGATTTTTTACCGTCCACGCTGCCCTCCAATACTAAATTGGTGATCCCTTGATGCCTCAGAACATGTCCTACCAACCGATCCCTTCTCCTAGTCAAGTTGTGCCACAAATTTCTCTTCTCTGCAATTCTGTTGAGTACCTCCTCATAAGTTATGTGATCTACCCATCTAATCTTCAGCGTTCTTCTGTAGCACCACATTTTGATAGCTTCTATTCTCTTCTTGTCCAAACTATTTATCGTCCATGCTTCACTTCCATACATGGCTACACTCCATACAAATACTTTCAGAAACGACTTCCTGACACTTAAATCTATACTCGATGTTAACAAATTTCTCTTTTTCAGAAAGGCTTTCCTTGCCATTGCCAGTCTACGTTTTATATGCTCTCTACTTCGACCATCATCAGTTTTTTTGCTCCCCAAATAGCAAAGCTCCTTTACTACTTTAAGTGTATCATTTCCTAATCTAATTCCCTCACATCACCCGACTTAATTCGACTACATTCCATTATCCTCGTTTTGCTTTTGTTGATGTTCATCTCATATCCTCCTTTCAAGACACTATCCATTCCGTTCAACTGCTCTTACTTATTTCTTTATGTATGTTTGACATATGGTAACGTAACGATTTTTTCTTTCTTCTCTCTTTCTACTTTCACTAGTGTTATTTCGCCATTTTCGCTTGCAAATTTGTCTTTAGTAGGCAGTGACATTAGTCCGACACTACAGAATTTGGTTGCTTGGCAATCTATGGCTGTTTTGAGAAAGTAACGTCATAGCAATGAGAGATCTGCCCTTCGTCGCGGTCGCTTAGTTGAGGAAACGGAAAAATAGTCAATTTGCAAACTACGTGACCAATTGAAATTGTGAAGGGGTGTGCCCGGACTGTACGGAAGCGCCAGTGTACATTTCCGCATTTTGATTGCGCGACTCTGCGGCGTCACCGGCGGCGAGTAGGCGGGGCGGCTCGGCACGTGACCGTGGCGCCAGATCGGACCATCTATTTTCGCAGGCGGCGCCCACCCCGCCCCCGAAAGCCGTCCGTCGGCGACCAATTACCCTGTCCTGTCTGCAGAGGATCCGGCGCGAATCCTCGCCGCGGGGCGCCTCGCGCCCGCCGTATATAAATGGGGCGCGGCGCAGGCCGGAGCACATCGCAACCCGCCGCCCAGATGTCCGCAGCCGTGGCCGCCGCCCTCATCGTCCTCTGCTCAGCCACTGTCGCCGCTGGACACGGTGAGTCTCCTCCCTGAGCCACCCGCCCACACTCAGACGACCGCAGTATACGGGTATACAGGGTGTTCGAAAATTCCCGTTACAAACTTCTAGGACTTGTAGAGGGGAGTGACTGCGTAATACTTTGAATAGTAACCCATAACAATTAAAATCGCTCAAAAGAGGAAAGGCCGCTGGACCTGATGGGATACCAGTTCGATTTTACACAGAGTACGCGAAGGAACTTGCCCCCCTTCTTGCAGCGGTGTACCGTAGGTCTCTAGAAGAGCGTAGCGTTCCAAAGGATTGGAAAAGGGCACAGGTCATCCCCGTTTTCAAGACGGGACGCCGAACAGATGTGCAGAACTGTAGACCTATATCTCTAACGTCGATCAGTTGTAGAATTTTGGAACACGTATTATGTTCGAGTATAATGACTTTTCTAGAAACTAGAAATCTACTCTGTAGGAATCAGCATGGGTTTCTAAAAAGACGATCGTGTGAAACCCAGCTCGCGCTATTCGTCCGCGAGACTCAGAGGGCCATAGACACGGGTTCCCAGGTAGATGCCGTGTTTCTTGACTTACGCAAGGCGTTCGATACAGTTCCCCACAGTCGTTTAATGAACAAAGTAAGAGCATATGCACTATCAGACCAATTGTGTGATTGGATTGAAGAGTTCCTAGATAACAGAACGCAGCATGTCATTCTCAATGGAGAGAAGTCTTCCGAAGTAAGACTGATTCCAGGTGTGCCGCAGGGGAGTGTCGTAGGACCGTTGTTATTCACAATTTACACAAATGACATTGTCGATGACATCGGAAGTTCACTGAGGCTTTTTACACATTATGCTGTGGTGTATCGAGAGGTTTTAACAATGGAAAATTGTACTGACATGCGGGAGGATCTGCAGCGAATTGACGCATGGTACAGGGAATGGCAATTGAATCTCAATGTAGACAAGCGTAATGTGCTGCGAATACATAGAAAGAAAGCGCCCTTACCATTTAGCTACAATATAGCAGGTGAGCAACTGGAAGCAGTTAATTCCATAAATTATCTGGGAGTACGCATTAGGAGTGATTTAAAATGGAATGATCATATAAAGTTGATCGTCGGTAAAGCAGATGCCAGACTGAGATTCATTGGAAGAATCCTAAGGAAATGCAATCCAAAAACAAAGGAAGTAGGTTACAGTACGCTTGTTCGATCACTGCTTGAATTCTGCTCACCAGTGTGGGCTCCATACCAGATAGGGTTGATAGAAGAGATAGAGAAGATCCAACGTAAAGCAGCGCGCTTCGTTACAGGATCATTTAGTAATCGCGAAAGCGTTACGGAGATGATAGATAAACTTCAGTAGAAGACTCTGCAGCAGAGACGCTCAGTAGCTCGGTACCGGCTTTTGTTAAAGTTTCGAGAACATACCTTCACCGAGAAGTCAAGCAGTATATTGCTCCCTCCTACGTATATCTCGCGAAGAGACCATGAGCATAAAATCAGAGAGATTAGAGCCCACACAGAGGCATACCGACAATCCTTCTTTCCGCGAACAATACGAGACTGGAATAGAAGGGGGAACCGATAGAGGTACTCAAGGTACCCTCCGCCACACACCGTCAGGTGGCTTGCAGACTATGGATGTAGATGTAGATGTACGTGTAGATGCCTGGACAGATACCGTTTCAATTCTACGATGGTTTCAATTCAGGTGTTTAATTCATCCGCTTCTGCTTGAGGAATTGAAGTAGGCGTGCTGTAGTACAGTTATTATGAGGGCTGTTCGGAAAGTAAGGTCCAATCGGTCGCGAAATGGAAACCAAAATGAAAATCCAAAATTTTTTATTCGCAACAGTTAGCCACACCTTCCAACTACCTCTGTAACTAGTCGCAGCTACGTCTTACATATTTGCCGTGGCGTTGTACAAACTTCTCAGTACCCTCGTTACAGAAAGCAGCAGCCTGTGTTTTCAGCCAATTAACTACGCTGGTCTGCCTTTCATTGTTTGTGCCAAAATATTGTCTTCGTAGCCCACGGTTGAAGTGAGCAGCGATGAACAATGGAGGGAGCAAATTAAGAGCTGTATCGTGTTTGATCGCACACTTCCCATCGAAAACGCTGCAGGAGCGTCTTCATTGCCCCTGCAGAATGCGGCTGAAAACTGTTTTGAAGAAAGAAACGCATGACATTTAGGTTATGTGACCTGCTTTGCTGCAGTCGAAATCTCTTACCAGATCCACGTACTTGGGGGGAGACACTGTTGTTTTAGGCATTTCTACGTGATCAAAGTTCCATCCGATTTTCATAATGGTTTCCATTTCGCGCCTAGTCGGACCTTAGTTTCCGAATACCTCTCGTGGGTAAGAATTCGAAAGCCAACCTAACGAAACATCCATTTATCACTTAAGCAGTTTTATTTGTATTAACACTGGAACATTACGTTCTGTACATTCACTACGCTGTGTTACTTTTTGTTCTGCAATAATGTGAACACGTAATGTTTTACTGTTAACATAAACAAATGTGCTTAACTGATAAATGGGTGTTTCTTTATGTTTCCTCCAGAATGCTGACTAGTAAAACAATGTAAATGTCGTGTGGCCGTGCGGGATTAGCCGAGCGGTCTAAGGCGCTGCAGTCATGGACTGTGTGGCTGGTCCCGGCGGAGGTTCGAGTCCTCCCTCGGGCATGGGTGTGTGTGTTTGTCCTTAGGATAATTTAGGTTAAGTAGTGTGTAAGCTGAGGGACTGATAACCTTAGCAGTTAAGTCCCATAAGATTTCACAGACATTTGAACATTTAAATGTCTTGTGACTAGGGCCTCCCGTTGGGTAGACCGTTCGCCGGGTGCAAGTCTTACGATTTGACGCCACTTCGGCGACTTGTCCGTCGATGGGGATGAAATGATGATGATTAGGACAAAACACAACACCTAGTTCCTGAGCGGAGAAAATCTCCGACCCAGCCGGGAATCGAACCCGGGCCCTTGGGACTGACATTATGTCCCGCTGACCAGTCAGCTACTGGGGGCGAACATTCTGACTACTATTTGCACTGCATCAAGCCTAATTTAATTCCTCAAGCATAAGTTGATGAATTAAACATCTGAACTGAAACCGTTCTAGAACGGAAACCGTACGTTTCCGAACAGGGGTTCCTACTCAAAATATGATGTACTCACTCCCCTCTATAAGTTCTAGAACTTCGTAATGGGAATTTCCGAACACCCTGTGTTAGTACACAGCTAACCCAGTGCACCATCTCCCGGCCACAGTGGCAGTTTGCGTATGTAACGCAACAAATTTTTGGTTTCCAGTATTTGATATATTTATTTGTTGACCGAATTTGAAGATTTAAATTGCTGCCATAATGTACTCATTGAGGGGTTCAGGGAGTTATGGGTAAAAGTGCAGATATATTATCTTAGTATAGCACTGCAGATGTATTATGTTAGTGTTAACTTCATTTGCAGACTAATAATTATAGCTATTACAAGCAGTGTGTTTTTAGGTTGTTTAATATTTTCAAGTAGCTGTGCACAACCAAGCCATTAACGTTTATCTTCCTCGGGGCATCAAGTCAAGTATTGAAGTGTTGACATGCGGACGCAAAGTGGTGAGTCTACACTGACAGCCGTATTCCAATTCACAGCGCCGTTTCGACCGTTCGTAAAACACCAGGTAGTAAATTTTATGATATGTTTGCGGGAAGACCATTAGACACAGAGAAAAACCCCAACTAACACACTGAAGTAGGTACGTTTTAAGGTACCACCTATCACAATACTCTGCCTATGTTCCTGCATAATCTTAAGTTAAACGTTTAACAACAATGAGACAAATATTACAATTGAAACTGTGTGTATGTACTGAGGTAGCGTAACTCACGGCGTGCAAATTACGCACACTATATTAAACCAGTATTTGAGAATGAGAGGACTTTGCAACTACCAACAAACTTTACACATAATTTCAAACCTTTACGAAACTCTTTCTCTCTTACACCCGTCCACAAAATAATGAAAGGAACAAAATTTATCACCTACTACATTTTCGGTATTCATGCAGTAAAACTACAGTTCCATCGTTAGGAGCAGTGCAGAACAGTCACGGATGATGATTTCATAATCGCTTTTACGTTAATTCCAAAAGAGCTGAATTCTATGTTCGATCAGTTACAAAGCACTCCATGCAACGTATGCCCAGTTGATTACCATTGTTCCTTTCTTTGTGAGTGACGAGCTGGCTTTGATGGTACAATATTAATAGAAATTAGTGAATTTTACTTTCGAATTTTTGTATGAAAGCGGGTTTGTGTTGCGGTACGTTAGTATTGTTTCCTCGTATGTAAACATAAGTTTTGTATTTTTAAGTGTGTTTCATGTAGATGTAGTATCAGGAGTACGCTTCAAAAATGGCTCTGATCACTATGGGACTCAACTGCTGAGGTCATTAGTCCCCTAGAACTTAGAACTAGTTAAACCTAACTAACCTAAGGACATCACAAACATCCATGCCCGAGGCAGGATTCGAACCTGCGACCGTAGCGGTCTTGCGGTTCCAGACTGCAGCGCCTTTAACCGCACGGCCACTTCGGCCGGCAGTACGCTTCATTTGCGAAGTAAATGTTAATGATGCATTTCGTCAAAACGCACGTCAGCACATGTACCCCTGACCTGCACTGTTTAGCGACCTGTAACCTGTGAGATAAAATTATATAATATGTTAGCAAAATATGAAGACAAATTTCTTGTACAGTGTGCTTAATTCTATGCAATTTCTGCATTGTACTGCCACAGCTGTTAATACTGTGAGGTGTGAGTAAAACACCACCAAAGCTGCCATTAAAAAATGCTTTAATTTCAATTCGAGCTACGTCCACAGAAAATCCTCAAGTGACAGATACCGAGTACTTTTTGGAGTTCTCCGGAACGTCTTAAGCATCTATCACACCTCCATCTATATAAATACTCCGAAAGCCGCTGTACAATGCATGATGGAGGGTCATCGAACCTATATTATCGATTTTCTTTCCTAATCCATTCGCGCACAAAGCGACGGAAAAATGACTGTCTGTATATCTCTGTACCTAGCCTAATCTCTCTTATCTTATTCACATGTTCCCTATTCTAAGTATACGGTGGTGGCGACGTACAGTCTTCGTCAAAGACAAGTATTATAAATTTACTGAACACGGTTTTGGAAGAACTAAAAAAAAAAAAACTAAACTCCGTCCGAGCAAGCCTCGGAAGGCCCAACTGGACCGACCGAACGCCGTGTCATCCTCAGACGATAGGTGTCATCGGATGCAGATACGGAGAGCGTGTGGTCAGCACAGCATATGCTGAACACATGCCACTCCGGTAGTTGTCAGTTTTCGTGACCGGGGCAGCTATCTCTTAGTCAAGTAGCTCCGCGATTGGTCTCACAAGGGCTGAATGCACCCCGCTTGCCAACAGCGCTCTGCAGACTCAAATGGTCACCCATTCAAGTCTGCAAGAACTACGTCGAGTTTATTTCGAAGATTGTCACTTAAACCCTCCGATAATTTCTGTCGCATTTTCGCACGGGCTGTACCGCTCTGCTACGATCCTAGATCCGGACCCCTGGATTCGTCAGAAGTCTGGGGCCAAGAATACATGATAAGGATTGCAAACTTTGGAACAATACTGTATATTTTAGTTGCACTAATGTCGTGTATGAGATTTCTTTTACGTGACCGTCCCATTTCCTACCGCTTCTTAGTATTACCCTTAAATACTCATATGATACGACGAACTCAAGAGAGCAGTCGTTAATCATGTAATCAAATAGTATCAGGTTCTTTCTCTATAATATAGTCGTTATCATACATTTATCCACATTTAATGTGTGCTTCCATTCATCACAGCAAGAGAGAATTCTGTCCGAGTCTATCGGCAATTACTTACGATTGTTCTGCACCAATACTTTCTTGTACAAAACAGCTTTGCAGCGGACAGTCTTACAGTGCGACTGATCCTGTCTGATAAATCGTTTCCGTATACTGAGCATGTTAGAGATCCTATTACGCTTACTTGAGGCTCACCTCATGTCATTATCACTTCTGTGGAGCGTTTACCGTACACTACAATATATTGGGTCCTATCTGTCAATTCCTCGAGCCCATCACGTATTTGGGACGATACTATATATGATAGTATACTGCTTTGTAGTCGCCGGTGTTGCACAGTGCCTATCGCCTCACTCCCCAGATTAGCTGTCTTATTTGTTGAAATCATTGATTTATCCGATGTTGTTTTTGTACTGGAGGGTCGTTGAGTTTCGTCTGCTATAAAAAGCTCAGACTTGTATTCCACCCGAGAGTGCACAACAGCTCACCAAAGTTTCATCGCAGTTGGATGAATGGTAGGAACGAACAGAAGACAGAGAGAAAGTTATTCATTTTTAAATACACTAACGTGGAAAAATGAAGGACGAAAGTAACTTCTGCATGAAGTTTATCTGACAAATAACACATCCTCGATGAAAGTTCGACCTTACACGGAAAGAACTGCTGCGTTATAGTACAGAAAGTAAATGAAAGAAATACACGCCTTGAGACGAATAGAAGTGACACTTTAATTCAAAAATAGTAATTACGCTGGCGTCACTGCGATTTATGTTGGGCCTCTGGACATTACAAAAAGCGGGACATGGTCCTTAAAATGGTGTGCGATAGCTACTAACGCCAGCGCTGGCTCTGCAGTGTGCTCCCATGCAGGCCACAAGGTTGGTGCGGAGTTCTTGCCAAAGGACATTCCATCGCTCCACCAACGCTGCTGAGAAACTGTAAACAGTCGCATGAGCACGTCTACACGTGCTACGTGGGATATAAGTCGCGGTAATGGGTAAACAAGTCCATTCACCGAATATCCTCTCGTTCCAAGAACTCCCCCGCCTGCATAGTTTGACGCAGCCGTGCGTTGTCATCCATAAAAGTAAAGTCAGGGCCGAATACATCCCTCAAAAGACGCACATGGCGAAGGAGCACAGTGACATAGCAAAGTTGACCAATGAGTGTACTGTGTTCAAGGATTTGGTCAGTACATCTCTGCAACATTATGTCTTGTCACACCATAACATCTGGACCACCAAAACGATCATGAATCGTGGTGACTTCAGTCTAATTATATTGTCTTTGAGTAAAAGTGTCATTTCTGTTGACCTCATTGCTTACTTGTTTCAGTTGCCTTTTGTCCTGTATTGTAGTACGTCTCTCTATGTGTGGTCAAAGTTTCATCGAGCCAGGGGCGGGTCATGCAAAATTTTCCCATTGTCCTACAATGTGGTCACCTCTAGTCTTTTGAGTTACAATGGCAGTAACCGTAACTGAACTAATTATATCGATGTTATGTATATAAACTGAACTGTTTAAATATGTTTCAATTATATAATTAATAGTTCAACAGTGTGAGGAATGAAATTAAATAGAAAAAAGGAGTCGGTAACAGCAGGAATCGAAGCCGCGCTCATGAACTGCCAATCTGTGCATTAAATCATTCGACCATGGAGCGTTGACGGCAGCAGTTCCTCAAAAATCCCTCGTCCCTTACGCTTGCACAAGAAGCTAGATGCAGATTTAAAGATAAATACTGGCCTGGTGCTGTGAATAACATAACAACATGGCACTCGTAGCGCTGGTAGCGATGACGTCACATCAGAGCGTGCGCAGTCGAAAACAGACAACTGCGTCCCTTCTCAGAGTTGATTGTAGCGCGGCAGACCACCATTTCAATACTCGACACTGGTTTCAAGTTATCACGGGGAGACCATCACAAATCATCTTTTCGTCCATTTTATTTGCGTATCAGTACACATTCAAGGAGATATGGTGTAATTTTAGTGCGATTTCCAGCTTGCAGCCGGCTTGTGTGGCCAAGCGGTTCTAGGAGCTACAGTTTGGAACCGCGCGACCGCTACGGTCGCAGGTTCGAATCCTGCCTCGGGCATGGATGTGTGTGCTGTCCTTAGGTTAGTTAGGTTTAAGTAGTTCTAAGTTCTAGGGGACTGATGACCTCAGATGTTGAGTCCCATAGTGCTCAGAGCCATTTGAACCATTTGAACCAGCTTGCATTCAAAGAGAACTGTCGTAATATAAGTGCGATTTGCGTCTCGCATTCAAGTAGAAATGACACAACTTTAGTGCGATATTTACAGTGTTCTGTAGCACATTAGCACAAGATAACCAGTCACGACTGCATGTGTGTTACTTGACAGTGATCCATCATGCAAAGCCGGCCCCGGAACCGAGCGGTTCTAGGCGCTTCAGTCCGGAACCGCTCTGCTGCCACGGTCGCAGGATCGAATCCTACCTCGGGCATGGATGTGTGTAATCTCCTTAGGTTAGTTAGGTTTAAGTAGTTTAAGTTGTAGGGGACTGATGACCTCAGACGTTAAGTCTCATAGCGCTCAGAGCCATTTGAACCATCATGCGAAAGTTAGAGTCTACGCAGGAGATGGTGGCCGGAGCGCAGTTACGAATTTTCTTTCGAAGCGCTGAGTGAGTTCATTCGTTTGTTCAGAAGGGGAGACCGACAGGTGTTGCCCGTTTTTGCCGGTCAGCGATGACAGAATAGAGAAGCAAGCACTACAATCTTTCTAAAGCGATTTGGGTGTATATGTCAGCCTCTTGATGAAGTGCCCATCATATCGTTAAAGGTCATACTTACTGTGACAGTTGGATTTAAGTAATACACGGCGTAAAATTCGAAAAAGTTTGCAGTGAAAAATAGCGGTCGGCATGATTTGGCATTTCGTGAATGTTATATAAGATTTTTCTGTGTATAAGTCTTAGCTAACATATTGAATTTTTCTTTACACTTGGTTGGAGGTCTTTACCTATCTCCAATCACGACAAAACTGATCCTATGTGGCGCATTCGTTTGTGATCGCGATAAAGCCAGAACGAAATATCCATAACACTGCTCATATCTCACAAATAGTTTGAGATATCGATACGAGATTTTGGTAAACGACGGCGCATGAAGAAGAGAGCGGGGTTAACAAGCAGAATTTCGTTAACTACCGTATTATTCCACTAAGTATTGACTTTTTCGTTGGAAGAATGTAATTTTTAACCACCATCGATAGCTGGTCAAACAAGAAATAGCGTGGGTTTTGGAACGACATAAGTGAAGACATTGCACGTTGATATTTGTACTGAGGATGTGCTTTTCCGTTAGCTATTGACCTTACTTGTTCTCAGTTCCTCACTTAATGAACCACTGTTTCAGATATATCTCACAACTACAACTGCACAAGATGTCCGTGAGGTAACACTGTGTAATCTGCACTGTATTTTGGCAAAAGAAGCAAATTTTAACGTCGTAACAATGGAAATGTAGATTTCACTCAAAATTCGCTTCTCTGAAAGGTACAAACGGTTCACAAGTCAGGCGCAAATGAATTGATGCTTTTGTTGCGTTTTCAGCGGAAATCTTTTTAGATACTAATCAAAGCAGAAGTGACAGTAGATCTTTTTTGGATAGTCACTACGCAAGTGTGGGTGTGGAGGGGCTCCACTTCATATTCGGAAAAATTGTAGCGTAGACTGCAGTTAAGAACGGCGCTTCCACTCCACGTTCGGTATTTCGCCTACAGCGCGCTGACCGCCTGCCCGCCTGCCGCTCTCGCCACGCTTGCGCTGCAGACTGCGCGTCTACCGGCCACGTTATTCTGCGTGCACACTACTTCCGTTGTCAACTTTTGCGTATCATTGTATTAGGCCGATCTATTATGTATTATGACGATCTATATAAATGACCTGGGTGACAATCTGAGCAGTTCTCTTAGGCTGTTCGCAGATGATGCTGTAATTTACCGTCTAGTAAGGTCATCCGAAGACCGGTATCAGATGCAAAGCGATTTAGAAAAGATTGCTTTATGGTGTGACAGGTGGCAGTTGACGCTAAATAACGAAAAGTGTGAGGTGATCCACATGAGTTCCAATAGAAATCCGTTGGAATTCGATTACTCGATAAATAGTACAATTCTCAAGGGTGTCAATTCAACTAAGTACCTGGGTGTTAGAAATTACGAACAACTTCAGTTGGAAAGACCACATAGATAATATTGTGGGGAAGGCGAGCCAAAGGTTGCGTTTCATTGGCAGGACACTTAGAAGATGCAACAAGTCCACTAAAGAGACAGCTTACACTACACTCGTTCGTCCTCTGTTAGAATATTGCTGCGCGGTGTGGGATCCTTACCAGGTGGGATTGACGGAGGACATCGAAAGGGTGCAAAACAGGGCAGCTCGTTTTGTATTATCACGTAATAGGGGAGGAGAGTGTGGCAGATATGATACGCGAGTTGGGACGGAAGTCATTAAAGCAAAGACGTTTTTCGTCGCGGCGAGATCTATTTACGAAATTTCAATCACCAACTTTCTCTTCCGAATGCGAAAATATTTTGTTGAGCCCAAACTACATAGGTAGGAATGATCATCAAAATAAAATAAGAGAAGTCTGAGCTCGAACAGAAAGGTTTAGGTGTTCGTTTTTCCCGCGCGCTGTTCGGGAGTGGAATGGTAGAGAGATAGTATGATTGTGGTTCGATGAACCCTCTGCCAAGCACTTAAATGTGAATTGCAGAGTAATCATGTAGGTTAGTTCGATGGTGTACAGCGGCGTGTCGGTTCGCAGGCGGCGGCGGCGGCAGCTGGGTGGGCCGCCGCGAGGGCGACTTCACGCCGCGATTGGGCCGCGAGTCGGCGGAGCAGGGCCCGGCGCAGCCCGCGGCGCCGGAGTGGCAGAGCGCCGAGGAGCAGGTGCTGTCCGGGCCGTTCGTGCCGCGCCTGGGCCGCGGCGCCGCGCCTGCCGCACAGTTCAGCCCGCGACTGGGCCGGCGCGACCCGCCCGCCGACGGCCTCGTGTGGCTGCCGTTCGTGCCGCGGCTGGGCCGCCGCCGCCCGCTGCCCGCGCCCGCCGCGCCCTTCGTCCCCCGGCTGGGCCGCGACTCCTCCGAGGACTGGGCGCAGCCCTTCGTGCCGCGGCTGGGCCGCCGCCTGCAGCAGTACGGCATGCCCTTTAGCCCTCGCCTCGGCCGCGAAACTCCCGACCAGCTGCAGGCGGACGAGCAGTAACGGCGACGGCGCTTCGCCGCGATCCAGTGTGTCTGGCTGAGACGCAGCGCGCTGACATCTAGTGCTGCCTGTCGACATCACGTTTCACTGTAGCTTCTCGGCAATAAATCGATTGCTGCATATCTCACTGTATTTTTTTGACCTATCCTTTCCACTGTAACGAATCTTCCTCTATTTTTTAAGTTAAATAAACCATCCTTCGAGTATACGAAAGAAAAATTACTAAATGCCCGTATGTTTTCAGATGATGTTATTTTATTTAGATGCTCAGTTTCGGCATCTCATTAAGGGGGATAGGACGTCAAACGGGCCGACTTGGAACAGGAGAGGCACCACAGGACATTTTAATTTCCAGTGTATATTTTTACAAATAAATTCATAAAACTTTGTCAGCGTGACCACGAAGGATTCATGATTCTCGCTCATAGCAGCGGACGTTCAAAAACATAGCAAAATAAATATTTTTACATGTGTAATTACATCATTTTTTCACTTGCTATTGGCTGCATTTGTTGTTATAGGTACACTTTTCTTCGTAAGTAAGAGAAATTCTTCGACGAATTTTGCACAGCATACAAATCATACTTACAGGTGTATGAAACTCTAGAATTTTCCAAAGCTATTAAAAACTGTGGTAAAAATTGAGATAATTAACCATAAAATTTGAGATTTTTCTAAACATGACGTTTAAAACGTAACAGCTCATTCATTTTTTCATAAATTAAATAAATCTTAGAGTTTCATACACCTGTAAGTATGTTTTGTATGCTGTGCAAAATTCATCTAAGACTCTGTCTTACTTATGCAGAAAAGTGTACCTATAGCAACAAATGCAGCCACCAGTAAGTGAAAAATATGATGAAATTTCGCATGTAAAAAAAATAATTTGGTTATGTTTTTGAACTTCCACTGCTGTGAGTGAGAATCCTAAATCCTTAACGGTCATGCTGACAAAGTTTTATGAATTTATTTGTAAGATTATATACAATGGAAATTAAAATGTCCTGTGGTGCCTCTCCTGCTACAAGTCGGCCCGTTTGACGTCCTACCCCCCTTAATGCCATATTTCGGCCCCTGTGCACTTCACGTATAGATGGTTCAAATGCCTCTGAGCACTATGGGACTTAACTGCTGACGTCATCAGTCCCCTAGAACTTAGAACTACTTAAACCTAACTAACCTAAGGACATCACACACATCCATGCCCGAGGCAGGATTCGAACCTGCGACCGGAGCGGACTCGCGGCTCCAGACTGTAGCGCCTAGAACCGCTCGGCCACATCGGCCGGCTTCACGTATAGAGAATCAGATAGATCGATACATGCATAACTGGAGCCACCAACACCTGCATTCCGTGAATTTTCTGTGGTGTGCGCACTTCGAAGACTTGATTTGTACACACTTCACATAAAATTCACGAAATGCAGGTAATGATGGCTCCAGTTATGCATGCAACCATCTACACTGAAGCGCCAAAGAAACTGGTGTAGCAATGCGTATTCAAATAAAGAGATATGTAAACAGGCAGAATACGGCGCTGCGGTCGGCAACGCCTATATGTGACAACAAGTCTCTGGCTCTGTTGTTACACCAGTTACTGATGCTACAATGGCAGCTTATCCAGATTTAAGCGAGTTTGAACGTGTTATAGTCGGTGCACGAGCGATGGGATACAGCATCTCCGAGGTAGCGATGGGATTTCCCCGTACCATCATTTAAACAGTATACCATGGATATCAGGAAACCGGTAAAAACATATATCATGTGGTACGGTGACCGATCATAAGCTGATACCTGGCTCTTTTATGAAAGCTTGCAAAACGCATTTTGTGTGGTCACGCGTACAAGGAAATCTTGGTTTCCTTTGATGGGCCAAGTGTCATATGACGCATTCAATTTCAGCAATGAGACAAGAAACAGAACTAAGATACGATTATTCGGCTATGTTCTCTCTAAACACATTTTGATACTACAGTATCTGCCGTAGGTGGTCAAACAAGTCAGGTCCAAGAATAAAACGAACACAAGTTAATTTGAATTAAGTGAACAAAATTTTCCTTCTTGCAAATAAGTGTTGAGGTAGTCATGAACAAATCAAGCTATTGTGCCTGAGCTCAAACAGCATTTCAGGTGGCAGATATGATAAAAAGGAATTAAGTTCTGTTGTAAAAGTTCTTGGCACACTTATGACAGAACAAATCCGTTCATAGCGCCACAGCACTGTGAGGCCAATTAAAGTTTGAAACAAGTCAACTCTTCCAGTCAGAGCACAAAACAGTAAATCACGCAGGAGGGCTGGTAAAGGAGAAAGAAGTTCTGAGCTAAAATTTTAACACACTTAGGATACAAGCAAAATCCGATCAAATTTCTTGACACACAGAGTAAAGAAACAAAGTCCGATTAACGGTTCTTGACACTCGTAAGGTAGAACAAAGTCTGATTGAAGTTCTGGACACACCCGTGCAAAATAAAGTTCATGAGAGAGCAGTTAGATTTCCAACGGTGAAAGTTTCTAAGAAGTCCGGCGAATCAGAATTAAAGACACTCGAAGAAAAATGACAAATCCGGTGGTCGGTCACCACGTCGTAGCCACAACTTCTTTTGGATGGTCACGTTGCAGGATGGGGGGTGAAAGGTTGGCTCGGACGCCAGTGACGGCGTAGCGACGGCTCAGGAGTGAGATCCCGTTTGAAGAAATGCATAAGCATTCGGCACCTGGTCCAGGAAGCCCGCTAGCTTCCCAATGCTCGTGCGCTGGCCTAAGCACTACTCTCGGCACCAACATACATTCGGTCTTGCTTCATGTCACGTGGCTGACGTAGGAAAGAGGTCGTTGGGGCCAGCGAACTCTGCTGGCGTCTCGGTCGACGTCTGATGCTCGCGTGTAGCGAGGCAGCCGAGTGTCGGTTGTATTAAAGCCGGCTGCCCGCGTAACTTGAATGTAATGTGGGTTGTAGGAAGAACAGGCGCAAGCCCACGAAACCACAGATACGTGGGGTGTCCAGAAAGTAAGTTCCGATCGGTCGCGAAATGAAAACGACTATGAAAATCCGATGAAGCTTTGCACCGATGTGCACCATGTCTCTAGTATGCCTGTCGGTTGCATCACTTCGCTCTTTTCAGTTCTGAGCGCATGGTGAGCACATAAAGATGCGTAGAAAATGGTGTCTCCCGCCAAGTATGAGGCACTGGTGAGAGATTTCGTCTGATGTTACGCAGCCCACATTACAGAACTGTCATACATTTCTTACTTTGTGACAATTCTCGGTCGCAATCTGCAGGAGCAATGAAAATGTTCCTGCAGATTTTTCGGTGGTAAGTGTTTGATCATCCGCACTACAGCCCGTAATTGGCTAACACTGTGTTTCATCTCTGCTCACATTAACTACTGGCTATGAAGACAACATTTTATCACAGACAACGAGCTAAAGATGAGCGTAGAGAATTGGCAGGAAGCACAGGCGGCTGCTTTCTATGACGAGGGTATTGGAAAGTTCGTACAACACTACAACAGATGTCTAAGTCGGAATGGTGACTATGTAGAGCAGTGGCTGAAGGCTGTAGCTAACTGTTGAAGATAAAATATTTCTGATTATCACAGTGGTTTCCATTTCGAGATCAATCGGAACTTACTTTATGGACAGCCCTCGTACAACCCTCCTTCACTTCTTCGGTTTCCCGAAAATTTGTGAGTTCGGCTTCTCTAACTTCGGGAGCGACAAACGCCTAAGGTCTCCACACTGCCATCTAGGTTACTCCAGAGCACAATGAACGTACCACGGACGCTTCTGAGCTCACGCAACAACCGACTCTCTAGTTGATATAGAGATCTTTCCCACACTTCTGTTAACATTTCCGTAACCTTACATAAAAATTGCATTTGTCTTCTCACAAAATGAATATCTTGCCTCGGTTAAACATAACACTTGTTAGGTAACGCATGACTACTACACAAATGAAATAGTCAACGCAGACTGACATCAATTGGGCACAAATGAACATGGATCCACATAGAACACATCGTTATCAAGGGTACAATGAGTGAGATTTCTTTCAGTTTTTTGCAAAATGAATTTCAATTATTGATTACAAACTTCAGTTGATGAGTATCACCTTGATCTTAAACATTCATTACAACCCTCAAATGGTGAAAATTTGGACATATATTCACGTAAGCTTTCTTCGTGGTCTTTTTTCTGACAAATATGCCCGGAATTTGTTACAGTTATTTCAAGAGTTCCAGCCATCAAAATTTTTAAAGCTTATTTTCTGCTTCTTTATGTTTGAGGAGAGCTAGTCAATAGCACTATATTATTGGTTATTATTTGTGTCCGTCAGATTACTGTAGTTGAACTGATATTTTTAAAATTTTATAGTTCTAATTACCTGTATCTACCTAACATTATTAGTAAATGAAGAAAGCTATTCCTTGTTAAAAAAGGGATGTTACTGAGTGCTCGAAGTCTTTACTCACAAAAGTGGTAGAAAATATCATATACGAGTAGAAGCTGTTTAAAGTTCTTAGGTTGTTCTACGCGTTCAACTTTGTCACAACTTAACTTTATAATTACTGGATAAGGCTTTACTTTCAGTAGCGTGTACCAAATACCCAGAAAATAAAGTAATTGAGTGCTGTGATTGTGAATACAGTTGGACAATATTTACATACTGAACTGCAGTGTAGATTTGTGAACTTCAAAACTACGGTGCAGTGAATTAACTAACAAAAATTGTTGGCTATGTAAAGCATGAAAAAAAGCATTACTCTCAGTCCATATTCTGTGCTTATTAAACTGATCACTCCATTCAATAATTCCTGCTATTCTTTCTCGCTTTCAATGAGGACAGCAATGTCACCAGCAAATCTTACCATTAATATCCCTTCACGCTGAATTTTAATCCCACTCATGAACCTATAACTCTGCAACAGCATGTACGTATCTTGTGTAATCAAATACCAAGTTTGGTTCATTACGTACTATGCTCCAACAGAACAAATAGTCCCGTCACGGAAAAGCCACGTATAACACTTCTGTCTGCTACTACTATACCATAACCTTAAAGTTGAAGGCAGGTCGTAAAATAAAACTATCTTGTTAAAGCAATTATGGTATAACGCAACAGAGCAGTGTTACCCTCTGAGAGGAATTTTGTTATGTTGACCGTGTTGTACCTAACGGAGGTGGCTTATCGGAAGTGAAAGTCAGAATTACGTAAACATGTAAACAGTAACAAATAATATTTTACCTAGCTACAGTGTTTAAAGAGTAAAGAAAACGGTCGCCAGCCTAATTAGGCAAGAGAATGATTAACATTCCTGTTCAAGAAAATAGCTATTAGTAACTTTAACGGACAAACACAACCTATACTTTACCACACGCGAGTGCAATGAACTCTGACACCTACATATGTCAACGTTAAGGTTGGAACTAACAGCTAGAACAGCACAAACTATTTGCAAAAATATAACAGATAACAATACACACTATTACTTTCATGGATTATTCAAACTGAAAGGACTTTATAACATTACTATTAATATTCACTGTAGAATCATAAATTGGACATAGGTTCAGTATTACTTTCCAAACATTTTCCTAGCTGACAGAAAATTATAATGTATTTCATTGCAAAACTATGAACTGGCCACAGGTTAAGCATCTCTCGGCTAAATACTTTTCTATTTAGAATGAAAGTTAAATGGAATTCACTAACAGGTTACTTCTCACTGTTTTATTAGATAAATAAATTATTGTTTTCATGAATAGTGGTCTTTCTATTAATTGTTATTTATCATGAGCATAAAGGATAACCTGTGGATATTATTATATTATCAATACACTTTCAATACCCAAAGAAACAAGTGCCTAGCAAGCATGAGTATATAACTTTCCACAACTGCAGTTTTCTACTTTTACTACAGTGAGACACAAAATTAACATATTTGTAAGATACTGACTCACCTTCTGCGATTTACAACAGGCAGCATTGTGATCATTTACTAAGCAAAACTTTATAAGCCTCAGTCTTAAGAACTTTTAATTTTGAAGTTGGCAACAACACTTCAATAAGCAGTTTTAATAGGAAAATTATTTTCAGCAAGCATCATTTACTTTAACTCACTCTCTTGCCACATTAACTTTAACTTTCTTTTTACTATGTTCAAGAGGCATTAATTAGAAAAACACTGGGCTTTAATGTTCTTTCAGCAGGGGCACTCGGTAATCACTTTAGTTCAAACGGAGAGGAACCTGAGAGGTGTTATGATAAGGAAAAATCAAGGTAGGTACATAAATTCAGTTATATATTACCTTATATTTGAGCACACTAACACATCCAATAAGCTGATCCTTCACTGTACATTATTATTGTATTCCGTTACAGTGATTGCGCAATGTGGTGGCGATTGCATGTTACTAGATGGTGAAACGTCCCCTTGGAAAAATTAGTGAATTACTGCGCTGGTAAATCCCTTACGTTATTTGATTTTCAAACAGCTGAGCAAAACTGAACTTCAGACATTTCGCTCTTTACCTATTCTGATCAACACTAAACTGACACACAATATTTTTTTTTTTTAGCGCAACGCAATCTGACTTTCAAAAATCCCTACAAAAGAATTGCCCTGACTAACATTAACCTATACCTTTCACAAATCACTTACCTCACCAAAAATCTTCGTTACTCAAACTACTGCAATACAGCGAGCGCCACTACTGCCAGCTAAATAAAAGATTCAAACTACTGAAGGCACTAACTACTGATAGGCATACTTAGCAAATGAAAGATTTTGATAGAGAACAAACAATGTATTTACCTTAATAGTGTTCAAAAGTCATAATATATATATCAGTCCATGATATCCAATATTACAAATTTACTCTTTCTGATGGACACACGTCCAGATCATCCGCTCTCAAAAATCCGCCATCTCACTTCCCCACATCCACCACTGCTGGCGGCTCACCTCCAACTGCGCAACGCTACGCGCTGTTAACATCCGGCTGCCCAACACTACAATGGCCAACAACAATGCAAACCAGCCACAGACTGCACACAGCACAGCCAGTGGTTTTCAGAGCGCTACGTGGCGTTACCAACAAACGCGACTGGCAGATAGTGCAACATTGAATGTGATTGACGGATAAGCTGATGAGCGTGGTACATGGTCTGGGGCAGTTCAATTTTGCCTGAAGAAACTACCGTCATTACTGACTAAACGTCGTAAAAGAAAACCGACTCACTAAACTAACTCTTCCAAGGCAGAGGTTCTGTATTGGGATTACGACAAACAGGTACGATATGAAAGTCGATGAAGGCGAGTACTAGAAAAGGCTCTAAAGTTAGGGGCTACAGTATCTTCCGTAAGTACGAATCACGTGTTGAACACTTGTAGGTGTGTTGGCTATCACTCCTCATCTTGTTGATTGCGCTTATGTAGCGATTCAATTTAATAAAGGATTTATAATGTGTGTGCTTTGTCTTTTTCTGATTTTACTAAGCGGTAAAATGTTACATTGTCTCTTTGAAAACCTACCATTTTCTACCAAAGATAACTTCTGTAATGTCTAATCCACCACTCTGCCCCCAACGAGAAACGTTGCGATTGGCAAGATCAATGTATAGTGTCAATGGAAGCCCCTTATCCCCCAAATTTTGGTGTGGCAAAGATTATACGAGAATTTCATCTCAAAATTTATGTGTATTTCATCACATATGGGTACACGCATGGCATCAAATCATACACAGTTGCGGGAGGGATAGCCAGAGTCCTGATGTGTGTAATGACGTTTTGGACTCTACTTTTCTTCAAAGGCATGCTATATATACTTTACATTTAATACATTATTCTGTTGCAAGGTTCGTGTTGTTACAAGTATGTTGTATGTTACATCTTCACATAGACTAAATACATTATTGCAGTCTTATCTGTTCGTATTCAACAGTAATTTAGATATTTAACATAGGAATGGAAGCCTCCCATTTTGAATTTGGCTCTGGCTCTGAGCACTATGGGACTTAACATCTGTGGTCATCAGTTCCCTAGAACTTAGAACTACTTAAACCTAACTAACCTAAGGACATCACACACATCCATGCCCGAGGCAGGATTCGAACCTGCGACCGTAGCAGTCGCGCCTTTTGAATTTGCTTCCTAGCGTTTCCACCACTGGCATGTTTCTTCGTGCGTTGAGTGGAGCTCGTCCTTCTATCTCTGCTTCTACTGCGCAAGATACTCGAAAATTTCTATCTTTGTATCCTTTAGCAACGTTGCGCAATATTTAAAAAATAAAAATTTTAATATTTTATCATCGCAGAACGTTACAGCCCTTACCATAAAATAATCTTTCCGTGTTTCACTGTTGTCGCCCTGCAGAATGTTAGCTAGCAGGAAATTTCCGTGGACCCGAATCAGAAGACCAAAAAGACATGATATATCGTTTCCACACTGTGACATATTTTAGTAAACTCAAAAACAATGGAAATAAGCGTTATGGAAAAGTTTTGTAAATCATTACTTTGATTTTCGTTTTTGAACGGATGAGGAATTGAAAGGAATCACAAGACAATACTACAACTGATATCAATCATCTTTATTGTATATGTAAAAAATAGATACAGAAAATATCTCTAGTCACCAAAGAAAATGTAATATTAGTGCGATTTTTAGTTTTCCTGATTTACAGTTGTAGCCCTCTAATTGCACTTCTTATGCAACATTTATCAATAATATTCAAAACTACAGAAGGTCTTGTTCACCATGTTGCTTTCTTGCGCATTTGAAACGTTGTTGAACTGCACTAGAACGATCTCGTATGTAACAATTGTCCCAGCAACCTGTAGAAAGCGGAAACGAAACACTATGAAATGAAACTACGTGTTTCAAGAGACCTTTTCTATTCTAAAATATCTATTATGTATACATGCAGACTGAAGCGGCGACTGAAAATTTGTACCAAGGCCAGGATTCGAACTAGGGACTTCACTTCACTAGGCAGGTACGCTAACCACTGTGCCATCCTGGCACCGGGGCATAGTACTACTGCAGGGACTACCCTAGAATCCCTACCTCCTCAGTCTGAATATATAAAACATAGATTTGTGAGACTTGAAAAGGCTTCTGGAACTATACAGGGTGAAAAATATTTAAACCGACAAACTCTGGGAGGTTGTAGGGGACATCAAAACAAATATTTTTCCCTAATGTCATTTTTTCCTATAAGGATTGTTTACACTGGTGGAGGCCTTATTACGATCTTCAGTTGTTAGAGGCCGTATTATGATCTTCAGTTGTAGGAAACTGCTGTCCACCAGTGTAGTAGTGCATAGTCTGTTTACTAATGGAGCGATACACCTGGAGTGAGTACTACGTAGCCCATCACAACGGACGAGCTGCACAGCGGGTTTATCAACAACAATATCCTAATCGCCGCATCATACGAGTTTGCTGCTGTGTACCAACGTCTTCGTGAGACCTGGTCATTTAGCAGATTACCTGGACAGGGACGCCGTCGCAAGTAAGAACGCTGCAATTTGAGGAAGATGTCTCGCAGCATGTGGAGCGGGAGCCTTCAATCAGCACTCGTGCAATTGCACGTAACATGGGGACAAATCAGGCGAATGTAAGAACAGTCCTTCGAGAGCAGTTGTTACGTCCATTTCACTTACAGGGTGCCCACTACCTGGAACCAGTTGATTATCCACCCAGAGCACAGTTTTCACAGTGGTACCTGGAACAGTGTGAAATGCTTCCTACATTTCCATTCTCTGTGTTGTTTACCGATGAAGCAGCGTTCGGGCGTGATGGAGTTTTCAGCATGCACAATTCGCATGTTTGGGGTGAGGATAACCCACATCCCACAATTACTAGCGCTCATCAAGTGCGGTTCTTCGTCAATGTGTGGGCCGGTGTTATTGGGGACTGTTTAATTGGGCCGTATCTGCTACCTAGGCCATTAAATGGCAAACACTATTGCAATATTCTCGCCAGAGCATTGCAAGAATTGCTGGAAGACGTCCCGCTCCCTACAAGACAACGCATGTGGTTCCAACATGACGGGGCGCCGGCACATTTCAGTAGTCTTGTGCGTCGATTCCTGGACCGACGGTTCCTAGAAACGTGGACTGGCAGAGGTGGTCCTGTACCATGGCCTGCTCGATCCCTAGATATGTATCCTCTGGACTTTTTTGTGTGGGGAGAGATGCGCAGCCTTCTTTACGTAACTCCTGTTGCATCAGAAGAGGATCTGGTTGCCCGGATACTATAGTTCAATTCTTTTATCTTGGCGGCTCGCGCATGCCCGCCTAGACGCGGGAGATTGCTGCGTTGCCAGTTGCACACGACGCACGCTCCAAGAGAAGCAGCGCCATAGTATAGCATAGTTTGCAAGCTTACGTTTAGGGGGGAGCGCGCAGTTCATGAAGTAAAGCCACCACGGCCGCATTAACCCTTTCGCTGCTACAAAGACGTGCTCCCTGCATTCCGCGCTGTGGGCGATTTTGTCACTGCACTGCTTGCCTGTGCAGACACATTGTGTTCCGACTGCTTTGACACTCTTTATCATTCGATTCCACAAAAACTATTTGGCTCAAAAATTAGATTTTTACCTATCTTCTTGACTGATACCTTCCCCCCATAAATGACTTAATTTTGTTTCGATGTTCAACGCAGTTATTATGCGGCATTAAATATAGGAAACCATTGTACGAAATTTTGAAGAGTTTGCAGAAGTAAAGTCCATAGAGTATACTTTCCGGATGGTCGATTTTAGTTGCCACAATGTTGAGAATGAAATGTGGACAAGATACCTATATATTTCATTTAATTTAAGTACCACATAAGTGTCGTATGTAATATTGAGAAATATTCCACCTTTTGCGACTGTAACTAAAGTTTTACTTACACTGGGCACGTTTGGCTTTATTTTAAAGCACTTCAATCAATCAAAAGGAAGTAGACAAAATACATTAAACAAAACTGTGGACTTACAAAAACATTAGGACTTGAATATACCGTCTGCCAGTGAAGTGCTCAGAGCTATGTCAAATATAATGTTGTGTGTGGCACACACAAACAGCATTTATTTGCTAAAACACTGATGAGCCAACACAAACGTTGAATATTGTGCTACCGCAGCACAAAACTACGAAAGGTGACTTGGAAATGGAGGACACAAAATACAGTCCTCTTATGATGCTTCAAAAGAGAGAAACGCGTCTGGTCTAAATAAGTCGCTTATTACAGTTGCAGAAGAGGGATGTATTTCAATACCATTGGTAAAACTGCGACTGTGGAACAAAAACAAGAAATAGAACATGAATACCATTGTGTATGTGCCATACCTTTCACCGATGGAAGTGCTTTAAAATAAAGCCAAATGCGCCCTGTGTAAATAAAACTTTTATTACAGTCGCGAAAGACGGAATATTTCTCAATATTACATACGACACCTATGTGGTACTTAAATTAAATGAGATATTGTTATACAGTAAATATTATATGAAATTTAGGTATCTTGTCCACATTTCATTCTCAACATTGTGGCAACTAAAATCGACCATACGGAAAGTATACGCTATGGACTTTTACCTCTGCAAACTCTTCAAAATTTCGTGCAATGGTTTACTACATTTAATGCTGCACATCAAAACAAAATTAAGTCATTTATGGGGGGAAGGTATCAGTCAAGAAGACGTGTAAAAATCAAATTTTTTGGCCAAATAGTTTTTGTGAAATCGAATGATAAGTGTGTCAAAGCAGTCGGAACACCATGTGTCTGCACAGGCGAGAAGTGCAGTGATGACAAAATCGCGCACAGCGCGGAATGCGGGGAGCACGTGTCTGCAGCAGCGAAAAAGTTAATGAAGAGGCAAAGCACTAGAAATTTCATTCAAACGAATAAAATTCGTGAAGTAAGGCACTCCAATATTGTTTTTAAATATAGAAAATATGAAGCACCACACAAGGTTTAAACTCTTAACCTTACCCTTGGCAGCCCAACACCTTAACCGTTCCGCTACCTCAGCTCACCAAACAATGTAACTCCATACGGACTCTAACACTGTAACTACTTATAAACACTGTTGGTATGACTATAAATTACTCACGCTTCGTCGAAGTACAATAGGAAATAAACAATTACCGCTGTTCTTTATTGCGAAAAAGCAGTTCGTGAGATTGAAACAAACACCTTTCCTTGCTATCGCCTGAATTAGGAGTCTTATTGCTTGTTTGGTTTAATTAATTAATAGAATATGAAGCAATTGGTATAAAGAATGCTTTTTCCAAACTTTCTATAAAAGAAAGTCTGCTATCAAGACATTGCTTTTGTTCTATTACTTTCTTTATGACTGAACGTTTCTAAAACTGAAGACACTCGTCCGTGCTCTGCACTGCAGTCGAGATCTGACAACGTCGTTCTCTGTTCATTGGCTGACTGTGTTTTGTGACGTCAGATGCGCAGAACGAACCTAAACTCGGCCGCCAAGATATATGACGCGCACTTTAGCAGTAGCAGGAACAATTCAGGATACTCTCCTGGGGTTTTTTCCCGTGTCAGACAGAACATGATCCGAAGGTGAAACCTTTGTTTACGTGTCAATGGAGGCATTTTTGAAAATCTACTGTAATTGAAACTGGGTTGTGTTAATGTGTTGTCTCTTGTTCATTTAAAAAATGGAAAAGTGTTTGTTGGTTTTATTAATTTGCCGCCAGAGAAATCTTCCTCTACCGGTTTAAATATTCCTCATAGGAAAAAATAACATGAGGGAAAAATATTTGTTTTGTTGTCCCCTACAATCTCCCAGAGTTTTTAGGTATAAATACTTTTCACCCTGTATAGTTTCCTTTGATTAAAACACCTATGCCTGGGTTTCAGACAGGACAGCCGGCTTTGTTCGATGCTGAGCTGCTATTCTAACACAACTGGAGAGCATCTGCAGTTTATGGAGAATACGAAGTGGACTGAGGCGGAATTTGGATTGAAGAAGGAGGCGTGGTAGGTTAGTCCGTGCAGCCGCTCAAGGCTACTGCGCGAGAGAGCTGCAGTGGTTACCGCATCTGCCCAGTCAGCAGGAGATCTGGCTACGAGTCCCGCCCTTGGTAAAAATTTTCATTCCTTGTTTCAGTCTTCATATATGCATCACAGAAATATTATGAATTTGTAGCTCACTGATACAAAAAAAAACATGTCTGAAATTACACTGTTAGTTCTTATTTGTAAAAAGGATAAAAAGGTTCTAGCCTAAATCTATATTTGAATTCCACTACGATTAAGGAGCAACCTAGCCACTTCTATGGCTAAAGGCATTGTAAATACGCTTTTATCAATTAGAAATTCAAAAGCTAATTTTATTGTTGTGCACATCAATACCACATACAACGAAATTTCCAGACGAGTGGTGGATGAAAAATGATATCAAACCGTTTATTAATCTTACCGCAGCACTTTCTTCTGCCACGGATGCTGTCTATCCCTGAGAGAATACTGGTTCAAATGGCTCTGAGCACTATGGGGCTTAACATCTGAGGTCATCAGTCCCCTAGACTTTGAACTACTTAAACCTAACTAACCTAAGGACAGCACACACATCCATGCCCGAGGCAGGATTCGAACCTGCTACCGTAGCAGCAGCGCGGTTCCGCACTGAAACGCCTAGAACCGCTCGGCCACAACGGCCGGCCGAGAGAATAGTGCATCTATCACTAGTCATCTACTCGAGTGTGAGTGGCTAGTCAGTGGTAGATTTATATGCTCTGTACAGAAAAGGCAGAGACCAGGGAGAACTCAGTGTGGTGCATCCATATTCCTTATCAACAAATTAGAAGCTTTATCTCGCACTGTAACTGAAACTGAGCCAGTGTTACACACCTCAGCTGCCGGGAAACCTGTTGTGTACTGTGAGGGAGATGGAAGCGCAGACGGGTAAGAGTCTGTTAATGGTCGCCAGCTCGAATGTTATGCGAATAATGGCACGCCTGAGGCAAAAGTCAACAACAGACAAGAGGGGCCACCGTTTACCCTCAGCGTGTGCGCCTGAAGGCCTGAGGCAACATGTTACAGCCAACTGCAGATTGTCGCACAAGTTCGAACGAAATAAGCGACGAACCTTTTCGTTTGGGCTCCGAGGTCATACTTGAATTATTCCAACGAAAGACGGAGAACTGCTCACGAAACTTCAGCGAAGCTCACAATTTGTAGCATCAGTGAATTGTGCTGCACATAAAACAAATTAGAGAATATTTTCGCAAGGGCAATGTAGTCATAAAGTTTTAATTATCACCTCGAAAAAATGAATTTAATTATTTTTGTTTGTTGGCGCCTGCATGTATGATGTCTCAGTACCGTAGCACGCTGCTCGAGGAGTCCAAACAACATGACGCAGTCCAGTGAGGAAAATGAGTATTGTGTGGCAATTCGTATTCAGTATCAGTGGGAACGTACCGGCTGTGCCAGGTCAATCCAGACTGCTGAAGAAGTCGTTTGGGTGCGTTGCAGATAACGATTCGTCACTTATTTTTGTCCCATGGAGGAAATTATTATGGTCCTTTCACAGAAATATCCTTATAAAAGTGATCTACACATAAATACGAGGGCGTTCAATGAATAATGCAACACTTTTTTTGCTGAAAGCTTGTAGGTTTTATGCAGGATTTCATTACGCCATATTATTCCCCACTCTTTTGGCTGCAAAACCCTATTTCTAACATAATCTCCGTTCAATGCGACGGCCTTACGGCGCCTTACTTGGAGGGCATGCAAGCCAGCAGGGGATCACTCGACTGGTCGACATCGGAGTCAACGTCCTGCTGCGTCGATAAACTCCCCGTCATCCAAACACAGGATCCAAGTACTGCTTGCCGCCGAGTGCACCCATCATTGGGCCAAACAGATGGAAGTCGGAATCGAGATACGGGCTTTAGGATGGACGAGGAAGGATAGCGCAATGAAGTTTTGTAATGTCTTACTGAGTGCGCAGATTCCTGTGAGACTTTGCGTTGTCGTGGAGAAGCAGAAGTTCGTTTGCATCTTTGTTGCGACGAACACTCGGAAGTCATTTCCTAGTTTCCTGAGGGTAGCACAATACACTTCAGAGTGGATCCTTGCACTACGAGGGAGGACATCAAACAGAATAACCCCTTCGAAGGCCCATAAGGACCGTCTTCACGACTTGACCGGCACAGAGTGCAGCTTTGAATGTTTTCTTCTGAGGAGAAGTACACTACTGGCTATTAAAATTGCTACACCACCAAAATGACGTGCTACAGACGCGATATTTAACCGACAGGAAGAAGATGCTGTGATATGCAAATGATTAGCTTTGCAGAGCATTCACACAAGGCGACACCTACAATGTGCTGACATGAGGAAAGTTTCCAACCGATTTCTCACACACAAACAGCAGTAGACCGGTGTTGCCTGGTGAAACGTTGTTGTGATGCCTCGTGTAAGGAGGAGAAATGCGTACCATCACGTTTCCGACTTTGAGAAAGGTCGGATTGTAGCCTATCGCGATTGCGGTTCATCGTATCGCGACATTGCTGCTCGCGTTGGTCGAGATCCAATGACTGTTAGCAGCATATCGAATCGGTGGGTTCAGGAGGGTAATACGGAACGCCGTGCTGGATCCCAACAGCCTCGTATCACTAGCAGTCGAGATGACAGGCATCTTATCCGCATGGCTAGAACGGATCGTGCAGCCACGTGTCGATCCCTGAGTCAACAGATGGGGATGTTTACAAGACAACAACCATCTGCACGAACAGTTCGACGACGTTTGCAGCAGTATGGACTATCAGCTCGGAGACCATGGCTGCGGTTACCCTTGACGCTGCATCACAGACAGGAGCGCCTGCAATGGTGTACTCAACGACGAACCTGTGTGCACGAATGGCAAAACGTCATTTTTTTCCGATGAATCCAGTTTCTGTTTAGAGCATCATGATGGTCGCATCCGTCTTTGGCGACATCTCGGTGAACGTACATTGGAAGCGTGTATTCGTCATCGCCATACTGGCGTATCACCCGGTGTGATGGTATGGGGTGCATTGGTTACACGTCTCGGTCACCTCTTGATCGCACTGACGGCACTTTGAACAGTGGACGTTACATTTCAGATGTTTTACGACCCGTGGCACTACCCTTCATTGGATCCCTGCGAAACCCTACATTTCAACAGGATAATGCACGACCGCATGTTGCAGGTCCTGTACGGACCTTTCTGGATACAGAAAATGTTCGACTGCTGCCCTGGCCAGCACATTCTCCAGATCTCTCACCAACTGAAAACGTCTGGTCAATGGTGGCGGAGCAACTGGCTCGTCACAATACGCCATCACTACTTTTGATGAACTGTGGTATCGTGTTGAAACTGCATGGGCAGCTGTACCTGTACACGCCATCCAAGCTCTGTTTGACTCAATGCCCTGGCGTATCAAGGCCGTTATTACGGCCAGAGGTGGTTGTTCTGGGTACTGATTTCTCAGGATCTATGCACCCAAATTGCGTGAAGATGTAATCACATGTCAGTTCTAGTATAATACATTTGTCCAATGAATACCCGTTTATCATCTGCATTTCTTCTTGGTGTAGCAATTTTAATGGCCAGTAGTGTAATATGGCGCATTCCATGGATTGGCATTTTGTTTACGGTTCGAAGTGATGAACGCATGTTTCATCGCCTGTGACGATTTCGACAAATAAGTGTCACGATCAGCGCCATACCGCCTACGCAAAGATGATCCTTCGTAGCTCTTACGCTCTTAGGCGGCGAGGTACCCAGCGGGAACACACCTTTGAGAATTCCAAATGGTAGACGAGTGTGTCGGCACTACCAACAGAGACGTCTAGTCGAGCAACGAGGTATTTGGTTGTGATCAGTCGATCACCTGAAATGAGAGTGTCCACCTGTTGTAACATTGCAGGATTCACAGCTAGCTGCTTGTCGCCGGCCGACATGCGTGAGATCGGGCAGGTTTGCGCGACCTTGTTGCGTTGATAATCGATGCCTCGACCAACCTCTCACTGTGCTTTTGTTCACTGCCAGGTTGCGCCTATGAATATCTGCGACTCTCTGGTTTTCCGCTAAATCAAACTCATTGACAGCTCTCTGCCTGGAACGCGTCTCAGTTACAGAGGCCGTTTTGCAGGTTATGTACAACGCCGCCACCTATCGGAACTCCAAGAAACTGTAGGGACCGAATCGGAAATATTCCACGATGTCCTACAACGAATTCCACATTTTTGCATTAGTTGTTCTACACCTAAAATAATTACACGTAAAACTACTACTATTATTATTACCACTAGTACTGCTGTTACCACTCTTCCCCCCTTCCATCCCGTTTCTTCCCCGCCTACCCTCTCTCTGCCTCCCTTCTCTTCCCCTGAGTCCTTTTGCATTCCCCTCCTCTGCCTTTCCCCACTCCCTCTCGCGTCTGCCCTGCCCCCCCCCCCCCACCCTTATGACTCCTCTCCATCCGTCGGTCCTCCCCCCCCCCTCCCACCAACACTTCATTTTTCCCTCATCTGTCCAGGTCCCCCCTGTCTGCCCACTTTTTAGTGCAGTGGTTCCAGTGAGTGTTAAGTGTTGTGCGTCTTTTCCGAAGTGTTGCGAACGGAAATTGTACTGTCACTGGGTGTGGTTTTTATATCTCTTGCGAACAGAAACCAGACTGTCGCCGTGTTTTTTTTTAATTGTCTGTCTGCTATTTTACCTGTCTGCTTCCTGTGTATTTTATTAGCATCATCAAGCCTTTGTTTTATGTTTTAACTTCCACAGTTTTCCGCCATTTTACGATTTAAGTCACCGTTTTTATTGCCTGCTTTTATTGTTTATTATCTTCTTCTTATGTTTTATAAATTCTGTAGGCTGAAGAGCGGCTTACTAAGCTGCTGCCAGCCCGCTCCACTCGTGGGTAATCGAAACTCAATAAAGGAAAAAAATACTGTTACCACTACTAAAATTACTATCACATCACTCGTTTTACACCCAAAAGAATTACAACTGAGAAACTACCAACTACAAATACCTTATGAGTGGCAATGACAAATTCTTTCTAATAGTCTTACCGTCAACATAAATGTTCTTGTTATACTGAAAAAATTAAATCCAGTAAGTGCAATCTCATCTGAATTGATTTGGTCAAGTAGTCTCTGCACCTGTTGAACAGAAACGTATCTTAGTGTAGGGTACCTGAAATGCAAAAACTGGAAAGTTAATGCTATTGCTTGTTCTTATCCACCAACTATGTGGAATATATTCATAATTATGTACCTCTACTCCATAGCTCTTTGGATGCACTAGGAAAAGAAGTCTTTTAGGCTCATGGCTCTTCTCATAGACTCTTGCAGCAGACAGCGAGACTGCACAAGTTCTGGCAACGAGGTAGGCGAATGACCAACATCGATACACCGTCTCCAGCATACTCGGATTCAAACTGTGAACAAAAGTAATCAGATTAGAAACTCAGTCCGATCATTGACCTCACTATATTCTCTTGAGACATACACCGACGGAAAAAAAAAGTGTTACACCATGAAAACCTTGATCGCACGCTACAAAACTGACATGGCACTATTTCCTTGCCTGTGGGATTTGTAGGTTAAAATTTCCTCCTTAGTTTATATTTAGTACAGAAAAAAATATTCCTACTTATGAAGGTGAGGCGAGAGCATGATGGCTATTGGATGTGACTAACTTCATTGAAACTCAACAGGTGGATGATAGTAGTGCGGCAGAGGACTATTTTCTGCTGCAGATTGCCTACATCAGGGGCGACCTTACATTCAGAGTCAAACCTATTGCCCAGCTCCATGTGTAAATACGAAGGTTGTAATTTAAATAATGGCCAACACTTCTGTGGAGACACTATGCAATGGAATCTACTATTGTCGCTGATAGCACACGTTGCTGACATACCTACCTTACATCTGAGCAAATGGACTAGCCCGTCCCACGACACCGGCGTGCCCACAATCGAGGGAAACAGTCACTTGTGAGCGAGCGGTCTAACGTAACGGTATCACTATGTTTTCGAAACGGGAACGACGGAGTTGGGTCAAGCTTGAATGTGCCAGAGTTCGTGCAGCACGACAGTGTCATCAAGGCCTTCAGGAGGCGTGCTACGAATCGGCGTTGCCGTACAGAACAGTGGCACGTTGGGTAAAAGCCTTCAACGAAGGTCGGCAAACTGTGGCAGACGTACATCGGCCAGGTCGTCCTAGCGTCTCTGAAGAAGAAGTGCATGCTGTTGCCACGTTAGTGGACAGTGATCGACGCCATACGATTCTGAGTTCGCCCACGAAACCGGATTAGCGCATACGACTGTGCTTCGCATCATGAAGGAACGCCAGGGCATGCGAAAAATTGCATCACGATGGGTTCAGCATGAATTGAAGGAAATGCAGAAATGGATGCGTTACGACGCTGCTCAGACGCACTTGGGGTGCTATGAGCGCGAGGGAGGGGCTTTCTTATGCCGTTTCGTAACACTGAATGACACATGGTCCACATCATACGAGCCAAAACTGCAACGCCAGTCCAACGAATGGCGTCATTATGGGTCGCCGCGAAAGTCGAAACTGCGTCAGAGCCCCAGTATGTTCAAAGGTATGGTGAATCTCGAGTACGACTGTGATGGTGTTATCCTAACGCATTACGTTCCTCCACAGCAGACCGTCAATGCACAGTATTACTGTTCGTTTTTGGAGCATCACCTGCGACCAGCTTTGCGAAAGAAGCTGCGACACCCATCATTTTGTACGGCAATGCGCGGGCGCATACAGTGCAAGCTTTGGCTGCTCTGTTCCGTCAGTGGGACTGGGAAGTACTGTACCATCCACCATACTCCCCAGACTTATTCCTTGTGACTTTGATTTGATTCCGAAGATGAAGGAACCACTTCGTGGCATTCGCTTCAAAACTGTTCCAGAGATTCGACAGGCAGTAGATCACTCCATTCGCACCATCGACGAACAGGCTCTGCTAACTGTATACTACGCCTTCCACATCGCTGGCAACGGGTTCTACACGACGCTGGTGACTACTTTGAAGGACAGTAACAGGTACAAACATGTAACTCTCTTGCATCGGTTGTGAATAAATAGTTGCCACTATTCAAGTTCCAACCTCCGTATATCTGCACAACATGTGCGAAAAAAGTCAAAAAAGTTTAAAAAAGTAGAGACAGGCGTAATCAAAAAAAACTTCTGTATTTATTTATTATTAATCCACAGCGTATGTGTACTGTGTAAATATAAATATCTACCTAGCATGTGCGTCATGTAAATAGAATAGTTTTTAAGTTTCACCTCCCTCTAGCTGTACAAGACTGATTAGTTTTTAAGTGTACACGGTCAATCAGAGTTACCATTCAACGTATGCTACTGAGACTGTGTAAATCAGTAGTAATAAGTAAAAGTATCTATGAATTAGTTTTTAGCGTAGATTTATAAAAAGATTGTAAATATTCTCATCCAGTGTAACTGGGAAAAAAGGTAAAAATATACTCAACCAATGTTACTATTGCAGCGTGTATGTGAAATAGCGTCTCTGCATTAAAATATCAGAGTCAAATTGTATTCAAATTGTATCTCAAGAACTCAACTGTACCTCAAGAACTGCACTGTATCTCAAGAACTGAATTGTATCTCAAATATCAAATAGTATCTGTATGAACTGAGTAAATGAACAAACTCGTTGCTATGTATCTTTGTTGTCGTTATTTACAAAAAAAACTATCCCCTACCGCATTGTGTTTATAAAGACGGTGCATGACACAAATGACATTAGTTTCTCTGAAGATGACTGCTATTAAGGAGGTGAAGTTTAAGATAGAAGATAGTAAAATATATGGAATGGTTGAATGTAATTACACCTATCGTGGTGCATCAATTGCCTTATGGAGCAGGAGGCACATGAATGTGTCAACTTCCAAAGACTTGTAGCAAACATGTCTAAAATTGCATCTCCTGTGTTCGAAGAAAACCACAGACATAGTATCTGGGCAACACTGTATGCTATCAAAGGTGGAACAGGGTGAAATCAGTAAGGCCCATCGGTACCGACCGGCCATCGTGTCATCCTCAACGACAGGCATCACTGGATGCGGATATGGAGGGGCATAACAGACATACACTCCTGGAAATGGAAAAAAGAACACATTGACACCGGTGTGTCAGACCCACCATACTTGCTCCGGACACTGCGAGAGGGCTGTACAAGCAATGATCACACGCACGGCACAGCGGACACACCAGGAACCGCGGTGTTGGTCGTCGAATGGCGCTAGCTGCGCAGCATTTGTGCACCGCCGCCGTCAGTGTCAGCCAGTTTGCCGTGGCATACGGAGCTCCATCGCAGTCTTTAACACTGGTAGCATGCCGCGACAGCGTGGACGTGAACCGTATGTGCAGTTGACGGACTTTGAGCGAGGGCATATAGTGGGCATGCGGGAGGCCGGGTGGACGTACCGCCGAATTGCTCAACACGTGGGGCGTGAGGTCTCCACAGTACATCGATGTTGTCGCCAGTGGTCGGCGGAAGGTGCACGTGCCCGTCGACCTGGGACCGGACCGCAGCGACGCACGGATGCACGCCAAGACCGTAGGATCCTACGCAGTGCCGTAGGGGACCGCACCGCCACTTCCCAGCAAATTAGGGACACTGTTGCTCCTGGGGTATCGGCGAGGACCATTCGCAACCGTCTCCATGAAGCTGGGCTACGGTCCCGCACACCGTTAGGCCGTCTTCCGCTCACGCCCCAACATCGTGCAGCCCGCCTCCAGTGGTGTCGCGACAGGCGTGAATGGAGGGACGAATGGAGACGTGTCGTCTTCAGCGATGAGAGTCGCTTCTGCCTTTGGCCAATGATGGTCGTATGCGTGTTTGGCGCCGTGCAGGTGAGCGCCACAATCAGGACTGCATACGACCGAGGCACACAGGGCCAACACCCGGCATCATGGTGTGGGGAGCGATCTCCTACACTGGCCGTACACCACTGGTGATCGTCGAGGGGACACTGAATAGTGCACGGTACATCCAAACCGTCATCGAACCCATCGTTCTACCATTCCTAGACCGGCAAGGGAACTTGCTGTTCCAACAGGACAATGCACGTCCGCATGTATCCCGTGCCACCCAACGTGCTCTAGAAGGTGTAAGTCAACTACCCTGGCCAGCAGGATCTCCGGATCTGTCCCCCATTGAGCATGTTTGCGACTGGATGAAGCGTCGTCTCACGCGGTCTGCACGTCCAGCACGAACGCTGGTCCAACTGAGGCGCCAGGTGGAAATGGCATGGCAAGCCGTTCCACAGGACTACATCCAGCATCTCTACGATCGTCTCCATGGGAGAATAGCAGCCTGCATTGCTGCGAAAGGTGGATATACACTGTACTAGTGCCGACATTGTGCATGCTCTGTTGCCTGTGTCTATGTGCCTGTGGTTCTGTCAGCGTGATCATTTGATGTATCTGACCCCAGGAATGTGTCAATAAAGTTTCCCCTTCCTGGGACAATGAATTCACGGTGTTCTTATTTCAATTTCCAGGAGTGTATTATAAGCTAAAAGTTCATTTACTTCTCATTCAAATTAAAAGTAATTTTACATTTTCATCAGCACACACAGCAACACGATTTTCACACATCTTCTTGAGTCGATGGAGAGCTGGACACCCATAGAATTCCAAGTCTTGAATAGCACCAGACTGGAAGATTCGATGCATCCGTCTCTCCGCCCGCCTGGAAGGTGAGTGATCGCTGCCCTTCCTTCCTCTGATTGAACTGTCCACAGAGACCAGAGGGTATGCGATGGTGTAGGGGCCGGCGCTGCAGTGGTTGCAAGTGATTCCACCATCTCTCACACAGCCACGAGAGGTGGTTTGCACTGAGGTGCATGCTGCTCAGGCTCGTGTTTCACTTCTGCCTCCACACTCTAGGTACCTGTGCCACAGCTAGATATTGTGGTACTGGTGGTAACTATAGTGCCTCAGTAACACACGAATAACGAAAAAAAAATTAAGGAGAACGCTCAAGATTTTTTTAAGTATATGCTATAAACAAATAAAAACATTTCATACATATTTTACACACTGGGTCCAAGAACTGAGCAGCTCAGTTGGTCGTTTTGGTAGTTCTCCCACCCAATTCTGTATTTCCTCCTCCTCATCCAAAAGGACAAAATAGTGATGCCTTTCAGCATTCTCAGGAACCGCCATCTCATGCTTCCACTCCGGTACTTCACCCTCTCCTTGCAGCTCTCTATCTTGTTCGCCGACGTTGCCAACAACAGTAAGATGTAGAACGTAATCATTTCTTGAAATTGTTAGACATGTACAGACAATCATACAGGAAATCGTATTCTTTAGCTCCTGAAATACAAACAAAAAATCATATTCTCTAGTTCATTGAAATTACTTATATATAAAACACAGAGACTGAATTTAAAAATCGTATTCTGCTGCTTAAAAGGCTGAATCAACGGCACCTGCTTTCGGCCTCAAACACCTTGATAGAAATACCTAGGAAAGCAAATAATATGTCTCAGACAACTCAACGCAACGTGTTACGAAAAATAAATGTAGAACATCACATCCACAGTACTTTATGTTAAAAACATTTCTTTACCAGCTACATTTTATGACAAAAAATAAATAAATGCACTTATGTTATCGCTGCGCCGACTCGATTATTATTCCTGGAGGCAGCTGCTGCAATAGTCTCTCAGCCTCCAGCTGCTGATCTACAGTAGATCAACCAACATCTTCGGGATGAATGCTGAAACGACAACAAACAAAAAGGAGGACTGTAATACCAGCTACCCAATACAAATTCGCCACACACTAAAATTACAGCAGCAGTCTGTTCAAAAGCTCGGTAATACGGAGGTGTGCCTCTACCGACTACGACATAAACGGTTGCTATGAGGGATACTAAAATGAGGGTACATTGAATGAATGGAACGATTAACTTACATGGCAGGCTGTCCTGGCGAAGGCGTTTGCTGCTGCTACCCCAGCTGATGCTGTCGTTGAAATTTCAGCGGTTTATTTCTTTCAAAAAATAAATAAATAAATAAAAACTGATGCAGGAATACACAAGCAACCACACAGGCCAACTGACGATGGCAGAATGAGAGCGACTGCACCACGATGAGGGTTTATATAACGTCTACTCCACCCGCCATTTTACCCAGGGGGCCAATAGGAGTGCAGCATTCCTCCCATCTGCTGACGAATGCTGGTCTGTGCATCGAGGACAATTTGGTGCTGGTCTGGCAGCCACAGATTTCGTGCGCTTTTGTATGCGAGTTCTGGTGCACTCTAGAAATACTGACTTTTTCTGCTGATCCGTTCTATGTGCTGGACACACACGGCGACCCAACCAGAGAGCGCACTTCCGTCCGGTTGCTGCTTCACTCTGTGGTGAGCTGCGGCCACTGATGAACGCGTCGCTTCACTCGTCCCAGGTTTTGCACTAACAAACTATCGTGCTACTGTATTTAACAATATTTTTACGTGATGTAGAATCGTCTTTAGAGTTTCAGTTTCGAGGTGGTTTATTTGCACTCATTTATTTTAGTTTCAATTTATAAACAATATTCGCATGCGACGTATTTTCGAGTGTATTTGGGTTCACTTATTTTTATGTGAAATATTTCTGTTCCACGTGCTCCTGGGAAGGCTGCTATGCTGCTCACGAGCGGCGACAAGACGTTGGTACCAGAACTAAACACTTGAGAGAGCCACCATGCATTCCAAGACACCTGGCTGTGACTCGGTGTGCCACAACTTCCAGCACACTTTCCAGCTACAGTGCAGTATTTTGTGTGCAAATGCATTTGAAACAAATTATTTAAAGCAAGATCTGCAAACATACTGGGACATCAAACACTGTACCTAATTTATTTACGTGCGCAAATGGGACCGCTGGTTGTGCAGCAGTCAACAGCGGTCAGAGGAATAATTGACGTAGGTCGCGCATGGCGTACAGCACGTGCTTCGCGACTGAAAGATTTTTAGCGGTTTGATTACATGCGGTGAGTTATGTCGACAGTATTCCTTGTGTGTTCGAAATTTAAAAAAAGCGATTGATGTAATTGATTCTTTATCGATGTATTCTGCAAGACCTGCATCTTCCCAAACAGCAGAGACTGATGAGCAAGAGAGATCCAACCAGTGCAAATTGAAGCAATTCTATAGGCAAACAGTTTACCCTCTTCAATGTAACTGAACTTCCTGTTCTGAGTTCCCTCCTCCTCAGCACAGACCCACCAATTTCCAGGTGAGGGAGGGGACTGGGAGGGCTGGAGGATTTGCTAGAGGGGGAGGGATTAATGAATTGATCAATTCGATTAATTAGTCAGTCAAAATGGTCGACTGGGAGGGGCTATTCGAATAACTCAGGCCTGAAAGTGCACCTGTATCAGTGAGAGTGATGAGGGACAGGGGACCGTTGGAGGTTTGCAGAAGGGTGGGGGAGGGAAGAGGAGGGGGAGGCCAGGGGTGGGCCCGATTAATTAATTATTTTGATACCAATTTGATATAAAGTGGCTTATAACAAGAGAATAAAAAGAGAACAATAGGTTAAGGGCTGACCTGGAGCAGAATAATAGGTTTGCCCCTGAATATATGCTTGCCCTCTATGTAGGGAACCTACACTGAGAAACTGTTCTCGTTCTCTATTTGCTCCACTACTGAGGATGTGCACTGAGGTCGAATCTTTGTTCTGGGGGACATGGGAGCATCATACCGACATATTGCACAGACGATTGCCTAAAATAAAAGGAGTTGGATTCAGGTTAGCAGTGTGGCGAGTAGATGGAGGACAACACTTAAAATGCAAGCAGAAGTTACAGGCACAGCGTCACCAGGAGTCGTTGGGAAAAGATTACTGGAGGCTGGGTGAGATCTCGAGCTGCCGCGCATCGTTCCCCATTGACACCTGACCACAGACAACAGGGACTTGCATGGTATAGAGATAGGACTGGGATATTGAGGGTCGCCCTGTGATGTTCAGCGACGAATCTCTCTTCAGATTGTGGTTGTCAGTTCCACGCCATCGTGTCCATAGGCGACATGGTGGAGAATCACAGGAAGCAGCGATTCTCCAGAACCATAGCTCTCCAACTCCTGGAATCATTGTGTGGAAAGCTATTGGCTGTGACACTATGACCGATTTGAAAATCCTTTAAGATTGACTGAATGCTATGCAGTGTGTGCCGAGAATAACAGACCCTGTTCTTGTACCCTTCACGACTAGGGTATTGCAAGACGCCAGAATGTACAGAAGTACGAAATAATGCACAGCAGACCGCAGATGTAAATAAAAATCTTGTAACAATTTACAACACTAAAATGTGGTTATCCAATGGACGACCTTCATGTACGGGGGATACCAGAAATATTTTTGAAAGCTCTGTAGGTGGCTTTCTCATGCCGTAACAAGAAAAAAGTCCACATAGAAATTTGTCTAAAAATTATTCGTATCTCTAAGTTATTACTGAAATTTTAAATGCCACGACCGTTGTGCCCAGTAATTAGTACTCATGTGTTACATAATATTGTAGTGTAGGCGCGATTCAATCGACTGTTACACCATTGTGACGTCGATAGTGACACGTTCCTTCAGATGCATATTTTCATTTGACATTTATGTACATTTGAAAGTAATCTGTCTCCAACGTTTCACGCTTACAGTATGAGTGAGTCGCTTGGTACGTTTTTCGTTTAACAAGGTGTTAACAAGGTGTTTGCATTGTGAACATTGTGAACAGACACATATGATTGCATGTACGGCCGTGCAGCTCGCTATGGGCGAGGGGCCACACAATCCCATCAAGACATGATTCCTGACAAAAGGCAGCCGAGACAGGCAGCCTTTGCTAGTTTATCGACATTCTGTTGCACCAGCTGCTAATCCAGTTCTTGTGTCTTTAGTACTGGTTACAACGGAGATGAAACAACAAATTTTTACAGCCTACTTTTGTGGGGTTGTGAAAAAGCTAATGATACAATTCAGGCCACATACTAGTTCAGTTTAAGGTTAATGTGTGAGTTGAAACTGTTCGTGACTGCAAGGTAGGTCCAAATACAGAATGTTCAAAAAAAGCGTCTAAAACTTTGAGAGGCGGTAGTACTCACCGAAACAAGAAAAATAAGTCCAATAAACATGGGTGTGAAAACGCGTGCTTTCCGAGATTAACACTTGTTTGTAGGAAGGGCTGTGCTACGTTTGATTGCGGATATTAGCTCAGCCGTTGCATTGGCGCTCCGTCAGATGTTTCGGCAGGATATTATGATGTCTTACTCACAGCATTCTTCCTACCATTAGGTGGTCTGCAATCAGTTGTGTGGTTCGAATCGTGTTGTAGACTACGTTAGTTTTTGTTGTGTTTGTCTCCCTTATTGTACAGTACCGTCAACCCTGAGTACGTATCATGGTGATTTCCTTTCTTCCAAACGAGAATTCACTTATGTGTTGACTGTTAGTGCAATGTTTGTAAGTACAAATGGTATAATACATTCACATTTTCTCCCTTCCACTACTTGTTAAAAGTAGAAGCCTACTCCTCGACGAGTGAAATGGCGGATATGATATTCTGCTACGGTTTAGCAAGCGAACGTATCCTGCCAGTCCGTGCCCTCTACGCTGAAAAACATCAACAGCGCAGAGCGCCCTCTGATAAGCTGTTCGGCAAACTTTTCCAGCATCTGAGGTACACGGGTACCCTTGCATGCCTGATATGGAGGACCGTGTGCCACGTTCGGTGGAAGAAACCCCTGGGACCACTGTGCGACGATTAGCAATAGCAGAAGGCGTGTCTCATTTACTTATCTGGGGAGTACTTCATGAACAATTGCTGTACCCATATCATGTACAGCACTTTCAGGCCCCAGGGCTACGGGATCATCATGGCAGACAGCGGTTCTGTCAATCGTTGTTTCAGAAGCGTGCCACAGATCCACTGTTCAGATCCAAGATTTTATTTGCCGATGAGGCAGTGATCGCAAGAGGTGGTGTTGTGAATTTTCGTAACCAGCATGTATGGGCATATGCAAATCCCCGAGAAATTCAGGAAATAATACCGATTCTAAATCAACGTATGGGCAGGCGTACTTGGCGACGGATTAATAGGGCCATACCACAAGGGTTAACTGATTACCTGGGGCGCATTATTTGTGATGTGTTGGTGAATGTGCCAACACCTTGTAGATAGAGGAGGCCGAAATGCACGCTATCTAACGCAGACGGGCGTGAATTCTGGAACAGGATATGTAGTGAATTCTAATAAGAAAAGTATGCAGCTCCTCTAATACTTAACTTTTATTTATCCTTGTTGTGAATACAGCATTCTTGATGAGACATTTCATACGATAACTATCAAACTATGTAAGGCTAATGGCGCCTTGCTAAGTCGTAGCCATTAACTTAGCTGAAGGCTATTCTGTCTCTCGGCAAATGAGAGCAAAGGCTTCGTCCGTATAGGCGCTAGCAACGTCGTCGTACAACTGGGGCGAGTTCTCGTACGTCTCTCGAGACCTGCCGTGTGGTGGCGCTCGGTCTGCGATCACACAGTGGCGACACGCGGGTCCGACATGTACTAATGGACCGCGGCCGA
This sequence comes from Schistocerca nitens, assembly GCF_023898315.1. Lineage (NCBI taxonomy): Eukaryota > Metazoa > Arthropoda > Insecta > Orthoptera > Acrididae > Schistocerca > Schistocerca nitens. The sequence goes on along the minus strand of NC_064615.1, from coordinate 680,700,407 downwards.
TTTAAGCTACCACCTAGCAAGTGTGGTGTCTGGCAGTGACACCACAATTTGGACTTTCTCATTAATGTGTTGCCTACCTTGCTGGAGGCTCTACAACAACGAATACAAACGTGGCTCATACATGACAGCGCACCAGCACACTTTCGTCACAATGTGTGCGAACATAGAGGGGGTGGGGGTGGGGGGGGGGGAGGTGGAGCACAAAAAATGGTTCAAATGGCTCTGAGCACTACGCGACTTAACTTCTGAGGTCATCAGTCGCCTAGAACTCAGAACTAATTAAACCTAACTAACCTAAGGACATCACACACATCCAAGCCCGAGGCAGGATTCGAACCTGCGACCGGGTGGAGCACACCTTGGCCTGCTTGTTCCCCAGATCTCAATTCCTACAGTATTGGTTATGGGGGCACTTGAACGAATTGGTCTACACCAGGCCAATCAATGTTGTGAGTACACTATAGGATAGCTTTTTTAATACTTGCCAGTAGGTACAACAATAACCGGAAATATTTCAAAGAGTGCGTCGTTCCTTACGCCACGTTGAACACCTCCTGTAAACACGTGTTTATCGTAGAAAGTTTGCATTTCCGGATCCATGTTTATTGGACTAATTTTTTCTTGTTTATGCTACCATCTCTCAAAGTATTCGACACGTTTTTTGAACAACCTGTACACTCCCGGCAAGTCTTTCAGATGTTGTCCAAGAGGACCTCATTCACTCTTCCAGGCTTCGTACAGGATGCGTTCCTGTAGATAGAAGGAGTGATTTATGTACTATTAGTTTCCAGCACATTTCGTTCGCAAATATCGATATGTATAAAAAATAATGGGGTTTAAGGTTTTAACATCCCTTCGTTGTTCTAGCTGCAATGTATGAAACCTTCCATGACAGATATATATGTACAGGAGGACCAGTTCCTTGACCTAGAATTTCCCTCTGACCTCAATCAGTTGGTTTATTATCTATGGACAAATCTAAAACTATTGGTTTTCCATCAGAGTGCCACAGAAGTGCGCAAAACCAGCGACACCGTCCTGGTAGGTTCAGAGGGCGTGACAGTCCATGATCCTACAAGTGCTGCGTGCGTGGAAGCAAGCAAGGACGTTTTTGAAGCTTTTTGTGTGTGCCCGGCTTGAATACTTTGTAACGCGTTCTTTCGTTAATAACCAAAAACAACGGATTTCAGAGCATACGTTTTCTTTACTGGTTTTCTTGTTTTGGTGTGAAATACACGTCCGAAGTTTGCAAGAGTACATCTGAGGCATCTAGTATAATTATGCCTCTATGTTTGATAAATATTGTGAAATTCGTGGGACACTTACGAGAGACTGTTGAGGAGCTGATAGCAAATGAAGTAGAGATTAGTTGTGAATGACAGCAGAACGATTTTGTTGATACGCGCATTCGTGGCGTGGGCGAGGTGTGCCAGGCTGCAGTAATTCTCACGGATGCGCTGCCAAATTTTCTGTGGCACAGCCTGCAAAAGCGGACAACACTATTTTAAGTGCACCTAGCAAGACATCACAAAATAGGAACATCAATTTTAACAAACGATATAGAAAATTTTTTATTTCTTTAAAGTACTAATTCAGTTTGCTGCAAAGATCGAGTCACATTCGTCGACATTTGTAACTTAACCTGTAAGGTACATGCGTAATTTCAGTAAAGTGAGCTACACTGTATTTTATTGTGACAAAACACTAATACAGATTAGCGACATTTAATTTGAGGTTGTATTTTGCATTGCATCAAGTGGGTAAAAAGATCAAATGACAGTAGTGTATGGTGCCAACAAGATGGCCAACTCTGCCGTATATACTGATTGACTGTTTCATTTAAAATGGCAGTAAAGTACTGTGTTGCGATTCTGAGAGCAAGATGTGTGAGTGAGTGTTTGTGTGTGTGCTGATGAATCTGTGTGGGTTCTATGAACGATGTGTGCGTTTTGTAAAAACTTACAAAGGAGCTCGTCGTTGCCGATCCTCTCGCCAAGCCGTGCATATGGGCAACCCGTAGATCAGATGTCAGTTTGTGCCTAAAGAGTGGGCCGCGCGGTTTGAGGCGCCTATCTCGGATTGCGCGGCCCCTCCCGCCGGAGGTTCGAGTCCTCAAAAAAAAATGGTTCAAATGGCTCTGAGCACTATGGGACTCAACTGCTGAGGTCATAAGTCCCCTAGAACTTAGAACTACTTAAACCTAACTAACCTAAGGACAACACACACATCCATGCCCGAGGCAGGATTCGAACCTGCGACCGTATCGGTCGCGCGGTTCCAGACTGTAGCGCCAGAACCGCTCGGCCACCAGCGGCTGGCTGTTTTTTCTTTTTTTTTTTCGAGTCCTCCCTCGGGTATGGGTGTGTGTATTGTTCTTAGCATAAGTTAGTTTTTAAGTAGTATTTAAGTCTAGAGACCGATGAGATCAGCAGTTTGGTCCCTTAGGAATTCACACACATTTGAACATTTTGCCCAAAGAGTGGACTTGTCTCCTACCATCCAACCACCTCTTCTGGGTATTTCTCTTTTTTTGCCAGGCGCTGTAGGTTACGTGAGTTAGTTTGTAAGGTGTCAGGCCAATCCAACACCTTCCATGAAAACCCTGACATGATAAGCAAATCTAGTAGTATGTCACATAGCTCCGAATAAATCGTGACATTAAATTAACCAAAGTAATACGAGTAACGAGTGAGCAAATGGAATACCACAGACTAACACAAGAATGCCTAAATGCATGTCATACGTTCCCACCGTGAGACATACGCAGTTCCGAGGGGAGAAACGAGAACAGAAGCCGAGAGCAGAACCGTGTCAAGCTGGAAGGCCCTACGATAAGGGACGGACGGACAACCACGTCGCCAGCTAACCGCTAGGACACCACCTGCAACTTTTAGCGTGAGACTTTTTTGCGTCTCTGTTACGTCAAGACCACCCCCCAGCCAATGTTAAAAGCTAGAGCCCTCCAGGAGAACAGTATAGATCTTACGATAACACAAAAAGGGCTACACCACCCGCAAGTTTTAGCGTGAGACTTTTCGCGTCTCTGTTACGTTAGGACCACCCCCCAGCCCATGTTAAAAGATAGAGCCCTCCAAAAGAACAGTATAGATGTTACGATAACACTAAAGGAACACACCAGCCGCAAGTTTTAGCGTGAGACTTTTTCGCGTCTCTGTTACGTTGCAAACTTTAAAAACATTGCCCCACCACGAAAAGTATAACGTTTCTCATTGGATAGGCAGAATTTTTGTAGGCGGAGCTTAAGGTTAACATTGAGACCCTGATTGGTCAGATGAAAACACAGCCAGATAGTTTTTTTTTTAAACCAACTTCGGTAAATTGTAGTAAGGAGAAGTTAGAAAAGAGTTGCTTCCAAGACAGCGAGGTGAGCGGAGCTGTGCTGCCAGCCGACCCCTGACGAACACCGACAAGGTAATGAACGCACGCGATACCGCATTTTTGAGCGCATAAGGCTTCACTCAGAACTGCAGAAGTCTCATCTGTTACATCCCCTTTTTGCGTAATACTAGTGTCGATCGTCAATTAAAGCTCATGGTGTTCACATTTGCCACTTGAAGTAAGAATCTGAAACGCGATGATTTTTCTGTTATATAGTTATTGAGAAGCCACATCAGCCACTGTAATTTACGACAAGTTAGATAAGTAATTAAAGATGATTGAGGGTCACTGTAGGCCGTTTGATAGTTTTCTCTTTTGTGAAACTTAATTTAAACCTAGATTATAGATGTGATATGGCATAGGTCATCCTTCGATCCATTGTAGAACTTGGAAACCCATTCAGGGAATATTCGTTCACATTTTTGTTGAACGCAGTTGGTTTTTACCATCCTGTATTAAAACATTTCCTTTTATCAATAGTGCAATTTATATACGATGTTTAGTGAGTAGAATAAAATTTCCAATGGTAAACTTAACTGCTTTTTCGACGTTATTTTACCAGCTAACTAAAAATAGGAAAGCCTTGAACCCCTTCCACTAAATTTAGTTAGTATTAAGCTTCTTTTACAGGGAGTGCAGTTGAGCTGACGCTGAAATCATTAAGTATTTGGTTATATCATCGCTAGTCTCACTGAACTCTTCTGAATTCTACATGTCACGTGTGGTCTGGCGTCTCCTTACCAGCAACAGGTCCCATGTTCAAACTAGTCAATTCCCTAAAAAACACACTCAGAGTGTCGTTGCGCGGAAGTGGTAGGGAGACACGATATAGAACAAACAGACACCATGCAGAATGTTTAGAAAATGGCGACCCTGCAAGGATGGTAAAATACCATGATTGAAGGTCGACCACATGCCTAACTAGGTCAGAAAAATATCCTACTGAAAAATTTTTGTAGTAAAAATTTTTTTTGTTAAAGTTATACATAGTCGAAAACAGTAGCTGCAGCGATAGATAATAAAAGTATTCATGAAAAAGTGAGTCTGGCAGAGACAATAGCATAATTAAGTTATGAATTTTAATATTGTTAGAATTAAGTTTTCTCTCCAATGCAAGCGCACAGGTGGCGGATACATCGTTGACAAGTTGGTTCTGACCCAACAAGTAAGTGAATGGATTGTCAGTCTTGGTAGTGTCAAATCGTGTGAACAAAAAGTTTATGAAACGCGTGAGATCGTATGAGCGCATGTTGACTCGAAGTAGGCGCGTGAATTGCTTTTAAAACAGAAAATAAGGGATTCGGAAAGATTAGCAATGGCAGATCGAGACCTTGACAGAATTGAGGTAGAGACCCAGCATGAAAATGGACAGAGAATAGAGGACAGTACAACAGACGATGCAGTATCGCGAGAAATAGGACATATAACGCACCATAACGAGGATAATGTACGTCAATGCATAGAAAACGTAAGTCAGCATACGACAGAGGAGCAGGAAAGTAGAGAGACAGTCGATGAGGATTCTAACTTGCGTCTTGAATACGTAGAACCCATAGTACAAGTAATCAGAGCTCCCTCACCACAGAGTACACGGAATTCGAGCAGAAACGTGTCACCGCACAGTTCAATGCAATCGGTTGCAAACCAACACTTGGGCGAAAACACAGAGCGTAGGACGTCGGAAGAAAAAGCAATAGGACCCACCAATCTGGCAGAATTATTACAACAAATTACGGAATCCATGACAAGACAAAATAAAGAAATTGCGAACCAAATTAAAATTCAGAATGCAGAAACTACGAGACAAATGCGTGAGATTAAAGAACAAAACAAAAAAATTCAGTTACACCTAAGTCATATTGAAGACGAGGCAAAAGAATCTCGAGAAGTGATAGGAAACTTAATAACAGGTCACAATCAATTGAGAACAGACATTGACAAGATACAAGTGGACGTACAAACATTGCGTAATGACACTCAGGACGAGATCAAAACATTACGTAACAACACCCAGGGAGAAGTCAAGAAACTAGAGAAACAGATAAACGTAATTACTAGACAAGCAGCAGGTACAGCGCGTGAAATTGTTGAAAACAGTGTGTTACACAAACGTATCACGAAAGCAGCGCTGAAAAGATATGATAACCGCATAGTCAAAATAGAAGCGCAAACGAAGCGACAATTTCAGAAATTGCGAACAGAGTTGTTGCAAACCATTGAAGAGCGTAGTGAACAGGATCGAACAAGCACAGAGTCTGCAACCACATCCATATCTGTAACAGCACCGGAAAAACAAGCAATTAACGAAGATATTACACATTTGCGATTCCAGTCACAGGCGGAAAGTAACATACGTGAAATCAGACAGCCTGCACAGCAACGAACACGTTTCGAAATTCTTGATGAACAAACGTCATCACAAACACATGCGGAACCAAAAATGTATGTTTCAAGACAGTTTGGATCGTGCAATGAAGCAGCAAGGTTAGCCAGACAAGATACCCAACCAATACGTGACAATGGGAAGCCAGGTCGCGAAGAGTACAGTGCAATGCATTCAGCTACACGTTCACAACCGATGGAAGAAAATTATTGCGTACCACTCCAACGATACTACGCAAGGGTAGGCGAAAGTTACAGTGGACAATATCCAATGGATCTACCACAACCGGAAAGAACGACGGGAGAAATGATCAGAAACAAAAGTGGCGAAGAATCGCGAATTTCATATGGAACTATGACGAAGTACGACAACGATCATTTCATCACAGTCAGAAAATTTCAACACTTTCGAGAAGGAAACTCATTACATCCACGAACTTTTATTGATCAATTCCGAGTAGGATTACCAGAGCACTGGGCGCTAGCACACAAATTAGACTTTATATGTGCACACATGTCAGGAACAGTAGCAGAAACCATGCAGAATGTTGCAGCGACATTCCGATCGTACTATGGGGCGGCGGTGGAATTTATTGTTATATAAAATGTTTTAATTATTTATGCTGCCTTTTGCCGTTCTCAACACTGGCTCTCTAACTACAATATTGGCAACCGAAAGTGATTAGCAAAACGTGAAGCCTGTAATTAGAATTCCTAGTGCCCACTTCATCTGAGAAACACACTTATAGCTGCAGCTTATAGCTATAGGAGATTGTCTGGGATTCATAATCAAACAACGATTTTCTAAAAATTCTCTGTATTCTGAAAGTCACAGATGAAAAAAAAAGGATCCACACAATCTGACTAACAGAGCAGTTCAGAGTCTAAAGCGCTGATGCAACTATAACTGTCCAAATTAAATGTTTAAGTGAATGCTCGCCATAATTTGATGATAATGCTCATCAAACGCCACGCTAAATAATGGTAGAATGTTTGTCCCGCGGCGGCACGTGAAAATACGACATACGCAAACTGAAGATCGATGATTAAAGTCATCCCAGAATTAACACTTCACTCGAAAATGATTTCATGGTTACGCGTATCCCGAGTAGCTTAATACGGCATCCGAGGCTGTTTATAGCAATGATACCGACGCGACGCGACTCCCGACACAGATGGTGTGCTATTCAGCGTCTGGAGAGAACTGGGGCCTTGCTTCCTCTCGCAGCGTTCTTATATATAAAGCCGCGGTGCGGACGGCTAAGGGAACGCCCGATCAAATCGGCTCTCCCGACTAGCCGCTGGGCTAGTAATGCACCACTTTACTTAATCTATCTTGTTTCCTTAATTTTTAAGACAAAAACCAGAAAATTATGAATTTCAACAAAAATCTTAATTTGTGAGATCCAAAGTACTGTTTCTATTAAATTATTATGGAAAAGGAATCTAAATATAAATTTTTAAGTCTCTAGCTCTTTTCTGTTGCGCCAATGATTTTTTCAGAAAAACGTCCAAATTTCGAAAATGGTTAAAGTTATCGAACTGATATTCAACACATGTTAATTTAGTATTACTCCTGACATGCTAGAACCGTTTCAGGTTATTCACTTGGTTTTTAAAGTATTGCGCAACATTTATGACGTCAGAGCTAGTTACAGCGGACTGGCTGGCACATAATGGAAAGACTGATGTGAATTTACTACGGCGTGAGTAGGCTGCTTCCCTACAGTACGAAGATTTCAGAGAGAAGTTTCTCTCACGATATTGGTCCAGCGAAGCACAGAACAGAGTGAAGTACGAATTATTACAGAACCCATATTTTGAAAATTCAGGAGAGAAGAGTCCCGTGAAATTTTTCGAATTAATGGCAAAGAAAAATCAATGCTTAGATGTACCATACAGTGACGGAGAGTTGATAAAATTATGCGCGATGAAGCTACCATTGAAATACCAGCAATCATTAGTAGGTCGCGGAGGCAATGACGTCGAAGCATTTAAAGGTATTCTAAGGGAACTAGAGTTCATATTTTCGGAAGGTGACGCAAGAAAAAGACGAAGCGCACGTGAAAATGAAAGCAAAAATCTGTGGAATCCACAAGACACAGTACGAAGAAACAATAATTATGAACCATGTGATAACTTAGCACCAAGAAACGACAATAGATTTCAACAAAGAACCGGTTATGGATTTAGAAGAGAATATGGCAATAACTATAATTCACCCAGGAACGGCAACAACTATTACAGAGGGAATAACAACAACCAGAACGGGTACTGGAGAACCAATAGACCGTCAAATTATCAACAAAGAAACCACTATCAACAAGCTGAACAAGAAAAGAGACTACAGATAGAAGAAGTGGAGGTAAGACCACCAAACCCCGATAAACGTTCGAATTGAGAGCTAAGCGCCCATGCCAAAGAGAATGACGCACCGACCCAGGACAATTGCAGCACCTTGAACAGAGAAGTAAAAATCTTATCACGAGAAGAGAAGAAGGAAGAAACAAATCTGCAGGGACCAGATGAAAACGAAGACAGGAAAATAACAATATCATGTTGGGACGAAATTAATTGGGAGAATACTGGAGGAGGAGGAGATTAGTATTTAACGTCCCGACGACAACAAGGTCATTAGAGACGGAGCGCAAGCTCGGGTGAGGGAAGGATGGGGAAGGAAATCGGCTGTGCCCTTTCAAAGGAACCATCCCGGCATTTGCCTGAAGCAATTTAGGGAAATCACGGAAAACCTAAATCAGGATGGCCGGAGACGGGATTGAACTGTCGTCCTCCCGAATGCGAGTCCAGTGTGCTAACCAGTGCGCCACCTCGCTCGGTGGGAGAATACTGACGAGGAAGATGAATTACCAGAGGCATGCACAACGAATGTAGGAGGAAAGGACGAAGTAATGAGTATTGCAGAGCTATTTGAGATGGAAACCAGGGAAAGCGAATTCAATGAGGATAATGCGCAGTCGACAGAAGTTGAAAATAAGTTACGAGTGGGCACGCAACCCAACGTATATAATGAAGGAAGTTATAAAGCGATAATTAGAGCATTTAGATGCGATTATGTGGAAGTAGCGATGAAGAAGGAGAAGATAGACGAGGATGAGGAAAAAGTAGAGGATGTTGATGAAAGCGTAAATGAAGGAAGAAATAGAGAAGAGGAAATAAAAGAGAGAGAAGTAGCAGTCGAAGCTTATCCTACAGAAAGTTCGAATTCACAAGGGAAATTCCTGAAAAGACTCATGTATGATTCAGTGGAGGATTCGTTGATGCAAGAAGAAGAACAGAACCAACCCTTTCAAATTCAACCAATTGTGAAGGCCATGGTAAAACACATCCCAGTCAATATTGCAATTGATAGCGGAAGTGAACTGACTGCAATCTCAGAAAAATTATTCATGCAGTGTAATGCCAATGAGGAATTGCCAGTTCTGAAAACACGTAAGATTAAAGTAAGAGGTCCTATTAGAAACAATGCTGCAGAAGTTACGAGACAAACAAGGTTAACTCTTTCGTGCCAAGGTCAATAGATCAAAGCCAACTTCGTGATTATACCTAAACTAACTGTAGATTTGATTATAGGTGCAGATTTTTTAAATGAGAGACGAGCGATAATAGATATGGGGAAAGGTAGCGTAACATTCGGGAATGTCACACTTCTCTTTGAGCAAAAGCTAAAATTAGAAGAAATACCAGTTATAAACAAACAATTAAGAATGACGCGAGATAAAGAGGATGAAGAATTAGAATGGTATGCACAAAAGGGGGAATCGCCTCAACTCATGTTAGAAGTCCATAAAGAAATCGACGAAAAATTGCAAGAAGTTCAAGGTATTTCGTAACACAGTAAAAGAGAATTATAGGGTATTTTATGAGATAAAGCAGAGGTATTTTTACCTAAGACTGGCAGTATTAAACACTTTCAGTACAAGTTTGAAGATTAATTTTATTACTGGTAAATAATCAGCACAATATTTCAAGACTATGTTGCAGAAAAGATCGTCTGGAGAAAGAAGAATGAAGAGAGAGTAAGGTGGGAAAAAGAAAGTAGTTTCAATAAAAACAAAAACAAAAATAACACCAATAGTACCATAGATTAAGGTGAAGGGATAAAACGTAGATAGTCTAACAGCATGAAATACTAAAATGCTATACACCACGACACTACACAAAAAATAATAAAACGAATTTGAGGATTTTTGTTGAAGTTAAGATTCAAAATATCTTAGAATTGTAACATGGAAAGGGCGCCGAAATTTGTAAAGCTTTTTAAGAAGGCGCAAAACAATGTAGGTAGTAGACATATGTTAGATGACTATAAGTAAAACTTTTTGTATGAACCATTGTAAAAACTCCAGCAAGGACGAGATGCAACAACCCACAAGTTGCAACGCGAGAAGCATCAAGAAAGAAAAGGACGTAATTAGCAAGACACGATTCCTACAAGGCAGAAGCGTTGAGAGAAGGGAAAGGACAGCGAGACCAACAGAAGGCCCTTGTAACTGAAGTGGGCAATAAATTTGACTGCTAGGCGGAACCCTGCTGGAACGGAACACGGAGCCACACAGTGACGGAACCCTGCAGAGACGCGACGGGGCGCCGAACGCCGCCAGGATTGCAAAAAACGGCCCTACGAGAAGACCACTTGGGCAAGCCACCACTGGCAAAAAATATTTGCAAAAGTCACACTACCGCTATTAAACAGCACACTGATGCACGAAACTGAAGCAAACAGCCACAAAGTAAAAATGACATGTCCAAACCATTTATCAAACTGTTACTAAGAGGAGAACTTCAAAGCGACTAGTTATCAATAAATATTTCCATATCCTGCCCAGAGAAGAACCAAGAATCAAGTAAGAAGCAGAGAAAAAGCAGGAAGGACAGAAGTTGAATATTCGCAAGATTGAGACCAAGAAAGAAGATGGGTGAAGAATAGACGACATACCTTCCCAAATCCCTAACCTATTGTAAACTAATCGTCTGCAAAGTATTACAACGAAAATCGACCGCTTTCAGCGACACATAACGATGACTTTTACGCATACAAAGCCAGTAAACCATGAGATTCTGCACTCACAGCTCCATTCCAGTATGGGACCTCCACAACAGCAACACACACTTGCAAAGCCAACAAGGAACGACGAATGAAGCTGTACATCAAATACTTGCCCACATCCATCTTGCTCAAGTCCATCACCTTCGTGCAAAAACATTCGCCAACCTCATGCTTAAACATTCATAGGATTGTGTAAATGTGTGAAATCATATTATGTGATGTAGGAATTGTGCAAAAGAAACATGTGAAAAACTAAGTAAGTTAAGCACACCAGACAGCTAATAAACTACAAAATAACAGTCATTGACTATGGACTTAAGTAAAAAATAGACTATCGATAAAAATAAGTCAGTAGTTCTGAAATGGACAGTATATAAAGAACAAAAGTAAGGCATAATAAACACTAAAACTATATGCCACTTATTTTCTCCTCATAAAAATAAAAGAATAACTATATTTTACTTATTTTCTCCTTATAAAAACAAAGAAACAAAGAAAAACAAAGAACAACGTTCCACTGAGACCGATCGTTAGTGCTCCTGGCTCACCAACGTATAAACTGGCAAAACACTTGGCCTCTCTGCTCCAGCCACACGTGGGGAAGACCGACACATACATTAAGGACTCAGGAAATTTCATTGAGAAGCTGAAGAAACTGAAACTTGCACCAAACGACATCCTGGTCAGCTTTGATGTTGTTTCGTTATTTACGAAAGTGCCACTCAGTGACGCTCTGGAGCACATCGGTTCCATGTTCCCGCAAGACATCAAAAAGCTCTTCCATGCATGTCTCACCACGAACTATTTCACGTGGAATGGCGATTTCTACGAACAGCTGGAAGGCGTCGCCATGGGTAGTCCTCTCAGTCCAGTGGTGGCCAACTTCTTCATGGAACAATTCGAAGCACAGGCACTGGACTCGGCGACTTGCAAACCTAAGGTGTGGTACAGGTACGTCGATGATACTTTCGTGGTGTGGAGCCATGGTGAAGAACAGCTCGATGACTTCCTAAGACACTTGAACAGCCTCCATGCCAGCATAACATTTACCATGGAAGTAGAAAAGGATAAGAAACTGCCATTTCTAGATGTGCTGGTCACAAGGGAAGGCGAAAACCTGGGACACAGCGTGTATCGAAAACCGACACACACGGACCGATACCTGCACTAACTGTCAAACCACCACCCAAGCCAGAAAAGAGGCATGATTAGTACGCTCGTAACGAGAGCAGGACGAATATGTGAGCCGCAACACCTCAAACGAGAAATGCAACACCTGGAAACTGTTCTGAGGAGCAATGGGTACTCCACAAATTACATTAGAAGTGTAACAGAGCCCAACACTCGGCGAAGTAAGTAACCAGAAAAAGAAATGTCGGGTACGGCCTTTCTGCCATACATTCCCAGAGTGACGGACAGAATCGGCCGTAAATTGCGCAAACATGGCGTAAAGACGATTTTCAAACCGACAAGGAAGATCAAAGAGTATCTTAGATCGGCGAAGGAGAAAAGAGACCCACTTGCAAGGTCGGGAATGTACCGTATACCATGCACATGCGGAAAAGTTTATGTCGGAATGACTGGACGATCCATTAACACCAGGATCAAAGAGCATAAGCGACATTGCAGGTTGGGGCAGGTGGAGAAATCGGCCGTGGCAGAGCACGCACTGAATGGGACCGACCACGTAATAAAATTCGCCGACACGGAAGTTCTAACTGTAGAGAAGCACTATCACACGCGCTTGTTCAGAGAAGCTGTAGAAATACAAAAACACGCGAACAGTTTCAACAAGAAAGAGGAAAGCCTTAAGGTAAACGTATCCTGGCTTCCCGTACTGCAGCGAACGACCGTCGCAGGTAGCAAGAGGAGAACCGCACCGGAAATGAGCGCGGAGAAGCCCTCGGACGTTGGCGCGCCAGGTACATATAGTCTGCGGCCGCGAGCTCGCCTCCAGTTCACCACCGGCATTGGAAGGTGAAGCTTTGACAATGCCAGCCACTCGTGCTGGCGAAACGTCAGAAAAATCATTAGATAAACGTCGGCCGAAGAACCCGAGACAGAAGCCAATAGGCAGTTTGTCAACAAGTGGCCACGAAAGCCTTAACAATTTTGTAAAGAATAAAAAATTATCTTGTTGGATGTTTTCCCTTTTTTTAACATTTGTACCATTTGTTAGGATAATATCTCAATACTTGTGTATGTATATTTCTTTGTCAAAGCAATTCTTGGAAATAATTCTTATTTTTTAGTGTAACAATGTTGAAATGAGTGTCTAGAAACAAAAACATTTTACTTGTACATGATATTTAGAAAATGTGTTAGGAATAGATCTTACTTAATTACTACATTTATAAAAAAAATATATTTCTAAGAAAATCGATGTGAAAGACTCCTCACTTTCGATAACAAATTTCTTAAAAAACAAACTTCACACTTAAATAAAGAAAGAAAATAATTAAAAATTAATAATAGCATAAAAATATTCTTCTCTTGTCATTTTAAGAATAATGTGGAAGAATACAAAAATATAAATTAGTAATACAAACTAGCATAGAACCAGAATAACGTGGCTGAACAGTAGGCAACAAAATTTAGATAAAGCAATAATTTTTGACTGACTTAGACAATGATTCAATCATTGCCTAACTTCAGTGCAAAAATTAAGTTCGAAGGGTGGTGATATGTAAGGTGTCAGGCCAATCCAACACCTTCCATGAAAACCCTGACATGATAAGCAAATCCAGTAGGTATGTCACATAGCTCCGAATAAATCGTGACATTAAATTAACCAAAGTAATACGAGTAACGAGTGAGCAAATGGAATTCCACAGACTAACACAAGAATGCCTAAATGCATGTCATACCTTCCCACCGTGAGACATACGCAGTTCCGAGGGGAGAAACGAGAACAGAAGCCGAGAGCAGAAACGTGTGAAGCTGGAAGGCCCTACGATAAGGGACGGACGGACAACCACGTCGCCCGCTAACCGCTAGGACACCACCTGCAACTTTTAGCGTGAGACTTTTTTGCGTCTCTGTTACGTCAAGACCACCCCCCAGCCAATGTTAAAAGCTAGAGCCCTCCAGAAGAACAGTATAGATCTTACGATAACACAAAAAGGGCTACACCACCCGCAAGTTTTAGCGTGAGACTTTTCGCGTCTCTGTTACGTTAGGACCACCCCCAGCCCATGTTAAAAGATAGAGCCCTCCAAAAGAACAGTGTAGATGTTACGATAACACAAAGGACCACACCAGCTGCAAGTTTTAGCGTGAGACTTTTTCGCGTCTCTGTTACGTTGCAAACTTTAAAAACATTGCCCCACCACGAAAAGTATAACGTTTCTCATTGGATAGACAGAATTTTTGTAGGCGGAGCTTAAGGTTAACATTGAGACCCTGATTGGTCAGATGAAAACACAGCCAGATAGTTTTTTTTTTAAACCAACTTCGGTAAATTGTAGTAAGGAGAAGTTAGAAAAGAGTTGCTTCCGAGGCAGTGAGGTGAGCAGAGCTGTGCTGCCAGCCGACCCCTGACGAACACCGACAAGGTAATGAACGCACGTGATGCCACATTTTTGAGCGCATAAGGCTTCACTCAGAACTGCAGAAGTCTCATCTGTTACATCCCCTTTTTGCGTAATACTAGTGTCGATCGTCAATTAAAGCTCATGGTGTTCACATTTGCCACTTGAAGTAAGAATCTGAAACGCGATGATTTTTCTGTTATATAGTTATTGAGAAGCCACATCAGCCACTGTAATTTATAACAAGTTAGATAAGTAATTAAAGATGATTGAGGGTCACTGTAGGCCGTTTGATAGTTTTCTCTTTTGTGAAACTTAATTTAAACCTAGATTATAGATGTGATATGGCATAGGTCATCCTTCGATCCATTGTAGAACTTGGAAACCCATTCAGTTAATATTCGTTCACATTTTTGTTGAACGCAGTTGGTTTTTACCATCCTGTATTAAAACATTTCCTTTTATCAATAGTGCAATTTATAAACGATGTTTTGTGAGTAGAATAAAATTTCCAATGGTAAACTTAACTGCTCTTTCGACGTTATTTTACCAGCTAACTAAAAATAGGAAAGCCTTGAACCCCTTCCACTAAATTTAGTTAGTATTAAGATTCTTTTACAGGGAGTGCAGTTGAGCTGACGCTGAAATCATTAAGTATTTGGTTATATCATCGCTAGTCTCACTGAACTCTTCTGAATTCTACATGTCACGTGTGGTCTGGCGTCTCCTTACCAGCAACAGGTCCCATGTTCAAACTAGTCAATTCCCTAAAAAACACGCTCAGAGCGTCGTTGCGCGGAAGTGGTAGGGAGACACGATATAGAACAAACAGACACCACGCAGAATGTTTAGAAGTTATTTGATTGCTTTTATTATTATTGTTATTATTATTTTTATTATTATTATTTTAAGGTATAGGAATTTGACATGTCGACTACATACTACTGCAAATCGTTTACAGTCATTAATTTTAAGCTAATGCCTGTCATTCTACAGATCATAAAATGTTTGGATGTCAGTCAGCTTATGTTACTCCAATGTGTTAGCGTTCTGTAGAAAAGCGTCATACTTTAATTTGTTAGTACATAGTCCAGTCATATTAATGTGACCACTGTCTATTTTCGGCGACAATGTACGATAAGCCCTTACAGACGCTGGTGGCAGCAGTAGCAACGGAGGGTATATCAAACGTGTCGGGGGGACGTGCTAAACAGAAACGAAATGAAATGATCGCATGACATTGCTGGCCAGGAGGCCCCATCTGGGGAAGTTCGGCCGCAAGTGCGAGTCTTATTGCAGTCGACACCACATTGGGCGACTCACGTACCGGCGATGAGGATGAAATGATAATGATGACAGCACAATAGCCAGTCCACGAGCGGAGAAAATTTCCAACCCGGCCGGGAATCGAACCCTGCCTCGCTCCATAGAAGGCAAGCACATTACCATCCGGCTAAGCAGGCAGGCGGAAAACAGAAGTCGTTGTTGTAATACGGAAACGGAGCGTTTTATCTCACGTCCAAATCGGCATGATCATTAGCTTTCGGGCCAACGGTGGAAGCATTTCCGAAACGGCTTAGTTTGTAAATTTTTCGTCCTGGTTAAATCATACAGTGCAAGGCGAAATAGCACTATCCAACTGCCGATGCAACTGTGTTGCACAATGAGCCGTAGATGAAAGAGGTGAACGACCGTTGCGAACACGTGTACGGGCGAATAGACGTGCAAATGCTGCCCAACTGACCAAGGGGCTGTCGTGTCTCCTGAACGACGGTTCAGCGAACGTTGCTGCATGTGGACCTCCACAGCGGGTGCCTGTTTCATGCACCCACGATGACTGCTGTTCACTGGCGACAAAGATTGGTATTTGCAAGCCAATACCGCAAAAGGACGTCCACTGACAGGTGGTCTTTTCCGATGAATCAAGTTTCTTGATCGGTCGGATAGAAATCAAATACTCTGTAACATCGCCAGAAGTGTCAGGCCTGACGAGGGAGCGTTATGAACTGGGAAATGTCTTCGTGGCATTCCCTAGGTGATCTCATCATTGTAGAAGGCAAAATGGATCAACACAAGTTTCCTTGGGGACCATGTCTACCCCTACGTACAGTTCGCTTTTCTTCGGCACGATGGCATTTACCAGCAGGTCATGGCTACGTGTCACATAGCTCACAGTGTACGTGTGTAGTTGTAAGATCACCAGGACAAGTTTACCGTACTCCCTGGCCACCAAACTCTCCTGATTTGAACTCAGTCGAGAATCTGTGGGACCACGTGGGTCAGGCTGTTCGCGCCATGCATCCTGCGCTAGGATTCTCAACAGACAGACCCTGCGTAGCTGGCCACGTCACTGATGCTCTTCCTGCACGCTTCGTAGTTGTTTGTGCTTCAAAAGGTGGTTATTCAGTCTTTTGACAGGTGGTCATATTAATGTGACTGGACAGTGAATATCATATACCGTTCATCTACGTCAGTGTTTATGTATAAACTATATGTAACGAAATAATATGGAATATGTAATTTTTCAGATATTTAAATTTATTTGTATTTAAATACACTACTAGCCATTAAAACTGCTACGCCAATAAGAAATGCAGATGATAAACGGGTATTCATTGGACAAATATATTATACTAGAACTGACATGGTATTACATTTTCACGCAATTTCGGTGCATAGTTCCTGAGAAATCAGTACCCAGAACAATCACCGCTGGCCGTAATAACGGCCTTGATACGCCTGAGCATTGAGTCAGACAGAGCTTGGATGGCGCGTACAAGTACAGCTGCCCATGCAGCTTCAACACGATACCACAGTTCATCAAGAGTAGTGACTGGCGTATTGTGATAAGCCAGTTGCTCCGCCACCATTGACCAGACGTTTTCAATTGGTGAGAGATCTGGAGAGTGTGCTGGCCAGGACAGCAGTCGAACATTTTCTGTGTCCAGAAAGGCGCCTACAGGACCTGCAATATGCGGTCGTGCATTATCCTGCTGAAATGTAGGGTTTCGCAGGGATCGAATGAAGTGTAGAACCACGGGTCGTAACACATCTGAAATGTAACGTCCACTGTTCAAACTGCCATCAATTCGAGCAAGAGGTGACCGAGACGTGCAACCAATGGCACCCCATACCATCACGCTGGGTGATACGTCAGTACGGCGATGACGAATACACGCTTCCCATGTGCGTTCACCGCGATGTCGCCAAAGACGGATGCGACCATCATGATGCTGTAAACAGAACCTGGATTCATCCGAAAAAATGACGTTTTGCCATTCGTGCACACAGGTTCGTCGTTGAGTACACCATCGCAGGCGCTCCTGTCTGTGATGCAGCGTCAAGGGTAACCGCAGCCATGGTCTCCGAGCTGATAGTCCATACTGCTGCAAACGTCGTCGAACTGTTCGTGCAGATGGTTGTTGTCTTGTAAACGTTCCCATCTGTTGACTCAGGGATCGAGTCGTGGCTGCACGATCCGTTACAGCCATGCGGATAAGATACCTGTCATCTCGACTGCTAGTGATACGAGACCGTTGGGATCCAGCACGGCGTTCCGTATTACCCTCCTGAACCCAGCGATTCCATATTCTGCTAACAGTCATTGGATCTCGACCAACGCGAGCAGCAATGTCGCGATACGATAAACCGTAATCGCGATTGGCTACAATCTGACGTTTATCGAAGTCGGAAACGTGATGGTACGCATTTCTCCTCCTTACACGAGGCATCACAACAACGTTTCATCAGACAACGCCGGTCAACTGCTGTTTGTGTATGAGAAATCGGTTTGAAACTTTCCTCATGTCAGCACATTGTAGGTGTCGCCACCGGCGCCAACGTTGTTTGAATGCTGTGAAAAGCTAATCATTTGCATATCATAGCATCTTCTTCCTGTCTGTTAAATTTCGCGTCTGTAGCACGTCATCTTCGTGGTGTAGCAATTTTAATGGCCAGCAGTGTATGTTGGATGCTCATTTATTACATACGAGTATAAAAATATAAAGGTTAACAACAGCAGCGAGTATTCGATTATTTCCACTAGATAAACGACAAGTTTCTAATAGAATTTATTTTACACTGTAGTAGTAGATTTCCACGACGAACTTCGGTAATTTGTTTTCACATTTAGCTGTGGTATATTCAAAATATTTTATATTGTAAGCTAAATTATAAAAAATTCTGTAATCAGCACTTGTCAAGATCTTATCAGCTAAAGCTTTCACCATTTTCTGCAGACAGCGTCGATGAATTGTTTCTTTCAACTTGTGCCACGTGCCCTAGGTGTGATATCGATGCGCTGAATCCAGCGGTGGAGAGGCCGTTATTATTGTGATTGATCACTGCTGGACCCATACAGAAAATGGAGAGTTCACTGCTGGTGGCACACAAAGCCGACGTATCATATCGTATCGCTGAGCGTAGGAAATACAGTACTTGTATGGAGCACCTCCACGTTACCTCCAGGCTACAGTGGTAACAATTGGTGGAGTAACACGGCAAAGCACTCATTAGCGTGGCGAAATACGACTGTTCAGGCGTTAATAAAAAATCTTTCGTTGTGGCAACGAGACAACAGCTCACTTTGCAATTAGTTCGATGGATTGCCGAAACCGAGGTAGCGAAATTGCCTCCTGTGTTCGGTTATTGAAATCTGGGTCTCTGACTACAGAGTGCTTATGAATTCCGTCTCAGAGCAGAAAAGACTAAACTGGTGCCATAATAAGTTCTAGTAATCGAAACACTCAGCAGCTGTCTAGTGCTCGTTGAATATAGGTTAGTTGTGGACTACAAAAACATCAAAATTCTAGGTCGTGATTTCTCTTTCTGTGACAGTGTTAACTAAGAGGACCACATCCGCATAAGTATTAATTCGATTAGTCTATTAGGGGAGGCAAGGGATACATCACAGTGAGCTGGGTAATTTGCCACTGACGGTACAAGAGCCACGCCGACTGCAGTAGGCGACGCCGCAGCAGACTTAAGGACTCACAGTTTCGTACTTCGGGCTTCGGCAGCCCTGCAGAGGCTGCGGAATCTCCAGGCCCTCCGCTCCTGCCTATTACTGTTTCGCCACGACAATTGGCGACTTACTGGACTATTTCATCCACAGTTGTCAACCGCTTGAAGAATGAAAGCAGTTGTTTCATCAACATACTGCGCATTATCTATGACACCTTTCTCCAAAAGATTCGTCAGGATTTATTTATTGGGTAATCCTTATTTTTTTATTGGTGTACATACTATGCGGTCAGCGCCTTATTACCTAGATGGTACAGTCGTGTTGAAAAGTATCCGAACGACCTGAATTGCATTTCGCCTGATTCGCATGCAACCCGCATAACGCAGCTGTCCAGCAGGTCCTCTAATCGCTCCTTGGTACAGTCGTTTGACTATTCAAAATGATTCCAGCAAGTCACCACTAGAAAACACTGCTCTGTATCGCAATAACTCAAGATGTAACGTAATACCACGATACTAGAAATATCAGGGAACACCTTATCACTGTAGACTGTCCTGAAGGCTTGTAAGCTCACATTTATTGCAATAAATGACATACCTCAAATGTTGCCACTCTCATAATTACGTCAGATAGGTAATGCACGTAGTACGTTCGTCGTATTCATGATTTACTCTTCAAAGTAGCATACCGTACTTGTTATTTAACACAAAATGACGTTAAAAATTGGAGTTATTCACGAGCAGCTAGTTGAGAATATGTATGAACTTCAAATGACACGACGAACCGTCTCGTTCTGCATATGGATTCAAACCAAAGTCATGCAGACTAAGATTTCGTTACTGACGGAAACTAACAGTCATTCCTGACTAGGCATACAGAGAGGGATATACTTTGATTTTAGACAGTATCAGTTAGCAAATATCAACTTTAAATTACATAACGTAAACATTTTTAACGGACGCGAATTCCTACCCAGCATCTATTGTCCCTGTTAAAGAACTACGAGAGATGTTAAATATTGCATCTTCACAAGTAACTTACTCGAAATGCCGTGAGGTAAAGCTTTGCGTTGGATAGGGATTCGAACCCAGAACCTAATCGGATTGTTATCGAAGCACAATCAAATGTGATATATCGGATTTTCTCGACAGTAGCTAAATGTTTTAACTGAAATGACGAGTCGAAACATTAATTTTTTCCTTCCCAGGACTCCAACCCGGCACCTATCGCTGTTATATTCTAGAGAAAACGAACGTTAAATACGGGTTTGTTACACCAGCAGCGACATATGAGCATGTTTGAACTAGAAATAATATGACGAAGAGTTCAGTTCTGACTGGCAATCGAACCCCACACATATCGTTGTTGACTACACGCACATAGACGTCAGCTACCGAATTTTTCTCCACCAGCAGCTCAGAATAACATCCTTGAACTTACAGTGATCTCGCAAATAGTTATATGTCTCACTGGGAGTCAAAAACGTCAGATACCGTTAGTGTTGACAATGAATGAAAATGCATTAAAAATCAAAATTATTATCCGCCAGCAGATAGGTGTTCTCATGCTAGAGCTCGATAATTCATAATGAAAACCTTGGTGCCCGGCCAAGATTCGAACCCATTCACGCGCAATATGTGGAGATGTTGAGGAATCTGCAGTTTTGAACAAACAACAAATTGTAGTCGAGCTGCATTGTCACGAAGGGATCAAATTCCGCGTTAAGGGCGGTTTGAGTTGCATTCTCAGTTCAGAACCAATTTTATCGGCATACAGAAGCTCAAACAAAAGATGGAGTAAGTGTCCTGTGACCCTACATAGCGTTTGTTTCGTCACTAGAAATGAATAACTAGTATAAGAAAGGATACTGGTGATAGAGTTTCTACATTTCGCCACCCCTGACTTTATTGTGGTTCAGCCTAACGTCTACTTGGTAGAGGAGGAATATCATGTTTAATGTGAATTTCAGACCACAATTCCATTACACCTTCTCCACTTGGCGTAGCCAGATGCGAATAGAATCCGTCTCTCCCTATCAAAAATAATCGGCAGAAGGTGGAATCGAACCTAGACAATCAGTATATGAACCTGTCAGCAATGCAACAGTACACCATATCCTCTTCTCTGTTACTCATTTTCCTAACATAACACCGATGCGGCACACTCGATGAGAACTCTGACACACAGGCTCCCTGTAGTTGTTTGCGGCATGTTCAGTGCAGACATTTACTTGGTTTACCGAATCGCCATGAACTAGCTGCCTCGGCTATCCAGTGCATACATTCAACTCTATTTTGTAATCACCGAAATAAAATAACGTAATTGCTACCTACGCAGAACTGCCAACAGTGTAGGATGCAGAAATTTAAATAGGAAGTGTTCCTTTCCATTTGAGCTACTCTATGCGCTATCTGTTTGTTGAAACCGTCGTGCAGTGCAAAAGAAAAGCTGTAACTGTCTGTCTCTCAGAAGTCTAGATCCGGCCTTATGCATTCTCACACAGCACTGTGGAATGCGGAAGATCTGAAGGAAGTGTTGTCGACTTCCAGACCTGCTAGCTACTAGCGTAACAGTAAGCGTCGCGAGTTGTATTACAGCCGCTGCTACATTTTTTAAAACGCAGTTCTGCTGTCTGCTGAAGTTATCAATTTAATGGAACTTTGAACATAATTCCCTTCACTTCTCAACCCAAAATAGTCGCATGTGGAAAAATGGGCTAACTTCTGCGACATTTAGTTCTTTTCAGGTTTAATAGAGGGGCAGGCAGCAGATGCATCTCGAAGCTTTTGTATTATGTATGGGGAGAGCGCATCGTGCCAAAATAGTCAGAAAAGTATTTTCTACATTAGCTGTCGTCTGGTAGTGGCACTTTATTCTTCTTCAAACCTTGTTTGACAGCTTTTACTCAGAACAAGTTTTCTACATGCATGTAATCAATAAACTGTATGTGCATTGTCAGTCTGTTATAGATAACATCAGAGAATTGTCATATATCGTTGATGATTGATTTCTCTCTCATGTTTAGTATTGTTTCAACAACACTAAAAGAAACCGTACGAAATTTGTGCACTGTATTATAAGAAATGAAATAAGACTATCTACGATAACCTTACGACGAAAGTCTGTTTTAATAAAATTGAGTATCTGTACACAAGCGTACCTCTATCGGCACCAAGTACTAAAATACTACTCACTTAGATTTCAATTGGGTCTGTGTTTAATTGGTATGCTGTGTCATATTCAACAGGTATGCAAATGTGGCATTTCATAAATAAAGTTATGTATTCCTAGAAACCCAAAATTTGCTTTTCAGCAGCGGAAAGAAGCGTTACCTGTTGTGCAGCATTGTAAGTTTTTCACCATTGCACTATGAGCTGTAAGTATTTTCTTGCGATCTGCTTATCGATGTTCGATCTGAGTGCTTGTAGCTCTTTCACAGATGGGATAAAAACATTACAGTTAACGAGACTGGAACCGTGAAACGCAACAGACGTTGTTCTACGTGTCAGCACGCCACCACAAGACCAGCGAAGAAGTATGTGTCGCGCCTTTCTCTTACAAGGCTAATAGCGGCTAGAACTCGTAATCCGCTATTTAAAGGAGGAGATTAGTTGCGATTTCCACTTGCATCGACTTTACTGGGCCCCAAACGGTAAATCAACAATCTTCTGTTACACCACAAGCGTTAACAACTCAGATTATTCAGTGGAAATGACCGTAGATATCAAGCGAACTTTGAGGCTTAATTCCGTGCACACCAGGAAGTAACTTGTCGATAACAGAGTTTGCCAAACATACCTTGCCCTGTTGCCAAATCTCAGTTACAGTACCAGCAGGAAGAAGACGAACCGATGGGATCCTACAGCGGGCTGGGAAGTGACCATAGCTGGCGTCTCGAAGGCGCGGGTGCTACGGCCTGGAATATGTAATGCGTCTGATTCGCATTTCTGTAACTAGGTTTAGGGACTGGAGCGTAGTTACTAATAATACTCAGAACTGACCGCTAACTAAGTATCTTAAATCAGTAACTCTAATTGTTGTTTTTATATTTCTTTCGTAACTGTGCGCAAAACTAAGAAACTCATCCGCGGACGTTTTTGTGCCTCGCCGATAGTCGAGCACAACAATCAAAAATAAAAAGATTGTGTGTGTGTGTGTGTGTGTGAGAGAGAGAGAGAGAGAGAGAGAGAGAGATAAAAATAAAAAAGAATGAGAGAGAGGATAAAAAAACTGTTGTACTGAAATTGAATACTTGTATGTAAAGAAATCTTTCATTAAGATGACACGTTCCACATCATTACGAAATGTCGTATTCATGATCTATGGAACAAGTATTAATCTAATCTAATCATATTGCTGACTAGCCATGAACAGTCACAAATTACCGAAATTTTCGCCTATATCAGTAACTAAATCTAAACTTGAAAATAAAAGACGACAGTTTTTGTAATAAACCGAGACTCCTATCAAGACCCTTTCATCCCTGTTAACTAATCACGAAAGATGTCTGATGCATCTCAATTAAGAAGTAACAAAGAGTGTATGCATTTAAAGATGAAGCGCATGATATGAAATTCTGTGACGGAGATACGAACCCAACACGTAATCGGATTGTTAACTAAGTAAAATCAAATGTTACGTATCGGTTTTTCTTGCCAGCTGCTAGGTGTTTGAATCTAAAATAAGGATACAAATTTTTGTGCCTGAGCGCAATCGAACCGCACTGCTATCGTTCTTCTTTATCGTCCACGAATATAGCTTAAGTATCAACTGCTTACTTACCAACAGTAAGATGTGTGCGTGTTTGACCAGAAGTTGTTGGCAACACATGAACAGACTTTAAAAATACACGTTAATTTTCACTAGCAGGCCGGTGTGCACGTGATAGAGCTTGAAATGAAATTATGAATAATATTGTACTGGATCAGGATTCGGAGCCACATAGTTACCTTTGGAGGAGACCCAGAAAATATTGCAGTCTTGGGAAAAGGAATCGAAATGATTGAACTATACTGTTCCGAGTGATTCAGACCCTCGAAAGAAGAGATACGAATTCGAATCACAGTCCAGCACCAAATTTTTCAACGTCTCTAGTTCAATCAAGTACAATTAAAATAAGAGCCCTGTTCCTTTAAACGGCTATCAGTTCATCAAATAAAATAAAATTTTCAAATGTAGGTAAGTTTACTGGCGACAGTATTTCTGTTGACCATGACCTGCACCTATGTCATTTGCCAACGTAAACCGGCTCTGCCCATTTGGTAATGAAGGAACGTTATCTGTAATGCGTATTCTGGATTATAACATCTTTCTCTTGATGTTACCAGAGGTAAAGTAAATCTCTTTGTGCCTCTTAAAAGTAAATGCCTGAACCCACGCATTGTTCTTGTGATAGTTCGTTCCACCAGACCATTGTGGCCACATTTCCCAACCCCAGGCGTGTGCTGTAACGGATGATGTGCTTAGCTTACAAAATTAGTCATGGTGGAAAAAATGCGAGTCTATTAAATGGTTAAATAGAAGCAAGCTTCTGACGTGGAGATTATTCTGTTCTCATGTCAGCAGGATGTAAAGACTCTTCTAGGCGTCATAGCCTCGAGGTGAAGCCACTTGGAAATTTTCACTAATTCAGGAAATTTCTTAGTTCGAGAAAATCCACTGTTAAGTGTGAAGTTACCCGATAATTCGATTATCACCGTCATTATTACTATCATTTTCTTCATAGCGCTGCTTTAACCCATGTGCTTGAAGATCATTTAATTCATTTTGGTCATTATAGAAGTAGTTGCCCAAGAACAGGTTCTTTCGCTGTCTACGGAATCCTTTTCATGTTAATATCAAACATCAGCAATTACTCGTAGATCACATTAAAGCTAAAGTAATTGATGAAGACGTCACTTGATAACAAAAAAGAGCTGCCTCTCTTTATTTACTTGCGCCTAGAAATGGCTGTCGAATACTGACTAACCAAAAGTCAAGGGATCTTACTGCCTTCCGATATACGTCGCTGTCAGTTCTTCGATATGATTTGGTCGACGTAGCCTGTTTCATGTTGTGTATGACAACAAATTGTTCTCCTGTGCAATAAACAGAAAGATTTTCATTCTAAGCTATCCAAATCCAAAATGTTCGCAATATTAGTTGAAATTTAATTTTCTCTTCTATAATGTAGGAAAGTATTTCACAGTTGCAAAACCCGCATCCGACTCATTGTCCTTACACTTAGTCGCTGTTCGTTTTACCTGATTTTGTAATCATTTAAATAAAACAACATGACCTTCCAGTGGGAGACATTTCGCCCCCCTTTTCCTTCTGTGAAATTTGTCAGTAAGCTTTTTACCTTCCAACCAGCGAAATGCGGCAGAGTACGACCGGTAAACGATTCACAAACCAGACGATTTCTTTAAACATTGGCGTAGCTGAAGGAATTTAGTTTCTTCTTAAATCGTCTTATGCAGATATCTCAAATAGGAAAAGCTCTTTATCCAGGTACGAAGGTTGTAAAACAAACTTCCCACAGTATCAGGTTGATCTTTTCGTCTGACAGCACTGCGTAAGTATTTTGTCTGAGAGGTATCACAAGTAGTGTTCCTGTAGCTGTAGGAATCATTGGTTGTAAACGAGTTTATCACCAATGGGTACAGTACTGCTAAATATTCAGAATGATTATCAACCTAAGTCTGCGTTCGTCCACAAACTGAGACGTATTTGTAGTACTGAGGCTAGACTGTGTATCCTTGTCTTCCTTGAGTGGGCAATGGAAGGCGTTTACACAAACGTATACGAGGGTAATCCCAAAAATAAGGTCTCCTAAGGGACACGCAAGTGCCAACGCAGGCACAAACGGAGATCCTAATTTTAATGCCAAGCAGAAACGACAGTGTTGGCTGCATGGTGGCAAAGTGATAAAGATCAAACCTACGGATATAAAGGTCTCAGGTTAGATCCCTCGTCAGTCCCACGTTTTTTATGTGCCATTTTACACTTATTTCCCCTCGGGCAGTGTTTTTAGATGTGAAAAATGCCGAGTTGCACTGTGGTCCGAAAGCCACGTTAAACTGTAGGTTCCCCCATTAACTGGCTAGGTAAGTCAACTCAAAGGTTGGAGGAAAGCAACGGCATACCACCTCCAATAAGACCGTGCGTGTTAAAGCACTGTGGTGTTCAAACATCTCTTCCGACTGATGACTACTTTACTTTCTATGGGTTCCAAAATTAATGATCTTCGGGTTATTAACATTTTTGTTTCTTCACGCTGTAGCTTTGATACCAGTAAACATAAGTAACCGGCCGAGCACTGTCACCGTTCGAGATGTCAAGGTGGTACACGACAATGCTGTCGACCCCAGTTACAATTTTGGTCATGGCTATGTTTCAGTCAATACCTCTATGTGCCTTTCTGCGTGTTTCAAGATATACTTTTATACCCTTGGTACGCATCCAAATTGATACCTGATAGAGCTGTATTCAGCAACATGAATCAGATATGTTTTCCGTGCAATATATCGGACAACATGTCAGTGCAGCGAGATTTCGTTTGTGTGTTGCGCATGGTACAAGAAATATTTGTGTTTTGCTTGCTTCTCTGATAGGTTTCACCCCACTGAATGCGAGCAAACTTACTAATAGACTGTCAATAACTGGAATTTCGCAATAATACACTTAAAAGTTGTATTTTTGCATTATGTATCCCGATGAAAATAACTCTAAACAGGTTATACGGCTACTTGCTTATTACTAGCGCTTCTCGATGCTTTCCTCAAAAAATAAAGGTAAAAATAAAAAGAGAGAGAGAGACAGAGAGAGAAACAGGAATGTATTTCAAATATCAACTCAGTGACGCCATTTTCGTCTCGTGATGTAAAGCAAGGATAGTTGATAGGTAATATCTCATTGCACTAGCGATGTGTATGGCTACAGGCTTCTTTCTTTTCTCTCTGCAAACAACCAGATCAGAATTTTGTAACACAGTGGTAAGAACACCTACGCAGTGCGCCAGTTAAACACTCAGCCTTTCTTGGTTATTTTGATAATCGTCTGTAATGCAGTAAACATCCTTCAGTATTGATTTGTTATTACTACCATTGTTATTGATATTCGTCACCTCACAACAGCTTTCCTATCACTCGATACCGAAGATGCACGTAACGAATGGATCAGGATGAATGGAATGTGGGATGTTTCGTCACGGAGAATGTACACATTTATCTGGGCGTCTTGTGTTCAATAAGAGAAGACGACAATGGGATGCCGGTGATGCAGTCAATAACACCCAACTACTTGTGTCGACTTAACACCATGACGACAGACAAATTGGCGTCTCATTGTATTTTGATTATAATTCGTTAGCCTTCTTGCGACTTCATTTTAATACCTCGCGGGAGCAGGCGTAATGTTTTGCTTTTTGAAAACCGAACAATAACACACAAAGATAGTAGATGGAACGATACAAAGAAAGAATCAGACTCATTAATGTGGACCCAGTTCATCATTAGAAGACTAAACAAGAGGAAAACATTACGAAAGCAATGAATACGCTGGTTAGTACACATTATTTGAATACACCTGAAGATGAAAAAGCCCAGATCTGCACAGTGCCCGCATCTGCACTTTAGTTTCTGTCTTAATGGGCATAATTTTTAGTTTCTTCTCTTCTGAATTTTCAAATGAATTGATTATAACGTGGTATAGAATAATCAGTTAACTGTGTTTCTTACAGCTTCCATTCGCACCAAAATTTTTCTACATTTCGTGCATTTCATCAAATTCTACTTGTATGATCACAAGACTGCACATAGATGCAATCGATTTCGAGGTGCAAAATATTTGTTATCTTACTTTTCGTGACAGCTGCACAAGTTGAATTCCAAAGACTTTTTATTGTACTGAAATAATCTTTTGTTACAAAGTAACAAGGTAAGTCTTCTATTCGAATATATTTTGTGGGAAACTGTAATCGTGATGGAAGATCACACACCTGAATGTTTTACACAACTGGTAGGAGAAAACGCAACATATTAACCAAACCACCGCGCCTCTTCTCCGTATCCTCCTATGACACGAGCAAAGGATTCTCCTCCTATAACGCTACAGAGCTGTTCCTAGCAGAGCTGAGAATGGGCAACATCGTCACAAACATTTGGCAACACTGTGACAGTGCAATCACTTTCGCGTATGATACTGAATTCACTCGCAAATTTACTTGATACTCCCTTTCCATTTGAATGACTCGTGCTGTATAATCCTCATGTAAACTAAGACACTGAGACAGAAAATTCAATTTCCTGGATAATGGAATGCTATTCTTCACATAAGTGACAACTTTTATTATCGTTCACGATGCGTTATGAGGCTGAGCGACCAATATCATGGTGAGAGTGGCGTACCGCTACCATTGTGTCCGTAGCACCGTGGTACCGCCTGTGTATAGCGTTGCAGCGCTTGAAGGAGTCGTCCGTTCTACCCGTGGCAGAGGCCAGCATGTCCAAACATTTTTCGGTGGTTTATCTTATGGAGCTGCGAATATCCAGAAAAAATTCTGTAACGAAATCAGAAGAAAAACTTCACACAGCAAATCCTCTTGGCAGCTCGCCTCGACAGTTGTGTTAATGGTCGTAGATCTCGGCTTTCTGACTGCCAAGCTGCTTCACAATACAAGCGCCTCTGAAGAAATTCGAACCGACCGTCAACGATACGAAATTCAATATTGTTCTTCACTTAAGACTCACATGCCAGGGTGATAGGTATGAAGGAAATGAATTGATAAGCAAATCGCAAGAAAATACTTTCAGCTCATAGTACAATGTGAAAAACTTACAATGCTGCACAACAGGTAACGCCTCTTTCCGCTGCTAACAAGCAAATTTTGGGTTTCTAGGAATACATAACTTTATTTATGAAATGCCACATTTGCATACCTGTTGAGTATGACACAGCATACCAATTAAACACAGACCCAATCGAAATCTAAGTGAGTAGTATTTCACTAGTTGGTGGCGATAGAGGTACGCTTGTGTACAGATACTCAGTTTTATTAAAACAGACTTTCGTCGTAAGGTTATCGTAGATAGTCTTATTTCATTTATTATAATACAGTGCACACATTTCGTACGGTTTCTTTTAGTGTTGTTGAAACAATACTAAACATTTGAGAGAAATTAATCATCAACGATATATGCGAATTCTCTGATGTTATCTATAACAGACTGACAATGCACATACAGTTTATTGATTACATGCATGTAGAAAACTTGTTCTGAGTAAAAGCTGTCAAACAAGGTTTGAAGAAGAATAAAGTGCCACTACCAGACGACAGCTAATGTAGAAAATACTTTTCTGACTATTTTGGCACGATGCGCTCTCCCCAGACATAATACAAAAGCTTCGAGATGCATCTGCTGCCTGGCCGTCTATTACACCTGAAAAGAACTAAATGTCGCAGAAGTTAGCCCATTTTTCCACATGCGACTATTTTGGGTTGAGAAGTGAAGGGAATTATGTTCAAAGTTCCATTAAATTGATAACTTCAGCAGACAGCAGAACTGCGTTTTAAAAAATGTAGCAGCGGCTGTAATACAACTCGCGACGCCTTATCGACAGTGCGCAACGCTTACTGTTACGCTAGTAGGTCTGGAAGTCGACAACACTTCCTTCAGATCTTCCGCATTCCACAGTGCTGTGTGAGAATGCATAAGGCCGGATCTAGACTTCTGAGAGACAGACGTTACAGTTTTCTTTTGCACTGCACGACGGTTTCGACAAACAGATAGCGCATAGAGTAGCTCAAATGGAAAGGAACACTTCCTATTTAAATTTCTGCATCCTACACTGTTGGCAGTTCTGTGTAGGTGGCAATTACGTTATTTTATTTCGGTGATTACAAAATAGAGTTGAATGTATGCACTGGATAGCCGAGGCAGCTAGTTCATGGCGATTCGGTCAACCAAGTAAATGTCTGCACTGAACATGCCGCAAACCACTACAGGGAGCCTGTGTGTCAGAGTTCTCATCGAGTGTGCCGCATCGGTGTTATGTTAAGTAAATGAGTAACAGAGAAGAGGATATGGTGTTCTGTTGCATTGCTGACAGGTTCATATACTGATTGTCTAGGTTCGATTCCACCTTCTGCCGATTATTTTTGATAGGGAGAGACAGATTCTATTCGCTTCTGGCTACGCCAAGTGGAGAAGGTGTAATGGAATTGTGGTCTGAAATTCACATTAAACATGATATTCCTCCTCTACCAAGTAGACGTTACGTTGAACCACAATAAAGTCAGGGGTGGCGAAATGTAGAAACTCTATCACCAGTATCCTTTCTTATACTAGTTATTCATTTCTAGTGACGAAACAAACGCTATGTAGGGTCACAGGACACTTACTCCATCTTTATTTGAGCTTCTGTATGCCGATAAAATTGGTTCTCAACTGGGAATGCAACTAAAACCGCCCTTAACGCGGAATTTGATCCCTTCGTGACAACACAGCTCGACTACAGTTTGTTGTTTGTTCAAAACTGCAGATTCCTCAACATCTCCACATATTGCGCGTGAATGGGTTCGAATCTTGGCCGGGCACTAAGGTTTTCATTATGAATTATCAAGCTCTAGCATGAGAACACCTATCTGCTGGCGGATAATAATTTTGATTTTTAATGCATTTTCATTCGTTGTCAACACTAACGATATCTGACGTTTTTGACTCCCAGTGAGACATAACTATTTGCGAGATCACTGTAAGTTCAAGGATGTTATTCCGAGCTTCGGTAGCAGACGTCTATGTGCATGAAGTTAACAACAATATGTGTGGGGTTCGATTCCCAGTCAGAACTGAACTCTTCGTCATATTATTTCCAGTACAAACATGCTCATAT
This sequence comes from Schistocerca nitens, assembly GCF_023898315.1. NCBI lineage: Eukaryota > Metazoa > Arthropoda > Insecta > Orthoptera > Acrididae > Schistocerca > Schistocerca nitens. Next base: position 680,669,194 of record NC_064615.1, on the reverse strand, counting down.
GTCGCTGCTGGTGTAACAAACCCGTATTTAACGTTTGTTTCCTCTAGAATATAACAGCGATAGGTGCCGGGTTGGAGTCCTGGGAAGGAAAAAATTAATGTTTCGTCTCGTCATTTCAGTTAAAACATCTAGCTACTGCCGAGAAAATCCGATATATCTCTGTTGACTGTGCTTCGATAACAATCCGATTAGGTTCTGGGTTCGAATCCCTGTCCAACACAAAGTTTTACTTCACGGAATTTCAAGTAAGTTACTTGTGAAGAAGCAATATTTAACATCTCTCGTAGTTCTTTAACAGGGACAATAGACGCTGGGTAGGAATTCGCGTCCGTTAAAAATGTTTACGTTATGTAATTTAAAGTTGATATTTGCTAACTGATACTGTCTAAAATCAAAGTATATCCCTCTCTGTATGCTTAGTCAGGAATGACTGTTAGTTTCCGTCAGTCACGAAATCTTAGTCTGCATGACTTGGGTTTGAATCCATATGCAGAACGAGACGGCTCGTCGTGTCATTTGAAGTTCATACATATTCTCAACTAGCTGCTCGTGAATAACTCCAATTTTTAACGTCATTTTGTGTTAAATAACAAGTATGGTATGTTACTTTGAAGAGGAAATTATGAATACGACTAACTTACTATGTTCATTACCTATCTGACGTAATAATGAGAGTGGCAACATTTGAGGTATGTCATTTATTGCAATAAATGTGTGCTTACAAGCCTTCAGGACAGTCTACAGTGATAAGGTGTTCCCTGATATTTCTAGTATCGTGGTATTACGTTACATCTTGAGTTATTGCGATACAGAGCAGTGTTTTCTAGTGGTGACTTGCTGGAATCATTTTGAATAGTCAAACGACTGTACCAAGGAGCGATTAGAGGATCTGCTAGACAGTTGCGTTATGTGGGTTGTATGTGAATCAGGCGAAATGCAATTCAGGTCGTTCGGATACTTTTGAGCATGACTGTACATAGTGTTGCTAGATATCCCGGTTTTAGGAATGTCATGACCTGTCCCGCGTGAGCATTAGGCGGACGCCAAATGCCCCGACTCCTAGGCACTGCTAACAGAATGGCCGAGTACATGGAAGTTCCAAAATTAATTTCTGAACTCGGCAACTAAGAAAGTTTGAATGCGGTGCGACAGGAGGTCGTGATCAGCTGATGGACTGAAATGACAACTCAGTACGTGCCTGAACTGTACGTGTCGAAAACACTCAGGCGCATGGCACCCATCAGAATTCTTTTACTACCAGCTTAAAGCTGTTACTTTTGGTGAACAAAGCCAAGAATTTCCACTACCGTTGGACCAGTGTACCAGCTTGGTTCATAATACACTCTAAGTCAAAAATAAGGCGTGCTACGAAGAAATTATCCGAATGGCAAGAAATCGGTATATGTTACGTACATGTACAGACAAACAGGTTGTTAGAATCATTTTGTGGTCGAAGCTCTTTCCTTGTCCACATTTATTTCCTAATATAGGAAATGCGGTTCTGCCTAGAGGAAGGGAAAAAAAAACAAGAAAAAAATGTGTTTGCTCCTAGCAGAACCACATTTCCTTATTACATAGAACGACTGCAATTTTAGAATAATTGTACCATTTATTCAAGACAAAGAGCTTCACAAACTGAGCAAGTCAGTAACGAGTTGGTCCACCTCCAGCCCTGACGCAAGCATTTATTCGGCCTGGCGTTGATTGATATAGTTGTTGGATGTCCTCCTGAGGGATAAAGTTCCAAATTCTGTCCTTTTTACTGTCGAAATCCCGAGCTGGTTGTAGGGCCCTGCCCATAATACTCCAAAGGTCCTCAACTGCGGAGAGATCTGACGACCTTCTTGGCCAGCTAGGGTTTGACAAGCACGAAGACACGCAGTAAAAACTCACGCCGTGTGTGGGCTGGCAGTAAGTCGCAGAAATGTAGGCCCAGAATGTCTAGCCACGAGGGACAACAAAACGGGGAGCAGAATATCGTCGACGTAACGCTGTACTGCAAGGGTGCTGCGGCTGACAATTATGGGGTCGCGCTATGATATGGAATGGCATCCCTGACCATCACTCCTGGTTCTCGGGTCGCATGGTAGGCGACAGTCAGTTTGGTACCCCACCGTTGTCCAGACGCGTCACCGCTAGTCATCGGGACTCAGTTCGAAGAGGAACTCATCACTGAAGACAATTCTGCTCCAGTCAGTGACATTCAAGGCCGAATGTGCTCGACACAACTGCAAAACGGCCTGGTTGGTGTACAGAGGTCAATGGAAAGCGGCGCAAGGAGCACCGTGCGCTAAGCCCCCTTCCTGTGAGTCGTCCATTAATGGTCCTTGCGGTCACTGAAGCTCCAGTTGCACATAGTATCTATGATAATGATGAATCCAGGGTTGTAAGTGTCTCTCTGACGACTGCTCGGTCCTGTCGTTCTGTCTTCTCTTCAGGTCGACCACTTCCTTCTTGACGCTGTCTGTGTTCACTCATTCCTGCCAACATCGTCGAGTAGTGGCATCGCTCCTATTCAGATGTCGAGCGATTCGCCGATCACCCTTGCCGACTTTGTTCTGCCAAACTAAACGTCCTCTCTCAAATGCTGACATCTGTTCATGCGCCTGCCTTCGACGCGTAGTTACTGTGCAACTGAGTACACGGATTGCAATTCGAAAAGACGTCATGCCATGCTAATGACATGATCTCTGTTTACTATACTTGCTGGCTGCTCGTTGAAATTGCGGTTCAGCATCACACATTCGTCGATCGGCCACCGAAATTTACAATTTTGCATTTTTGGTCGACAGTTGTATTAATATCAATTTATGACCAATCTGAATAACTCCTTCGTGCTGCGTCTTTTTTTCCTTAGAGTTTACATCATAAGGATGTTCTTTTGTGATCGGAGGCTTTCCCGCCGCATGTGTTGTTTCCAGGGCTCTAGGGTGTCCAGCCGGGTGCGATCGTTGAAGTCCCACGATATGTCGGCGAATAACCTTTCCGCCATCATCAGGTTGTTCTGATGGAATGGTCTGTCTGCTGCTTTCACTAGTATTTGGCCTCATATTTGAGAGCCGGTTTAATGTGGAGGGTGCTGTCTGTAGACATTTCTTCCTGCCTAGAGTGTTTTTTTATTATTGTTGGTCTATTTGGGGTATGTCCTGTATGTGCAGTGTACACGATTCTTGTATTACCTATGGGGCAGATTGCCGGTTTTCTAGTTGTTTTATTTATTTTTTATTTTTTTATTTTTATTTTTAAGTGTTTTGTGTGTTTTTAGGCATTTTTTTATTTTTTATGTTTTTTGTAGGGTTTTTGTGTGTTTTTAATTTTCATCTAGTGCAAGATTTTTAGGCCTCTTGCACCTAACCTGCAGGGGGTCGTATTGCTCTGGACCGCTGATAAGCTCATTTTGTGAGCGGTGGGCTTGCCTGTAAAATGCTGGGGAGAATTCTTTGAACCGTTCTCGTAGGGGTTTTATACCTGTTATGTCGTGGAGATCCTTTGTAGGGAACCGAGGGTCAACGTGTATTGCTCTTTTAAGTGCTCTGTTCTGTATAGTTTGGAGCTTCCTCGGGTGGTATTTTGCTGCATAACCACACACTGGGCATGCATATTCTAATATGGGCCTGACCAGGCTGCAGTATACCCTGATTCCTAGGTCGCCGGAAAGGCCGCTACTAGCGTTTAGGACTGGATATAGAACCTGCAGCCTGGCGCTTGCCTTTTTTCTCAAGTTAGCTATATGCGTTTGCCAAGTGAGGCGTTTGTATGACGTGACCCCGAGGTACTGCGCTGAGTTCCTCCACGGTAGATTCCTGCCTTGGAATGTCAGCATAGGGGGAGGTCGATATCTGGGAGGCCCTTTCCCTAGCTTTTTCGTGAACATTATTGCTTGGGTCTTGTCAGCATTGAGCGTGACCCGCCACTTTTTGGCCCATGCCTCCGTTTTGTTAAGGATGCACTGAAGGCGCGTGGTGGCGACATTGCGATTCCCACTGAGAGAGAGGAAGGCGGTGTCGTCCGCGAACTGTGCATTTTTGACATGCTGGGCTGTGGGGGTATCTGCTGTGTAGCAGTTGTACAGGGTGGGCCCTAATACCCATCCCTGGGGTACTTCCGCTTGTATGTCGCTTTTGGTGGAACGTTTATTGTCTGTTTTGACAACGTCCTGTGAGGTAACTTCTTAGTAGTTTGACCAATGCCCCAGGGAAACCTTGGGTATACAGCTTGTACAGTAATCCTGTGTGCCAGACCGTATCAAAGGATTTTGCTATATCTAGCATAACCATTCCACAGTAGCCTTTGTAGCTGTATGCTAGGGTAGCGGCTTCTACTACCCTCATCAGCTGTTGTGTTGCAGAGTGGTTTCTTTGAAAGCCAAACTGCTCTTTCGGTATTATCTGTTTCCTACTGAGGTGCTGCAGAATGGGGAACAACAGAAGGCGTTCATATAGCTTGCTCAGGGTGGGGAGAAGACTAACTGGCCTATAGTTTTGCGGGAAAAGGGTCCTTACCAGGTTTCGCGATCGCGATTACTTCCGCATGTTTCCAGGCTTTTGGAAATCTGCGCGACCGCGTGATCTCGTTAAAGATGTCCGTTAGGAGCTCGATTGCAACGGGCGTTAGGTTCTTTAATATTTCATTTGTGAGCACGTCGTGGCCAGGCGCTTTCTTTGTGGGTAATGCTTTTATGGCGGCTACCACGTCTTCTACTGACAAGGGTGGCAGTGCGTCATCTTCATCGTCTTCTGCTGCGAGCAAGACCCTGAGTTGTCTTCTGACGATGGCTTCGTGGACCCTATCCTGTGCCTCTGCCGGTTGGAATTGTCTTTCAAAGACGTCTGCGAGTGCGTTTGCCTTCTCAGCAGCGCTAAACGCGAGGCCGCGCTCGCCGTGCAGAGGCGGCATTTTTGCGCGTCTTTTAGTAAATTGTTTAGTTGCCTGCCACAAGCTGTTGTCTGCCACCTTAACGGCGGACAGACGAGCAGACAATTCGTTGTTTCTGAGCTCATCGAGCGCTGCTCTCAGATCTCGTTGCAATCTATTTAGCAGTCTCCTAGTACCTGAATTTCGGGTCATTTTCCATTCTCTCGCGACCCTATTTTTGTGTTGTATTTGCGCAAGCAAGTGCGGGGAGAGTTGCCTATTTTTGGGTGCTCTTTCGAGGGCCCTCGGAGTGGTCGCTTCCGCTGCTTGCAGGCTCGTTCGAGTCAGGTGTTTGAGGGCCTGTTCTGTGTTGTCCCTGTTTGGACGCGGGGTGTGGGCGGTGTCCTCCGTTAGTCCATCTCTGAACTGCTCTCAGTTCGTTCGTTTGAACGATGGGTGGCCGTTCTGGACCGGAAGCCACTCACCCACGTCTATTTCGAAGAGTACGGGATTGTGGTCGGACGAAACTTTGTTCAGCGAACTCGCGGCCACAAAGCCCGTAATCCTTTTTGTTATAGCTATGTCCGTAACGTCGGGGTGTGCTCCGTTTCGAAGGAAATGTGTGGGTTCTTCGGCAGCCCACACATTGAGCTGGTGGGTGCGTGCAAGTCTCTGTAACTGGCGACCAGCTCTGTTGGTTCGCCTAGAATTCCAGTCAGAGTTTTTGCATTGAGGTCTCCTCCAATTATAAGTTTGCCTCGTAGCTGGGTTAGTGCCGCTATGTCGGGTTCGTGGAGGATGATACTTGGTTGCTTGTAGACTGCCACTAGCGTGAGGGGGCGGGTGGCAGTTTGGATTTCTATAGCTACCGCCTCTATTGACTGCTTGTCAGGGGGAATTCACTGGTGGTGGGGGATGCCTCGTTTTACGTAGATTGCAACCCCGCCTCCGTGTGTTTGACTATCCTTGCGGTAGCTTAGGTAGTTTGGTGCCGAAGCTTTCACCCCCGGTTTGAGGTGGGTCTCCGACATCAAACACACGTCTATGTCCTCGTCTTTCAATAATTGCTTAAATTCCTGTACCTGTTTGTGGATACCTTCAGCGATGAAGACGCAGATGGTTAGCCCTTGGATATGTAGGCGCCTATTCATGGTGGGGGGTATTGGGGGTTTCGGTGGTTTTCGCAGCTAGTTGCGAGGACATTTTTGCCATTGTGCCTGATATTTCGGCGAATTGCGCTGTTAGCTGCTGCATCATGGAGAGCGTCGTTGTGACTGCCCCCATGAGCTGGTTCATGGAACTGGCTAGCAGCGCAATATCGCCCTGGCTTGCGGGAGTTTGGCTACTGCATCTTTGCTGGCCACTGGCGGCGGTGAAGCAAGTTTTCCCTTTGTTCAGTGGTCGGCTTGTCATGCCTTCTGCAACCCGTGGCTGGCTGGCGGGCGCAGGTGTTTCTGGATTTGTGGAGTGGTGCCTATCGACGGTGAGAGGGCCTGTCGGATCGGTACTGGCTTGTTCTGGGGTATCGTGGGTTGGGCTTATTACGCGAGAATATTGGCGCCCATCGACTACTCTTGTGTTGCGGCGGGTTGGAGCTACGTTCTCGCGCAGCATCCGCTCTTTGCTGCTCTGTTCGGTTGACTTGGTTGGCTGGGGTTGTCCCCTCCAACCGCTTCTCGTACCCTTCCTACTTTTCTGTGGCTGCTGCTGCTCAGTGTGAGCCTGCTGTTTCTCTATAGCTCTTAGGATGTTTGGGCAGCCGCCATAGCTGGCTGGGTGAGGCCCCTTGCAGTTATAGCGGACTGGTTCCCCTCCATCCTCCTTTTTAGGACAATCTCTTGACTGGTGGTTGCCAGCACAGCGCACCTAATGTGGGGGCATTGTACAGTCCCTAGTTACATGCTTCACTCCCTGGCAGTTATAGCAATGCCGGTACTTGTTTTTCTGCCGTAGCGTTTCGACAGTTACATCAAGCAACATGATTTTTTGCACCTGAAATATCTTCCTATTTTGGGGAGTGTCCTTTAGTTTTGCTAGTTTCAGTGGCCATTTCTTCCTAACGAGCGTGACCGTGGTTACGTCAAAACCCTGTCCTATTAGCTCTACCTTGACGTCCTCCTGCGACATTTTTCTCGGGGTACCTCTAATCACTGCCTTGATAGGCTTTTCGTCTGCTAACCTGAAGGTATAGTAAGGGAAGTTTTGGCTGACGGTGGTGAAGTCACCAAACGTGTGGGTGTATGTGGTGATGGTGGTGGTGGTGGAGCAAAGTCCTGCTTGGTGTCGCTCTCTATTGTATGAACAAATGTGATTAAAGAGCCTCCTGCTTGGGGAACGACTCTCGCTCCTACTATCTTGGAGGGATCCATGTGAGGACGCCGGAAGGGTGACAAGCTGCCAAGGGGATGTCGGGTGTTGCCTTCGTTGTCACCGTTATACGTATCCAGTTACAACACCGACCCTATCAGCCTACCAAGCGCGGGTGACTGGCCAGTGACCAGGCCCTGACTTGGGAAATGCCCTACGCCTCGGAGGGGCAGGTGAAGTACCTGCGGCAGCAATAGACGCTCGAAATAGCCGGAAAATCGGCCCACGACAACAAGAAAGCACGCACCAGGCCCCGTCAACCAACAGCTAGCAAGACACAACAATTTGCCAACAATCTGTAGCTCCAGCCGCTGGTGCCAATGCAACTCGACGTGAGTGATCGTCTGGGCTTTAATAAAAACCCAGCCGAAAACACTCCTGTTTTGTCTCCCGTACAAGCGGGGGCCTATGGCTGACAGTGCGCAAGCAAGAGGAGCGATGCTCAACCCTTCACTGCCACTCAGCGAGTCTGTCTGCTGACGCTGGCGCTGACGCTGAAAAGACGAGCCTATCCTTGGCTCGAGGTGGTGCAGTTTAGACAAAATTTGTCACTCCTGCGGTTCCTGTGTGAGAGAGAAAGATATATTACCACTCTTGTGGATTTGTCCTATCTGGTGTAACCTGAAAAAGAGAAAGACACACTCTGTTGAGGGATTAGTAAAACTTAATCCCTCAGCAGGTCAGGCCAACGTGTTGTTGGCCTGTGATGAGGTTGTTGGCCCAGTCCACGGATGAGCCGGTTGCGGGAGCGTCCCGTCTTCTCGTAGAACTTCCTGGCGATGGCGCGAAACCTGTCTCGGAGAGGCAGGATCCTGGTGTCCTCGTGGAGTTGGCGCGTCGACAAGCGCCTCGGAAGATGCATAGCAGTCTTCAGGGCGCCGTTCTGTATCCGCAGCAGAGTCACAATGTGAGCATCTGTCTGCTGCTGCTGCTCTCATCTTTTACTTTCCCCTCTTTGGGGAAGTGTGAGGGGGAGTTTGTAGCCTTTCGGCTTTTACTCCCCTGTGTACGTGTGTGTATGATTTTTTCTGTACTTTTTTGGTGTCTGTGATATGTGATGACTGTTCTGTATGTGTCTGGTATTTGCCTGGGGTTGGCGAGATGTTTGGTGTTATATGGGCAAGGAGCAGGATTTGGGATTTGGTATTGGGATTTTCTCTTCGACTTAATCGTCGAAGATCGTCATAGGGCGCTTGTGCTTGTCGCGGGACATGTCATACCGACTTAGGGAGTGGATGAGGGCGTTTCCGATCTGGAAGAACCCTCATAGAAGGCCCTTGCCAGATCTTGGAAACGCTCTCTCAGGGGTGGGATTTCGGCAGTGGCGTGCAGGTCGTCTGTAAGGAATCCAAGAGATAAATGCAGTGCCCTCCTGAGGGCGCGGTTCTGCCACCTCTGGAGTTTTTCCAGGTGCTGCTTCGCCTCGTATCCCCAGACAGGGCATGCATACTCCATTACTGGCCGTATCAGGGCCTGATATACGTTCATATCCACAGAGCAGGGAAGGGAACTGGTTGAGTTGAGGATTGGGTATAGGATGGACATTCTGCCACAGACCTTCCTGTGGACCTCGTCTATGTGGGGTTTCCACGTAAGACGAAAGTCCAAGGTTACACCAAGATACTTGGCGGTTCTGCGCCAAGAGAGTTTGGTTCCGTTTAGGTGATGGTGGAGGGGTGGGGGGGGGGGGGGGGCGCAGAGGAGGTCCGCGCCTTCCGAACCTCCGGGTGATCAGCATTGCCTGCAACTTTCCGGAATTGATGGTAATGCGCCAGGAACGGGCCCAGGTTTCTGTGTCATCTAAAACCCTTTGTAGCCTACGAATGACCACGTCCTTATTCGCATTATGAGTTTAAATGGCGGTATCGTCAGCGTACTGTGCGGTGTGCACCAGGGGGGCCGTTGGAGTGTCCGCCGTGTACAGACTGTACAAAACGGGCCCCAGGACCGATCCCTGTGGCACCCCAGCACGACACGCCTTTTGGTGGAGGTAGCGGTTTCTACTTTGACAGAGAAGGTCCTATTCGTGAGATAGCTTTTGATCTGCTTCACTATGCTCCCGGGGAAGCCTTGTGTATATAACTTGTAGAGTAGCCCTCTATGCCATACTGAGTCGAAGGCTTTGGCTACGTCTAGTAGCATTATCCCGCAGTAGCCTCTGTGGTTGAAGCCCTCCGTGGCTGCTTCAATCACTCTCATGATCTGTTGTGAGGCAGAATGGTTCTGCCGGAATCCGAATTGGAAATCCGGCAGAATTTTCTCTCTGGTAATATGTTCTTGTATGGGTCTTAGCAGGAGGCGCTCATAGATCTTGATGAGAGTTGGCAAGAGGCTAATCGGCCTGTAGTGCTCCGGGAATAGAGGGTCTTTTCCTGGTTTGTGTATCGCGACCATTTCCGCATGTTTCCAGCAAGCTGGGAACTAGCGGGAACGAGTGATCTCGTTGAGGACGTTCGCGAGGTGTGTGATCGCTGTGGGTGGGAGGTTTTTGACTAACTGATTAGGGACACTATCGTGCCCTGGCGCCTTTTTTGTAGGGAGGGACCTGATTACTCTTGCCACGTCCTCGGGGGCAAAAAGTATGGGTTCGTCCTCTGGGTCCTCCTCAGCATTGAGGAAGACAGCCAGTTGACGACTGACTACTTCTTCATGCTCTTCATCCTGGGGTTCTGCCGCTTGAAACTGCTTCTCGAAGGAGTCGGCGAGGGCGTTGGCCTTCCCAGCATGGCTGTAGACCAGTCCCCGCTCGCCGTGCAGTGGCGGAATCGTAGCGCGTCTTTTTGTGAACTGTTTGGTTGTTTGCCATAGTGTATGGTCGTCTACTTTGAGAGCTGTGAGGCGGATTTGCCATTGCTGGTTTCTGTGCTCATTGAGCGCTACCTTCAGTTCTCTCTGTAGACGATTGAGCAGCCTCCTGGCGGCTTGATTTCTGGTGATCTTCAACTCTTTTGCCACTCTTTTCTTATGTCGGATTTGAGCTAGCAAGTGTTCCGGGAGCTGTATTTGCGACGGCGGGCCATCCCTATGTGGAGGGGGGGCCTCTTCCGCTGCCTGCAAGATGGTGCCTGTTAAGTCTTCTAGCGCTTGTTCTACTGTTTCGGCAGTAGGTGGCGGAGCGCGAGCGATATCAGAGGCATCTGTCTGCTCATTGTCAATGTTATTTATGTCCGTCAGTCGGGCTTCGATCCCCTGCGCCGATGGTCCGATTGGGGCTGCCGACAATCCGTTTGCGGGCGCCGACCCAGGTCCGCGCCCACCCCGGCGTCGCGCCAGGTGGTAGAAGATGCAGAATACCGTGGAGTGTCCTCTGCGGCCTTGCTTGGTTGAAAACCTGTGTCTCGGTTTATGAGATTGTCCGTTACGCGAATTTCAATGGCCTCCTTGAAGATGTTGTCCCAGTAGAAACTGGTAGGGGCCAGAATCTTGGTCTCCTCGTATTTCGCGTTGTGTCCAATTTCCAAGCAGTGTTCTGCCAGAGCCGATTTGGTGTGCTGGCCTAGTGGCATGTGGCGTTGGTGTTCTTTGCAGCGGTCTTCGACTGTTCGGATTTTTTGACCTATGTAGGATTTGCCGCAACCACATGGAATATTATATACGCCCGCTTTCTTGAGGCCAAATCCGTCTTTCACTGTCCCCAGTAGGGCCCGTATCTCGGATGGTGGTCGGAAGACCGTGTCAGTTTTGTGTTGTTTTAGCTGTCTCCCAATTTTTGATGTCGCATTGCCCGCATACGGTAGAAAGGCAAGGCTTGTTTCCTCATCTTTAGACTGTTCTTCATCTGTGTTTCTGCAGTGTTTCCGTCGTATGAGGGCTGTCTGAATCTGTCGTTTGCTGCATCTGTTCTTGTGAAACACATTTTCTAGGTGTTTGAGTTCTTTGTGCAGACTTTGTTCGTCCCATATCGAGTATGCCCTATGAACCAGTGTGTTGAGCATCCCGTTGAGTTGTGCAGGATAGTGCCCACTCGAGGCATGTAGATATAGGTCCGTATGTGTAGGCTTGCGGTACACGCTATGACCCAGTGTGCCATTTGATTTCCGCTCTACGAGTACATCAAGGAAGGGTAATTTCCCTTCCTTCTCAATCTCCATGGTGAACCGTATGTTGTCGTGGACGGAATTTAGATGTTCTAAAAATGTCTGTAGATGACCAGGTCCGTGGGGCCAAATGAAAAACGAGTCGTCCACGTATCGGTAAAAACACACGGGTTTCCTTTCGGCTGCTTGAAGTGCCTCCTCTTCGAAACTCTCCATAAAAAAGTTGGCTACCACTGGTGAGAGAGGGTTCCCCATAGCCACACCGTCGGTTTGCTCATAGTATTAGCCGTTGAAGACGAAGTAGGTGGATGTAAGTACGTGCCTGAACAGTTGTGTCAACTCGGGACCGAATTTCTCGCTGATAAGGGGAATCGGATCTTCTAGTGGGACCCTTGTGAACAATGACACGACGTCAAAGCTCACCATGATTGTTTCTCGTAGGGTCAGCTCCTTGAGACGACGAATGATGTCTGTTGAATTCCGAATGTGGTGTTCGCACTTTCCCACATACCGTCTGAGCAGACCTGCCACGTGTTGTGCGAGCGGGTATGTGGGCGCCCGTATGTTGCTGACAATGAGATGCATCCATTCCTTATGTGTCTTAGGGAGGCCGTATATTCTCGGAGCTACTGCGGAGCGCTGTCGAAGTCTCTTGATATCTTTCTCCTCTATTGCGCCATTTTCCAGTAAGCTGGCAGTCCCTAGTTATATCCTGTTGGTCGGGTCCGCCTTGATCTTCCGATATGCCGGGTCGTCAAGAAGTTGAAGCACCTTCTGTCCATAGACCTGTCTGTTCAGAACGACCATGGTGTTTCCTTTGTCGGCTGACAGGACGACGGTCTCTTTGTCTTCTCTGAGGGCCCGAAGTGCCGCTCTTTCTTTCCGTGAGATGCTGCTGGTAGTCGGTTTTGCCTTGGAGAGAATCCGACATGTTTCCCTCCTGACTTCTTCAGCCTTGCCCTCGGTTAAGCCCCGGACCGCCTGTTCCACTGCCGAGATGATCTCAGTGGAGGGGAGGGGAGCTGGAGTCGGTGCAAAGTTGAGTCCTTTTCCGAGTATGGATGTGGCTGGGTCGTCCAGTGGCTTCCCCGTGAGGTTAATCACGGTTTGTTTCATCGGCTCCGTCTCTTCTTGTTGTTTGCCTGGTAGCCTTGCAAACTTGTCAATCTGTTTGTTAGTGGATTTCAGGTTATCCTGTCAGCCTGGGCCCATGTGACACCATCCACCCATTCCCAGGAATAGTCTTGAAGCGTGGAGGCTAATTGCAGGTGATGGTGCAGTAGTTCTTTGGCATTCTTGTCGAGTCGTTGTCGAGTGTGACGAATCCTTTCCCTGACAAAGGCCAGGCTGGCTCGCTTCTTGACCCGGTTTGCCGCAGAAAAGGCGCCAGGACACGACAGTGTCACCAACCAGTTAGTTAAAAACCTCCCGCCCTCAGCGATCACACATCTCGCGTACGTCTTCAACGAGATCACTCGTTCCCGCGAGTTCCCAGCTTGCTGGAAACATGCGGAAGTGGTCGCGATACACAAACCAGGAAAAGACCCTCTATTCCCGGAGCACTACAGGCCGATTAGCCTCTTGCCAACTCTCATCAAGATCTATGAGCGCCTCCTGCTAGGACCCATACAAGAACATATTACCAGAGAGAAAATTCTGCCGGATTTCCAATTCGGATTCCGGCAGAACCATTCTGCCTCACAACAGATCATGAGAGTGATTGAAGCAGCCACGGAGGGCTTCAACCACAGAGGCTACTGCGGGATAATGCTACTAGACGTAGCCAAAGCCTTCGACTCAGTATGGCATAGAGGGCTACTCTACAAGTTATATACACAAGGCGTCCCCGGGAGCATAGTTAAGCAGATCAAAAGCTATCTCACGAATAGGACCGTCTCTGTCAAAGTAGAAACCGCTACCTCCACCAAAAGGTGTGTCGTGCTGGGGTGCCACAGGGATCGGTCCTGGGGCCCGTTTTGTACAGTCTGTACACGGCGGACACTCCAACGGCCCCCCTGGTGCACACCGCACAGTACGCTGACGATACCGCCATTTACACTCATAATGCGAATAAGGACGTGGTCATTCGTAGGCTACAAAGGGTTTTAGATGACACAGAAACCTGGGCCCGTTCCTGGCGCATTACCATCAATTCCGGAAAGTCGCAGGCAATGCTGATCACCCGGAGGTTCGGAAGGCGCGGACCTCCTCTGCGCCCCCCCCCCCCACCACCCCTCCACCATCACCTAAACGGAACCAAACTCTCTTGGCGCAGAACCGCCAAGTATCTTGGTGTAACCTTGGACTTTCGTCTTACGTGGAAACCCCACACAGACGAGGTCCACAGGAAGGTCTGTGGCAGAATGTCCATCCTATACCCAATCCTCAACTCAACCAGTTCCCTTCCCTGCTCTGTGGATGTGAACGTATATCAGGCCCTGATACGGCCAGTAATGGAGTATGCATGCCCTGTCTGGGGATACGAGGCGAAGCAGCACCTGGAAAAACACGAGAGGTGGCAGAACCGCGCCCTCAGGATGTCACTGCACCTACCCCTCGGATTCCCTACTGACGATCTGCTGAAATCCTAAAAGAGCGCTTCCAAGATCTGGCAAGGGCCTTCTATGAAAGCTCTTCCAGGTCAGGAAAAGCCCTCATCCTATCCCTAGGTCGGTATGACATGTCTCATGACAAGCACAAACGCCCAATGACGATCTTCGACGACTAAGTCGAAGAGAAAATCCCTACATCCAATTCCTGATCCTCTTCCCCCGCCCGAACAATATCAATCCTCTCGCCAACCCCAGGCAAGTTCCAGACACACACAGAACAATCATCACAGCACACAGACAACCAAAATCACAGAAATACACACACACACAAGTAGCAAGTGGAGTACAAGCCGCAAAACTACAAACTCCCCAAAACACTTCCCCAAAGAAAGGAAAGTAACAGATGAGAGCAGCAGCAGACAGACCATTCCATCAGAACCACCTGATGATGGCGGAAAGGTTATTCGTCGAAATATCGTGGGACTTCAATGATCGCATCCGGCTGGACACCCAAGAGCCCTGGAAACGAGGATATTCTTATTTAATGATTGAAAATTTGCGTCTTATTTGTTTCTCTTTACGTCCCCACTTTTGGGTTCTTGTCTCACAGTTATTTTTTTACCACCGGACCATAACCCCCGATTTTCTATTAATTGGGTCTGGCAACACTACTTGTATATCTGATAATAAAAAATGCTTTAGTAAGGACAAACAGCTCACACTTCTTCTTTCTAGCTTTGTTCAACTATCACTGCGGTAGTTCTAGCCTCATGATTCTTCAGCTCTTTATTTTTCACTTTATATCCGTATTGCCGTAAGTTGAAACTAAGGAGGAAAGTCTTCAAAACCGTTTGTCTGTAAATTTTGTTCTGGACTTCATCCGTTTTTTCATTATTTGTGGTTCACGTTTTCTGAGCTGTGCATGGAGGCCATCTCGATGTTCCCATAAACGAGCGTAGTAAATCGCCTGAAAACAATACTGAGGAATTACGGTGTGTGGGAGATACTGTCGTATAAGCTAGGGTTGCATGTTGAGCTACAATGATACATCTACAGAGAACTTACTAGCTGATAACAGCCAACACATCACGATAAGTAACAATAAATACAATTCTTTGAGGTTATCGCGGGGGAAATCTGAAGATAATATGAATACAGTATTTAATTCTGAATTCAAGTTGCTAATTTTCTTCTGGTTGCATGACAGTTCCCATAAACTATGGGTGAAATACGTAAATGCAGCACTATCGCCTGCCTGTACAAGGCGTTGTAGAGGTACTTAAAAATACGAGCAAGGTACAATCTCTCAAAAACTCCATGATGGCTGTGTATATTGTTCCGTTTTCTGATGCGAGGATAGTGATGATGCTAGTAGGAATTCTGTGTTTCGACTTGTTTAGTTTCTTTTAAAAAGTGATTTTCTGGGAATGCATACACTTAGAAATACGCCCGATCCAAAATGTCTGGGAGTCACTCTGGGTCGTACTGTGACATCAAGCACCATAGCAAGAACACGTAAATAAAACTGGAAGTTATAAATATAACATCTTTCGCAATACCACTGGTAGAACTTGCGGCTATCGACCACAAATCATGATAATGACAACCCTAGCAACAAGTTACAGTGCTGCAGAGTATGTGTGTTCAGTTGGGTACAAATCAATCTACGCAAATACCATTGACAAGCCGTTAATTGAACATGTAGGCTTCTTAAAGACTGTTTGAAACCTACACCACTTGTAAAACTCTACCAGTTCACAGGCATAGCACAAGTTATTCGTCGTGAAGTGGCTGTCAACGCAGAGAGAACAAATCGGGCTCATTGCGTGGGCACTTGAGAATAACTACCTCGCTTCTCCGTTCGGAAATCCTCCCATTGGATCTAAATAGATTTGGATCGTGTTGAGGTCACTCAACTGTCTTCGTTCTGGAATAGGAATATCCAGAAATATCCTCCACAAATGGCAATTCCGTGTGGATACCACCAATTGTCACTGCGGAAAACCGCAGAGAGTGAAGCACTTACTGGACTGCCAACTGTGCCCTGCATCCTGCACAGAAGATCATCTGCTTGCAACTCTGAGTGCAATTGAAGTGGCAAGATTTTTTTCAGCAGTAATCTAACTTGATTATTCTTTTTTCATTCGCTTTTAATGCTAATATCCATATACTTATTTCTGTCTGGAATGAATAACTAAATAAAGCAACTTGTTGGATGCTATACCGATTGCACAAAAGGAATGTGATGCTGAGTCGCACGAACAAGTTGAGAACCCACTGACGCCAATTCTGTGAGGGTGACTAATAGTTTCTGTAGTGTAAATGCATCCTTAAGATGTTGTATACTGCGTGTTATTTACAAACCTCAAGGTTTTGAGTTGGAGTAGGCTGCAGAACATGCTACTGATGACCTCTGTGTTCTTCATGTTTCTCCTCTCCCCCACCACCCTTTTCGTTCCACATATTACATAGCCTTGCTTTACTTTCAGAGATCTGACTGGTGTAATGAAATTGGGCTGAAGTAAATCTCAGTTATACGTTGTTCCCTTTACCGTGAGATCAACATACTCATTTCGTTGGGTGGCTTATACACACCTGTCTGCAACTTTATAATAGGTATACCGATAATTCCACCAGAATACCTGTCAATAATAATGGATATAATACTTCCTGGCGGAATTAAAGCTGTGGAGGCGGGTCGTGAGTCATGCTTGGGTAGCTCAGATGGTGCCAGCACGGTAGCTCAGCGTGTTCGGTCAGAGAGCAGGCTGGTCTCTGTAGTAAAAAAAAGCGAGTGAAGTGATCAACAACGAACTTCAACGGATGTCATGTGACGTCCGCTACGACAAATAAAAAAAAAAATTAGTAGATCACTTGCCCGCGGAAAGCAAAGGTCCCGAGTTCGAGTCTCGGTCCGGCACACAGTTTTAATCTGCCAAGAAGTTTCATATCAGCGGACACTCCACAGTAGAGTGAAAATTTAATTCTGGATAATGGATATAATTTGAAATTCCAAGGTATGGACGTCAATAACGTCTGTTACACTGAATATATGTCTTACCCTGTCAAATACACGAGCAATATCTTGATTAAAATGTTCAAAGCGATCGGCAAGAGCAAGACTAATCAGTATGAGGAAGAGATCCATGTAGTTCCAACTGAAGGTGGCCGCGGTGTTTATGGTAGCGAGCCAGGCGGACGTCCAGTAGCTGAAGCCGATGTAGTGGTAGGCCGACGGGAACTCGTTGGCCAGGTACAGCTGCAGCCACGACAGCCCGCCTGGGGAACACTCGTAGGCGTGGACGACGTTGAACAGCCTGGCCAGGATGTGCTCCGCTGTGGAAAGATTGTGTGAAACACTTGTACGTCCAGCTACCACACACACGGTGCGCGCTGCAAACACTACAAGCAACAGCTTAAACAGAAGGAGCAACGGAAGGAGCTTTCAAAAGTTAAAGAAATGGCTCTGAGCACTATGGGACTCAACTGCTGTGGTCATTAGTCCCCTAGAACTTAGAACTACTTAAACCTAACTAACCTAAGGACATCACACACATCCATGCCCGAGGCAGGATTCGAACCTGCGACCGTAGCAGTCGCACGGTTCCGGACTACGCGCCTAGAACCGCGAGACCACCGCGGCCGGCCAAAAGTTAAAGCTAGTGGTTTAGTGACGTTGTGAGCGCGGGAAGCAACGGGGTTGTCCCTCATTGCTTTCCTGGATAAATTCCTTGTTGGAGCAGTTTGTTGCCATCTTCCTCCGAACTGTTAAGATCTGTAATCTGTCCTGTGACAAGTACTCGTGCAGGGTTCGTGTTGTTGGTGGTGGTTATATAGTGAAAGCAAGAGGGAAAATGAAACGAACTGCTAGCACAGAGCCGATGCTTGTCGAACATCCACTGACCTCTGAGATCAATGTCGCCATCCAAAGCGGAAGAAGTGGCGCTGCGACTAAGTGGCTGGAATCGCTTTCGCGAGAAGTAGCGTTCATATCCTCCTTCCTTCCAGCTATCCCGATTTACTGCTTTCCGATATGTATCTCTTATAAATATCGTAGAGCGAAGGCGGATGTGTTCCTTTGAAATGGATACGGCCGGTTTCATTCACTATCCTAGTCCAGTCCGAGCTTCGGTCGCAGGTTCGAATCCTGCCTATGGCATGGATGTGTGTAATGTCCTTAGGTTAGTTAGGTTTAAATAGTTCTAAGTTCTAGGGGACTGATGACCTCAGCAGTTAAGTCCCATAGTGTTCAGAGTGATTTGAACTATTTTTTTGGTTCACCATCCACTGGTTGTATCACCATCACTCCGAAAGACTCTTCAAAGTTTGGGACGTAACCTAGGGAAGGGGACGCACTGTCTAGTAATCGGCTTTACACTGCCAATTCTCTGCCGCTGTCAGCTCAGTGTTGTTGATTAATAGTTTTTCCTGCTCCAGGTTTCGAATCGGTTATCTGCGGGTCGAATGTCTGCGCGCTCGACATCTACTGAACAAACTCGTGCTCCTTAAATGAACTGACATGGCTGTAAGTACAATTATGTATAAGGTGTCCATAAAAGAATTCCCCAGTTTCAATGGTACACTACAACAGTTTAATTTAGACTATGTACAACAAATCAAACATCAAATTGAAGGTAAACTAACCCAGTTTGTCTTATAATTGTTCAATACGTGCACATTAAGTTATGCGGCACACATCCAACCTGAAATACAGCTCCTCCCACGCTTTGGTTAACAAGCCCAGAATAACGGGAGCAATAGCCTCACTTCTCTGACTCAACTATGGGAAATCATTAGATAGTGGCTGAATGTACACAGGATCTTTTATAAAGCACCAAAAGAAAAAGTCGCATAGTGTGAGGTCAGGCGAAGATAGGCACCAGCGGAAAACACCTTTGTCGTTGTGACCATTAACACCAGTCCAACGGTCAGGGTCTCCGACATTGAACCACTCTCGTACAAAGTGATGCCAATGGGGAAGGGCTCAATCTTGTCGCCAAGTTTTCAGGTTCACCATCTAACTGGGGAAACAGCCATTCTTGTAACGTATATGAGTCACCTCTATTGCGTTAGCTTTAGCGAAAGAAATTGTCCGTACACTTGACGTCGGGAACCAACGCAGGAAACCATTATTTTGTGGGAATCTCCCTGATATTATACAACTTCATGAGGATGTTCTGACACCCAGATAAGAACATTATGGATATTTACCTTTCCACTTAAATGAAAGCTTGCCTCATCACTGAACACCAAACGATGAAGAAAGTCATCTTATAACTGCAACAGTTCATTCGTAAGTTGTAACGTACACCATAGTCACGTGGCTATAAAGCAAGTACCGACTACGATCAGCATGGGCGCATGTGCAAACGTCTTCTTAAAGCCCTCCATACTGTCGTCTTTGGCAACTGAAGTTCAAGACTTGCTTTCTGAACAGAATTCTTATGATTACAAAGGTAAGATGCTCTGACAGAGTCAACATCCTCTTCAGACACTGTTGGTCGCCCCTTTTACTTTACACACACACACTCGGTCGTGTCGAATTCATCATACCATCGGCAGATGTATTTCAGAAATCGGGCATTACAACTACACTTTAAACGCTGCATGGTCACCGATGGTATCTGTTCTTTCGGACATGTCTGAAAGAACAGATACCATTCTTCGTATAACTTTAAACGAAATTCCCACTGAACTGAAATTGCGGATTCACTCTTAGTAAACTGCAAAACACAAAACGCTTTACCCTCAGGAGTCGCCATTTTGAGATGTGGTGTTGCAAACGCGAAAACAACAAAGCAGTACTCGCGCATGCGCACATCTGAAATTATTTCAGTTACTCTTTGATTGTGACATTGAAACTACACTCTACAACGCTTACACTCACTTTTAAAATTTATAACTGGGACTTTCTTCTATGGAGATCATGTATTACAAAATGTATTCATGTCGCCGAAAGACATTATCCGTAAAGCAACAGAAAAGTGTAAGTTAGAAACATTGCTACCAATGTAGTTGAACAGAACGACGTGATACATAAAATTTAAAAAGATGAAAGTACGTGCTTCATAGAAACGTGGTGCCCCAGACAGCTCAGCAGACTGTGGTGTGATGCAACACAGTTCGAAAAATAGCTATCTTTTCAAATATCCATTTGACGGGCACCAGTCATCAGAGTTTCTTCGAGGTTACTGAAAGTAAATCATTTCTCAGGCGTTCCCTCGCCCATTTTAAATAAAAGAACAGAGCTTCAAACAACACTAGATATTCTGTTACTCTTCAGCGCAGGTACATAACCAAGAAGCGCAGCCGCCAGGGCTCTGTTATTTCGTATTGCGTTGAAACCCACCAGTGCCAGTGGCGTCCTAAAGTGTTTAGTAATCTGGATTCCAATGCTCCAGTTTCGCGGAGCGAAAACTCCAACCAGACATAGCTCATAGCTCTCGGGACGCTCGTCGTTTAGCACCAGTCATAAAAAGGAAAGAGATTAGGGTTTAACGTCCCGTCGCAACGAGGTCGTAAGTCACGGAGCACAAGCTCTGCATAGGCAAAAATGGAATAGGAAATCGGCCGTGTCCTTTTGAAAGAAACCATCCAGGTATGTAGGAAAACCTAAGTCTTTGTGGCCACACAGGTATCTGAGCCTCCCGAATCCGAGTGCATTGTACACGCTGCAGTCAGGCGGCAGGTGTAGCCCAATGAATGCCAGGGACGCAGCGAGCGTTGTACGTGAAGCAGTGTAATACGTTACGATGCTTTGCTGCGCGGCGGATTTACAGGTAATACTTCAGCACATTTTCATGGAAGATCTGACAGGAAACTGCCTTTGGATGAAAAATTATTGGCAATATCTTTTAATACTTCTATCTAGCGCCATACTTATTTACTTCTTGTTAAAAATTCATAACAACTAGGAAATTTCCTCATAAACATATCTTCTATCTGTAGAATAAACGTAGCAAACAATTTTTAAAAGAGACCTGACGAGATACAAATCAGAGATTGATGCAATTCCTTTTGGGATACTTAATAATGCAGAACTACAACTATTGCATTACTTTGTATAAAATGTGCACAGTCTTTGTATATACGTCAGAATAAAATTACAGTATACTTCTTTGTGTACTAAAATAGACTTCAAAGAGACCAAGAAAAAGTTACTTACCCAAAGCTGTGAGCATCAGAACACACGTGATGATATAAAAGAGCTTTGGCAGATGTGGACTGAAACTTGGGACTGTCGCATCCATCGCCCACCACTGGGCCATGAGATCCGGCCATCCTCGCGCAAGTTGTACAAACAGAAGCGAGGTAAGGACGTGGCACATGAAGAACACACCTGGTGCTGGAAAAAGCACACACACTTCTCGTAAGAAAGAACACAGATCTGTAAATCGAGGCACTGAAATCATTCTATGCACCATAAGAAACACTCCATTCTACAATGTGCATCCGCGTTAATGTGACCACATGTCAAAGACCTGGATAACCAAACGTTTCAAAGTGGACCACTGTGAGACAAGCAGTAAGAGAGTCAGTGAGGTTCTGAAAGGTACCGACAGGGGTGTGGAGCCATGCCATCTCCAGTATCGTGGTCAGATGAGATAGGTTTCTCGGTTGAGAATCCATGGTGCTAACAGCCCGTCCAGATGGATTATCAGATCTGTGTGACACGTTGCATTGTCCTGCTGCTAGATACCGTCGTGCTGAGGAAAAACAAACTGCATGTAGGTGTGGACATGGTCTCCAAGGATAGACGCATATTTGTGTTTATCCACTGTGTCTTCCAGAACGATGACATCGTCCAAAGTATGCCACGGAAACAATCCCCAGATCATAACGCTCCCTCATCCGACCCAGACGCTTCAGACGATTGTTGCAGGATGTTTGCGTTCAGGCGTTTCATGCTGTACACGCCAGTGGCCAACTGTCATCTGAAAAGGACACCTGCCAGTTGCAGTTTTTTTTTTTTTAAGTTAGGGGGGGGAGGGTCATCAGTCATCTCACTGGTTGCTGCAGCTCGCCACGAATTTCTCTCCTGTGCCGCCCTATTATTCTTAATCTCAGAGTACCAGCCGGCCGGAGTGGCCGAGCGGTTCTAGGCGCTACAGTCTGGAACCGCGCGACCGCTACGGTCGCAGGTTCGAATCCTGCCTCGGGCATGGATATGTGTGATGTCCTTAGGTTGGTTAGGTTTAAGTAGTTCGACGTTCTAGGGGAGTGATGACCTCAGATGTTGAGTTCCATAGTGCTCAGAGCCATTTGAACCGTCAGAGTAGCACCTGCAATCTACGTTCTCAATTATTTGCTGGATGTATTCCTATTTCAGTTTACCTCTACCGTTTTTACCCTCTGCGGCTACCTCTAGTACCATGGAAGTTATTCCCTGATGTCTTAACAGATGTCCTACCATCCTGTCCCTTCTTCTTGTCAGTGTTTCCCACATTCCTGTCCTGGCGAATTCTTCGGATAACCTCCTCATTCCTTATATTATGAGTCAGCCTGATTTTCGAAATTCTTCTGTAGCACCACATCTCAAACGCTTCGATTCTCCTCTTTTTCGGTTTTCCCACAGTCCATGTTTCATTATCATACAATGCTGTGCTCCAAACATACATTCTCAGAAATGTCATCCTCAGATTAAGGCCTATGTTTGGTACTAGTAGACTCCTCTTTGCCAGGAATGTCCTTTTTGCCAATATTGGTATGCTTTTATGTCCTCCTTACTCTGTTCATCTCGGGTTATTTTGCTGCTTAGGTAGCAGAATTCCTTAACTTCATTTACTTCGTGATCACCAATTATGATGTTAAGT
Organism: Schistocerca nitens; assembly: GCF_023898315.1. Taxonomy (NCBI): domain Eukaryota; kingdom Metazoa; phylum Arthropoda; class Insecta; order Orthoptera; family Acrididae; genus Schistocerca; species Schistocerca nitens. Next base: position 680,646,571 of record NC_064615.1, on the reverse strand, counting down.
TTCTCGCTGTTTTCATTACTTTCGTTTTTCTTCGATTTACTTTCAGTCCACATTCTGTTCTCATTAGACCGTCCATTCCATTCAGCAGATCCTATAACTCTTGTTACTTTCAATAGGTATAGCAATGTTGCGGCAGTGGCGTGCAAATCCAGCCTTCATCGCCGCTGAACAGCAGTCACCATAATTGCATGAACCAGGTACCTGCTACGGAGGCCCATATGCAACAACATTCGCTGAACGGTCATTGAGGAGACACTGTTGGTAGCCCCTTGGTTCATCTGGGCGGTGAGTTGCTTAGCAGTTGCGCCTCTACTCGCCCGACACACATCTCCACAGTCGTTATTCAACCCGGTCGTCTATGGCCTGTGGTGCACCGCAGTTACCTTGACGCCAGTTTTGAATAGCACCATTCTGCCATGCACAGAGTACTTTAACCACAGCGTCATGCTAACAGATTACGAACTTAGCCGTTTAGGAAATGATTCTGCCCTTTTCCTGAAAGCCAATGATCATGTCCTTTTGGATTTCAAATAAATCGTTGCTTTTCCGGATTACGACAGCGACTGTAGTGTTTCCTGCGTCCACCTCTACATCCTTTATATGACCTCCACTGCAAGTGCTGCCATCTGTCGTCTGTGAGTGGCTATTGCACGTTCATGTCGAACGTATGCTGTGGTCACATTAATGTGTAATTACTACTACTTTTCTGTCGTTGTTGAGAAGAGCGTAATATGGACAAGAACAAGATACCATTCCTCAATAATATAATGGGCGTTCAATAAGAAACGAGCCGGAGTCTGGAATGCACAAACCAGTGACAGGAGGGTAACATCGTGGCGTGAGTAACGAGGTGTGGTTCCGACCAGAGCGTGGAAGTTTATAGCCTGTCGCTAGAGGACACGCGTGCACGTAATGTGACTAAACACAGCTAGCAGTAACATGCATCAATCCTCCAACCAACTGCCCAAAACCTATCCTCCTGCATCAAAGACATTAACCACTTCCTTCACTGACTTTTCGCCATCCCCACACCTTCAACTATACACCAACATCCCTCATGCCCTAGCTTTGCCATTATTGAACAGACCTCTCCCAAAGTGCTTCAGATTCCAATCCCACCACATCATTCCTTACACATCTTGGCAACTATATAGTGACTCACAACTACTTTTCCTTTGAAGGGAAGGTATCCAGACAAATTGCAGCACAGCCCTGGCCACCTGCATTGCACCTCCTACTCCAACCCATTTATGTGCCATCTACAGGAAACCTTCCTAGCCTCTCAAAACTTTCAACCATATTTGGTTCAGGTTCATTAATGATCTAAACTCAGGGCCAAGACACCTTAACCACATTCCTGCACAACTTCAACACCTTTTTTCACTTCATCTGGTCCTCTCCCACCCCATGGTCCACCTTCCTGTATGTTGACCTCCACCTCACTGACAGATCCATTCAGAGCTCAGTCCACATTAAACCCACTAACCACCAACAGTACTTGCATTTCAACAGCTGCCATCCATTACACACCAAAAATCCCTCCCATACAAATTAGTCACCCATGGATGACATATCTGTGATGACTAGAACTCTCTTGCCTATTATTCTGATGCCCTTACAAAGGCCTTCAAAGACAGGCAGTACTCCCCAGACCTAATCCACAAACAGATTTCATATGCCATACCCTCACATACGCCCAATTCTTCCAACTTCCCCCAATAATCAACTACAAAGGAGCACCCCCTGTCACCCAATACCACACCAGACTGCAACAACTGAATGCATCCTGCGCCAGGGCTTTCATTATATCTCATCCTACCTTTAAATGAGTGACATCCTACCCCATATCCTTCCCAGCTCTCTCTAAATGGTGTTCCGTCGCCCATACAATCTACAAACATCATAGTCCATCTCTATAGCACTCCCATACCCAACCCATGCGATAGGGATCACACCCTTTTGAGGGACTAAGGTACAAGACCTGCCCCACAGGTACACCTAGCGTCAGATACTACAGTATTGTTACAGGCTTATCCTACCCCACCAGAGGCTGGTCCATCTGTGAAAGCAGGCATGTCATACTAACTCTGCTGCAAACAAGGTGCAATCTTTTTTGTTGGTATGATACCAACCAGCTGTCCAGCAGGATGAATGGCCATTGCCAAACTGTTGTCAACAACAAAGATGAACACCCGCTGGCACAACATGTAACTGAGCACAACATGCTCAATTTGAATGGCTGCTTTACAACCCAAACCATGTGGCTCCTTTCCTCCACCACCAGCTTTCCTGAACTACACAGATGTGATTTCCCTAAATCACTCCAGGCAAATGCCGGGATGGTTCCTCTGAAAGGGCATGGCCGACTTCCTTCCCCGTCCTTCCCTAATCCGATGAGACTGATGACCACGCTGTCTGGTCTCCTTCCCCAAACCAACCGACCAACCAACTACACAGATGGAAGTTATCCTTACAACACTTCCTACGCTCCCATAATCGTCCTGGCATCTTCTCAATCTCAGATAACCTACTGTCCCCACACCCTCCACCCAACAGTTTCCCCTTCCTCCGTTCTGTCACCCCCTCCCAAATTACATTCCCATGTACCCTTCAGCGTGAGCTACTGCTACAATTACACCTGCCACCCTTCCCCCTGCACTCCTAGCCAGCAAACCGGCCTCTACATCTACATCTACATGTAAATGAATATTCTGCAGATCACATTTAAGTGCCTCGCAGAGGGTTCATTGAACCACCCTCACAATTCTCTGTTATTCCAATCTCGTATAGGGCGCGGAAAGAACGAACACCTATATGTTTCCGTACGAGCTCTGATTTCCCTTATTTTATCGTGGTGATCGTTCCTCTCTATGTAGGTCGGTGTGAACAAAATATTTTCGAATTCGGAGGGGAAAGTTGGTGATTGGAATTTCGTGAGAAGATTCCGTCGCAACGAAAAACGCCTTTCTTTTAATGATTTCCAGCCCAAACCCTGTATCATTTCTGTGACATTTTCTCCCATATTTCGCGATAATACGAAACTTGCTGCCTTTCTGTGAACTTTTTCGATGTACTCCGTCAGTCCTAAAAATGGTTCAAATGGCTCTGAGCACTATGGGACTTAACATCTATGGTCATCAGTCCCCTAGAACTTAGAACTACTTAAACCTAACTAACCTAAGGACAGCACACAACACCCAGTCATCACGAGGCAGAGAAAATCCCTGACCCCGCCGGGAATCGAACCCGGGAACCCGGGCGTGGGAAGCGAGAACGCTACCGCACGACCACGAGCTGCGGACGTCAGTCCTATCTGGTAAGGATCCCACACCGCGCAGCAGTATTCTAAAAGAGGACGGACAAGCGTAGTGTAGGCAGTCTCCTTAGTAGGTCTGTTACATTTTCTAAGTGTCCTGAATAATAAAACGCAGTCTTTGGTTAGCCTTACCTACAACATTTTCTATATGTTCCTTCCAATTTAAGTTGTTCGTAATTGTAATACCTAGGTATTTAGTTGAATTTACGGCTTTTAGATTAGACTGATTTATCGTGTAACCGAAGTTTAACGAGTTCCTTTTAGCACTCATGTGGATGAGTTCACACGTTTCGTTATTTAGGGTCAACTGCCGCTTTTCGCACCATTACGATATTTCTTCTAAATCGTTTTGCAGTTTGATTTGATCTTCTGATGACTTTATTAGTCAATAAACGAAAGCGTTATTTGCAAACAACCGAAGGCGGCTGCTCAGATTGTCTCACAAATTGTTTATGTAGATAAGGAACAGCAAAGGGCCTATAATACTACCTTGGGGAACGCCAGAAATTACTTCTGTTTTACTCGATGACTTTGCGTCAGTTACTACGAACTGTGACCTCTCTGACAGGAAATCACAAATCCAGTCACATAACTGAGACGATATTCCATAAGCACGCAATTTCACTACGAGCCGCTTGTGTGGTACAGTGTCAAAAGCCTTCCGGAAATCCAGAAGTACGGCGTCGTTCTGATATCTCTTGTCAATAGCACTCAACACTTCATGTGAATAAAGAGCTAGTTGTGCCTCCCTCCGAGCCACTAGTTACCCACCACCAGTCCCTCTCCTTACCTCTTGCCTCCCTTTTCCTAGACCCACCCCACCCAACACTACCCCACCACAACAATTCCTCCTGCCGCAAATAGCATTGGCACTGTCAGTATAGCTGACACAATTTAGGGGGATTACGTGTCTATGCGTTTGTGAGACAGTGTATGTTTTTGTTTGTATAGTCTGGGTCGTCAAAGGATAACTTAGAAACCTAGCAAGTTTTCCGTCTGTTGTATGTGCCTGTCGACTCAATGCTTCTGCTTTTTGGTGAGTGGTCCCCTTTAATCCTAAAGTATTTACATTCTACAAGAACTTTCCTATAACATTTGCATAAGGTACGTTGTTATCCTGGCGAAAGGTCATTTTGCTTGTATACAGAGTGAACTAGAACGCTACTGCCAAAATTGCGGAGGTTGTCCACGGATGTTTTCTGACGCTCGTAGTCTCCAGTCGTTCGTTACAGAGTAATTTCGTTTGATTTCTTACCCCTTGTATCGGTATTGCATTGAAAGCATCTGCACAACAGCGAAAATGTCGACGACATGCGCCTGTTCCACTCACTCATGGTATTTGCTGTTGACAAGAGTAGGGTCTACATTACTCTTTGTCCTCAGGCTTGCATTAAGTACTGAACGGTACAGTCTCGGGTTGGTTTTCCCGGCAGTGTTGGTTGTACGTTCACAGTAACAGATAGCAGTATGGATAGGTCTACTGATGAAAAATCGGCCTAATTGCATGTCGTATATGGGTTCACTGAATGCAATGGAAAAACGGCAAGATGAAGATATGCTCAGCCGTTTCCGCTGCGATGGCAACTACATAAAAGCAGTGTTGCATCCTTACATAGACGCCCATGAAATACCGGATCCTTTTGTATTATTACGTCTTGGTGGTTGCATATTACAGCTCTTTCCTTGTCGTAAACGTGTTTTCATAGAAATAAAAATAATTCTAGTAAGAAACGTATAATGATAATATTACTTTGAAACGAGCCGCCGGAGACCAGGGTCGTTATACCAAAACACTCAGATAATGTCACTGAACAAACTCCGAAACTTTGTCGGTAAAGTTAAACTTCTTCTTGTATCGGTGACTCGAATTGTACATAGCTCTCCCACTCTAGCGCTGCGTAACTTCAAAACCATCTGGCTTAAGAACATGAAAACAACTTCTTTATAACAATAATTCTACATGTACATAAATACTGTGCAAACTGCTGTGAAGTGCACGGCAGAGGTTACTTGCCATTTTACCACTTATTAAGGTTTCTTAATGTTCCATTCACGTATAGAGTGTGGGAAGAATGTTCGCTTAAATGCCTGAATGGACACTGTAATTAATCTAAACTTATCCTTGTGATCCCTACAGGACCAATATGTAGGGGGTTGTAGTATAGTCCTCGATTCATTATTTAAAGCTGGTTCTTAAAACTTATTAACTAGGATTACTCGAGATAGTTTGCTTCCATCTTCAAGCGTCTGCCAGTTCAGTTCTTTCATCAGCATCTCCGTGACACTCTCCCACTGTTCAAACAAACCTGTGGCCATTAGTGCTGTTTTTCTCTTTTTCGGTGAACATCCGCTGCTAGTCCTATCTAACACAGGTCCCGCACGCTTGGGCAATATTCTAGGATTGGTCGCTCAATTATTTTGTATGCAGTCTGCTATGTATACTGATTGCATCTACCTAATATCATCCCTATGAACCGAAATCTGCCCCTACTTTACCTACGACTGAGCCAGCCCATGTGATCGTTCTCTTACAGATTGTTACGCCCAGGTATTTGTATGGTTTGATCGATTTTAGTTGTCACTCGTTGGTACTGTAGTCATATCGTACCACGTAAGTTTTCGTTTCGTGAAGTGCACAATTTTACATTTCTAAACATTTAAAACAGGTTGTCAATCTTGTCACCACTTTGAAATCTTATCAAGGTCTAACTGCATATTTGCACTTTTTTTTCAGGCATTACCTCGTTATAGAGTGTTACATCAACTGCGAAAAGTGTGAGAGGGGTGGGGGAGGTGGGTAACCGGGTGGTGACAGGAACGGTATCCGGCCAGCCGTTAAATTAATCACGCCAGATCCGTTAATAACCGTGCCGACCGTGCGACGATGCGTTACAAACGAAAAGATTTACAGACAACAACCACAATGCAAACATTTTACTTCGTTGATTTTAAATTTGGGATACAAGTGTCGCTAAAGAGAGAAGAGGTGCAGAGGAAGCATGTTTTCTAACAAGTATCTTCCCTGAGGAGGAATTGTGGGTAGCTCTCGCGATGCGCTGAGAATTGTTTTAGCATTCTGTAAACAAAATGTTGTAAGAAATAAGCAGTGCCAATTGTCTTACTGACATTAGTTCGTGATTTAATAAAACACCTACAAAAACTAAACTTCATTTACCTTTCATAATTTTAAAAGCAAAAGTGTTCAAAATTCTTTTTCACTCCAATGTTTGGTTAGGAGATAATAATGGTGATGTAGCGGGGAGAGGTGGGGGCGGGGGTTCAAGCTAATACGTGACTGCACTCACGACGACGATCCCGGAAAGGTCGGGAGCCACTGCCACGCCATAACTCTGCCCCCACCGGTCTGCACCCGTGGTGCAGTGCGCGTTTCGAGCAGCCGTTTGCCCGCATGACTGCGTATCCGAACGGGACAGTCAACCTGTTGGCTCATTCGACCAGGCGATATGTTTCCGTCGATGCACGGACCAATCTCAATGATCTCGAGCCCACTGCAGTCGTAACTGACGACGTCGTTGGGTGTGTATTGGGAAACGTGGGGGTCATCTGCTGCTGACAAGGGAAACTTCCCATCGCAGCCCCCTCAGATTAAGTGGTAAGTTGGCCCAATGGATAGTCCGTCACAAACTGAACACAGATCAAGCATGAAAACAGGAAGAAGGTGTACTGAACTTAAAAAAGAAGCAAAATAGAAGCAGCGAACGGTACAAGCTTAACGACAGCAATATGGAGTGAATCTCAACATCTGTAGCGTCGTGGTTAAGTGGACACGACGTTGAACTATGAAGCACAGTCTGCTTTCGGTTGCGGTGGGCCGAGGACGTCCGCTGCGCCCCGCCGTGCGCGACCGTGAGCGCTTGCTTGTTTGTTCCAAGTTCGGTGCGACTATGGCACACACATGGCGCCACGATACGATCAAAATTACCTTCCAAACAGATCACGCGCGTCCTCGAGCCTATGAAATAGAACAGTTCATACGCGACGATCTACGTTTAGATCCGGCGACTGTCGTCGGAATACATTTTTCTATTACGGCGAGCGTGGTTTATGTTAAAATGACTAGTGCAGAGGTATGCGTGACAGGGGTGTTTAAATAGGTGAACTCACTCAGATTCAAACATTCTGACGCGCATATCGGTGCAGTTACGGTCGATCATGCAGGCATGGGCCTACGGACTGTAAGGGTTTTTGAACTCCCCTTCAAGGTCCCAGAGGAAGTTGTCAAGGACGCTTTCCGATCATATGGCAATGTCATCAGCCGCGTTGCAGAAAAGTGGCAAACTTTTTCGACGAATAAGGTCTATAATGGTGTGCGCCAAATTAAACTTGAGCTCAAGAAACATGTGCCGTCCTATTTGAACATCGGTGGCTGTCGTGCAATCATCATGTACGACGGTCAACCGCGTACCTGTTCCGGATGTGGGCAGGAAGGCCATGTTCGATCGAGCTGCTTACATCGTAGAATTACGCAGATACCAGTGGGAGACTCCGTTTCCCCGACGGGGACGACAATCCCGCCCCTCACGTACGCTCAGACGACGATGCGCACCATAGATGAGCACGAAACGAGCGATCGGGCATATCCATCGACGTCAGAAGGATCAAGGGAGGAAGAGGAAGGACCCCCGATGCCAACCCAGTTGTCGCCCCCTCCACAGCAACAACAGCAGCAAAAGTCCCAAGAAATCCAGACGCAACATAACATTCAGGACGAGATGGACGTGGACGCGAACATTGTTCCGACTGCGACTTTCCTAGCGGAAGGTGATACGACGCTAGATTGCCTCCCACATTTGGATACGGATATCCACGTACGAAAGCAACGTTCGCCCCGACGACGCAAGCGACGTCGGCGGACCCCTTCTGACGATTGCCTCCTACACACGGCCGGTCAAGAAGGTGACATCTCGTCAGACGGCATGGATGCTGCTCCTGATGAGGATCTAAGTGGTGTAGACGGTTCGCTTGCCCATACTACGAGTGCACAGTTACTTCTTGCACCACAGATGCAGGAGGTCACGTCGATGGATGGCGCTCCGTCCACCTCTACAAAAGACGACGTGGTTGAGAGAGATTTAGGTGCCGATCAGCTACACAGCACCGTGTTGCACTCACTGTGGTCGGACGATGTTGAGGAACTTCCTGAAGAGGGCACGGGTGACAGGGGAGGGGGTGGCATTGGGAATGCCACTCCTAACGTGAAAGACTCATAATCTGTAACTGGGTCGGTGGGTCCGGCATCTCTTGCGGTTATCTTCGATTGCCATGGCGTCTAACCTAGGTGAAAGGACTAGGCAGCACACCTTTCGCCTTGCCACAATCAATATCAATGCGATAAGGGCACCACACAACTGACAATGCTACAACGCATGCTCGATGCGGCGGACATCGACGTGTCCCTCTTACAGGAAATGTGCCTCGCTAGTTTCCCTGACTTCTACGGATATACCGCCCACATCTCCCACGCCTCTTCTACCGATTGTGGTGTGGCTGTCCTGCTACGGGACGTACTGTACTTACCGAGTGCAAGAGCCATGGCCGTAACTGTCAACGGTGTACTATTCATCAATGTATATGCCCCTTCAGGATTAGCGCGACGGAGAGATAGGGCCCGCTTTTTTTCGGAAGATATTACGCGTCTATTAATGAGCCGCATAGACAATATGGTGATCGGAGGAGATTTTAACTGTACTTTATCTCCGTCTGATCAGCTGCCACATCACGTCCCGTGTGCGGAATTGGAAATGCTAGAGCGTGACCTCCACCTGCTCAACACGTGGTGCCACATCCATGGCCCAGCTCCTGATTACACCCATTATACAAGTCATTAGTCAAGCCGATTAGATAGGATTTACGTCACAAGCACCCTTCCGACGGCGACGAGAGGAGCAGAGCTCTGGCCCACTGCATTCACCGACCACACAGCCTATATTTGCACCATTGCCCTCCAACCTGCACGTGTGTGGCGCAGTAGGCCCCCCTGGAAACTGAACGTCGCCCATCTGGACGAGCCGGCATGTAAAGGTGCTATCGAAGAGTCATGGAACGCGTCCTTACAGCGTCGTGGTCGTTGCCGATCGACCCTAAGTTGAAGGATTGAATGTGCGAACCCTGCTCTTAGGCGGCGGCGTGGAGGAGGAGCACGGAAAGCTTTTATTACACCGTCCTACGGGAATGTCTCGCTATGGAGCCCTCACCTGACAGTCAGGTCATAGTCAATCGCGCGAAAGCGCAGCTCGTCTCCTTATTACACCATCATTTACAGGGTGCTGTTATACGGTCGCGTGCTCCAGACATAATACAATCAGAAAGGCCATCTATGCACCACGTGCTCCTGGAGCGCAGGAGACGCCGTAGGGCATTGGTAACCGACATGATTACGGACGACGGTCGACACGTGGTAGAACAAGCAAATATAGCAGAAGCCCTCTATGGGCATTACGCTCACCTTTATTCAGCAGTGCTCCCTGATATGGCGACGTTATACACCGTTTCAGCACATGTCCACGGTAGAGTTCCACCAGACATGGAACCGACTTTCCTGGGAGAAGTGACAGAAGAGGAAGTTCTCGACGCCATTGGTAAAGGTGCTCCCCATAAATCACCAGAAATCGACGGATTACCATTGGAGTTCTATCGAGTCTTTAAGGGGATACGGAATCGGATTTTGGGTTAAAAAATCGAATTTTTTTTTATTGGCGTATTATATTCTGCCATGTTTCCTCTTTAAAATGACGTATCATACATAGCTCTACTACAATTATAACTATTTTATTTTTATATATTTGTGAGATCGGGTATTGCGCTTATATAATGGTATAATGTTCGCTATGTCAAATATCTGGAAGATGGTGACTCTAAAGCATTCAAAGAAGTTTTGGAAAGCAAACCATATGGGAACAGTGTAAATATAAGCAAACTTGAATGTATAGGACATGTGCAGAAGAGAATGGGTGCCAGGCTGAGAAGGTTAAAATCAGTTATGAAAGGGAAAAAACTAGATGATGGGAAAACCTTGGATGGCAGAGGAAGATTGACTGATTCCATAATAGACCACATTCAGAACTGCTATGGCCTTGCAATCAGGCAAAATACAGGCAATCTTGAAGAAATGAGGAGAGCTATATGGGCTTTATATTTCCACACCGCATCCACGGATGAGCATCCACAACATGGTTTGTGCCCCAAAGGTGAAAACAGCTGGTGTAAATACAATAGGGGACTAACAACAGGAGAGAAATACATTCACCACCACAGTCTACCATCAGCCATCATGGCAGAAATAAAGCCCATTTTCAGAGATCTGGCTGACAGAAGTCTTCTGATGAAATGTCTTCACGGAAAAACGCAGAACCCCAACGAGTGCTTGAATAGTGTGATATGGCATCGTCTCCCAAAAACAGTGTTTGTCGGAATTAATACACTACATTTTGGTGTGTATGATGCTGTGGCAACCTTCAATCTTGGAAATATAACTAAATGCCAGGTCCTTCAAAAGTTGGGTATGTGTGTTGGTTCCCGTACGGTACGTGCTATGTTCTTTTTAGATCAGCACAGACTAAGGCATGCTGATAATATAATCAAGACATTAGTGAAAAAAGCAAGACAGGTGCAGAGGGGTGCCAAAAGAAGACTTGAAGATGATTATGAAGACTGTGAAGGGGGTATTAGCTACGGATCAGGAATGTTTTAATCTTCTTTCTCCGTTTCCCGTAAGTTTACTTTTTACTTCATCTAGGAACATTATCTCAGGTACTGGTCAACCTAGAAGTCTGAAATTTTTATGACGTAGTGACATAGGTCCCTATTACATACTGAAACAACGATTTTTTAATTACTTGATTTACAAAAGACTTAGGGGTGATAGTCTAGTAAAAAGCGATGGAAAAAATTTACTTAAAAATCAATGTACAATATCTCTGTAAGAAAATACTTTGACAATAAACTGTTGTTTCAGTATTGTTGTAACATATGAATGCACATACAGTAAAATTTTTACCTCTCTGTCTCCAGTAGTTTGTGAGAAAATGTTCCCTATAGTAGGCATATATTAACATTGCGGGGATAGGTGATTCCGTATCCCCTTAAACAACTGTTGGTACCGTGTTGGGCCGAAATTTGTCAGGAATTGATGTGCCCGTACTTGGAAGGACTGATTGTACCCATCCATAAGCCGAAGGGACGGGATCATGTACGCGATTATCGCCCCTTAACGTTATTGAACAGCGACTTCAAGATCTTTTCGAGGTTGCTATCAGAACGTATTCGCGGCACACTATTGCACGTCCTGTCCAGCGATCAGACGTCATTGGGGGGACCCAACAACATCAGAACTGTGTTATGTCGTTACAGAGATCTCATCTCCCTTGCACGGGTGAGACGTTTGTCGGCAGCCCTGGCGTCTATCGACTTTAGCCAGGCTTTTGACAGTGTGGCCCACACTTTCCTCACGGCCGTCCTACGGCGCATGGAATGCCACGACCCCTTTATCACAGTGTTGACACGCCTTCTGCATGGGGCTACTTCTCGAGTTCTTGTTAATGGAAGACTGGCGGCAGCCTTGCCGATCCGCCGATCAGTACGACAGGGATGTCAACATTGTTATTTGCATTGGCCTTAGAACCTTTGTTGTCTAGTCTCCAAGACAGGCTCACTGGGATACAGTTTGGCGGCTCCATCTATCGCTGCACCACATATGCGGATGATTTGATGATCGACATACGTGGAGCTGACGATATGGCGGCGGCTTTGGACTAGATAGCAACCTACGGTACAGCTTCTGGTAGCCAAATCAACGTTGACAAGTCCGTCGCCTTGAGCATCGAGATTGGGCTACCGCAGGAACACTTTGCCCCCTTAGGCTTCAGTGATACTGTCCGCTGCTTGGGCTTAGATTTCATGAAAGACATGCGACGCGGACGACGCTCAATTTTCGACGCCTTCTTAACCAAATTCGGGCCGGAATTGCAAATCAGCGCTTGCGATCCCTCAACATCGTTCAGCAGGCGCATTACGCCAATGTATACCTTGCGTCCCGCATACCGCATGTCGCCCAAACGCTACCCATTCCCAACCCCTTGGCGCATAGCATTATGGCAGCGCTGGGATATTTCGTCAGCGATGGTATGTTACTGAAGATCAGATACCTCAAGGAAAAGGGTGGTCTCGGCCTAGTTAACCTCCATGACAGGGCCATTGCCCTCTATGTTAGCTCACACATATGTCTGCTCCGCCGTTGTCCTACAAGGCTCATGAGTTTGCTTCTGACGGCGCTACGACCTGCTTCACTAAGAGCGCCGGTGCCGCTACAGGACATCCCAGCGCCCCTCTTTTATATAGGACGATTCTATTTAGAACTAAGTTATTCCAGTGTAGCGCTCACAACACCACGAATGGCCATAAGTCGACGCCTATATCACGCCGCTGCAACGCCGTCCCCTAAATGTGGTCGAACTAAAATATCCTGATGTACGGTGGCGCGTAGTGTGGAAGACCGTACACGGTGCCATGCTTGATTCCGATGTTGTTTCGCAATGGTACGTAGTCGTTAATGGGAAGCTAGTGGCGCAAGAACGTCTCTACAATATCCACATGGCAGAATCTCCCAATTGTGTGGGATGTAATACAGTAGATTCTGACGAACACCGCCTCAGCTGTGGAGAGGCGGAACCGGTTTGGCACCTAGTGTGGCAGATGCTGGCTTATCTCTTGCGAGTTTCGCCGGAGCATATATCTGCACGCACGTCATTGTGAGACATTTTACCCCCGAGACTCGGACCAACTTTGTCACCTGGATACGTGGACATGCGGTCCATTACCTCTATCGTGACGGACACAAGAATTTACTTGACTTCTGGCTCTATTTGCAAGAAAGACATCATGCTATTTCCGGGCATACCAGATATCGACAATGCTTCGCAACCTACGTATGGAGTGCCTTTCACAGCCCGCCGTATAGCTGGAATGTTCCAGGCAGTGATAGATGAGGTCAGAACGAACTGCAAACGATCATATATTGAACTATCTTTCTCAATGGGCGCAGTCGCTGGGAAGCCTAACTACGAAGTGGTAGCTTTATTTTCATGTTATTTATGTTTACTATCTTCGATGGTGTCTCCAATAGGTTTTAGTTTTCCAGACTTGATTAACTAGATTAACTATGAGTGTTCGCACACTGATATCTATATAAATAAAAAAAAATAAAAAAATAACAATAAAAAATAACAAAAAATACCTTCCGCACCCTACGAGAAATACCCTTCCCCCTTCCTTTCATCGTGTTTTTGTGGGTTGGCGCACACACGTTAGTCCCGTATAGTGTAGTTTCTTCATACTTTAGATGGGGGGGGGGGGGGGGGTGGTTACGTCTAGTTAGGAAGGCAACGCCTGAAAATGTAAGAGTTCATTTTTGTTTGGCAGGGACACAAGAGGCAGTGCCCCGTAGGGATGGCTGTGATTTTGTTTTATTTCGATTGATAGGTAAAAAAAATTAAAAATAAAGCAAAAACGATGGATTAAAAAAACATGCGGAAGGTCTCCGGTTCGATCCCGGGTGGAAACAGTTTTTTTCTTTCATTTCTGCTTACTTGTGCTTTGGAAGACTTTAAAACTTAAAAGTACTCTGAGGAAGATAATATAGTGAGACAGTAGTTGTCTCGCGAATATGGGATATTTAATATACCCATTACATTACTAAAAAGAAGCGGACGAGCCAGGTACAAAACTCTCTCGAGCCGAACTTTTCTTTTTCATAGCATTATAAACTTTCCGTCCGGTCATGGAAATGTTTGTTCTCTTTGTGTAGTCTTGGCAGTTGTCATACTATACTTGGTTATAGAATATGAGTCATGTGGTAAGAATACGTCACCATCGCCAGTAAACGTCATGAGCAGTGAGAGCAGGCGAGATATCACGTAGACGTCTCACAGAAATGAAAACAACAGACGGGTGTGAACTATGTTGCAACTAAGGAGTTTAGTGTAAAAAGTTCCAAACCGTAACACAACTTTAAAAACATGTTTTGACAGAACACAGAGAAACAGTGTGATTATGAAACTGTTGCGTTCATTTGTTGCAACTTATGTGACAAACTATTATTTTTTCATCATTCCCTTGGGAATGATCACATTCACATTCGTTCGAACACCTAAATCGGGCAATGAGGCATATCTCACTCACTTGCCAGGCGTACAAATTAGGTGCTTCGGTAAGAGATTCCTATCATATGACACATGTACTATCACTAATACCGTGTATGAGACAACAGACTTGTTTTCAGTGTCGTCTTGTCATCAAAAGTTTGCTGTTCCCATTCGAAAGTACCTTCTTTCGCTGCTGATAGAATAGTTCTGCAGAATCAACTTACATTATAGGTCCCTTCTTAAACCTCGCTGTTGCAAACGGAAGTTACGTCACGATAAAGACACAAATTTGAATACAGCGAACAGCGAATGGAAAAAGAAAAACAAGAGCACGAGAGAGGTTTGAACACGGCTGGCCTGCGAAGCAGTCCAACATTGTGACCACTTTTTTTTAATCTCATTTTGTTCGTTACTGTTCGTTCTATTTGTTCGGGACGGACGTCCCACTACGCTTGTTCAACTTCATCGGTGATCCATTACCTCGGTTTTTTTATTACGGACGGCAGCTAACCCTCTGACAGAACACGCTGAGCTACCGCGCCGGCTTTTACACGACACAGTTGCTGTTTCATGCGTCTCTGTGTTGCACTACTTTACCTTGGACCGTTCACTGTTTTTACTTTTTTTTTTTTTTTTGCACCTTCTTTCTGTTTCCATGCTTGACGGGCTGTGCACTGGTCCCTCTGATCACAAAATCTGGGGAGGGTCTTATAGGGAGTTACCGATGAGAGCTCCATCTTCAACACTGTGCGATAACGGTGTGCTCCGTGACACATGTGCCTGCACCAGCATTGTCTTCTGTCGCTGGATCTACCATCTGCCGCAGATCACCGTCTTGTCCTGCTTCACAGAGCGATCAAGCCCCCGACCTCGACGTTGTGTGACGAGGCGTCGACGTCAATCACTTTCCACATGTCCACGACAGCAGCTCGCGCACAACGGCTAGCTTCGCCGGTTCTGACACTGTCGTTTACGGACGCTTTAGCATAACGGTATTCCCTTTGTCAAAGTCGCTTATGTCAGAGGATTTTCTCCTTTGCGGCCCATATGGTCCTTCATTTGTCAATGCTCCGCTTGTACTTTTTCCTACAGCGTCATGTGACCCCAACGCCACCCTGCAGCATTCAGTCACGCTCTGGCAGGGGCGATAATGCTCATTCCTCGAGCTATTCTAAACAACTGGAAGGGATGCTGCTGTGAAAAATGGGATGACTGCATAGTACCGCTCATATAATGCACAGCTCTAATTTGGCATCTACTTACCGAGTCCACAAACCACTGTACAGCATACTTCGTACCACTGCTAGACTTTATGTTTCCTTTTCCATTCATGAATGGAATGAGCGAACAGCTGTTGCCTCTGTACCGCTGTACGACCTCTAATCTCCCTCATTCTACATCCACAGCTACAAAGATACTCCGTAAGCCACAGTACGGAGCGTGGCGGAGGGTATCCTGTTGTCGGTCTGCCTTTGGCAGCGGAGCAGCTTGAACTTGTTTACGTCCCGGCTGCGAACGTTCGCGGAAGAAGCGGTGTTTACACCATCGTTACTCGCGTGTGTTACTATTTGAATCGAACGCAATGGCACACAATTTCCGAGAAACCACGATACAGTTCGCGTTCTGTAACGAGTATGCAAGACCGAAGGCTTTCGAAATCGAACGTTTCTTGAGGGACGAAGTGCATCTTAATTTCACGGAGATTATTGTAATTCACTTATCAGTCGTGAGCAGCACTCGTTACGTAAAGATGATCGACGACGCAGCATGCGATAGAATCATTGAAGCCGCCAAACGAGGGTTCCAGTTCCGACACTTCGATGGTCATATTGGCGAAGTATTAGTAGCTCATTCGGGCCTGGACGTGCGTACGATTCGAGTCTTCGAGCTGCCTTTCGAGGTATCCAAATCATTGGTCACTGAAGCACTCCAGCCATATGGCAGAGTTATTAGTCATACGGCCGAACGTTGGGCAAGTTTTAGCACGTATCCAGTGCTCAATGGTGTCCAACAGGTGCAAATTGCCCTTACGAAACATGTGTCATCGTACATAAACATCGGTGGTTGTAGAGCTACTGTCATCTATGATGGACAGCCCCGGACATGCTCCGGGTGTGTTGGTGAAGGACATCTTCGATCTGCGTGTATGCAGAGGAGACTCGTGCAATTCCCAAGTGTAGACTTCCAGAATCCAGCTAAACCAATGTTACTGCCCCACTGAAGAAGGAATGGCTCCGACAAACCTCCAATCCCAGACACTGCAGTTGGTGCAGAAAGACGACAGCATTACGCAAGGCATGGAAGCTGAAGTGGAATGGCCCCAGGGCCTTGTGGCGGCGGCGAGACAGCAGGAGATACAAGATTCGCCAACACCAGAGGCCGCGGTTAGGGCCCGCAAACAACTCTCGCCGAAGTCTAACACTATGGACCTATCTGACTTGGAACCACAAGCTTCGGATGTCGCTGACCATATGAATTTGGACAGTGAAAAGATATCATGTCGTTCAGACGACACATCTGCTCAGGGGCCCGACACCCCTTCTAAAGCGGTGTCTAAAGCTGCGAAGGATCCACAGATGCCACACATTAGTGCCGCACAGGGTAATTTGGAGCACCCCAATAATATCAGCTGGGATGAGCAGGACGAAGAAATCACCGATGCGGACCCTTCTATTGCTGGGGACTGGCATCCGTCCGCATCTCAAGAAACCTAATGCCGCAGGGAGACGTCCGTCTGGCGACCCTCTGCGGATGTGCAAGGGGACTGTTGATACGGTGAATTTTCGTCATTTTAACGTCATGCGGAGATGACAGCTACTCGAACCAAGGCACACAGAATAGGGACAGTGAACGTAAATACCATTAGATCGCCTGTGAAACAGCAATTGTTTAGGGACATGATATACGTGTCGGATGTGGTTAAACTAATGGTGCTAGAAATATACATTCCTGAGTTCCAGGAAGTACATGGATACATCTCCTACACCTAGCCTCACTCTAACAACGACAGTGGAACGGCGATATTGGTCCGGGACGGGATTCCGGTTCGCGACCTGGCTTATCTGCCTTCGGCTCGGGGACTGGCGATAACTGTTAATGGAATTCGTATTCCCAATGTTTATGCCCCTACCGGCACAGACAACAGATGGGCGCGTGCGAGATGTTATTCGGAAGAGATTGTGCCCTTATTTACCGGCAGATTTGATCATTTCGTTATAGGTGGTGACTTCAACTGTATTTTAGCCCAAAAAGACCAGACTCCACATAACAATACCTGTCGTGAACTGCAACTGCTATGCCGGGACCTGGAGTTATGCGACACCTGGGACAGGATTCATTGGAATCGTGAGGGATATACTTTTTTTACCAGTCACTCGGCGAGCAGACTTGATCGAATATATGTTTCAGTTGGCCTACAGGGTAAGGTAGTCAACGCGGAACGTTGGCCTGCGGCATTTACTGATCATCTGGCTTACATTTGTACCATATCACTCCCTCAGCAAAGTGTGTGGAGAAGCCACGGGACATGGAAGCTCAATTCGTCACTTTTGGCGGACCCCGAATGTCGTCAGAGAGTCGAGGAGGTATGGGCCACATGTCAACGCCGTCTATCAACATATGCCTCCGTGCTTCAATGGTGGCTCGAGTGTACTAAGCCAGCAATAAGAAGAGCTCTAATACAGTATGATCGGGATAAGACGGGATGGCAAAAGGACACTCTTGATTATTATTACACCATGCTTCGTGAGCTGTCATCCCAGGTTTCATCTGCAGAACATCATGCAGAAGTTCATCGTGTCAAGGCACAAATCCTATCGATCACGCGATGACGACTGGGTGGCATCCCAATACTGGCAAGATGTCTCGACACCATCACTGGGGAACGTACCTCGATGCATCATATGTCGCGGGAACATAAACGTTACTGCCGGGCATTGGTAACAGTGCTCCACGGTTTAGATGGCCGTCAACTGACAACAAAACAATACATTGCAAATCAATTTTTAGAGCGTTTCCGCCATCTATATGCCGGTACACCGACGGACCGTCGAGTGGGGGAAGACATACTGCAACATCTGCAAACGACATTGACGGAGATGGATAAGGCTGCACTTACGGAGCCACTCACGGAAGACGATATAAAGGTGGCACTCAAAAAAGGAGGGGCCCATAAATCACCAGGGCCAGATGCGATTACGCTAGTTTTATCGAGAATTCGTGGACATGATGATGCCACAGATGGTGCCAATGTACAATGAGGCGATGCGTCCGGACATGCGCCTACCGTCGGATTTTGTGACGGGCTTTCTTCTTCCCATCCAGAAGATGGCGGGGAGTCGCAGTGTTAATCAACATCGGCCTCTCACTATGCTAAACAGCAGCACTCCGTCTTCAGGCCACAAGTGGCCCATCGCGACCATCGGACCGCCGTGTCATTCTCATTGATGATGCGGATAGGAGGGGCGTGTGGTCAGCACACCGCTCTCCCGGTCGCTATGATGGTTTTCATTGGCCGGAGCCGCTACTATTCGGTCGAGTAGCTCCTCAGTTAACATCACGAGGCTGATTGCACCCCCACTATGCTAAACACCGACTATAAAATCTTTGCACGACTACTAGCATCTCGTCTCAAACTGGCGATATCCAGGACAATATCTCCTGATCAGGCTTGCCGAAGGGTGGGAAGCAACATCTCATCGGCGTTAAGTGAATACCATGACGTTATCGCTCTTGCGGCAACGTGTAGAATGCGAGCAGCGATGATATCTGTAGACTTCGATCGTGCGTTCGACAGGATCAACCATGACTTCTTGGCGTCAGTCATGAGACGAATGGCGGTTCCACCTGTTTTCATCTCCATCGTTATGAGGCTAATACGAGGGACTACATAGAAGGTGATTGTAAATGGTCGAGAAGTGGGCACGATTCCCATTAACAGCTCAGTTCGAAAAGGGTGTCCACTCTCCATGATGCTGTTTGCGATAGCACTTGAGCCGCTGATGTGTGTTATAAGGCACTCACTTACTGGAATAACGCTTAATGAGAACTCTTCCGCTTGTCGCGGATATGCGGACGATCCGATCCATCTTGTCAGATCAGGACATGAAGTGCGTCAGGCTGTTGAACATCTAGACTCTTACAGGACGGCAGCAGGCAGTGTCGTTCACATGACGAAATCCAAAATTATGCACATTGGGCGAGGTCTGGAAGATGTACCGGGACCGTTTCAGGAGGTGGAATCGCTGAGATGTCTGGGGATCACATTTACTCGTTCACTATGGTAGTCAGCGGCGGCGCAGAATGTTCGTCTGACGATACGCAACAACTTACTGAGAGCCTTTGGCATGATCCAACGTGTGGCAAACACCAACGTTCACATAGCGTCGAGACTGACCCATTTAGCGCAGATCCTACCAATACCGAAGGGTATTGCAGGCCGCCTCATGGCTGCCTTTCTTTATTATATTAGTACTGGGATGTTATTTAAGATCAAATATGACACGTTAACCCTACAGTTCCGGAATGGTGGCCTCAACCTCACAAACGTGTGAAACAAAGCTTTGGCGCTTTATGTGCGAGCGATGATACGAAATTGGCAACAACGAAAGCATACCGTAACATCAGCTGTGATAGAAGTACTTATTTCGCCTTCGTACGAACCCCCAATCGCGGTGGGCAACATTTCGCCTTCTCTTGCACACATTGTCTCATTTCTTGTTGATTATAGTTATGTTCGTCTGAAAGTACCTTCGACGAGAATACCCACGGTTCGGGAGATCTATCGGTGCTTGATGGATCACCATGGCCGCAACATAATGGAATTCAAATACCCAACGAGAACTTGGAAGCAAATTTGTGTGTAGTGCATACTCCATTTCTGCCAACAGCAGCAAGATCGATGTGGTATATTCTTATAAACCGTAAAACTGTGACCAGGAATCAATTACATACAATACATATGGTCGATTCTCCTCTTTGCACAAACTGTGGACTGTTAGCAACGGAAGAACATGGATTAGTGTGTGGCGCGGCGAGGGACGTCTGGACGCTGACGCGTCGAATACTGGCCTTCCTTCGGTGCACTAACTACACAGAAATCACATCGGATATACTTTTTCTACCGGACCCAAACAAAAGACGTATGCGGTCAATTGGATCGCTGGACATGCCGCGAAATATTTGTATTCGTACGATATTAAGTCCGTGATGAATTATTGGATGTATTTAGAAGAACAACACGAGCTCATACGGAGTTATACGAAATACAGGACCTACTCCTGTAGCAGGACGACTGAGACACTACTGCGTGGTTCAAATATATTGGCATATTGCACACTGAGAAGACAACTGACCCCTACCTGTTGGCGCCAGTTATAACAGGATTACGTTAACGTGATAAAAAAAAAAAGAAAAAATACGATGGAAAACAACGAAACCACCTCAGATAATGGTCCTTCGAATGGTTGACGCAGGAGAAATGCATGCCGCCCACAATGGCAGATATGGTGAAGACTATATGGCTGGATGCCAGATTTATGATGCGACACCGGGGGCTGCAGGGTTTGTGATGCAGATGATAACTTCGTTTTCACTCCCACCCGTGACTATGGTTGTCATTTACTTAATTCATGTAAAAATAAAAGGCAGCCGTTACGTTGATTTTATGGTTTCCAAATTGTTTTTGCTATCTCAATACTTTTCTTCTTCCTAGGACAGCACAATTGTATGAATAAAGATTGTTTGTTTACCCTGCCTTCCTGTACCACGAAAAAATAAAAATAAAAATAAAAAAGCAAAAGAAAAAAGAAAAATGGTAAGACGACAAAAAAAAGCGGACGAGCTGCACATAGACGTCTCACAGAAATGAAAACAACAAACGGGTGTGAACCATGTTGCAACTAAGGAGTTTAGTGTAAAAAGTTCCAAACCGTAACACAACTTTAAAAACATATGTTTTGACAGAACACAGAGAAACAGTGTGATTATGAAACTGTTGCGTTCATTTGTTGCAGCTTATGCGACAAACTATTATTTTTTTATCATTCCCTTGGGAATGATCACATTCACATTCGTTCGAACACCTAAATCGGGCAATGAGGCATATCTCACTCACTTGCCAGGCGTACAAATTAGGTGCTTCGGTAAGAGATTCCTATCATATGACACATGTACTATCACTAATACCGTGTATGAGACAACAGACTTGTTTTCAGTGTCGTCTTATCATCAAAAGTTTGCTGTTCCCAATCGAAAGTACCTTCTTTCGCTGCTGATAGAGTAGTTCTGCAGAATCAACTTACATTATAGGTCCCTTCTTAAACCTCGCTGTTGCAAACGGAAGTTACGTCACGATAAAGACACAAATTTGAATACAGCGAACAGCGAATGGAAAAAGAAAAACAAGAGCACGAGAGAGGTTTGAACACGGCTGGCCTGTGAAGCAGTCCAACATTGTGACCACTTTTTTTTAATCTCATTTTGTTCGTTACTGTTCGTTCTATTTGTTCGGGACGGACGACCCACTACGCTTGTTCAACTTCATCAGTTTTTTTTTATTACAGACGGCAGCTAACCCTCTGACAGAACACGTTGAGCTACCGCGCCAACTTATGCACGACACAGTTGCTGTTTCATGCTTCTCTGTGTTGCACTCCTTTACCTCGGACCGTTCACTGTTTTTACTTTTTTTTTTTGCACCTACTTTCTGTTTCCATGCTTGATCTGAGTTCATTTTTTGACGGGCTGTGCACTGGTCCCTCTGATCACAAAATCTGGGGAGGGTCTTATAGGGAGTTACCGATGAGAGCTCCATCTTCAACACTGTGCGATAACGGTGTGCTCCGTGACACATGTGCCTGCACCAGCATTGTCTTCTGTCGCTGGATCTACCATCTGCCGCAGATCACCGTCTTGTCCTGCTTCACAGAGCGATCAAGCCCCCGATCTCGACGTTGTGTGACGAGGCGTCGACGTCAGTCACTTTCCACATGTCCACGACAGCAGCTCGCGCACAACGGCTAGCTTCGCCGGTTCTGACACTGTCGTTTACGGACGCTTTAGCATAACGGTATTCCCTTTGTCAAAGTCGCTTATGTCAGAGGATTTTCTCCTTTGCGGCCCATATGGTCCTTCATTTGTCAATGCTCCGCTTGTACTTTTCCCTACAGCGTCATGTGACCCCAACGCCACCCTGCAGCATTCAGTCACGCTCTGGCAGGGGCGATAATGCTCATTCCTCGAGCTATTCTACAACTGGAAGGGATGCTGCTGTGAAAAATCGGATGACTGCATTGTACCGCTCATATAATGCACAGCTCTAATTTGGCATCTACTTACCGACTCCACAAACCACTGTACAGCATACTTCGTACCACTGCTAGACTTTATGTTTCCTTTTCCATTCATGAATGGAATGAGCGAACAGCTGTTGCCTCTGTACCGCTGTACGACCTCTAATCTCCCTCATTCTACATCCACAGCTACTAGGATACCCCGTAAGGTACCGTACGGTGCGTGGCGGAAGGTATCCTGTACCACTGACAGTCATTTCCTTTCCGGTTCCATTGGAAAATGGAGAGAAGGGAAAACGACTGTCTACGTCTCCGTATGAGCCCTAATTTCTCGTATCTTATCTTCTTGGCCCTTGCGTGCAATGTATGTTGGCAGCAGTAGAATCGTTCGGCAGTCAACTTCAAATGCCGGTGCTCTTAATTTTCTCAATAGTGCTTTTCGAAAAGAACGTCGCCGTCCCTCCAGGAATTCCCATTTGAGTTCCCAAAGCATCTCCGTAATACTTACGTGTTGTTCGAACCTACTAGTAACAAATCTAGCAGCCCGCCTTTGAACTTCGTCGATGTCTTCCTTCAATCCTACCAAGTACAGATCCCAAACACTCAAGTAACACTGAAGAATAGGTCGCACCAGCGTCCTATTTGCGGCCTCCTTTTCTACAATTCTCCCAATAAACCGAAGTCGACCATTCGCCTTCCCTACCACAGGTTTCACATGCTCTTTCCATTTCGTATGCTTTGCAACTTTATGCGCAGATATTTAAACGACTTGACTGTATCAACCAGAACACTGGTAATACTGTATACGATCGTTACAGGTTTGTTCTTGCTACTCATCCACATTAACTTATGTTTTTCCCCATTTAGAGCTAGCTACCATTCATCACAGCAACTACAAATTTTGTCTAAATCTTCTTGTATCTTCCTACACTCAGTCAACTTACCCTACATCATAGCATCATGTCGAGGAAACATACCGGGTTCTATTACTTAAGAAGTCTTCGAGCCACTCACATATCTGTGAACGTATTCCATATGCTCGTACCTTAATTAACAGCCTGCAATGGGGCACCGCGACAAAAGCCTTCCACAAATTCAGAAATATGGAGTCTGCCTGATGCCTTCATCCATAGTTCCCAGGATATCATGTGAGAAAAGTGCAAGCTGAGTTTCACACAATCGATACTTTCTAAAACCGTGCTGATTCGTGGACATAAGCTGCTTAACCGCAAGGAAGTTTATTATATTCGAACTGAGAATATATTCAAGGATCCTGCAGCAAACCAATGTTAGAAATATTGGTCTTTAATTTCGCTTTTCTCCAGTCACTTGGAACTTTGCGCTGGGCGAGAGAGTCCATACGGAAATCTGTCCGATGGTCAAATGACTGTGTGTACGATTCTCCTGTATGAACGATTTCTTGAACGTGAAATTTAAGACTTCGGCTTCCGTTTTCTATCTTAAATAGCCACACCAGACTTGCAGTTCTTATTGAGTGATGAACGTCTAGAAGCTGCCCATTGAGACAACCACTGCGCCATCCCGCTCGGATTCTCCCACTTAGGGCGCTTGGTTTAAGCTGTCCACACAGGGACGTGTTTCTCATCGCGAAGCGCGCCAGAAGCGGTGTCCGTCTTTGTCGCTGCTCGCTCTGAGACGACCAGTTACATCGCGCGGAACGTGCTCCTCGTCGTGTTTTGCGACCTCCGAGCGGCAGTCTGCGGCGTCTTGTGCGACATCTGGCGCTTAAATCTCACAGTTTCTTTACGAAAATGGACGCGCCTGAACTCTATTAGCGATTGCAGCACGAAAGCGAAAGAAATAGTGAAGAAGATTCTGGACTCGTCGACGGCTTGAATAGCGAATAATGCTGTACACCGATCTGACGTACACACTAGTAGAAGTTATTCGTTAACTCAATTGAATCCTCGTTTCATTTTCGGTTTTAAACTGACTATAGTTATAGTGTCTAGTGTCAGCTTGCGCACCCACCCCATCCCTCTCCGCCGACCTCCCCCCCTCCCCATTTTCTCTCTTTCTTTCCTCTCTCCCTCCTCTCTGACCTCCCCTCCCTTGGTAGGTCCTTTAAATTTTAATCCAGTTACTCTCTCTCGTGTGTTGGTGCTCACCGTGTACGTTGCATAAGTGCAGTGTGTCTTCATTCTCGTAGTCCCATACTGCGAACGCCGTTTTTAATTGTGGCGCCAGTGTTTATCCGCTACGTCTTTGTCGAGCGACGTTTTAATTGTATATGGATTTTATGTAAACGTGTCTCGTCAAACAACCCCTTTTTTGTATAATTTAGCTCCAATTTTTCCCCTTCTGATGTGTAAACTTCATCTTTTATCCCCGTATTTTATGTGTGTACCTTTCTCCTGTGATATTTAGTACAGTCTCTTGGCTAAAGAGCGGCGAATTGTGTCGCTGACAGCCCAGGTGGGGCAGGGGTGTGAAATAACAATAAAGTAAAAAAAACTTGCGCACCCGTAAATCCATATTCTCGATGTTGCACTATCACTCTCAAGTATCGTACATCGGTGTCAGGACCGAGATTTTTTTCATAATTTCATTTGAATGGAAGACGAGATTTTTTCGAAGCAGCTCGGCACAACTGAAAAAGATATTTACCGACGGGATATAAACATGAGGCATTCTGTAAAACCAAGAGGTAGATGTAGGGCGATTCAGTTGTCCCTACTAATGTCATATTATGCAACCTGCAACATTACTTCTGACCTTGAAAAATCATCGGCAAGATTTTCATATTCTCTCGCTCGCTATGCGCAAAGCATTAATCCTACAGAAAAAATGCACAGGAACTTTTTGTAGGATATTTAATTTAGTTAAATTTTGTACTGAGATACGTTTTCGCAAGAAGGCACAGTTTTCGAGTTATTCTACAAAAAAACGTACAAACTTGACCACCAAACGCTCATCCACTCCCACACGGAGCCCCCACCGATCAAGATTTCTTGTATGTTGTTCGTAGCACTCCCTCCTACCATAGTACAATAAATTCGGCCATTTTCGGTCTTCAGTGACTGTCCTTATTACAGCAGCGTCTTAGTCGAGCACTTGCACATTGTACAAATAATATTTGCGTAAGTTTTACCCCATAGTTTTGTGAATTTCAACAGCACAAGAAAACAGTTACGTCGTTGAATTCGGTAGGTCTTCTGACTACGAAACTATTGTGCTTGTAAGGGTTAAGTTTAGATCGATTTATCAACGTAATTTTAGGGTAACGTTTACAAAAGTCGTTCTTCTTTCGTTATCCTCGCGAGCACTTTTAAATTAATAATGTTAACAAAGTAGCCGACAATGTTGGTGACGTAACAGCCCAGTCAACAGAAAACAAATAGGTCGAATATCAGCAAAAGTTCGTATGGTCGGAAATTTTTGTACGCTTGTAGGGGGGAGCACCACAAACAACTGGTGTGAGATGAATGTCGGGAAGGAACGTTTGAAGGTCACTTTCGTACGTATTTCTTGAATAACTCGAAAACTGTGGCCTTCAGCGAAAACGGATCTACACTCCTGCAAATGGAAAAAAGAACACATTGACACCGGTGTGTCAGACCCACCATACTTGCTCCGGACACTGCGAGAGGGCTGTACAAGCAATGATCACACGCACGGCACAGCGGACACACCAGGAACCGCGGTGTTGGCCGTCGAATGGCGCTAGCTGCGCAGCATTTGTGCACCGCCGCCGTCAGTGTCAGCCAGTTTGCCGTGGCATACGGAGCTCCATCGCAGTCTTTAACACTGGTAGCATGCCGCGACAGCGTGGACGTGAACCGTATGTGCAGTTGACGGACTTTGAGCGAGGGCGTATAGTGGGCATGCGGGAGGCCGGGTGGACGTACCGCCGAATTGCTCAACACGTGGGGCGTGAGGTCTCCACGGTACATCGATGTTGTCGCCAGTGGTCGGCGGAAGGTGCACGTGCCCGTCGACCTGGGACCGGACCGCAGCGACGCACGGATGCACGCCAAGACCGTAGGATCCTACGCAGTGCCGTAGGGGACCGCACCGCCACTTCCCAGCAAATTAGGGACACTGTTGCTCCTGGGGTATCGGCGAGGACCATTCGCAACCGTCTCCATGAAGCTGGGCTACGGTCCCGCACACCGTTAGGCCGTCTTCCACTCACGCCCCAACATCGTGCAGCCCGCCTCCAGTGGTGTCGCGACAGGCGTGAATGGAGGGACGAATGGAGACGTGTCGTCTTCAGCGATGAGAGTCGCTTCTGCCTTGGTGCCAATGATGGTCGTATGCGTGTTTGGCGCCGTGCAGGTGAGCGCCACAATCAGGACTGCATACGACCGAGGCACACAGGGCCAACACCCGGCATCATGGTGTGGGGAGCGATCTCCTACACTGGCCGTACACCACTGGTGATCGTCGAGGGGACACTGAATAGTGCACGGTACATCCAAACCGTCATCGAACCCATCGTTCTACCATTCCTAGACCGGCAAGGGAACTTGCTGTTCCAACAGGACAATGCACGTCCGCATGTATCCCGTGCCACCCAACGTGCTCTAGAAGGTGTAAGTCAACTACCCTGGCCACCAAGATCTCCGGATCTGTCCCCCATTGAGCATGTTTGGGACTGGATGAAGCGTCGTCTCACGCGGTCTGCACGTCCAGCACGAACGCTGGTCCAACTGAGGCGCCAGGTGGAAATGGCATGGCAAGCCGTTCCACAGGACTACATCCAGCATCTCTACGATCGTCTCCATGGGAGAATAGCAGCCTGCATTGCTGCGAAAGGTGGATATACACTGTACTAGTGCCGACATTGTGCATGCTCTGTTGCCTGTGTCTATGTGCCTGTGGTTCTGTCAGTGTGATCATGTGATGTATCTGACCCCAGGAATGTGTCAATAAAGTTTCCCCTTCCTGGGACAATGAATTCACGGTGTTCTTATTTCAATTTCCAGGAGTGTATATAAAATTTACTACATTACTTTTCCTACAAAATGGTCCTGTTTATTTTTCTGTAGGACTAATAGTATGTGCGTAGCAAGTGAGAGAATGCGAAAATCTTGTGGGTGCTTTTTGAAGCCCAGATATAACATTGCGGATGGCATAAGACGACATCAGCAAGAGCAGCTGAATTACCCTGTATATATTTCACACAAAGTTTTATAAGAGAAAAAATTTCCAGTGCGTAACTTCTGTTTAATTTCTGACATAGACTGGCAGTCACGTTTAGATTTCCGGTTACTGGACAAACATTTTACTCCTTACTCTTTGCAAAAAGAATTGCAGTAAATACATTATTTGTAATAAATAACATTGACTACTATTAAATTAATAAGGAAGACCCAGAATATTTTACAAAACAAAAAAGTGAAAAAGCTTTCTTTGGAAAGAGATGGATGCGAACCCGCTACCGTGCACTTGATAGCTTAAGACGCTCTCCACTTAGCTATGAGTTGAAGAGGCTAGCATGGCCTTCTCGTCTGGAATACAATGTCTACAGACTGTATCTACAAATGTCATCATTTGATATTTAACTATGAAAAATTATATCAAAACGACGAGCTTTTGATAGATTATCATTGTGCCGTAGCACTGAAACGGCATACTGTCATAGCACACAAGTTATAAGAGTGAAAACATTAAATACAGGAAACTTTTACCTGCCGATATGTAGTTTCTCGTCATTTTATTATGACAAATAGTAGCTAAAACGAAGCGTTTTCGAGAGATCCTCAATTTGCAGATGTTTTGAAACAGCTTACACTTATACCATATACTACATGATAAAGAAAATCCACCAAATACGTAGTTTAATTAAATACAATATGGCGGCTTGTTAAGTCCTGCTCGTGATATAAAATGAAGTCGCATCTGATTGGCCATGATCCTCTCCACGAGGCAAAAATGTGATATGCCAGATTCTTCACTTCACACTCCGCAGTGTAGTTAGACGTGTAATAACGCTTTGTGGCGTTATCAGCTCCTGGTCCAAGTGCCTTTTCGCGTCCCGTGAGAGGACGGCATTACTTAACAATGATATGGTCGTTAGTAGCTTTAGCTCTTAGCTAAATACAAGGCATCATTTCCTAAACGCAAATCAGCGTTTTCTTAATCTCCTATAAAAGCGATATGCACGAAAAAATCGGCTGCAGAATCCACATGACTTGTTTTATAAATATTGCCTTAGAAATAATGGAAGCGAAGTTGTTAATCCTATTCATTTTGATCTCATCAGCTTTGACTGTAGAGGATGATCACACTCAGTTTTACTTACAGGTATTTGAGAAAGCAAAGCTTGTCTCTGTGAGCCACATGACATGAGTAACCACCATGAGCGCAGAACCTAACGCCATCACCAGCGAATACGCTGTCCGAAAGCTCAGCCATCGGTATCTGAAAAAAAGTCGTTTCAGCACAGAACAGAACTGTAAACAGCACTTCTACATAAAAGAAGCATCAGTCCAAGAAGAGAAAGAAAAGTTTGGAACAGTACACATAAACTGTAGAACTTTATGTATCAATGTCGGAACAACTTTCTTTATCAATTACAAATATTGTTACAGCGACACAGAGAAGTAAATAACGACAAAGTATTACTTCTGTTTACCACAAGAGTGTGACTGAAGGTATCTCTCAAGATATCCTGAACTGCTTTTTCCAATATGGAGCTTGGCTAAGTTACAAGCCGTTTTCAAAAAGAAACAAGCAGGAGGCTATAAAATGAAAACCGCTCAAAGGATAGTAATGTCATTGCCCACGGAAGAAGGCGTGATGCCCATAAGAGTGAGGGCGTCCCAGACTCGCCGCTAGAGGGATATTGGCGCACATCTTCGCGACTGGAGACAGAGCACTGTACCCAAAGACTGTCCATTGCACTCTGTAGTGCTAAAAACCGTACAACGGAGGCTTCAGACGAAGAACAATGGGGTGTAGTGTGTTTCCCTACAGCGGAAGGAGTACGGGGAACGTAAATTAATAAAAGAATGGCGCAAGTATAAAGATAGCACAACATGCCCGTTACAATTCCGACGCTCAGTACGATCTCTATGGCAAGGGCTGCCACCGTAACTCACCAGTCTTCAATAACGGACACATAGGAGCTCATACCCAGGGCAAGAGTGGCCTTCGGGAAAGGAAAAATACAGTGCAGTCTTGTGTTTTTCTTTCAAGAAAATGATTTAAAAGTCGGCATTAGGCAGGTTTTGAACAGGTTTGGAACTGGAACTTTTTTTATGGCTACCAACAAGTCGCCATTCGTCTTTCAGAGGATTAAAAATATTCCATATCTGCAGGTCTTCCCCCTCCCCCCTACAAACTCTCATATGTGTGCCCTTGTGAGGGCATACATATGCTGGAGAATGGTAACTGGAGTAAATGTGCGACATTGGCCAACGACTTCCATCCTTCCTTGTACCACTTGTGCCACTGTTTGACCCCTTCAATGAACACGTAATGATCTTCATACATTCGTTCCATTCTTTGATGAATGTCAATTCCCTGAACTCCTTCCACTATGAGGAACTGCATACATCCCTTTGCTCTTCTTTTGGAGCCTACATTTCACGGTTTTCAGGACAAATTAGTGCAATGGACCGCCAACAGATGCACGTGCTAGGTGTGTAGTCACGTGGGTGTACACCCATGTCCCCCTACCGCTGAGTTTGGGCCTCAGCGAGCTTATAAGGATTCTTACATAGGCAATGGCGTTAAAACATCTTCTGTGGTTTTCGTTTTACAGCCTCTGGCTCGTTTCTCTTCGAATGCACCTTACATATATGTCCTAGTAATCATAAACCGCTGCAAGCATTATACAGAATGTCTTCTTCAACATGGCTAATCAGGAAATTGGGTGGTATGCCACATCGAAACACACTGTCATTTTTTGTCATTTACAGTTAATATTAAGCTAAAGCAACTTCTCAAATTTTAAGTACCAGTACACTCTGGAACTTGGCTATACTTCTTCTTGTTTTGTAACTATTGTCATTGACATAGTGCAGGTGAGGAGGAGATGGATATCCTGATGTCGCTGACTAGCCGACATTTCATCGAGTGAGGTGTGCGTGGTCAAGAATGGACTGCGATTCTACTCAGCTGGCCATTAAATCTGTAATGCCATGAGTAGCAGGATTAAGTGGTTTTTGTACTCTTGAAGGTCAGCCTGTCGCCTTCAAGGTCACACCTCACGTCATCCCCTTCCTCCTGTCCCCCTCAAAAACCTACATCCTCCTCATGCAGTGTTGCCACATTTACTTGTGCCACTTAAAATTCAAGATGGCAGCAACAGGTCACTTGACCTAAATATATGACTAGACCAAAGTTAAAATGATGGGAGATTGTTGGTGTATGAATCCAAGATGTGAGAAACTATGGTAATATAATTCAGATTTTTATATATACTACTATGTTGGAGACAACCTAGTTGTGATACTTAAAAATCCTTCAGTATAACATTATTAATTTTAATTTTTATTAATATCATGACTTTGTAATACACTATCTGATCAAAAGTGTCCTGACATACCTATGAAATGAGTAACTGATCACTCGAAGTCATGAGAAACAGACCCACTAGTATACAAGGAGGAAGTTGGTGTTAGCCGGCCGAAGTGGCCGTGCGGTTAAAGGCGCTGCAGTCTGGAACCGCAAGACCGCTACGGTCGCAGGTTCGAATCCTGCCTCGGGCATGGATGTTTGTGATGTCCTTAGGTTAGTTAGGTTTAACTAGTTCTAAGTTCTAGGGGACTAATGACCTCAGCAGTTGAGTCCCATAGTGCTCAGAACCATTTGAACCATTTTTTTTTTTGAAGTTGGTGTTGCATTCTGAATAGAGAAGCAGCAGCAACAGGATGTATCAGTCAGGAGAGTTCAGTAACTTTGAATGTGTCCTAGTCTTTGGAAGTCACTTGAGTAACAAATCCATCAGAAGCATTTCATCCCTCTTAACGCTGCTGAAGATAAATGTTGGTGATGTGATTGCGAAGTGGGAACATGAAGGAACAACCACAGCTACACCAATACCAGACAAAAATCATGTAATGATGGACAGGGACCAACTAATATTGGGGAGTGTGGTCATAAAAAATCGCATGAAAACAGCAGAAGGCATCACTCTTGAGGTCCAAAGTGTTACCAGAGGTCCAGCTAAAGCAACGACTGTGTGTAGAGAGTTAAAAATATTGATGTACAATGGTTGAGCAGCTGCTCATAAGCTGCACATTTCTGTAGTAAATATTAAGTGATGGTTAAGGTAGTATATAGACTGATGCCTCTGGACAGTGGATGACTGGAAAGAATTATTTGGAGTGACAAATCAGACTAGACTCTGTAGCAGTCCAGTGTAAGGATTTGGGTTTGGTGAAGGCCTAGAGAACATTACTTGTCTCTATGTGTAGCACCAACTGTGAAGTACAGAAGAGGTGGTTTTGTTGTATATGGGTGTTTTATATGGTTAGAGCGTGTTCACCTTATTGTGCATAAGAAAACTCTAAATGTGGAAGGACATGAACCTATTTTTCAGCATGGTGGCCTGAAATGGACTGGCCTGACCGCATTCCTGACCTGAACGCAATGGAATACCTTTGGGATAGGCTAGAACATTGAAGTCGCTTCAGACCCCAGCATCCAGTTTCACTACCTTCTCTGAGTTTGATTCTTAAGGAATAGTGGGATGCGTTCCTTCATAGACATCCAGAGACCACACTGAAAGCTTTCCCAGCTCAGTTCAAACCACCATAAAAGCGAAAGGCAATGTCCCATAATAGGTGCCTGGATACCTTTGATCTTCTCATTGGGAAAATTAATATCTATGTGACATATGTAGAATAATATAAGTGATGAAATAAATTGTTGAGCATCAGTGGTGTGGATAAGAATCAAATATAGTGAAAAGAGTATTCATATACTAAGTAAAACTGGCTGAAATTTGTGACAGGAAGATATTCAGTATGTAGGATCTCATGAGGAACAGTATTTCCAGCAGTTATAGCAGTTTTTTCAGCAAAGTTTGAGCAGCCCTCTGGAAGTTTTGACTTATTCATTGTTGTCACAATGCCTATATTGACTGGCCTGGACAAGCTCCCCACAAGTTTCTACTTGTTCATCCCCTACCACTGCCGCCATTCCTCTACTGGCTTGTTTGAACAAGCTCCCTGGAGATGTTAACTCTGCATTCCCTCCCACTACCATCACCACTCTTAGAGTTTGAACATCATTCGTACAAGTTTCGACTTCTTCACCACTGCATCACCCTGTTCCTATTACCACCATTTCTGACATCTTTAATTTTCACCCTACCAATCTCCCACACTTAACTTAGGTCAGATGAATTGTTTCTACCATATGAGGAAATGGGGGAAGAGGCGACCTTATGGCATGACATTGAGGGTGACAAAGAGCTGTGCCCTAGAGAGGTGACAATGAGAGGGGACCTTGTACTGCGCTAGAAAGCGCTTAACCCCTCTACTACTGTGAAGGTAGCATGTAAAAAACAACATATTGACATGAAGTTTACATTACAGAATATGCAAAAAAGATAAGTATTTCAATTTTTTGTGTTTGGTATCTCTTTCAGAAATTACCAGTAACCCCACCACCACCACCAATTCTTTGAAGGCTCAAACTCTCATGATTTGAAATTAGGTTTTAAAGTCTGTTGGAAGCCGCTAAGTGCTCTTACTGTTAAACACATTCTGAGTATAATGTGGGTTATTTGGCTTTGTTTTAATAAAAGCTAGTTTTTCATGCATCTCATTGTTTATGATGTCATATTCTCTAGACTATGGGTAGTAAAATGAAACAGTTTTGCAGTTACGTTTACTGGGACAAGTGGGTACTTTAGCAAAATGTGGTGCAAACAGAGTTAATAGTGAAGAAATAATAAATTAAGACATCGCACCTGATGCTCATGTTTTACTGTATGAACAATGAAAATGTAGTAAGTGATAAATTTCTTTCCTTTCACATTATTTTGTGTGTCTGTGTGGAGGGGAAGGAGGGAGGTGTGTAGCGAGAGAAAATTTCGAAATGGTTTGAAATTAAGTGTAAAGTGTACTGGAAGTCAGTAAGTGCAGTCATCTCAAATACCGAATGTAGTGGAGCGAGTTACATTGCATCAAGATGCAAACACAGTTTCTAACTTTAATATTTAACTTACTGTATTAAGCCCTTAACGAAAGATTACGCAGCTTAATGAGTAGAGTGTGGCAGCATTTAAAATTTTTAAACTCAGTTTATCATTATATGAAATACTGAAAACAAAATTTTTGTTGACTCTGGAAGCCACTAGATAACCAATGAGCAAGAGGGCTATGCCCTGGGTTAGCCATTTCGTATTATGTATGCGCAGCACTACAAACATTTATTGGAATTTCGGACCATGTCTAGTCCACAGCAACTGGTTTTTTGGAGGGTAGTTTCTATTAGCTAAGTCCGCAAAGCTTGATATAAGAACAGCGCTCAGTTAAGTTTTTGAGAGTTTTTTGAAAACATTCCGAAGCAATTGAAGTATCAAAGTCGATATACAAGTTTGAAATACTCCTATGCAGGTAATTTTAACTCATTCAAAAGGTACATTGTTGTGGTCTTTAGTCCGAAGACTGGTTTGACAAGCTCTCCACGCCAGCACATCCTGTGCAAGAATCTTCATCTCTGCATAACTACAACAAGTTACAGCCATTTCAGACAGCTGACTGTGTTCATGTCTAGGTCTCCCTCTACAGTTTTGTCCCTCACACGCCCCTTCGTTACCAAATTGATTATTTCTTAATGCTTCAGAATGTGTCTTATAGACTGGTCCCTTCTTTTACTCAAAGTGTGCCACAAATTTTCTTGTTCTGCAGTTCGATTTAGCACTTCCTCGTTAGCTGTTACACCTACAACTTAATCTTTGTAATTTTTCTACAGCGACAAATTTCAGAAATTTCTATTCTCTTCTTGTCTGAACTGCTTATTGTCCACGTTTCTCTTCTGCACAAGGCTATACTCCACACAGATACCTTCAGAAAAGACTTCTTAACTTTTCGGTTTATATTAAATGTTTAAAAAATTCTTCTTGTTCAGAAATTATTTCTGTGCTATTGCCAGTCTTCATTTTATACACTCTCTACTTGGGCTTTAGTTGGTTATTTTTCTGCCAAATAACAAAACTTTTCTATTACTTTTCGTATCTCACTTCCTAATCTAATTCCCTCAGCATCACCTAATTTTATTCGACTACATTCCATTACAGTTGTTTTACTTTAGGTGATCCTCATCTTATAACCTCTTTTCAAGAGACTATTCTATTCCAATGTTGTTCCGAATTCTTTGCTCTCTGAGAGAATTACAGCGTCATCAGTAAACCTCAAAGATTTTATTTCTTCGCCCTGAACTTTAACTCCCTCCCCAAATTTCTCCTTGGTTTCCTTTATGCTTGCTCAATGTACAGGTTGGGGGTACGTTACAATCCTGTCTCACTCCTTTCTCAACTACTATTTTCTTTCATATCCTTCGACTTTTATAATTAGTCCGGTTTGTGTACAAGTCGTACATAACCTTTCACTAACTGTATTTTATCTCTGCAATCTTCAAAATCTCATAAAGTGTTGTCTATTGTGAGGTTGGATCAGAATTGTCTCGTGTGATCCTACACTACTCCTGTATCCAAACTGATCTCCAAAGTTGACTTCAACCAGCTTTTCCATTCTTCTGTAAATAGCTCTGTTCATATCTTGAAACCATGACTTGTTAAACTAACAGATCGGTTGTGCTCAAATCTACTTCCCTTGGAATTGGAATTATTGCATTCATCCCAGAGTCTGAGGCAATTTCGCCTGTTTCATATATCATGTACACCAAATGAAAAAGTTTTATTATGGCTCGCTTTTCGATTCTGAGGAAATGTAATTTAATCCATGGGACTTGTTTCGACTGAGAACTTTCTGTGATTTTCCATTTCTTCTTACAGCATCGTATCTCCCATATCATCTTCATCTACTTCCTCTTCATTTGTATAATACTATCTTCAAGTTCATTTCTCTTGCAAAGTCCCTCTACAAATTCCTTTCTCCTTTCAGCTTTCCCTTATTTGTTTAGTACTGCCTTACCATCCAAGCTCGTGATACTCGTATTGCAGTGTCTCGTTTCTCCAAATGTCTCTTTAATTTTTGTGTAGGATGCACCTATGTTTCCTGTAGCCTTAGAAGTTTTCACAGCCTTGCGTTTGTCTCTAGCCATCTCTGCCTAGCTAATTTGCATTTTCTGTAAGTATCATTTTTTAGACATCTGTATTTCCTATTACCTGCTTCATTTGCTACGTTTTTATACTTTCTCTTTTCATTAATTAAATTTAATATATCCTTTGTTTCCCAAGGATACAAGATCTTGGCTTTTTAACTATGTTGACGTCTGCTCCCTTCATTATTTCATCTTCCAAAAGTAAGCTTTCGTCTTCTAGCGTATTCCTTTCCACTGTTTCAGTCAAACGTTACCTAATGGTTCCTCTGAAACTCTCAACAACCTCTGGTTCTTTCAATTTATCCAGATGTCGTCGCCTTGAATGGCTACTTTTTTGCAATTTCTACAGTTTTAATGTACAGTTCTTTACCAATCAATTATGGTCAGAGTCCATATAAACCCCTGGAAATGACTTACAGTTTGAAATGTGCTTCTGAAATCCCTGTCTTACCACTATATAATCAGTCTGAAACCTTCCAGTGTCACCAGGTCTGTTCCACATACACAACCTTCTTTTCTTTCTTCATTCGTAAACCTAGATTTAGAAACGGTTAAATTACGCTCTGTGCATAGTTCTGCGAGATGGCTTCCTCCTTTCTTCCTTTCCCCCAGTCCATGTTCTACTATTTTTCCTTCTCTTGCTTTTCCTACTGTCGCATACCAGTCATCCACATATCAGGCACATTGTGTTTCACTTTTATTTAGACTTTTATAGTGATTTTCGTTTCTGTATGTTTTTAGCCATTGTATCCCTATGTCAGCCTGGTTTAATTAATGCTTCGAAAACATTATTTTCATGTAAACAGAACCGGCAATCTTTGAGAACTCCGGAATTATAATTTGACCCATTGAATCACACTGAAAATCAGGCTTCAGTGTCATTGGAAATTGTGTGAATGATGATCTGACTTATAAGGCGCTTCGCACTTCTGATGAAGAGTTTGCTTGATGCCGTATGACGTCACAAGTTCCCAGAATAAAAAATGTGGCCTTAGATGAAGGTGGGCAGTTTGGGCGAGATCTGAAAGTTTTCAGTGAGTTACGCCAGTTATTGCTGATGGGTGCAACATTATCAGATGTTTCGGTTCTAATAACGGTACGGTGGCAACGGTATGACACCACACTGAAGTGGAACAATGTGTTTTTATTTTGTATAGAATAGTAACAAGCAAACACTGAGAAAAGTTAATTTTGAAATCACGTCAAATATTATATGAGCAATATATCTATAACACCGAACAATATACACTAGATAAGCAGCCTATACCCACAAGAGTTGTACATTTGAGAATCTAGAGGCTCGCCTTTTATATGTATATACAGGGTGTCACTCCTATGAGTCGGGGAGGATTTTTCTCTAGTGTTTCGGCAGCTGTTTGCAATTTATTTTTTGCGAAGTGTAGCTGGATGCAGCCCAGTCACAAGCTTCCTGCTATTTCTATCGTCAACGAAGAATGTCGGTTTGTTTCCCGTTACAAAAATAATGATTTTAAAGCGGGATTTTACGTGCTTATTGGATAGAGCGGTTCCAAATTCATTAGTGCGATCTTCGGTTTAGCGACATATATTAACAGGGACGGTAAAAGACGAAGAATAACCAGTGTCAGAACGGCCGTGGCCGGCGCTGCCTGCTACCTCCACACAGCAGTTCAACTCTGTCGCTGCTGGAGTACTGGTTACTTTGTGTTTCACTGTCCCTGTTGATACATATCGCTTAATACATGTTGCTAAACCGAATGTCGCACTGGACTAATATGGGACCGCTCTATCGAATAGTCACGTAAAATTCCACTTTAAAAATCGTTTTGCTAGTAATGGGAAATAAGACAACGTTGTAAGTAGCCTGTTTAGGTTTTCATATTGGTAACGCCACGTAGCGCTCTGTATGAAAATTACTGGCTGTGCTGTGTGCAGTCTGTGGCTGGGTGGCATTGTTGGAATAGTCGCTGTTGTAGTGTTGGGCAGTTGGCTGTTAACAGCGCGTAGCGTTGCGCAGTTGGAGGTGAGCCGCCAGCATTGGTGGATGTGGGGAGAGAGATGGCGGAGTTTTGAGAGCGGATGATCTGGACATGTGTCCATCAGAGAGAGTAAATTTGTAATACTGGATATCATGAACTGATATATATATATATATATATATATATATATATATATTTTATGACTTTTGAACACTATTAAGGTAAATAAATACATTGTTTGTTCTCTATCAAAATCTTTCATTTGCTAACTATGCCTATCAGTAGTTAGTGCCTTCAGTAGTTTGAATCTTTTATTTAGCTGGCAGTAGCGGCGCTCGCTGCATTGCAGTAGTTCGAGTAACGAAGATTTTTGTGAGGTAAGTGATTCATGAAAGGTATAGGTTATTGTTAATCAGGGCCATTCTCTTGTAGGGATTTTTGAAAGTCAGATTGCGTTGCGCTAAAAATATTGTGTGTCAGTTTAAGCACAGTCATTTATAATTTTTCTAAGGGGACGTTTCGTAACGTTTTCCACTGGCAAACGGGGGCGCAGGAAACTTGTGATGAGCAGTACTTGTTAAAGCTGACCCTTAAGAGGGACACCCTGTCTACCCAAAACTCCACCGAAAAACTTTCGGAGGTTGTTCAGAAGTACCTTCTGACTATTTTGATATAAGGAAGCCAAGGTCTCTGGCGGTTCGTTACAGAGTAATAAAGAAATTATAATTTATTCCGTTTGTTACTGCAATCAGCCTTGCTTCTGTAAAAACACCTTTACAACAGTGAAGAAGCCTGTAATATGCAATAATCAAAACGTACAACACACAACTCATAGTAAAACAACAAACCCTCAGTCTGAACACAAGTTCAGCACGTAATAAATGTAGATCTGTTTCCTTAGGGGCATTCTTCAAACTGTCGACCACCATGATCATGGAAATTCGTATATTGCCGCTCAATGACCTGTCTTGTATGCTCAAGAATTCCAGGAGTTTGGCACACTGTTTCCGCAGCTGCGATAATCCTAGCAATCAGGTCCGCGCAACGTCAACTAAGCACGTCATACGGCCCGGGAGAAGAGGTCCATTAGTATCATGACTGGTGAGCGGCTTGGTCATGGAATAGGACCGCTGCGACCGATCCAAGGAGTATATGAAGTAGAGGGTGGGGAAGGGAAGGAAAGGGATGGCTGGAAATCTCGGAGTTCCAGCCGCACAGGAAATTGTGTTAATGCAATGGTCAAAGTTGAAAATTTGTGCCGGATCAGGACACGAATCCCCGGTTGCCTTACCCACTTTGGCCATCTGGACACGGTCTCCGTCCGACCCAGTTCTTAAGCAGGGTGATGTGATGTACCTTTTGCATTTCTTGCTTTTATCGTTTTTTTTTTTTTTTTTCAAAGGCAAAGAGACAAGTTGAAGCGGTAGCTCAGCGTAGAGCCTGCGCCTAGCGTCATGTATTTTTGATTTTCAAATGTTAAAAAACATAAGATGTTTTTTCCTGTTCCTCAGTAAGAGGAAGGACTCACTCTCTGTTAATGAACGAAGATAGACGCACTTATTTTAGAGCGAAATCGGCGGTAGCCATTGTGGTTGTTAGACTAAGAAAAAAGTGCGTATTTTTTATGTGTGTAGACGGAGTAATATAGTGGTATTTCACCAGTGGAAAATTAAGTTATTAATCCAAGTAGTACTGTAATATATAAAAATCCAAGAAGCCCACCTGTGTACTTCAGAGTTATTACGAAGATCATATTACAAAAGGATTGATGGACACGGTCAATAATTTGTAGGTGTAACGGCGAGCGGACGTTGTATTATTAATTGGTAAGCATTAATCTACAACAAGAGAAAGACTATTTCGTTTATGTGGAACTAATATGAAAAGATTCTTTACCCATTTACTGGCTTAGCTCAGCTTATTCTGTTTGTCCGACGCGCCGAAAAATTAATCTCATTATTTCCATATATCTAAACATTTATCATTATTTTTTATTATATTATAGTAGCCGAGGCGATTAAGGCAACCGTTTAAGAGAAGCGCATCATCTGGGTTCCAGCCCCAGTTTGGCACAAATTTTCAGCTTCAGCCACTGCATTACCACAATGGACTGCGCGGCTGGAAATCACGAGTTGCCCACCCATCCTTTCCCTTTCTCCCCATCCTCTGTTTCATATAAATGTATATCCGATGGAACAGGCACCACTCAGATATATACAACACATTGTCATCCAAATTGTACTTCAATGTCGTTCCTAACATCGAGTTGCGAAGTGCACCACAGCCTCGTCATGTTGAAACAAGATAAGGTGACGAATTCTCAGCGGCACATTTTCTGCGAATTGTTTGAGGACATGTTTAAGGAACGATTTGTACACGACTCCGTTCAGTGTATAAGGAAACAGGTAAGGCCCAATCACATACTTGTTGACTATACCAGCCCATACGTTTACGGCAAACGTCCTCTCAAAACAGTTGAGTGGCTTGTGTTCAGACCTCGTGCAACGCGCCGAGCACTAGGGACAGGTGTGGCACCAATCGCGTATAACACATTCTCTTCCATATCGGGTGTTCTAGTATACTGCACACAGCCACTATCTTCCATTCTAAAATGGAAGGGTCCTGTTTTTCGTAGGCGCCTATTTACAGATGCAAAAGTACAGAGTGTTTATGAATTAGTTACACAAACGTAACCTTTAATTGTGAAAAAGGTAAATAACTCACAGAAATGTTTGATACTGCACTGAGTGTAGCGTATCTGCAAGTTTTATTTGCAAATGTTCAATGTGGCTACCTTTTGTAACTAATGCCCCCTCTGTAACCAGTTTCCCGCAAATACAATGAAGCAATTCTTGATGGATGGTGGCGACTGTTTGTATTATCCGTTGCTGCAGTTCGTCTACGTTTCTCGGAAGTGGAGGAACAAACACTCTGTCTTTCATGTAACCCCATACACAGAAGTCCATTTGTATTAAGTCAGGTGGTCGTTGTGGCGAGGATATTATGCCTCCACGTCCATTTCAAGTGGGCACATTCCTAAGGAGGACGACTTCGCGGCGCGCCAGCTTGCTGAAAATAAATTCTGTACCCATATCCTGTTGTAATTGCGCCATCAGATAATGTTCAAGCGCGACCAGGTACGGTATGCCAGTTACTCTCTGCACCGTTATACGACTCCATGATGACTGTTGGAATAACTAATCCGCTTATGTGACCTAGTGGGAACGCCGGGAACTAACAGTGTTAGGCGGGAATGACACTTGCAGATAAACTGCATTCGGTGTTGTATCGAACGTTTCTGTAGGTTACTTACCTTCCTCACAATTAAAGGTCACTTTCGTCTAATTTACAAATGCCCGTTACTGTGATGCGTTTGCCATCAGCACATGAGCAACTCATCGTAGTGTCGTTGCGCAGTTCTTCCGTTACATTCAGTGAAGACATACAAGAGCTCCATGTCGGCCAACTTTTCATCAATAAACCTATCCATAGTACTGACTGAATCACTACTAATGGAACACTGATACTGCTGGAAAAGGAAATCCTAGACATAACCGAGTAGTACTGAATGCAAACGTGAGGCAACGTGTTAAAAGGGCCATTACTGTTGTCAACAGCAGGTACAGTGAAGAAAGGAAACAACACACACAGCGCGTACCGTTGAAGTTTGCATTGCGGTGCACTACTTTCACTGCAATAGAGGTACAAAGCTAATTTGGGACAAGAAAGCGAAAAAAAAAATGCAATAACTCTGTAACGAGCCGCCAGAGACCGCGGGTCCGTTATACACTGAAGAGCCAAAGAAACTGGTGTACCTGCCTAATATCGTGTAGGGTCCCCGCGAGCACGCATAAGTACCACAACACGACGTGGCACGGACTCGACTAATGTCTGAAGTAGTGCTGGAGGGAACTGACACCATGAACGTTGCATGGCTGTCCATGATTCGGTAAGAATACGAGGCGGTGAGTGTTCGGACCACTACTGTTCCTTATTTATATAAATGATATGCCCTCTAGTATTACGGGTAACTAAAATATTTCTGTTTGCTCATGACACTAGCTTGGTAGTAAAGGATGTTATGTGCAACATTGGCTCGGTCTCAAATAGTGTAGTACATGACTTACGTTCATGGCTTGTAGAAAAGAAACTAACGCTAAATCACAGCAAGACTCAGTTTTTACAGTTTCAAATATACAACACAACTAAAGCTGACGTTTTAATTTCACAGAACGGGCATATGATTAGTGAAATTGAACAGTTCAAATTCCTAGGTTTTCAGATAGATAGTAAGCTGTCGTGGGAAGCCCACGTTCAGCATCTGGTTCAAAGACTTAATACTGCCACTTTTACTATTCGAACGGTATCTGAAGTGTGTGATCGTTCGACACGAAAATTTGTCTACTTTGCTTATTTTCATTCGCTTATGTCGTATGGTATTATATTTTGGGGTAACTCT
Source organism: Schistocerca nitens (assembly GCF_023898315.1). Taxonomy (NCBI): domain Eukaryota; kingdom Metazoa; phylum Arthropoda; class Insecta; order Orthoptera; family Acrididae; genus Schistocerca; species Schistocerca nitens. Next base: position 680,604,179 of record NC_064615.1, on the reverse strand, counting down.
TCCAATTCTGAAAGGATTTTTTTGACTCAGAAACGGGCGGTTCGGGCAATAAGAGGTGTAAGTTCACGAACCTCTTGTCGACCCCTGTTCACGAGTCTGGGTATTTTGATATTGGCCTCTCAATATATATATTCCTTACTGTCATTTCTTGTTATCAATATTAGCTTATTCCCAAGAATAAGCAGCTTTCACTCGGTTAATACTCGACAGAAATCAAACCTGCATTTGGATCGGACTTCCTTAACTCTTGTGCATAAAGGTGTGCAGTAAACAGCTGCATCCATTTTCAATAAGCTACCACCCGAATTCAAAAATCTTAGCAGTAATCCACGTGCTTTCAAATCGAAACTGAAGAGTTTCCTCATGGGTTACTCCTTCTATTCTGCCGAGGAGTTCCTCGAAGACTGTGCGGCTGGTCCCGGCGGAGGTTCGAGTCCTCCCTCGGGCATGGGTGTCTGTGTTTGTCCCTAGGATAATTTAGGTTAAGTGGTGTGTAAGCTTAGGGACTGATGACCTTAGCAGTTAAGTCCCATAAGATTTCACACACATTTGAACATTTGAGTTCCTTGAAAAATTAAGCTGATTCTTATTGTATTGTTGATTGCTTTTACTTAAATTTATGCCGACCGCAGTGGTCTAGCGGTTCTAGGCGCTCAGTCCGGAACCGCGCGACTGCTATGGTCGCAGGTTCGAATCCTGCCTCGGGCATGGATGTGTGTGATCTCCTTAGGTTAGTTAGGTTTAAGTAGTTCTAAGTTCTAGGGGACTGATGACCACAGATGTTAAGTCCCATGGTGCTCAGAGCCATTTGAACCCATTTGAACTTAAACTTATGGACTGACTTTTTTCGGGTTCATAAACATTTATTTTTATCTGTTATTACTTTTATGTTGTAATTTCGACGGCCGACGTGGCCGTGCGGTTAAAGGCGCTGCAGTCTGGAACCGCAAGACCGCTACGGTCGCAGGTTCGAATCCTGCCTCGGGCATGGATGTTTGTGATGTCCTTAGGTTAGTTAGGTTTAACTAGTTCTAAGTTCTAGGGGACTAATGACCTCAGCAGTTGAGTCCCATAGTGCTCAGAGCCATTTGAACCATTTTTTTTGTCGTAATTTCATGTACTGAGACGTTCCATGACCTTGCAGATTTGCTCCTTAATTTGGTCCCACGGAACTTGACGTGTAAATAAAATAAAATAAATCTCTTCCGAAAATCACGTTGCAGGGCATCCTAGATACGTTCAACAATGTTCGTGTCCGGGGAGTCTGGTGGTCAGCGGAAGTGTTTAAACTCAGAAGAGTGTTCCTGGAGCCACTCTGTAGTAATTCTGCATGTGTGGGGTGTCGCATTGTCCTGCTGGAATTGCCCAAGTCTGTCGAAATGACAGTGGACATGAATGGATGCAGGTGATCAGACAGGATGCTTACGTACGTGTTACCTGTCAGAGTCGTATCTAGACGTATCGCCCCACACAACTACAGACTCCACCAGCTTGAACAGTCCCCTGCTGACATGCAGGTCCTGTGATTTCATGAGGTTTTCTCTATAGTTCAAATGGCTCTGAGCACTATGGGACTTAACTTCTAAGGTCATCAGTCCCCTAGAACTTAGAACTACTTAAACCTGACTAACGTAAGGGCATCACACACATCCATGGCCGAGGCAGGATTCGAACTTGCGACCGTAGCGGTCGCGCGTTTCCAGACTGTAGCGCCTAGAACCGCTCGGCCACCCCGGCCGGCGTTGTCTCTATACCCGTACACGTCAATCCACTCGATACGGTTTGAAACGAGACTCGTCCGACCATGCAACATGTTTCCACTCATCAAGAGCCCAGTGTCGGTGTTCACGGGCCCAGGCGGGGCGTAAAGCTTTGTGTCGTGCAGTCATCAAGGGTGCAAGAGTGGGCCTTCGGGTCCTAAAGCTAATAGCGATGATGTTTCGTTGAATGGTTCGCACACTGACACTTGCTGATGGCCCAGCATTGAAAACTGCACCAATTTGCAAAAGGATTGCACTTCTGTCACGTTGAACGATTCTCTTCAGTCGTCGTTGGTCCCATTCTTGCAGGATCTTTTTCCGAACGCAGCCAAGTAGGAGATCTGATGTTTCACCGGATTCCTGATATTTACAGTACGCTCGTGAAATGGTCGTACGGGAAAATCCCCACTTCATCGCTACCTGAGAGATGCTGTATCCCATCGCTCGTGCGCCGACTATGATTCTACGTTCAGACTCACTTAAATCTTGATAACATGCCATTGTGGTAGCAGTAATCTATGTAGCAACTGCGCCAGACACTAGTTGTCTTATATAGGCGTTGCCGACTGCAGCGCCGCATTCTGCCTGTTTACGTATCTCTGTAATTGAATACGCATGCCTATACCAGTTTCTTTGGCGCTTCTGCGTTTCAGTTTAGTGAGAAGGTAGCTGCAGTCTCGTGTGCTACGTATGCGGAGGGAAGTGGCACACTTGGCCGCTGCAAGTACCTGAGAGAGGCCGGCGAGGCGTGGCGCAGTCCCTCCACTGGCATCAGGGCGAACACCTGCGCAGCCACCAGCATGGGCCGCAGCGCCTCGTGCAGGGACGCACCGCGCCGCCGGGCGTCACGCGGTATCCAGGGCATCACTGGGCACACCACAGCAAAGCGCAAGAGCTGCAGAACCGGCCACAAACAAACTTGACTGCATCACACGTCACTTCCCAAGACAATCACAATCCGTCACTCTTCTGAATAAAAGAGGTGATTTTCAGTTCTTATACCCACACTGTGTAAACCATTGTGAAGTTGATGATAGTGGCTAATTCCCAAAAACCAGTTATTAGGGCTTCTTCCCATTCCATTCACGTATAGAGAGTGATAGAAATGATTGGTTGGGCGCATCTGTGCGTGCCATAATTATTGTAATCTTGACTCCGCGAACACTGTTAGAGCGATACATAGGTGGTAGTAGCATGCTCTGACACAGTATTCAGTTCTGGGAGTGGCTCGTAGTAGAACCTTCCTCACCTTCCCCCTCGAAATTTAACTTTTCATTGTTGTTGTTGCGGTCTTCAGTCCTGAGACTGGTTTGATGCAGCTCTCCATTTTACTCTATCCTGTGCAAGCTTCTTCATCTCCCAGTACCTACTGCAGCCTACATCCTTCTGAATCTGCTTAGTGTATTCATCTCTTGGTCTCCCTCTGCGATTTTTACCCTCCAAGCTGCCCTCCAATACTAAATTGGTGATCCCTCGATGTCTCAGAACATGTCCTACCAACCGATCCCTTCTTCTAGTCAAGTTGTGCCACAAGCTCCTCTTCTCCCCAATTCTATTCAATACCTCCTCATTAGTTATGTGATCTACCCATCTAATCTTCAGCATTCTTCTGTAGCACCACATTTCGAAAGCTACTATTCTCTTCTTGTCTAAACTATTTATCGTCCACGTTTCACTTCCATACATGGCTACACTCCATACAAATACTTTCAGAAACGACTTCCTGACACTTAAATCTATACTCGATGTTAACAAATTTTTCTTCTTCAGAAACACTTCCCTTGCCATCGCCAGTCTACATTTTATATCCTCTCTACTTCGACCATCGTCAGTTATTTTGCTCCCCAAATAGCAAAACTCCTTTACTACTTTAAGTGTCTCATTTCCTAATCTAATTCCCTCAGCATCACCCGACTTAATTCGACTACATTCCATTATCCTCATTTTGCTTTTGTTGATGTTCATCTTATACCCTCCTTTCAAGACACTGTCCATTCCGTTCAACTGCTCCTTTGCTGTCTCCGACAGAATTACAATGTCATCGGCGAATCTCAAAGTTTTTATTTCTTCTCCATGGATTTTAATGCCTACTCCGAACTTTTCTTTTGTTTCCTTTATTGCTTCCTCAATATACAGATTGAATAACATCGGGGAGAGGCTACAACCCTGTCTCACTCCCTTCCCAATCCAAACTGATCTTCCCCGAGGTCGGCTTCTATTAGTTTTTCCATTCGTCTGTAAAGAATTTGTGTTAATATTTTGCAGCTGTGACTTATTAAACTGATAGGTCGGTAATTTTCACATCTGTCAACACCTGCTTTCTTTGGGATCGGAATTGTTATATTCTTCTTGAAGTCAGAGGGTATTTCGCCTGTCTCATACATCTTGCTCACCAGATGGTAGAGTTTTGTCAGGACTGGCTCTCCCAAGGCTGTCAGTAGTTCTAATGGAATATTGTCTACTCCGGGGGCCTTGTTTCGACTCAGGTCTTTCAGTGCTCTGTCAAACTCTTTACGCAGTATAATACCTCCCATTTCATCTTCATCCACCTCCTCTTCCATTTCCATAATATTGTCCTCAAGTACATCGCCCTTGTATAGACCCTCTATATACTCCTTCCACCTTTCTGCTTACCCTTCTTTGATAAGAACTGGGTTTCCATCAAAGCTCTTGATATTCATACATGTGGTTCTCCTTTCTCCAAAGGTCTTTTTAATTTCCCTGTAGGCAGTATCAATTTTACCCCTAGTGAGATAAGCCTCTACATCCTTAGATTTGTCCTCTAGCCATCCCTGCTTAGCCATTTTGCACTTCCTGTCGATATCATTTTTGAGACGTTTGTATTCCTTTTTGCCTGCTTCATTTACTGCATTTTTATATTTTCTCCTTCCATCAATTAAATTCAATATTTCTTCTGTTACCCAAGGTTCAAAATGGTTCAAATGGCTCTGAGCACTATGGGACTCAACTGCTGAGGTCATTAGTCCCCTAGAACTTAGAACTAGTTAAACCTAACTAACCTAAGGACATCACAAACATCCATGCCCGAGGCAGGATTCGAACCTGCGACCGTAGCGGCCTTGCGGTTCCAGACTGCAGCGCCTTTAACCGCACGGCCACTTCGGCCGGCTGTTACCCAAGGGTTTCTACTAACCCTCGTCTTTTTACCTATTTGACCCTCTGCTGCCTTCACTATTTCATCCCTCAAAGCTACCCATTCTTCTTCTACTGTATTTCTTTCCCCTATTCCTGTCAATTGTTCCCTTATGCTCTCCCTGAAACTCTGTACAACCTCTGGTTCTTTAAGTTTATCCAGGTCCCATCTCCTTAAATTCCCACCTTTTTGCAGTTTCTTCAGTTTTAATCTACAGTTCATAACCAATAGATTGTGGTCAGAGTCCACATCTGCCCCTGGAAATGTCTTACAATTTAAAACCTGGTTCCTAAATCTCTGTTTTACCATTATACAATCTATCTGATACCTTTTAGTATCTCCTGGGTTCTTCGATGTATACAACCTTCTTTCATGATTCTTGAACCAAGTGTTAACTATTTTTCATTAGCACCACTTATAAAGTGCCAGAGGTGCCTGCAATCATTATTATTTCTTTCCTTTCTCAGACGTTATGTCTGGTTAAAAATGGAAAGTGATGCGGACCTTGATCAAGCATGACTTCCTTTTAACTGTACTGTATATGTTACATTGCATTTAGGAACTTTCGGGTAACTGAACATGTATCAATAATTACAGATTTCTGTAGTTGTATATATAGGTTTGGATGTAGCTGTATTGCATTAATGTGCTGGTGGATATTGTGTGGTATGACTCCTGTAGTTTATAGTATAATTGGTATAATGTCAACTTTATCCTGATGCCACATGTCCTTGACTTCCTCAGCTAGTTGGATGTATTTTTCAATTTTTTCTCCTGTTTTCTTCTGTATATTTGTTGTATTGGGTATGGATATTTCGATTAGTTGTGTTAATTTCTTCTTTTTATTGGTGAGTATGATGTCAGGTTTGTTATGTGGTGTTGTTTTATCTGTTATAATGGTTCTTTTCCAGTATAATTTGTATTCATCATTCTCCACTACATTTTGTGGTGCATACTTGTATGTGGGAACATGTTGTTTTTTAGTTTATGTTGTATGGCAAGTCGTTGATGTATTATTTTTGCTACATTGTCATGTCTTCTGGGGTGTTCTGTATTTGCTAGTATTGTACGTCCTCTTGTGATGTGATCTACTGTTTCTATTTGTTGTTTGCAAAGTCTGCATTTATCTGTTGTGGTATTGGGATCTTTAATAATATGCTTGCTGTAATATCTGGTGTTTATTGTTTGATCCTGTATTACAATCATGAATCCTTCCGTCTCACTGTATATATTGCCTTTTCTTAGCCATGTGTTGGATGTGTCTTGATCGATGTGTGGCTGTGTTATGTGATATGGGTGCTTACCATGTAGTGTTTTGTTTTTCAATTTTACTTTCTTCGTATCTGTTGGTGTTATGTGATCTAAAGGGTTGTAGAAGTGGTTATGAATTTGCAGTGTTGTAGCTGATGTATTTATATGAGTGATTGCTTTGTGTATTTTTCTAGTTTCTGCTCGTTCTATAAAGAATTTTCTTAAAGTGTCTACCTGTCCATAATGTAGGTTTTTTATGTCGATAAATCCCCTTCATCCTTCCTTTCTGTTTAATGTGAATCTTTCTGTTGCTGAATGTATGAGGTGCCTACAATCATTATTATTATTATTATTACAAACAATCCTGTCGGAGGAACATCCGCAACTGACCACTATACCACAGGTTGCAAATACCGCTACAGTTGTAAGGTTCTTTTATTTAGAATACGACCGTTTTCGGGCTGTTATACGCCGCTAGGGGCCACAGCACGAACTGATAACTCCTGAAGATGGACATATAACAGCCCGAAACCGGTCGTGTTCTAAATAAAAGAACCTCACAAGTGAAGTGGTATTTTCAACCTGTGGTATTATTATTATTATTGTCCGCCCCCGGTAGCTGAGTGTTCAGCGCGACAGAATGTCAATCCTAAGGGCCCTGGTTCGATTCCCGTCTGGATGGGAGATTTTCTCCGCTCAGAGACTGGGTGTTGTGTTGTCCTAATCATCATTTCATCCCCATCGAAGCGCAAGTCGCCGAAGTGGCGTCAAATCGAAAGACTTGCAGCCGGCGATCGGTCAACCCGACGGGAGGCCCTTGTCACACGACATTTACATTATTATTATTATTATTATTATATCAATAAAGGTAAAATGTTTAAATATAATAATAACCAGAATTAGAAACGGTCTTATCATAGCACAAAAAGCCAATATGTCCTAAGCAGACTTAGGGATGTAAAAGAAGGAAACTAGCTTTTCGACTCATCTGGCAGCTTCGAAGACATTTAAATCAAAACATCTTGACATGTTCACGCATTCTTACTTGTTAGTATTGATACGCAGCTCATGTAATATAATCCATCGTGTCAAGTAAATTAACATGATACCTGATGATACATCGTATAACATTCACATGCCATTCTGGCCCCTGTGGCCGAGCGGTTCTAGGCGCTTCAGTCCGGAACCGCGCTGCTGCTACGGTCGCAGGTTCGACTCCTCCCTCGGGTATGGATGTGTGTGTGTGTGTGTTTTCTCCTTAGCGTAAGTTAAAGTTACTTCAAGTAGTCTATAAGTCTAGGCAGTTTGGGCTCTTAGGAATTCACACACATCTGAACTTTTATGCCATTATGTCATGTCTACTATGGTTGGTTTTTGGGCAAACGATCATGAACTTAGTCTATCAATTTCCAGGATGCAGCTAAGAGACTCACTGTTCGGGGGAAGTAGGGTTAACTTTCAAAAAAGCGTGAATATGTCAAGATATTTTAATTTAAATGTCTGAAGTGGCCGTGCGCTTCTAAGCGCTAGTCTGGAACCGCGCGACCGCTACGGTCGCAGGTTCGAATCCTGCCTCGGGCATGGATGTGTGTGATGTCCTTAGGTTAGTTAGATTCAAGTAGTTCTAAGTTCTAGGGGACTGATGACCACAGCAGTTAAGTCCCATAGTGCTCAGAGCCATTTGAACGATTTTTTTTAAAATGTCTATTAAGCTGCCAAATAATTTGAACAGCCAGTTCTCTTCTTTTATATCCCTAACTCAGCCCATGATATATTCACCTGTTTTTATGCTAAGATAGCAACATTTTTCATTCTGTTTCCCAACTTCTACTCTACCATAATTTTTACATTAGTCCGCCATACCTTGGAAACCGACGCAGAATTTTTTGACTGGGCGACGACTGAACCGGTATAGGCTTTTTCATTGTATTTCGAACCATGTTACTTGTATTATGACGATGGATAAAGCTATCACAGAACACAGGACGACCTACTTTCTTGCAAAATCTGAATCGATTTGCATAAGTTTGAAACATAGAAGTGGCGCGTGGAAATAAAGACTAATAAAAACCTGTTTTTTTCACATGTAATCCGAATTGTGCTAGATTTTTGAAACCAAGTTTTCCATCTTATCTAAGGGTAGATTTTTTTATGTATTTGATTCAATTTAAACTGTTTCCGCGCTCTCAGTTCCCGTAGGAACGAATTTTATGTGGTACATTTCGATCGACTTTAAACGATCGTAAAACTTCGTTTTGACTTTATTCATTTCTCTGCCTTCGTCCAAGATTTGAACCGATACGTGCAACTTTAAAATACAGAAACGCCGAGTTGTTTTCTTTTCTTTTTTTGGACTTAAAAACTGATGCGCATAAAACAAATTCTCAAAATATCTTGTTTTGTACGTAAAATCAGAACGAAGCTAAGTTTTAGAAAGTGAGTTTTCAGTTTTATCGTAAGAATACATTTTTCTTTTTTTTTTGTTTTGTTTATGTGGATGACTTTAAACAGTTACCGTACACTGCACTGAAGTAAGAACGGATTCTGCAGACTACATATAGCTCGACTTTGAAACATCATATCTCTACATCGTATAAACATTATTTGATTTTTTTTTCCGTGATCCATTAACTTACCTTCGTGCAAAGTTTGAGCCGATTCGTTCAACTTTAAAGTACAGAAGTGGCACGCTTCAAAAACCTCCCACAAAAACGTGTTACTTGCGTATCTTTGCACTTAAAATCCCAACTGTGCATCTACAAATGTTGCCATTAACTGAGCATTAAAAATCCCAATTAAAAAGCTTTTCAAAAGAAATTAACCGATCCGCATAATTTGCCTGGCCGCCTGTTCAGATACGGCGTTCAGACCTTGCTTATTGTACTGTTAACACAGCTAGAATAAGATGTTCGACTGGGTACACAAATGGCCGCTAGTCCGGCCTAAACCAAAACCTTTTCATCCTATGTTTCTAGCTCAGATAGGAACCGAGAGCACCAAGATCCACCCAAACAGGGATTCTGCGCCCCGGCTTTTCATATGATTCAAATGGTTCAAATGGCTCTGAGCACTATGGGACTTAACATCTTAGGTCATCAGTCCCCTAGAACTTAGAACTACTTAAACCTAACTAACCTAAGGACATCACAAATTAATATACCGTACCATATTTGTTACAGTGCTTCAGCGCTGTAATGACAATTTCTTTACATCAGTAGTCAGTACATACCTCTGGCAACGCTTTCGAGAAATTACAGTTCGGAGAAGTACAGCATTTGAAAAAAAAATCGTTCAAAAACTAGTAGTAATAGTGCGAGTTTTAGTACTGAAAAGTTCATTGTCGTACAACTGATTCAAGAACAATAGTTGCAACAAACCCTCGCAACGCTGAGAATATAAAAACTTACACAATATAAAATCTGAGTGTCTAATCGTCATTATCAGTATTTCATTTAGCACTTCGATTGTGAAGACAGGTCTGCATACGACGTCAAGGTGAGCGCGTAACCGGACGGAAGGTGTTTCCTTCAGTCATTTCCATCTACAATAGGAAAGTCAGTCCTGTTATTTTCTTCTTAATGGAAGGAACGGAGGTATTTCCCTTTTTTCCTACTTTGCTCACCTCCCTGTGGTTTGTTCCATTCGAACTGTGGACTCACAAACTCTGTCAGATTTGCTGTCGGCGGCAGGTATGATGTGAGTCTTTTCCTTAGGCAGTCAAATCGCAAGCGGGCAAGAAACTGTAAGGTACTGTGTAGCTAACATCGATTGTCAGTTTCTACACTTCCTTGCCATCTTAGGGACTGTTATTTTTCATATTACTTTAATCTCCAAAATTCAGTTGGGAAATTTGGAATCTGATAAATATAAAGATAAAAACATTTTCCTAATTTTTTGTGGGTTGGGGCGGCATTAATGACCCACTCGCTCCGCTCGATCCGCATCTGGCTGGTAGTATATTAATTTTGAACGTTTGGAGCCACAGGTCGCATTCCAGGTTTTCCTAAAACTTACTTGTATTTTGACTTCAGGAACTTGACCATATCTAATTGATCTCACTTCTTCGTTTTCGTAATTCTGTGAGGTCCACTGTAGAGAAGATTTCTTCCTCCTGGCTGGCTCATTTAATTTCACGCACTTCTTTAAATACAAAGACCAGCCCGGATAATCGAGTGCGTTAAGGGCCGCATACACGAGCGACAGATCGTAGCGATCCGTCGCGTAGGCGACCGATCGCATTGTAGATCGCACGTGTGTGGGTAAATCGCAGCGCTGTCATTGATTACTGATCGCAAGGAAATACCAGGCAATCTGATGGATGGCATGCGATTCGTGCTAGCAATGTGGCTATCTGGCCGGTTAGCGGCGATGTGCGGCAATACGATTGCGAATCGTTTCTCTAGTTATTAAGTATGGTTGTGCAGTTTTGTTTCGTTTCGCTTTGTCTACGTTGAGTAATAACTTTCTTCCAGAATTTATAGTTACTCGGGGTCCAAGAACTACTCTGAGAAGTGCAGTGGAAGCCAGAGTTCCCATTTATACTAAGAAATAACATAAAATACACCCTCTGATTCTGCAAAAGTGAGCATTTTGACACCTGTGCTATAGAATTAGAATTGATGGGAAGTTAACAGTAATATTCGCATTATATTGGGGCTCCATCTGATTCTTTCGAGTTATTTATGAAATAATTACACGCATGACTAATGTTTTTGAATCTTAAATAGAATGACATACAGACCATAATGTTAATTTAAATATCCAAGGAAAATCTATTATACACAGCTATTCTAAACACCTGTTACACAGCAGTCCCTTGTCATTTCATGTACCAGTAATCTAAGTCTCCTTCAGACAGTTTATAACAAGAGTTATGATTATCAGGAGAGTTGCTGTTGACAACGTCTCTATAGACACATCGAGATTGCAGACCAATTGTGTTCATACTTGCAGTCATACCGTAAGTCTAATGAATGAAAGGGGAATTGAGAATTAGCAGAAGAAAAACGAATTGTATTAGCACACTGTAAACATGTACACTACCCACTTGATGTAATATATTCTGTAAAGTAAACTACAGTTACCAAGAAAGACTTTAAAAAAAAAAAAATTATAGTCCTCGTTTATTTTAAAATTTATTTTTTGTAACTGTACGTTAGGATACGGAATTCAACTGCAACTGTTGCTAAATGTAGCAGTTCATTTTCTGTAACAGAATTTCTCGACACAGTAGCTCCCGTAATACTGATAGAAATTGCCTGGAAAATCGCTCTGGTGTAGGGTATCGGGGTGAGCGATTGCCTGCAGGTGATACTGCATCCGACGGATCGCTGCGACTCATCGCTCGTGTGTGGGGCCTTTAATGCACCGCTTCCAGGATACAATCAGATGAGCCTGCCCCCGTTCGAATTCGCCTCGCGGATTCACGACGGGACTGGTGATTCGACCAACCTGAATGTGATTTTAGGCGGTTTCCCACGTCCAAGTAGGTAAATACCGGCTGGAACCCACATCCAACCTCAGATACATGCTACGCAAACATTTAGACAACGTTCCCACCCGCGCACGTAGATTTGCTCTAGATGTAGACACATGGAGTACACAGATTCTGTCCCGAAAAGCGGGAGGGTAAGGGGGGGGGGGGAGTGATGGAGTCGGAAGGGCATGCGGCCAAGAACTGTCAGGGATATTGCCTCGACCCATATAACAATGGCGGTCCTGGAGAAGAAACGGGAAGAGGTAAAATGAGGAGAAGAAGAAGATACCATATCGCAAAAGACTGCTCATCGTAAATCCCAATCCAACATTCACTTACTTCAAGGTTATGCCATTACATCCGACTTCAAAAGCGGTTACTACTGTCCCGACTCGAAACTGAAAACAATGAGAAATAATATCTCTACCAAGTTTTGAAACGAGTATATGTTATTTCGTTCGAAGTGATTATGCGTCAACCACAAAATATTCACTTCATTGTTGCCTGTTTTATGTCTCTCTTACGGTTACGTACGAATTAGTGACCTAACCGTCTATCTTCAGGGATAGAGTGTACTCCTTACAAGGCATACGGCATCAGTGTACTGCACTGCTCAAACTGATCGTACAAACGGCAGTATTACTAAGAAGTATACAGCGTAATTTGGCTCACCTTAGCTGGAGAATGTTTCGCAGAGACCGACTTCCCTTTCGTTAATGCGTCCAATGGACACTATCGATTACCCTTTTACCGCACGTCATTCACGTGTATTCTGTTACTATGAATGACACGTTGTGCTGCCAATCACGTTTGCGGTGTAAAGATTTGTTCAAAGGGTCCAAAATACAGGATTACGATTCCAGAATGAAGGTAGAAGACGAGATACTGGCGGAATTGAAACTGTTAGGATTGCTCCTGAGTCGTGCTTGGGTAGCTCAGATGGTAAAGCACTTGCCCGCAAAACGCAAGGTTTCCGAGTTCGTCTCGGCCTGGCACACAGTTTTAATCTGCCAGGACGTTTCAGGATTACGATTACTTGTAGTTCTGTACCCGGACAGATACCCAACGCCCGATGAAAAGTGCCATACAGTGTTATACACGTGCACACTTTAGGTCAGACAAACTGTCGTGGCTACGCATGTTACAAGTGAATATCCCTGACGCGTTCTGGCCTTGTTCAAACTGATACTGAGCTACGTGTGGCTGGGCGGAACTCGAGTTCGGCTGCCTTTTCCTGCACCTCGTTGGGTACGCCTTTGGTGGTCGTCACGATGTACTCCAGTGTGGGAAACTCGAAACAGAAACTTCATCTTACAGCGAAAGAGCCACACACATACTTTCAATCAGTCCTTGGACAATAAGATAAGATAAGATGAGAATAATATATTTCAGAACTTAAATAAAGTTCACTTAAAATTATACAGAAACAGTCTGAAAAGCTGGTGGTGCAGAGAAGGTAGCGCTGAGAAACAATTATTAAGAAAAGAATTCTATATGTTGCGCCTTTCCGAGATAATTAACTATGAGTTAGCCAATCAGGCCGGTGTCCGCGAGAATTCAGGTGGCCCGCCACAGACGGTTTCCTCAAACGTGTTCCTCGTTTGTTCGCCTAAACCGAACAAGAGAGCGATACAAAAATCGGACACGGAAACCCGAGCCAAAAGCTGAGCAGTCTCGTGCGCTATAATCTGCCCTATGAGAACAACTGACACCAATTGTATCCGGTGGACCGCTTGAATTTGCCCGCGCAGCGGGATGAATGGCTAACTATAACGCTAGTTAACTCGGAAGCGGCGTAACACATCGAATTTTTTTTATCAATTATTTCTCAGCACAGCCTATCCTGCAACACACTTACAAGCTTTTCAGACTGTTTCTGGTCACCTTGTACGTAGCATGAAACATTACGTCATACTGCATGAATCTAGTTTCGACGACTCTGTCAAGCAGACCTGTGTTCGACATCCGTAACTGCTGCAACATTAAGCGGTACGTAACAGTACCGGACCAGCTCGGCGCCAGCAACTCTTGGATCTTATACAGTGGTTTTTAGGAGGAAAAATCAATGCTCTTCATTAAGAAACTTCACGACCTGCAAAGGTTGTCAAAAACATTCTCTTCCGCGCGTAGTATAAACAAACAGACGCCGCCGTGTCACATCAACAAACAAATACTGCCGATCGATTACTGAGCAAAACTATATTCTCAGCTACAAGGTGGTTGACATACCAGCCTGTAATTGTAAGTGGTGGTAATTTGTTTGTATTTTAACGGATACACAGTTGGCCATTAAAACAACAACATCATGGAGGCGACATGCAACAAACATCAAATTAGTATTAACCGTACTACAAACTTGGATTAGCAATTAATTAGCATTCCAGCGTAGTCGTACTATTGGAGTAACCTACACACATTCTGTAAATATTGAAAGATTACCTAGTGGGTTTCACATCCACGAATCGCATCTGCAATTTTTTTTTTTTTTTTTTTTTTTTTTTTTTTTTTTTTTTTTCCGGAGAAGATCGTGTTATGCCATGTGCCAGAAGCAGAAATGTCTACTTCATATTATAACTCATTTCTTAAGTGAGATTATTATAACTCATTTGTTAAGTAAGATTAGGTGCTCCTTACACCCTTGTAATATGAAATTGGTGACTAACACGTGGTGCCATATTCGGAACGCGTAAATCAAATGGTTCAAATGGCTCTGAGCACTATGGGACTTAACATCTATGGTCATCAGTCCCCTAGAACTTAGAACTACTTAAATCTAACTAACCTAAGGACATCACACAACACCCAGTCATCACGAGGCAGAGAAAATCCCTCACCCCGTCGGGAATCGAACCCGGGAACCCGGGCGTGGGAAGCGAGAACGCTACCGCACGACCACGAGCTGCGGACGCGTAAATCAAATTGAGTTGCTGACCACTGAGGGACTAAATTGTTTTTTCTCCAGCGACCATAGCAATGTTTAAAATTGATAGCCGGCCGCGGTGGTTAGCGGTTCTGGCGCTGCAGTCCGGAACCGCGGGACTGCTACGGTCGCAGGTTCGAATCCTGCCTCGGGCATGGGTGTGTGTGATGTCCTTAGGTTAGTTAGGTTTAAGTAGTTCTAAGTTCTAGGGGACTTATGACCTAAGATGTTGAGTCCCATAGTGCTCAGAGCCATTTGAACCATTTTTTAAAATTGATAATTTCATAAAATGGTCGCAGGACACTTATATGACTATACACTATGTGATCAAAAGTATCCGGACACCCCCAAAAACACTCGTTTTTCATATTAGGTGCATTGTGCTGCCACCTATTGCCAGGTATTCCATACCAGCGACTTCTATAGTAATTAGACATCGTGAGAGAACAGAATGGGGCACTCCCCGAAACTCACGGACTTCGAACGTAGTCAAGTGATTGGGTGTCACTTGTGTCATATGCCTGTACGCGAGATTTCCACACTCCTAAATATCCCTAGGTCCACTGTTTCCGATGTGATAGTGAAGTGGAAACGTGAAGGGACACGTACAGCACAAAAGTGTACAGGCCGAACTCGTCTGTTGACTGACAGAGAGCGCCGACAGTTGAAGAGGGTCGTAATCTGTAATAGGCAGACATCTATCCAGACCAACACACAGGAATTCCAAACTGCATCAGGATTCACTGCAAGTACTATGACAGTTAGGCGGGAGGTGAGAGAACTTGGATTTCATGGTCGAACAGCTGCTCAGAAGCCACGCGTCACGCCGGGAAATGCCAAACGACGCCTCGCTTGGCGTAAGGAGCGTGAATATAGGACCATTGAACAGTTGGAAAACTTTTGTGGAGAGACGAATCATGGTACACAATGTGGCGATCCGACGGCAGGGTGTGGATGTGCAAATGCCCGGTGAACGTCATCTGCCAGCGTGTGTAGTGCCAACATACGCCTTGACTCCTGAACGAAAACAACGACGCGTGGACGCCTGCCGCGACTAGACTGAAATGCAAAAAGGCGGACAGTTCTTTTCTGGGAACAATCGTCACGAATGAGAGACTCGTTATTATCAATAACAGCCTACCGCAAAACGACAAAGTGCAGTAATTCACATGAAGGATCAACACTTCGGCGACATAACCGACATCGAAGCCAGTGTGACGCAGGAGCTGAACAGTGTCACAAAGAATGCCTTATTTGCAGTCTCATGTGGTTGTATGAGCAGTCTGTGCG
The DNA here is from genome assembly GCF_023898315.1 of Schistocerca nitens. Lineage (NCBI taxonomy): Eukaryota > Metazoa > Arthropoda > Insecta > Orthoptera > Acrididae > Schistocerca > Schistocerca nitens. The sequence goes on along the minus strand of NC_064615.1, from coordinate 680,588,328 downwards.
TTGCACTCGAATGGGAAGGAGGGGGGGGGGGGGGGGGACTATGAAGAACATCTGAAGCATTAAAACTACCACTTACGTTTCTCTATTTCTTATTAACCTAGTCTCTAAACTTTTTATACTGACAGGGCATGCTTAGAAATTTATATTTTCATCTTCGTGTAGCACTAGTAATGAAAATGGTAAAAAAACGTTAATGAATGAGAAAAATATAGAAAATAAAATCCTACAATTAGGCCCTAAATATAATGAATATAAATGTTTTTACTTTCAAAATTCAGTCTAACTTAATCTCTGTTATATGTTAGACACCATTTCTTCAAATTTAGCTAGCCGCTGTGGCCGACCGGATCTAGGCGCTTCAGTCCGGAACCGCGCTGCTGCTACGGTTGAAGGTTCGAATCCTGCCACGGACATGGATGTGTCTGATGTCCTTAGGTTAGTTACGTTTAAGTAGTTCTAAATCTAGGGGACTGATGACATCAGATATTAAGTCCCATAGTGCTTAGAGCCATTTGAAACATTTTGAACAGCCATACATTACAAACTGATGTCTGTAAAAGTAAAGTCACCTACAGTTATTTCAACTGTATGAAACGGCGATGGGAACACTACAAAGGTCTGGAGTGAGAATGTGCATTTCCTATCGATGACGTCATGCTGGCCGAGCGGTTCTAGGCGCTTCAGTCCGGAACCGTGCTGCTGCTACGGTCGTAGGTTCGAATCCTGCCTCGGGCATGGATGTGTGTGATCTCCTTAGGTTAGTTAGGTTTAAGTAGTTCTAAGTCTAAGGGACTAATGACCCACCGCGCGGGATTAGCCGAGCGATTTAAGGCGCTGCAGTCATGGACTGTGCGGCTGGTCCCGGCGGAGGTTTGAGTCCTCCCTCGGACATGGGTGTGTGTGTTTGTCCTTAGGATAATTTAGCTTAAGTAGTGTGTAAGCTTAGGGACTGATGACCTTAGCAGTTAGGTCCCATAAGATTTCACACACATTTGAACTATTTTTTTAACAGATGAATGGTTCAAATGGCTCTGAGTACTATGGGACTTAACATATGAGGTCATCAGTCCCCTAGAACTCAGAACTACTTAAACCTAACTAACCTAAGGACATCACACACAACCATGCCCGAGGCAGGATTCGAACCTGCGACCGTAGCAGTCGCGCGGTTCCAGATTGAAGCGCCTAGAACCTCTCGGCCACTACGGCCTGCTTGACTGATGACCTCAGCTGTTAAGTCCCATAGTGCTTAGAGCCATTTGAACAATTTGAACTTAAAATTTATTCTGACTTAGACTGTATTATACATTGGATCGGTGCTGATTGCTGGAGACCTATTGGACAAGGGTTTTATTTGTGACAGCGTAACGGACAACGGAACCTGAAAGTTCCTTACCGCTTCCCTGCCTAGTAATTCTTCATCTTAGAGATCACCTCTTCTTTCGCAAAAGGAAGTACATCATTAGTGTTAAGACATTCAATATGCATTTCATTTCGAAAGAGAGTGTGATTATCATTATCTGCAGCAACGACGTCATCAAATGGTTCAAATGGCTCTGAGCACTATGGGAGGTCATCAGTCCCGAAGAACTTAGAACTACTTGAACCTAACTAACCTAAGGACATCACACACATCCATGCCCGAGGCAGCATTCGAACCTGCGACCGTATCAGCAGAGCGCTTCCGGACTGAAGCGCCTAGAACAGCTCGGCCGCATCGGCTGGCTTGTATGGTTGTCCCCAGGCGTTGAACTACAGGGGAATTCCGTGATGATGTTACAAACTTCCAGGGATGGTTGAAAAGTGTAAATCATCAATTTTAGGTAAGGGGCGCTGGTCCGGAAACGAACGAGTCGAAAGTTAGAAGCGAAAATAATTCTGATACCCCTGGCAATGGAATACATCTACCGGTGGTCGTGCGGTAGCGTTCTCGCTTCCCACGCCCGGGTTCCCGGGTTCGATTCCCGGCGGGGTCAGGGATTTTCTCTGCCTCGTGATGGCTGGGTGTTGTGTGCTGTCCTTAGGTTAGTTAGGTTTAAGTAGTTCTAAGTTCTAGGGGACTTATGACCACAGCAGTTGAGTCCCATAGTGCTCAGAGCCATTTTGAACCATCTACCGGTACCGTTGTTGCTAACATTGTTAAGGCAGATGGTAGCGTGGATCAAAATAAGAGAAAAATGTGCAGTAAATATACCGGAGATGAACAAGTTCTCATAGCTCTTAAGGTAAGGATTTTAGAGTCCAAATTTATTAGACACACTTTTTTCCTTGTTTCGGCCCCTACTACCACCCCTAAAAGTTGCCTACAAGGACTGCCGATATTTTTAAAAATATCGGGAATCCGATATATCAATATTTAAAGAGAGTATCATTATCGGCCATCGATATCTCGAAAAAACCGATATATCACAGGAAAAATATCGACTTAGCGGCCTATAAAAATATCGACTGCACGTTGTGAATATACTGCCGAGTTTAGAGCTGTACATTTAAGTACCGATTTATTATTAGGTATTCTGTTCATCAACAATCTAGCAGCCTGCATATCCAACCGAGATCAAGAACTGAAGGGAAAACGATGCACGTTCACTCTTGGCGATAACCAATGCTAACAATGCTAACTTCACGTTAAGTGTCACAATAAAAGGTGTCCAATGGGCCGGTCGTTCGGTTTCGTCATTATCGGACTTATCCGTCATACTTCATGTCGACTTCCCAGTTTTTTCATTTCTGCCAACGTCAGCGACCTAGCAGTTGTAGTGTCAAAATTGAGTGGTGAAGCTAAACGTTGCAGTTTCTGTTGTTAGTGCCGAGCGCCGTTTAGGTCAGCATTTCCCCTCACATGTCTCCGCTCACCGCAAAGACCAGTCTTGTCTTTTAGATTTTTGTTCATCATTTTCAGCAAACGTTTCTGAAGAATTCCGATGTGATGAAACAGCACACCAGTAGCGTTATAAATATTTTTTTACGCAGCTGTGTGGTATTTCTTCGCGTCGGAAATCTTGTTATTCCATTCACACTGCCACCCCCCGCCCCTCCCTCCCCCCCTTCCCGCTCCGAAATGCAAACGGACTTCTTGTGTGCCACTTGCTTCACACAGTTAAAGAGAAAGACTAGACCTGATGAAAATTCAAAAAGTTTAAGATTCCTTCACAGTTGAATTATGTTTTACTAAAATTTCAAAAGAACAACTTCAAATATTTACCGAAAATTGCGAAAAAATGTAATACACAATAAAAATATCAGCAGTCGATATTGCGACTTGTTATTGTTATATCGGTAAAAGCAATGTCTCCGATATATATCGATATTTAACCAGTAGCCCCATTGCATACTCTACATCTTTTGGTACGTGCATTTCACTGTCAGAAGTATCAGAACAGCCTCAACAGCCTCCGCTTATAGCTTTCGGTAGTTTCCGGGTCAAGGTCCTTTACGTCAAAACTGAACTTTTCTCTTCTCCGTCATCCCTGAAAGTTTGTAACATCATGAAGGAATCATCCTGTATAGGGGCTACTTATACACACAGACAGTGCGACGGACTGTCAACACGGCAGCCGTTGTTGTTGTTCCCCTTGGCTCTGCAGCAGAGAGAGATGCGACAGAGAACACTGGACACAAGAGCGGTGCTACGTCATCGAATCCCGGTTCTGGGTATCACGACGGTCGATTCCGTGCGTGGAGGCTCCGGCGAGAACGAGCGTTACCGGACTGCATCCATCGTGGTCATACGAGTGCAGCTCTTTGCTTTTGCTTTTCTGTTTGTGCTTTTGACTCTCACTCTGTAAGCATGTACTACAACTGATGTATCATCAGAAATCACTTGGACGTCATAGTAGAAAGAAGTGTTATGCTAAGGAAGGGCAATTGTAAAGTAAACTAGCATCAACATATGTGGATAGTTTGAAAAGTTATAGGAATGGAGTAGAAAGAAACGAGTTATCTCACTGAAACTTCTTTATTTTACAATTTAGTCTCCTCCAGTGCCTTAATCCCATCTCGAAAATTACGAAATTCCTCCAGGCCTGCAAAATATCGTCAACTTCAGCTCTCAGTTTTTCATTTGAAGAGAATCTCCGTTCACCAAAGAAAATTTTGAGTTTGGGGAAGAGATGGAAATCTGATGGCGCCAAATCAGGCGAATAAGGCGGGTGTGGAAACAGTTCGTATCTTTGTTCATGTGTTTTTACCATGGCAACGACAGATGTGTGTCTTGATGAAAGATAACTTTCTTCCTTGCCACACCTATCGTTTTTCCGCGTATCTTTTGCTGTTATGGTCCAGAAATGTAGCGTAGTATTGCGATCATCTGCAATATGCCTGGCTGTAGCAATTTTTCTGGTGTTAATTTAGGTGTTTCACGCCCATCAGCTTCTTCCTTATCACTAAATCTTCTTCCTTTCTTGATATCTTCATTCTGGGCCACTCAGCACTGTCTTTGCAATTCATAATCAAATTAAGAATGCAGGTTTAAGCGCAGACGAAATACCAACGAAACACAACAATTATTAGGAAGGGAAGCGGCAAAGGTGACCATAACCGTACCTACATGCTTGAGAAGCACGCATGATCAAGCGTTTTCTGCAAGCATGCATACATCCCTCACGCCTCCACAAGACTCTGGCAAGGTTGTACAAGTATTAGTGTGTTTAAAAAATACTTCGAGCTCAGACAACGCTGTGTAGGTTTTGGCGACCATAGTCCTTGCATTACGGAAAAAATGAACACAAGCGGAAACATGATATAAATACGAACAGTTATTCACTTATCAACTCTTTGAGAATTTATCTTTGTAATTACTATGGCTCTGTCTGCAGCAGGATCTATTAGTTTATTCTGAGTCTTCGGAAATTTCCATTACAAACTTCTAACAGTTGTAGAGGGGTCTGAGAACTCAGCATTTTGAACCCATGTCTGGAAAAGTACCATGTCCATGATACAGCCGTTTGAAAACATGTGTGCTAGGTAGGTATACAACAGGTTAGTCATGGTAGAGGATGCTTGTGTTGGATTGGCTGATGTCATCCTACTTCTCTGACCTGGTTCGAGTCTCACTCACGTGCCTGTAAGTGTTAGCGCAACATGGTTAAGTACGCGTCTGTAGAATGCGCCAACATGATCCGTCTGTATGACGAAGCTCACAGCAATGGAAGAGATGCTCGTCATCTATTTCGAGATCATTATCCACAAAGTATGACTCCATCGCATATCCTTTTTGCCACAATTACGCAACGGCTGCGAGAAATGGATACTTTCACCGTCAACAAGCCTGACTTTGGTGCTCGGAGGAGACGCCGAAAACCCGAAGTGGAATAGGCAATTTCTTTGGTTATTAATGAGTGGAACTGCAAAATAAATGATGTACTGGGTCACGCCTAATCAATTACTCGTTGTAGCACGGGAACGGTACGTTTCCGAACATGGGTTCCTGTTCAAAATATCATGTCTCACACCCTTCTACAAGTCTAGAAGTTTGTAATGGGAATTTTCGAACTCCCCACATATAGCAAGAAGGAGGTACGGAGCTTCCCTCTTTGCTTTGTCATGATACGCCTTCGATTTGACTTTCCATGGACGAAGCTGGCTTTCATAAGTGTCAGAAAAGTCTTATAGCAATTCATAGTTGATGTTTCAGATGGCTCGACGTATTTGCTTTGGGAACTGTCCCACAACTGACGTAAGCTTTGTACATGTCACCCTGTTGTTGGTAGATACGTTTAAGTATGAACATGTTAGCTATACTCCGGTTAAGTATGAACATGTTAGCATGCATGCACAAGCCTGCATAACTGAAATTCGATCAAGCAGCCTGTACAGTCCTGAACGAGCCTTTGATTTAGCGACACAACTCGGAACTTGTTCCTTGCGACGCGCGGAGCAGAGCGGCGTGGTTTGATAGAACCGCACGCGTCACGCTGCGCCGAAACCTCTTTCCTCGTTTGTGCGCGGCGCTGCCGGTGCAGACGTGGCTTTATATTCCTTGCAGAACCGTACCGAGGATGCGACGAGATAGACACACGCCAAGAGCGCTCTATACGGTGCGCAAGAACTGCCCGAAAAAAAAAGCAATTTAAAAATTAGCCGCGAGAGGTAGTGAATTCTCGTATCCCTCGTGGTCTACTTCCAGCCTTAGGGATGGGAAAAACCAATCGGCTAAAACCGATACCGGTTTTTTAGTTCTGAATAATCGGTATTTTTCGGTTTTTGTTTGGTCTTAGTTATAACACTCGTTTTTTTTATTTTTTTCTAAAAAAAGCGAATTATGAGTTACCAATAGCATCAGTACTAAAAGCTTTCTTTTAAATCCTCAGTAATTTTCATTTGTAAAATTTGCATTGGTTTGATATATTGCGTTATTATACGAAATGGGAAAATCGATCAGTGCTATTTTAATAAAAATGCCGACAGAAACGAGGAAGAAAACATAAATCGTGGCATAAGAATTGGTACAGCCTTGCTGAGACAGTAATGTCCATATCACTGTGTATCATGGCTTAAGGTAACGTGTGTGCAAGACTTGCCCCCACCTGGTCTACACGGTAGCTTCTCGCTGTCGTCGCCAGACATCCGTAGTATTGTTCAATGGCACCAATTCTAGTATGGAAATATTTTTATGAAGTGACGCAGCAATGAAGTACAATGCTTCATTTGATTGAAAAGAGTATAGATTCGTCTGTCATTCCTATGAAGCAAAAAACAAAGAGGAAGGAAATTATGATAGCTTTAATGAATTAAAAATCTGACAACAATTCATTCATAGTATACAATAAAAGCAAAAAGTAGTTGGCTGCTGCCTGTGTCTACATAGCATGCCTTCATCTGCTTGTACCTCTTGAAAACGGCCAAATTAAAGAGAAAAATTGAGTTCTTCAGCCTCAGTTTCTACCCTTGAGCACTGAGTATTCTTAATGCCCCACTAGCGGTATGATTCCTGATTACAACATTATTTTTGAGCAGTGTTTCAAAAAAATTAGAATCAGTAGGAGAATAGTGGTGATTTTTTATAGAATTCAACCACTCACCACTTAATTTAATATTTGGTTCTACGTATTTAGAAACTGTGTGGATCAAAAATTTTTGAATCTTTGTTGTATTTATACGTTTATTACAGCAAACAATAATAAAAAAACCTAAAATCGGTTGTTTGAGAAACCGGTTATTCTGAGCGGTTTTAACAGTCAGTTCAAACTGGTATGTATAAAAAACCGATATAACCAAAAACCAGTTGTTTCAGTTGTAAGTACCGTCCCTATTCTGCTTCGAGAAGAAGCCTTTCCATGCGCCCGCAACTCTAAACGCATTATGGTGTCAGTTTCATTTACACAGTGTCATTTTGTACAAGTAGAATCATAAGGAAACGACTGAACGAATGGTACAGAACAGATGTCTGTCGCTAACATGGTTTATGTGGTAACAGTGCATTACTGTAGGATCTCAAAGGTTGGGGGGGCGGGCACTGAAGTAAATAAGATACTCATCCGAATACTCATATTTTTTCCGATTTCTGCCGATTGAGTAAAACTGACCTGGAGTGCTTCGAAATATATAGTACGATAGAATTATAGGTCAAATCCAAACAAATCTCACAAATATTAATGACATAATTTCATTCGACTTAAATTTCGTGTCAGGAAATGACTTTAAGCCGTGCATCTTAGCTTGGAACATTTGCAGGCGATTTAGTTGCCAAATATGGTGGGGATGTTGATAAAGTGAAGCTAATTAATGAAAGGGATATTTTCTCAGCTCTTGATTATAGCCATCTTCCTTCATTTCTAATTAGTAATTCATGTACTATTAATAATATATTAGGAGCAAATAAAATCTGCTATTTATTATATATCATACTAAAACCAGCATACAGTACCTGCCATCAGTAATGAGATATAGACTTGTAACAACAGTAAAATCAGGCATCAAATTGTTCCCTAAACTGCAAGACTACTAACGACATCCATCAGAAATCAAAATAAAAGATTTTGGAATAGAACTAGCAAAACAAAGCTGGGATGAAGTGTATAGGGAAAACAATACGAATATGAAATTCTCTAAATTCTTTACATTATTTAAATTGAACTTTGGAAAGGAATTTCCAAAAGTATGCATGTCTGGATCATCGTCTGACAAAAACAGATGGATAACAGCGGGTATTAAGAAGTCCTCCCAAACACTTAAATACCTCAGTACCACGAAAAAGAGTCGTAGTGATCCAGAATTCTTGAATTTCTATCATAGATACAAAAAGATCTATAGGAAGGTGCAGATTGCTGCAAAAAAGTCATTTAATGACAAAATAATATGTAATGCAGAAAATAAAAGCAAATCAGTCTGGGATTTTATAAAAAAGGAAATGGGGAGAGGCAAACAAATGCAGAATAACATACAGTTAAGGGAGGGGGACAAGGTATAAATGATCCACAAAACTTAGCAAACTATGTAAATGAGCATTTTTCAAGTATTCCAGAGAAGTTACAAAAAAATCCCCAAAACAAATATAACATTTGTAAATAATGTTGCACTAAATACAATGATGTCACTTCCAACCACAAAGAATGAAGTCAATAAAACTGTTCAAAAAGTAAAAAATAAAAAGTCAGTAGGCTTAGATGAAGTTCCAATGTGTGTACTAAAGCTGCGGAGGGATTATACAAAGTCCGTTAACAAATATAATAAATGAATCCTTCACATCAGGGACATTTCCAGAGCAGTTAAAACAGGCAAGAGTTGTACCTTTGCTTAAGAAAGGTAATGCAGAAGACATAGAAAATAACCAGCCCATTTCCCTACTGTCACCATTCTCAAAAATAATAGAAGAAATTATGAAAGACAGATTAATGCATTACCTGAATAAATACATTTTTTTAAGTGAATCGAAGTTTGGTTTCCGAAGTGGCAAGAATACGGAGTCAGTCATAGTAGAATTCACTAAAGTTGTACTTGATGCTCTTGATAAAGATGAGTGTGTCACAGGTATATTTTTGGATCTTTCTAAGGCCTTTGGTACAGTCGAGCACAAGATTCTATTAAATAAATTAGAAGCATTAGGAATAAGAGGGGTACATAATGACTGGTTTCGATCACACCTAACAGATAGGGTACAAAGAGTAGAGATAACACATACTTCAAATAGATCCAAACATTTAGTAAAACACTTATCAGAACCAAAATACATTAATATAGGGGTTCCACAAGGTACCATGTTAGGATCAATTCTATTCCTGATATACATCAATGACTTTCCCAGTAGTGTTATTCATGGTGAAAAACTTCTCTTCACTGATAACAGCAGTATTATAGTCACTGAGAAAACAAGAGAAGTCCTTGCAGAGAAAGCAAATGAAACTCTCAAGGAAGTCTATGATTGGTCAATAAGCAATAAAGTGGCATTGAACATAAAGAAAACTAATGCCATGAATTTCAGTTTGAAGAGGAAAAATGACAATGTTAAATTGAATTTAGATGACACCTCTACAGACTGTGTAACAAATGCAAGATTTCTAGGAATGAACATTGATTCTCAGTTGAAGTGGTGTGAACACACAAAGGTACTTGCAAACAGAATGTCATCAGCTTGTTATGCCCTTAGAATCCTATCATCAGTTTGTAACATGCAGTGTCTTTTAGTTACATACTACTCACACGTACACTCAACTATTAGCTACAGCATTCTTTTTTGGGGAATAAATGTGCAAAATATGAACACAGTTTTCAAACTCCAGAAAAGAGCCATAAGAATAATAAACAAAAATAGTGGTCAAGCCCATTGTAAAGATCTATTCAAAACACTGGGGATTTTAACTACCCCATTTACCAGTCACTTGTACACATACAAAATAACATTGTTAAACACTGTGGATTTTAACTGTCTCGTGTGAATACATTTACCAGTCAGCCATACACATCAAAAATAACATTGGTAAGTACTGCACAAACAGATCTGTCCATGGCCATGGAACAAGAGCAAGACTCAACTTACATTTACCAAGAAAAAATAAATATAAAACTCAAAACAGCATTTTCTACCAAGGAATAAAAACTGTACAATAAATTACCAAAAGAGATTAAAGAAAGTACAAAAATATACTTATTTAAAAACGCAGCTAAAATACCTGTTATGCAATACATTTTATTCATTGAAGGAATACTTAGATAAAACAGAGAAAGGGTTTGGTAAAAAAATGTTATACAAATAAATAATAATAATGAATATAAAACATCCAACATTCCACATAACATCTTCACACTATGTTTTTTTCCTTCTTTTTTCCTTTTCTAGAAATACTTATCCCCAAACTAAGCATAGCACAATACTAACAACTCTAACTCTTTCTGAGCTCAACATCTCACTCATTATAGATGGATGCTGACTCAGTTTTTCAGGATAGCAAATGGCAAGTTGCGGTATAGGAAATGGCCCAGATATCTACAGTGTGTGTGTGTTTGTGTGTCTGTAGTGGGTGAAGTGTTATGAAACAATGTGTGTATAGTGTGTACAGTGACTGATAGTGAGATATGAGTAAACAGTGTGGCATTACATTATTTAATAAGTTATTTGTAAAAATGATATTGTGTACCTGGAGTAAATCTAATGATTGTCTCCTACTAGAAGTCTGTAAATGTATGTGTATCCGAATTAGCTTATTTTAAATTGGTCTAAACCTGTAAATACTTTGAAATTCCTGTTGTTGTTGTTGTGGTCTTCAGTCCAGAGACTGGTTTGATGCAGCTCCATGCTACTCTATCCTGTGCAAGCTTCTTCATCTCCCGGTGCCTACTGCAACCTACATCATTCTGACTCTGTTTAGTGTACTCATCCCTTGGTCTCCCTCTATGATTTTTACCCTCCACGCTGCCCTCCAATACTAAATTGATGATCCCTTGGTGCCTCAGAATATGCCCTGCCAACTGATCCCTTTTCTAGTCAAGTTGTGCCACAAATTTCACTTCTCTCCAATTCTATTCAATACCTACTCATTAGTTATGTGATCTACCCATCTAATCTTCAGCATTCTTCTCTAGCACCACATTTCGAAAGCATCTATTCTCTTCTTGTCTAAACTATTTATCGTCCACGTTTCACTTCCATACATGGCTACACTAATTACAAATACTTTCAGAAACGACTTCCTGACATTTAAATCTAAACTCAATGTCAACAAATTACTCTTCTTCAGAAACACTTTCCTTGCCATTGCCAGTCTACATTTTATATCCTCTCTACTGTGACCATCATCGGTTATTTTGCTCCCCAAATAGCAAAACTCCTTTACTACTTTAAGTGTCTCATTTCCTAATCTAATTCCAGCAGCATCACCCAATTTAATTCGACTACATTCCATTATCCTCGTTTTGCTTTTGTTGATGTTCATCTTATATCCTCCTTTCAAGGCATTGTCCATTCCGTTCAACCACTCTTCCAGGTCCTTTGCTGTCACTGACAGAATTACAATGTCACCGGGAACCTCAAAGTTTTTATTTCTTCTCCATGGATTTTAATACCTAATCCATATTTTTCTTTTGTTTCTTTACTGCTTGCTCAATATACAGATTGAATAACATTGGGGATAGGCTACAACCCTGTTTCACTTCCTTCCCAATCACTGCTTCCCTTTCATGCCCCTCGACTCTTATAACTGCCATCTGGTTTCTGTACAAATTGTAAATAGCCTATCACTCCCCGTATTTTACCCCTGCCACCTTCAGAATTTGAAAGACAGTATTCCACTCAACATTGTCAAAAGCTTCCTCTAAGTCTACAAATGCTAGAAACATAGGTTTGCCTTTCCTTAATCTATTTTCTAAGATAAGTCGTAGGGTCAGTATTGACTCACGTGTTCCAACATTTCTGTGGAATCCAAACAGATCTTCCCTGAGGTTGGCTTCTACCAGTTTTTCCATTCCTCTGTAAAGAATTTGTGTTAATATTTTGCAGCTGTGGCTTATTAAACTAATAGTTCAGTAATTGTCACATCTATCAACACCTGCTTTCTTTGGGATTGGAATTATTATATTCTTCTTGAGGTCTGATGGTATTTTGCCTGTCTCATACATGTTGCTCACTAAATGTTATGCCTGGCTCTCCCAAGGCTGTCATTAGTTCTAATGGGACATAGTCTACTCCCGGGGCCTTGTTTCGACTTAGATCTTTCAGTGCTCTGTCAAACTTTTCACGCAGTACCATATCTCCCATTTCATCTTCATCTACATCCTCTTCCATTTCTATAATATTGTCCTCAAGAACATTGCCCTTGTATAGACCCTCTATATACTCCTTCCACCTTTCTGTTTTCCCTTCTTTGCTTAGTACTGGGTTTCCATCGGTGCTCTTGATATTCATGCAAGTTGTCCTCTTTTCTCCAAAGGTCTCTTTAATTTTCCTATAGGCAGTATCTATCTTATCCTTAGTGATATGTGCCTCTACATCCTTACATTTGTCCTCCAGCCATCCCTGCTCAGCAATTTTGCACTTCCTGTCGATCTCATTTTTGAGACGTTTGTATTCCTTTTTGCCTGCTTCATGTATTGCATTTTTGTATTTCCTCCTTTCATCAATTAAATCCAATATCTCTTCTGTTACCCAAGGATTTCTATTAGCCCTCGTCTTTTTACCTACTTGATCCTCTGCTACCTTCACTACTTCATCTCTCAAAGTTACCCATTCTTCTTCTACTGTATTTCTTTCCTCCATTCTTTTCAATCATTCCCTAATGCTCTCACTGAAGCTCTCTACAACCTCTGGTTCTTTCAGTTTATCCAGGTCCAGTCTCCTCAATTTCCCACCTTTTTGCAATTTCTTCAGTTTTAATCTACAGTTCATAACCAATAGAATGTGGTCAGAGTCCACATCTGCCCCTGGAAATGTCTTACAATTTAAAACCTGGTTCCTGAATCTCTGTCTTACCACTATATAATCTATCTGATACCTTCCAGTATCTCCAGGCTTCTTCTAAGTATACCATCTTCTTTTATGATTCTTGAACCAAGTGTTAGCTATGATTAAGTTATGCTCTGTGCAAGATTCTACCAGGCCGCCTCCTCTTTCATTCCTTACTCACATTCCATATTCACCTACTACATTTCCTTCTCTTCCTTTTCCTACTGCCAAGTTCCAGTCACCCATGACTACTAAATTTTCGTCTCCCTTCACTATCTGAATAATTTCTTTTATCTCATCATACATTTCTTCAATCTCTTTGTCATCTGCGGATCTAGTTGGCATGTAAACTTGTGCTATTGTGGTAGGTGTGGGCTTCATATCTATCTTGGCCAGAATAATGCATTCCTATTTTCCTATTCATTATTAAACCTACTCTTGCATTACCCCTATTTGATTTTGTGTTTACAAACCTGTAGTCACCTGACCAGAAGTCTTGTTCCTCCTGCCACTGAACTTCACTAATTCCCACGATATCTAACTTCAAACTATCCACTTTCCTTTTGAAATTTTCTACCCTACCTGCCTGATTAAGGGATCTGACATTCCATGCTCCGATTCGTAGAACTCCAGTTTTCTTTCTCCTGATAACGACCTCATCCTGAGTAGTCCCTGCCCAGAGATCCGAATGTAGGACTATTTTACCTCTGGAATATTTTACCCAAGAGGACACCACCATCATTTATCCATACAGTAAAGCTGAATGCCCTCAGGAAAAAATTATGGCCGTAGTTTCCCCTTGCTTTCAGCTATTCGCAGTACCAGCACAGCAAGGCCGTTTTTGGTTAGTGTTACAAGGCCAGATCAGTCAATCATCCAGACTGTTGCCCCTGCAACTACTGAAAAGGCTGCTGCCCCTCTTCAGGAACCACACGTTTGTCTGGCCTCTCAACAGATACCCCTCCGTTGTGGTTGCAACTACGGTATGGCTATTTGTATCGCTGAGGCACACAAGACTCCCCCCCAATGGCAAGGTCCATGGTTCATGGGGGGAGGTTGACATTCCTATATCCTTGTAAAAAAGATCTACAGATGACTAAAGCTACTACTACTACTAATACTAATACTACTTTTACTTCCAATTTGTATTTCATTTACCACAATGAGACACTAAATTTCTCATAATATTTTTCATCAGTATAGTTCATTTATGTAATACATTTCAGTAATGGTTAACTTATTTTTAAATCTACTTACAAAACTATGAAACTTACTAAATCCGTGTAAAAAAATTGCACAAAAGTAATTTACAGGGGAGGGGGAGAGGAGGCTGGAGTGTGCAATTTGGAACGTCGGGCACAGGATCATCCCATATTGGTACGGATCTGCATTGTTGTGTAAACAAAAGTTGAATAGGGATGTGCCTGTTGTGTACGGATCCAGGGGAAATTGGACACTGACCAGAAAACGTTGGAAGCTGTGCTGGACACAGTTGAGAGGCTTCGGGCTGCTGTCCTGGGCTGTGGTGGCACTGAGATAGACTGGGCAGAAGTTGTGGCCTGGGAACTCTTCTATCACAGCACCTACCAGTACAGTCGGTCTTGCTGTCAAAATTCACCTGTGTGTGAATGGTTGAAGTGGCAGGTGTCTTGAATCTCTGGGCGGAAAGTAAAAGTGGCTACCCGTCTCACAGCTGTGACCTCCCAAGTTAAAAACGACTTTGAGGCCCAGCCCACTGATGACAGTACACCTGAGCCAGGACAGGGCGTCTTGTTTGTCCTGACTCTCCTGAAAGATCTGGAAAAGTACACATGACGGCAGTGTGCAACCGGCTTCAGATAGTGGCTCATGTCTCTATCAATGACGCCTGCCGCCTGGGTTCAGAAGCAATTGTTGGTTCCTACACGTGGCTGCCTGCTTTTGTAAAGGCAGCTAGTATCATGCTCAGGTAGTAAACAGAACTTTCGTTTTGCAGCATTGTTACCAGAATCAGTCGCTTCCTCTGTTTTGGGGCCAAGTGGAAGGTTTAAACCAGATGCTAACATGGTTGTACAACGTTCTAGATGCAGATTTATCAACTCTCGCTATTGGACAGGGAACTGTCGAACTCTTATATGGGGAGCAACTACTAGAGTAGCAGAGTATGTGTGGTGTGAAAATGTGGGATTTTTAGGACAGAGAGATTCCTCTAGAGACTCAGAGAGGAAAGAAAATCAGCCCTACTGATCACAAAGAATAGCATTCATAGTAGCAGGTCATAGAAAGAAAATGTTAACATACTATTAGTTAACTGCAGGAGGTCCCATGGAAATGTTCCAGAAACCGTCTCACTTAAAACCACTAAATACACTCTAAGACAAAAAAGAAAAAGAAAAAAAAACACCAAAAGAACGACGCACCACAAAAGAGTTATCCAAATGGCACAGAAATCTGTAGATGTGATGTATATGTACAGACAAGCAAATGACTACAATTTCAGAAAAATTGATGATTTATTCAAGATAAAGAACTTCATGAACTGAGCAAGTCAGTAGCGCGTTGATCTATCTTTGGCCCAAATGGCAAGTTTTAAATCTAGCTTAAAATCATTTCTTTTGGGCAACTCCTTCTATTCCATGGACGAGTTTCTGTTTCAGAACAGGTAAAAAAAATTATATCACTAAATGTAGTTGCATGTGCAGAACTAAAAGTTTCAGTAATATTAATATTAGCACTATTCATGTATATGTGTATATATCTTGTAATCTGACTTGTTCCTCATCATATCGATAAAATAATCGTAAAAATGATCTATGGAACATGAAATAACTAAACTAAACTATGCAAGCAGTTTTTCAGCTTGACATTGATGGACAGAGTTCTCCGATGTCCTTCTGAGGGATAGCGTGCCAAATTCTGCCCAACTATCGCGAGAGATCGTCAAAATCCCGAACTGATTGAAAGACCCTACACATAATTCTCCAAATGGTTCAAATGGCTCTGAGCACTATGGGACTTAACTTCTGAGGCCATCAGTCCCCTAGAACTTAGAACTACTTAAACCTGACTAACCTAAGGACATCACACACATCCATGCCCGAGGCAGGATTCGAACCTGCGACCGTAGTGGTCGCGTGGTTCCAAACTGTAGCACCTAGAGCCACTCGGCCACTGCGGCCGGCTCATGATGCTCCAAACATTCTCAATTGGGGAGAGATCCGGTGACCTTGTTGGCCATGATACAGTGTGAAAAGATTGAAGACAAACAGTAGAAACTCTTGCCTTGTGTTGGTGGCCATTATCTTGCTGAAATGTTAGCCCAAGATGGCTTGCCATCTAAGGGCAACAGAACAGAGCATAGAATATCATCAATGTACTGCTGTACTGTAAGGATGTTGCAGATGACTACCAAAGTCATCCGGCTATGGTCCTACTGGTTGTTGGGCCATATGGCAGGCAACATTCAGGTTCGTATGTCACCACTGTCCAGAGCATCCCAAGACACGTCTTTGCTGGTCATCAGGCTCAGATCAAAGTGGGACTCATCACTGAAGACAGCTCTGCTCATCAAAGAGATTTCAGGCTGCACAACACAGGCATTACATATCGTATTTATCCATCTAGCAAGCTACTTTCAATTAAAACACCATATCTGTATGGAATATACGTAATGGATATATGAGTACCAGTTTTGGGAAAATGGTTGACAACATATAGAAGTTTGGATCTGGCCATGAGTCATACTCAGATAGCCTAATGGTTCACCTGCACAGTAGCTCAGCGTGTTCGGTCAGAGAGCTAGCTGGCCTCTGTAATGAAAAAAAAAACTGAATGAAAAGATCAACAACAAACTTCAACGGATGTCATGTGATGTCCGCTATGACAAAATACAACGAACCGTAACGAACAAAAAAAAAAAAAAAAAAGATGATACTGTAACCACTCATGATGTGGGAAATTCGGGTTCGAGTCCTGATCAGGAACAAATTTTCATTGTTGTCATTCCCTTATACAGTTGATCGTTGTTAATATTCGCAACTGCGAATATGTTTCACACATTTCATAACTGCTGTAGTTGCCGCAGCGCCTGTTTTTTTAGACACCCATGCATGTCTGAATGTCCATTGCATCACACTTCAGAACACCACAGGCACTGCAATATCGTATTTATCCACCGACACTGGGCAAGTGACTCATTTAAAATTGTTTCCCATGTATGGGAGTATACTCAGTGGATGTACGAGTACAGGTTGTAGGCACCTGGCTGATGGCATACGGAAGTGAGGTTGTGGCTTTGAGTCGCGCTCGGAGATCCTAATGGTTAGATGACCACTCATGGTAAGTGCGAAATCCGGGTTCACGTACCGGTTCAGCACAAATTTTCACTATTGTCATTTCATTATGGAGCTGATCATTGTCAGCATTCACAACTGCCAATACATTTCATGCAAATGTTCATTTGTTCAAAATCGGAAATCTCTGAAATTTCTTCACTGATTGCTCGAAAATTTTGACACAACATTACATCTGTGTACATGCATGTTTTTCTACATCTGTTTTTAACATATGAACTAATATGTAACATATACAGGGGGGGGACATTAATACCGAAAAGCTCGAAAAGCGAAAAGTTATTCACCAATTTACTTCAAACTTTTACACAATACTCTAATGAATCATTGAGATGGATTTGAGCCAAAGAAACTCATACGCTTGCCTAATATTGTGTAGGGTCCTCGCAAGCATGCAGAACTACCGCAACATGACCTCGCATGGACTCGACTAATGTCTGAAGTAGTGCTGGAGGGAAATGACACCATGAATCCTGCAGGGCTGTCCCTAAATCAGTAAGAGTACTACAGGGTGGAGATCTCTTCTGAACAGCACGTTGCAAGGCAACCCAGATATGCTCAATAATATTCATGTCTGGAGAGTTTGGTGGCCAGCGGAAGTGTTTGAACTCAGAAGAATGTTCCTGGAGCCACTCTGAAGCAATTCTGAATGTGTGGGATGTCGCACTGCCTTGCTGGAATTGCCCAAGTCTATTGTAGTGCACAATAGACATTAAAGGATGCAGGTGATCAGACAGGATGCTTATGTATGCGTCATCTGACAGAGTTGTATTTAGTCATATCAGGGGTCTCATACCACTCAAACTGCACACGCCTATCACCATTACAGAGCCTCCACCAGCCAAAACAGTCTCCAGCTAATATGCAGAGTTCATGGATTCATGAGGTTGTCTCCATACCCATACATATCCATCCGCTTGATACAATATGAAACAAGACTTGTCCGACCAGGCAACATGTTTCCACTCATCAACAGCCCAATGTCAGTCCAGGCAAGTTGTAAAGTTTGGTGTTGTGCAGTCATCAAGGGTACACAAGTGGACCTTCAGCTCCGAAAGCCCATATCAATGATGCTTCGTTGAATGGTTTGCACACTGATACTTGTTGATGGCCCAGCATTGAAATCAGCAGCAATTTGCAGAAGGGTTACACTTCTGTCATGATGAACGATTCTCTTCAGTCATCATTGGTCCCATTTTTGTAGGATATTTTTCTGGCCGCAGCGATGTCGGAGATTTCATGTTTTACTGGATTCCTCTCGTGAAATGGTCACATGGGAAAATCCCCACTTCATCATGTTGTGTCCAGTCATTCATGCACTGACTATAACACTGCATTCAGACTCACTTAAATCTTGATAAACTGCCATTGTAGACACAGTAACCAATCTAACAACTGCACCAGACACTTGCTGCGTTATATAGGCATTGCCGACTGCAGTGCCATATTCTGCCTGTTTACATATCTCTGTATTTGACTATGCATGCCTATACTAGTTTCTTTGGTGCTTCAGTGTGTGTGTGTGTGTGTGTGTGTGTGTGTGTGTGTTTAGGAAATGGATACAGAAAGTGGAAAGAAGGAGATGGAAAGAGAGAGAGGGACAGAAGGAAATGAGAGAGTGAGGAGGTGATTGCCAGAAAGAAAGGAGGGAGATGGATAAAGAGAGAGGGAGGAGGGAGGAGGAGAAGGATGGAGATAGGGCGCAGAAGGAGATGAGGACTTATATCCAATTCCCATACATATTAGAAACGTGTGATTTCTCTTTCCTTTCTTTTCCATTTCACCAGACTGAACCACAGCAACAAGTGGCTGGGAACAGCTAGTAAGCAAATAATACTCTTTCAAACTGCTCATACTATTGTATTTCACAGTTTTAGGGCCCTGGGGTATGGAAAATGATCTAATGTTCGGAATGGCACAAACATGTCTGACACCATACAGATATGGAATTGCCAGCGGCAGCTCATAGGAATAAATTCTTGGTGTTCACAGATTGTTAAATTCAGATAAACATGAGAGTGCAAAATTAACAGCATCTGCTGTATAACAGTTATGCTTATCAACATATTTATACAACTTCAGCCACTGTCAATAATAATAATAATAATTTTAATAATAACAGTAATATTAATAATAATAATAATAATAATAATGTGCATAATTTGTCTGACAAAAAAGAATTGTTTTTGTGGAATGTTGTTGTTTTCTGCATAATTAATTACAGTTTATGCCAAGAACGAAATAATGTTTCGCATTTTTTTGTACGTGGGAGTTTCTGTATTTTCTGGACAAATGTACACGATCCCTAATACATATAAAATTAACGAATTAGCATCTGGGCTGTAAATCAGGCATTCTTATGTTGCACCCACTCAACAGCTTACCATTATTGTTCACTTCTTCATTAAATGTTCAACTGTAGACATGCTTATTCGATTTCATCACTTTCTCAGACAATGGATCTGGTCTGGGATGCTCTATTTTGTTTGCAACTAACTTTTCCTGGTGATTTTCTTTGCTGTTAGCACCTAATACAGGTTCAACAGAATTCATGTTGACACTGCACAGGAAACCCGATTCCTTCACAGTAACCAACCAACTCCAAACATAAACTGCCGTTTGCTGAAATTATTAAATTCCAATAATACTATCTACCAACAAGACCACTTGACTAGAATACAAATGAGGCATTGATAGCCATAAGGGCCAAAAGCACACCATCTGCAAACCCCCCCCCATATTTTAGTAGATATCAGAGGAACCAATGAGACAGCTTTTCGTGAATGTTCAGATACACATACAATGTGGGCCTACTACAGATAAATCTGATACACTATAAGATCAGCAGATGTTAGAAACATGAATAAATGCTACAGTCTCCCAATTGACGATGATGTGCTTCATGGTTCTCAGTGACTCACATGGAATACTGTACGATAAAATCCAAGACTTAATATATTGCACCCCATTCAGAATCCTACAAAATAGTTTTTTCTGTGAATAAAACTATAATATATACTGATGTCTGACCTAATTTTACCATATAGCAAGTGAATTGGCATATCTGTGGAGTGTGCTACTGCCTAGGGGGATTTATGCCAAGCAAACATGGACAAGTCTGCTGCAGTGTGCTTCCACCCGGTATTGGCGTGAACTTGTAGTTGAGTGGGAACAATCATCAGTGCATGCCGTGAACTGTACACATTTTTTATCAAATCAATAAGTATTAGGTCCATAAGGCAATTACGTCACACCAGTTGCGCATGCGATGAAGCTCCTTAAAACGTGCACAGGTGAAAGTATGCTCTCAACCCTGATGCCAAATTTCACCGAGTCTAGAGGACCAATGTTACACAGCGTGGTGGCTTTAGTGCCATGTATTTGAGACTACCACATCTAGACTACATTTAGCAGCATTTGAACAAAAATAACCAATCAATCCACAAAGTTATGGTGTTCATGTGCTCTTGTGCTCTTATACAACAGCTGCCACTGGGAATTGCCAAAACCATTGAATCAGAATGATGATACTTCCTATCCATCTTTGTCACAGGAAACTCTCTGATTGGCTTACTTGCAAAAAGGAGGGGGGGGGGGGGGTCCATGATTTAAGAAGAAGTTGAGAAATGTCATCAGGCAGTAAATACTGAGTTGCGGTTGGACTAAGCAGATGTGTTGGCTTAGACACTCTCTTATTGGTCTATGTCCAAGAAATGAGGTAGAGGCTAAAGGAGGAGTTGAGGAACGTGATTAAATGGTAAAATACTGAGCTGGCCAGATAAATGCCTTCACAGACCACAGCTTATTATCCCTCAGGCATTGTCACTCCTTCACAGTTATATGGGACTTCGACTCAACACTCAGATGACAGCCTGCAGGGGTATGCCACATGGTCAGCTTCAGTTGCATGGAGGCCTCTTCAGCTGCTACAACTGTTAACTCATTTCCCTTAAGATCCTACATATCCTGGTGCCCTGCAGAACAATATCTGCTTTCCCCTGCAGTGTTGGAGAATGAGCAGTTTGTCCTGTACTAATTGGATTATTTTCTGCATTGTGTACATTTACTGCAATGCTTGTAGAGCACTGGAAGAAATTGTTCACAGAAGAAACTTCTTGCTTTGGTGATGTTTCATGTGCCCCCATGCCTTCAATGGTTGTGTGCAGTTCAGCACTAAAAGTTGTACAGTGTTTGAGGAGTCTATACCTGAAGACACGGTTGGGGATGGCTTTTGAGCAGACAAGGGTATTTGTTGATCTGAGGTGTCCATAATACAGAATTATGATTTTTTACCTAAACTGTTACAAAAAACTAATTTAAAAATTTCATTTGGCATGTGTTCTTTCTTGAACATGATCAGTTATAAAATAATTCTGGGCTTTTTAAGAAGTTTGGGGTGGGGGGTGTGGGGAAGTTTACTCTAACCTTTGAGTACCCATTTCTAAAAAGATATCCTTTGCACATATCTCAAACGGCTTCTTTACTCACATTTGGATGTTAATCATTCAAATGGTAGGTGAGCAACAGAGTAGTATGCAGGTGCAAGGGGAGATGAATTAACTTTGTACACTTGTCACACCATGAGGAGTTGCTGCCAGAAGTGAAGTGGAAGCTGACCACCCTCAGCACAGAGGCTAGAAATGGAACTGGTCCTAAATGCACTGATGGCCAGCTAGAATCCTTCACAGTGGACAGCATTCAGTACTTTTAGACATGTTTCTCTGGCTGACACATACATCATAGGCATTTAGTAAAGTTGGAATTGTACAAAAGATTGGTAAAATTAAAGCAGACCACACCTGTCTGATTCCCAAGCCCTGTGACTACAACATTTTAAAATATTAAGTGTTCTGAGACAACTTGCCATCAAATATTTGTCCTGCAGCAACCAAGTAAGGAAAGCCACTAATTCTTTAAAATTTCAAATGTTGTGCCTCATTTGCCATTCAGGCAAATTAAAGTCAAAGCATGGATGGTTGAAAACTGCACATGCAGATTTCTCAGTCAAAAAACCAAACCCAATTTTATCTGCCCATTCCTCCAGTCTCATAACTGCAGCTGTAATTGGAGCATGCTGCCTGAAATTCTGGAAGATGAGCTAAAAGTAGGAAACACTGCATGGGGTCCCAGCCTATGGATGTAATACTGTTAACAGCAGTTGCAAACACTGTCACATTTAAAATGTTACCTTGAGGGTTACCGATCTCTAGTTCAAAATGAATGGACAATGAATTGCTGACTCTGTATTTAAAATAACATGGGAAAAGGGAGGAGTACAGGGAAACTGGTACATGTCCCTGTTGCTCCATTCTGGAGCTGTCCAAGGATATTATCATATTATCCCACCAAGCAGTATCATAGACCATTTCCAGGTCAAAGAAAATATCCACTGGGTGACACCTGTGCAGAAAAGTCTGTTGTATAGCCACCTCCAGGAGAGTCAGATTATCAATGATTGGTCAACTAAGAAGCTTTCTAGATCATAAACTCCAGAGAATGTGACAGCTGACTGTCTGCTCTAGTTCACCTTACTGAGCACTCTCTCACTGGTCTGCCTTCAGATGAATCTAGATCAGCAAGTGGTGACCAGAATGCAAATTGTTGACCACTTCCCAATGTGCAGGGTATGCGAGGGTTTGAAACCATTTTTAAAGATTGATAGAAAGACCCCATACCAGTGCTGAAGTGTGTGCTCTGCTCAATTTTGAGAAGAAAAAGGTCAACAAGAGGTTTTCAACAGCTCTACCTTGGGGGTAGATGGCGACAGAGTCCATAGAACATTGCTGTATGCATTAAAATCCCAACACAAGAGTAATGGGAGGGGAGACATGCGATGAAGTTGGTGAGGTATCCTCCTGGTCAACTAGTTCACGAAGAAGCAGATACAGGAAAGACCAAGTGACCTCATGTTGCAGGTATACTTTGACAGCAATAGATTTCGTGTTCAAGATCATCCTTTATGTGGATGCTGTATCCAATCAGTGTAGGGGTGTCAATAGCCTTAGAATTTGTCCCTTAGAGACACAGACACAGTGGTCTGCCCTATAATAAAAGCTTTGGTTTCTCCACATGTGTCCTAAACCCATTAATGTTCCATCATAGTATGGGAGCCATTTTATCAGTGCAATTGTTTTCCCCATCTCATCACTGCAGCGTAGACTCCATGATGATTGAGGGTTAGTTGCAGGGCTGGATGGTTGCCTTTGGCAGACTTCATACTCCATAGCCTCTGAAGCCAAACTGTTTGACCTGCCAGACAGAATTAGATCTGCATGGTCTAACAGTTTATGACACGTTTTCTTGGCCATTTTCCTTTGGGGTTTTCTGTCTGAGGGGAGTTCTAATGAACATTCATTGTAGTGGTTGCCTGTTTACTGGAGTCTGCCTGTTGTGGTGCTGGAAGTTCTATAAAGTTGGGAACTATAGCCTTTCCTGTTTGTTCAGACAGAGTAGCAGGTTTGGAAATAAGAGCACTTTTGTAATTAAACTTACAAATGCTGGTGTTTGTGTTGGCACTGTTTACCTTTGTTTTTGTGGAGGCATCAGCTTTATGGATTGGCTTCTTGCAAGCCAAAGCAAATGAACCAATGAAAGAAGCAATTTTTTAGCTTTATAAATCTGTTTTCCTTCACCATATGGAATCTGCTCTGTCATTTTGTGCTCCTGCATTTTCTGTTCTTCCATGTATACAGTGCAGTATTGACCCAGATAGAATTATCTCCAGAACAATTAACACATCTCAGAGGGGATGAATAAATAACTCCCCCAAGGCAAACTTATAAATTTGCTGAAAGTGGCTTCTCCTTTATGTGCTAAAGTTGTGTGCCCAAAGTGCTAGCATTTAAAACAACATGCTGAATTTGGTACACAAGGCTGCAGTTTTAAACAAAGGAATTCTGCCATGATGTGTTGTAGGACTGTTCTACTATTTGATGTAAGAAAAAAGGCATCTATGTTTAGTAGTTTGCCATATATTATTTTCACCATATTTTGCACACCAGTCAGAAATTCCTGTACTCACTCATCCTTCAGTTCTTTTTTTGGAATTTCTATAATGTATCTACATGATGCAACGCCTTTGCTATAATTCAGTATGTTATGCAGCTCAGCTTTTGTGGTGTACTCCCTTAGGCACTTAGCTGTGTTTCAACCAACAATGTCTTTTTCTTAACTGCTTTACAGATTTTAAGGAGCCAGCAATGCCCTTTAGACCATTATGAACAGAGAAAGGTGAAACTTTCTCAAAGTTGTCCTCTTTTCTTTTAAATAGTTTTTGTTGATTGTGTTCCACAGCTGTGATAAATCTTAGAAATGACATACTGTAACATGTGAAACTGCCATATGATTTATTTTTAATTGTGGAACTGGTTTGAATCAGAGACCTCATCACATGCTGGCACCTCCATGCTGCTGTCACAATGATCCATGATGTGTCGATGCAAACTGTAGCTAAGCAACTCACCTGCACTGGTGTTGTGCAGCCAGCTGATCAAACATCAGAGGACAGTGCTGCATTGTGGCCTGCATCCACTGTCGATGATCAATCCCACCACAGCTTACCAACAAACAGACTAACAATATATAACCAGGAAACAAAAAGCTCTCTCTTTCATTTGCTACTGTACATTTGTCATAGTTACCTGGACTCCACTCTTGAGAACTGATTGTGGTTTATATTGTGTACACTGTCATGACTGTACTCTGAAACTTGTGTGGAATTTCAGGTTAGTGTTCTCATTACAGCTGTTTGTACTTTATGCAGGTTCTTACTTGTGTGTGGTATTAAAACACAAGCAGCGACGGCATGTTTGTACTTTTGCATCTGTTATTGGCCAGTTTGACAATGAGAATCTGTGTGACATTGGAGGTGGTGCTTCAAAGCTAATTTTGACAGCAGCTAGATATCTAGTGGCATTTGGAAATGTGGCAACCAGAACAGATGGCCATGTTTGACAGGATGTTGAAGGGATTACTAACCAAACTACATGATCTGCCAGCCCATCCTGCTTACCTTCTCCACCCGTGATGAGTCTGCAGAGGACTGGGACTCACTTACCTGCATTCAAGGTAACAGGTGCTCTTTTTCTGTTGTCGATTATGCCTCACACATAGCACTTGTTATACAAGTTGTCTCCACTTCAGGAACCCACTTCCACACATTTGATGGAATGTTATGCTTACTGGTGTCTTATCATCATTGGAAAACTCATGTATTTATTGGATTGTGGAGTTTTATCAGTGCAGGAAGGAACCTCACCAAACATTCTGTGGTTAGGCAGTGGACTTGCAAGTCCTCATTCAAAACAGCCATTTTGTTACCACTCAGCATAAAGAGTCTTATGCTGGCAGTTTGGTTCACGACAAAGAAATCCACCAACAGGCACTGCACTTTGATGACCCTTCCTTGGAAGAAGTATTTTCTATCACTCTGGCATTTGAAGTTTTCCATGCAGCAGGCCACCAATTGGAATCCTGGGCAGACATGGCCACAGTAAACAGTGATGACTGCACACACTTGGATTCAGGTGCATCCTCTGAAGTGGAAACTGTGGTGGAGCACCATTCCTGTAAGCCATGCACTGCACAAACATGTTTGCACCCAGCTGCCTACCCCAAGCATTGGTCTTCTTGCCACAACTGTCATAATGTGGGAGTGGGACACATTGCAGTGGTGTGTCCAGCTCAGGCCTCACACACCCTTGGGTCCCCACTGTCAGCCCTGTGTGTGATGATCTTTCAGCGGCATCCAATAAGATGTTTATCAATGTGCTTATCAGTTGCTAGTCCATACAAGTGCTGTGGTGCCCCTCAATTTTGACACATATCTGTGCATCAGTGCACCACTGTTGTCATCTGCTAGGCATCATCTTGTAAGCTACAGCAAGCAATACACCCCCTTTAAGCAGATACAGTGTACAAAATTGTGGTCTGTTCATTAACCTTTCTTGTGGTGAAAAGTGCTTCCACTGAAAACTTGTTTGGTTTGGATGCTTTCATGTCCATTGGCATCACATTCTCCAGTCTAGTTTATCTAGCTTCAAAGTCCCATGCCAGGAATGTGATGAACTTTTTCAGTTTTTTGCCTGGGCTCAGCAAGGCTAAGAACTTTGCTATTCACATCAACTTTAAACCAATGGCTCAGGCTGTTCCCCCCCCCCCCCCCCCCCCCAAAAAAAAAAAAAACTCTGTATCTGCAGCAATTTTATTGTCTGGACAGTTGCATATGACAAAGGACATTCTTCATTCGGCCTCATGCCTAACCATGTTTCATCAGATAAACAGTTCATCTTGGCTACTAATGCAGTCCAGTTTGTGCTTGGGGCTGTTCTGCCTCATTGAAATTCTGACAGTTCAGAGCAGATGATGGCATTCACCTCAAAGTGCTAAATGTGGCTCAGAAGAATTACTTGCAAATTGAGGATAAGGCCATTATTTATCTGATCAAGATATTACATGGGATTTTTAAGTGAAGTGTGAGGTTTCACCTCATCATCGACCAAAAGCTACTCATCTCCCCATTCAGTCCCTCTGTGCATCTGCTGGACAAGAAGGCCGCAGGCTCCATAGGTGGGTTCTGTTCCTCACACACTTTCATTAAAATTTACAACTTCGTGTGCATTCTTACTTGTATGTGGAGTTAGAACAAGACCATTTTCCAGTACAAATTATTGTTAATAGCAAGTATTATATATATAAAACATGTATCAAAAGTACAAGATCTACTTTTCCCTGATGGCTCCGCACTCCAACACAAGTGCTCTCTTGTGTCTTCCTGTAGGTCCCGAGCCCTATCCTTCATTTTTATCTCAACAATTAAGTTCAGCAGGCAGTTGACAACTTTCTTATTACTGTCTCAAGTACAGCTGTCACTATCAGTGCAGATCCTATTCTATGCCAGGTGTGGCAGCATATCCTGTGGTGCTGGCCAGAACAGCCTGCCTGAATACTGGACTCCACTCATAATTATTTTGTGTTGCACCACAGACTGAGTTTTATTGATTGCATGATCTTGTTGATGATGGAGCACGCCATCCAATGGGTGGTCATTCCTGCATCCCTCTGGTGTGATGTGCTTCAGCTCTTATGTCACAGCCAATGGGGGGCATCATGGATAAAGATGCTTACTTGCTGCTATGTCTATTGGCCAGGTGTTGATCAAGAAATTGAATACTTAATAGCTGCATGATCCAAGTGTGCAGGTCACCAGATCACTCTGCAGGAGTGTTATCTGCCATAGTTGGTACCCATGCAGTCACAGGAACCCATCCAACTTAATATTGTAGGTCCCCGTTTTGATGGATTTTGGTTTATTTGATGCATAATCCCATTTCCCATGTATCATCAGCTGCCACTCCATGATGGCAGAGTCTATTGTTCATGCCCTCATTCACATCTTTTCCACTGAAGATCTTCCCCACACTCTCGTGATGGATAACAGATTGTGCTTCATCTTTCAGCCCTTTCAATAATTTTGTGCACATCATGGCATCCACCATGTCAAGGAGCCTCTGTTTCACCCACAGTTCAGTAGGGAGGTGAAATGTTTCATGCAGATCTTTAAAACATAGATCAAGAAGTACATCAAGGATGCTATGGCAGAAGTACTCATGCTTTTTCTTACTTCTTACAGGTCTACACCTATTGGCAAGAAGTGTGTGGTGCAGTTACTTCAAGGGCACCAGCCATGCACCTTGCTGCACCTCCTGCTGCCAACCCCTCACCTGCCTCCTATGCTGCTGTCACTGCACTATGTGGCTGGTACCCCTGATTGGGCTCACACCATTGGTCGTGACAAGCAGTGGATTCCGGCAGGCACCTGTAAGCAGTGGAGTCAGTGTGTCCTCAAAGATGTGTGGTAAGTTGGTGGACAGCCATTGCAACCAGTTATGCCTACCCCACTAGCTCCTTGTGCACCTCCTGCACCACTCCACCTGTTGGATCCTGGTCTTCTGTCTTCTCCTCCCTCTCTCAGGGCATCTCTTCCCTCTCTTGTCTGGCTCCCAGTGTTGTGCTCACCTTTGTCCCTAACACCATCATCTAGTCCTCTCCAGGATTGTCCATGGCCAGAGACAAAAGAAGTCCCTCTGTGAGCGAGGGGGGCACAGGGTGGACCACTGTAACCACCCCAGCATCTTCCTACGTCCACCCCCAAGGAACTGGACATTCCCATGGCTTCCACTCCTACACCAGAGACCCCGGCAGTCATCTCTGGGTTGCACGGCCTCCGTCCATGGTGGAGTCATCATCATCAGGCCTACTTCCAGCCTCACACCCCAGCTGCCATCAACAGAGAGCTTCTGTCAACTCCATGCTCTGTGGACTCTGATACCTGGGGGTGCCATGGACATCACTTTCCTCCATACCTTGCCACAGCACATGACACAGGGGAGGGACATCTAGTTCACACTGACTGGCTGACTGTAACCCACCCTGTTGCCACGTGTCACGTACCAGCACCTCTGACTGCTACTACGACATTCTGCAAGGTGCTGATGCAAGCTGTCAGTATTCAACTCACTCATACCAGGTGGTGCAGGGCCAGCCACCAGGCAATAGCACTACAGGCAGGACAGCACTGCATCACAGCCTGCTTGTGCCACCAATGATCAGTGTCACCACCACTCACTGACAAAAAAACAAAAAACATGTAACTCTCTCTCTCTCTCTCTCTCTCTCTCTCTCTCTCTCCCTCCTTCTCTCTCTCCCTCTCTCATTTACTATTATACATTCATTGTAGTTACTTGGACTCTGCTCTATGAAACTAATCATGAACATACAATTAAAAATACAGTGTTGTGTTACAATAATATGATCACTTGCCAAATGCCTGAATAACCACCTTTTGCAATGCAGACCACTGTAAGACATGTAGGAAGAATGTCCAGTGCGGTTATGGAAGGCACCGACAGAGATGTGGAGCCACGTTGACTCCAGTGCCATGATCAGCTGCAGTAGGTTTCTTGTTTGAGGACCCATGGTGGATACTGCCTAATCAAGGTGGTCCTCCAGACTCTTGATTGGGTTTAAATCCAGGGGCCTTTGTAGGCAGGGAAGTATGATTAACTCATCTTGGTGCTCTTCGAACCATGCATATACACTGAGCTGTGTGACATGTTGCATTGTCCTGCTGGTAGATGTCACTGTGTTGATGAAAAACACATTACATATAGTGGTGGTCACCAAGGATAGATGCATGCTAGTGTTGATCCATTGTGTCTTCGAGAATGACAAGATTGCCCAGGGAATGCCACAAAAACATTCCCCAGACCATAACACTCCCTCCTCCAACCTGGACACTTCCAGTGATTGATGCAGGGCATTTGCAATACATCAGGTGGAACATAAAACATGATTCATCTGAAAAGGTCACCTGTCACCACTCATTGAATGTCCAGATGAGGTACTGGCATGCAAATTCCAGCCTTTGTCGCCAATGAACAGCAGTTAGCATGGGTGCATGAAACAGGCACCTGCTGCGGAGGCCCATAAGAAGCAATGTTCATTGAACAGTCACTGAACTTTAACCATGGGGGCACATGAACAGTTTACAAACTTAGCCATTTTGGAAATTCTTCCACCCTTGGACCAAAAGCCAATGATCATACCGTTTATGGACGTTAGATAAATTGTTCCGTTTCCATATTACAATAATGGATGCACTGTTTTCTGCATCCCCCCTACATGCTTTATGTACCCTCCACTGCTAGTGCTGCCACCTGCCATCTGTGAGTGGTTATTGCACATTGACATAAAAAATTGATGGTGTCCACATTAATGTGACTGGGCAGTGTAAAATATACAGCAGCTTCACATGCTACAATATGTCATCTCTTTTCTTTAAATGATTAAAAACACATTCTGGCAAGTAGCATGTGTTCTGTTATTATTAACTGAAATTTCTTGTAGAACCACTTTTCAGGATCTACATCTACATCTACATCTACATGGATACTCTGCAAATAACATTTAAGTGCCTGGCAGAGGGTTCATCGAATCATCTTCACAATTCCCTAGTATTCCAATCCCATATAGCATGCGGAAAGAACGAACACCTATACCTTTCAGTATGAGCTCTGATTTCCCTTATTTTATCATGGTGATCATTTCTCCCTATGTAGTTTGGCATCAACAAAATATTTTCACATTTGGACGAGAAAGCTGGTGATAGGAACTTCATGAGAATATTCTGTCACAACGAAAAATGCCTTTTTTTATGATGTACAGCCCAAATCCTGTATCATTTCAGTGACACTCTCTCTCATATTTCACGATAACACAGAATGTACTGCCCATCTTTGAATGTTTTTGATGTACTCAGTCAATCCTATCTGGTAAGGACCCACACTGTGCAGTAGCATTCTAAAAGAGTATGGACAAGCATAGTGTAGGCACTCTCCTTAGTAGATATGTTACATTTTCAAAGTGTCCTGCCAATAAAACGCAGTCTTTGGTTAGCCTTCCACACAAAATTTTCTATGTGTTCCTTCCAATTTAAGTTGTTCATAATTGTAATTCCAAGGTGTTTAGTTGAATTTACGGCCGGCCTTTATGTTTGACTGATTTTTCATGAAAGTGAAGTTTAAAAGATTCCTTTTAGCACTCATGTGGATGATCTCACACTTTTTGTTATTTAGGGTCAACTGCCAATTTTTGCACCATTCAGATATCTTTTACAAATCATTTTGCCATTGGTTTTGATCATCTGATGACTTTATTAGTCAATAAACAAAAGCATCATCTGCAAACAACCTAAGGTAGCTGCTCAGATTGTCTCACAAATTGTTTATATAGATAAGGAACAGCAAAGGGCCTATAATGCTATCTTGTGGAATGCCAGAAATCACTTCTGTTTTACTCGATGACTTTTGGTCAGTTACTACAAAGTGTGACCTCTTTGAAAGGAAATTGCAAATCCAGTCACGTAACTGAAACAATATTCCATAAGCAAAAAATTTCACTACATGACGCTTGTGTGGTACAGTGTCAAAAGCCTTCAAGAAATCCGGAAATACAGAATCAATCTGAAATCCCTTGTCAATAGCACTCAACATTTCATGTGAATAAAAAGCTAGTTGTGTTTCACAAGAATTATGTTTTCTAAATCCATGTTGACTTTGAGGTAAATCATAATTTTTGAACACAATATGTGTTCCAAAATATTGTTGCATATCAACATTAATGATCTGGGCCTGTAATTTAGTGGATTACTACTACTACCTTTCTTGAATCTTGGTTTGACCTGCGCTACTTTCCAGTCTTTGGGTACGGATCTTTCTTCGAGCGAACGGTTGTATATGATTGTTAAGTATGTCGCTAACGCATCAGCATTCTCTGAAAGGAGCTTAATTGGTATACAGTCTGGACCAGGAGACATGCTTTTATTAAGTGATTTAAGTTTGCTTCACTACTTCAAATGGTTCAAATGGCTCTGAGCACTATGGGACTCAACATCTTAGGTCATAAGTCCCCTAGAACTTAGAAATACTTAAACCTAACTAACCTAAGGACATCACACACAGCCATGCCCGAGGCTTCACTACTCTGAGGATGTTTACTTCTACGTTACTCATGTTGGCAGCTGTTCTTGATTTTAATTCTGGAATATTTACTTCATCTTTTTTTTGTGAAGGCTGTGTTTAGTAACTCTGCTTTGTCGGCACTGTCTTTGACAGTATCTCCATTGCTATCGCATAGAGCAGGCACTGATTGTTTCTTGACAACACATAGTTCACATATGAACAGAATCTCTTTGGATTTTCTGCCAGGTTTTGAGGCAAAGTTTCACTATGGAAACTACTAAAAGTATCTTGTATTGAAGTCCATGCTAAATTTTGAGCTTCTATGAAAGATCACCAATCTTGGGGATTTTGCGCCTGTTTAAATTTGGCATGTTTGTTTTGTTGTTTCTGCAACAGTGTTCAGAACCATTTTGTGTACCAAGGAGGATCAGCTCAGTCATTTGTTAATTTATTTGGTATAAATCTCTCAATTGCTGCTTATATTATTTCTTTGAATTCAAGCCACATCTGGTCTACACTTATGTTATTAATTTGGAAGGGAGGAGATTGTCTCTCAGGAAGGCATAAAGTGAATTTTTATCTGCTTTTTTGAGTAGGTATATTTTTCGTTTATTTTTGGAGGATTTGGGGTTACAATATTCAATCTCACAACAACTGTGGTGTCACCGCTAGACACCACACTTGCTAGGTGGTAGCTTAAATCGGCCGCGGTCCATTAGTACATGTCGGACCCGCGTGTCGCCACTGTCAGGATCGCAGACCGAGCGCCACCACAAGGCAGGTCTCGAGAGACTGACTAGCACTCGCCCCAGTTGTACGACGACGTTGCTAGCGACTACACTGACGAAGCCTTTTTCTCATTTGCCGAGAGACAGTTAGAATAGCCTTCAGCTAAGTTAATGGCTACGACCTAGCAAGGCGCCATTAGTTACCTCAAGATAGAGTCTCACTTGTATCATCCAGAATGCTGTATACCAAAGGACAATATAAAAGTTAAGTGTTCTAGTTGCTACGTTCTTTTCTTTATCACATTCATTACGAATCCTGTTCCAGACTTAACGCCAGACGGCGTGAGTTGACGCGTGCCCTTTCGGCTACTTCACTGTGGACTGGCTGCCTTAACAACAACCACCCTGTATAATGATTAGTTACAAGAAACTATCATGCTGGGAGCTGATTTACAAGGTTTTGAGTGTATTGTCTTGGACAGAGCCCTGCTTGCCTGAGTAAGCCCTAGACATCTGAAGTGTTGCAGGTTCCCTGGAGGTTATGTGCTAACATCTATTCTTTCTCAGCAGCTATACATCTCATGAGCACACAGCACACCTTGAGATAAGCTTTTATTTATTTATTTCTTGTTGTTGTTGTGGTCTTCAATCCTGAGACTGGTTTGATGCAGCTCTCCATGCTACTCTATCCTGTGCAAGCTTCTTCATCTCCCTGTACCTACTGTAATCAACATCCTTCTGAATCTGTTTAGTATATTCATCTCTTGGTGTCCCTCTACGATTTTTACCCTCTGTGGTGCCCTCCAATACTAAATTGGCGATCCCTTGATGCCTCAGAATATGTCCTACCAACTGATCCCTTCTTCTAGTCAAGTTGTGCCATAAACTTCTCCTCTCACCAATTCTAATCAATACCTGCTCATTAGTTATTTGATCTACCCCTCTAACCTTCAGCATTCTTCTGTAGCACCACATTTCAAAAGCTTCTATTCTCTTTTTGTCTAAACTATTTATTGTCCACGTTTTGTTTCCATACATGGCTACATTCCATATAAATACTTTCGGAAAAGACTTCCTGACACTTAAACCTATACTCGATGTTAACAAATTTCTCTTCTTCAGAAATGCTTTCCTTGCCATTGCCAGTTTACATTTTATATCCTCTCTACTTCGACCATCATCAGTTATTTTGCTCCCCAACAAAATCTCATTTACTACTTTAAGCATCTCATTTCCTAATCTACCCTCACCATCACCCGATTTAATTCAACTACAATCCATTATCCTCATTTTGCTTGTGTTGATGTTCATCTTATATCCTCCTTTCAAGTCACTGTCCATTCCGTTCAGCTGCTCTTCCAGGTACTTTTCTGTCTCTGACAGAATTACAATGCCATCGGTGAACCTCAAGTTTTTATTTCTTCTCCATGGATTCCTACTCTGAATTTTTATTTTCTTTCCTTTACTGCTTGCTCAATATACAGATTGAATAACATCGGGGATAGGCTACAACCCTGTTTCACTCCCTTCCCAACCACTGCTTCCCTTTCATGCCCCTCGACTCTTATAACTGCCATCTGGTTTCTGTACAAATTGTAAATAGCCTTTCACTCCCTGTATTTTACCCCTGCCACCTTCAGAATTTGAGAGAGAGTATTCCAGTCAACATTGTCAAAAGCTTTCTAAGTCTACAAATGCTAGAAATGTAGGTCTGTCTTTCCTTAATCGATTTTCTAAGATAAGTAGTAGGATCAGTATTGCCTCACATGTTCCAACATTTCTACAGAATCCAAACTGATCTTCCCCGAGGTTGGCTTTTACCAGTTTTTCCATTCGTCTGTAAAGAATTCGTGTTAGTATTTTGCAGTTGTGGCTTATTAAACTGATGGTTCGGTAATTTTCACGTCTGTCAACACCTGCTTTCTTTGAGATTGGAATTATTATATTCTTCTTGAAGTCTGAGGGTATTTCGCCTGTCTTGTACATCTTGCTCACCAGATGGTAGTTTTGTCAGGGCTGGCTCTCCCAAGGCTATCAGTAGTTCTAATGGAATGTTGTCTACTCCCGCGGCCTTGTTTCGACTCAGGTCTTTCAGTGGTCTGTCAAATTCTTCACACAGTATCAAATCTCCCATTTCATCTTCATCTACATCCTCTTCCATTTCCATAATATTGTCCTCAAGAACATCGCCCTTGTATAGATCCTCTATACAGGGTGAGTCACCTAACGTTACCGCTGGATATATTTCGTAAGCCACATCAAATACTGACGAACCGATTCCACAGACCGAACGTGAGGAGAGGGGCTAGTGTAATTGTTTAATACAAACCATACAAAAATGCACGGAAGTATGTTTTTTAACACAAACCTACGTTTTTTTTAAAATGGAACCACATTAGTTTTGTTAGCACATCTGAACATATAAACAAATACGTAATCAGTGCTGTTTGTTGCATTGTAAAATGTTGTTCAGTTGCGTGTTGTAACAAACACAGGCCACGGTCAGCGAGCAGCATCTGCAGGGTCATGTTTATGATGATGGCCGTGTTTACGAGTGTGGCTGTAGTGCACTGTTCTGGTTTGGTCTAGCTGTCGCAGTGTCCACATGTAGCACTTGCTGCTATTGTTATTCTGCATTTGTCTCTGCACGCAGACCAACTGTAGTACACCATGTTACCAGACATCTGTGATAGTGTAGTGTTGTAGGAACTGTGACCATGGTGTATTCGAACTCTGAAAAGGCGGAGATGATACTCATCTATGGCGAGTGTCAATGAAATGCAGCTGAAGCCTGCAGGGTGTATGCAGAACGGTACCCAGACAGAGAGCATCCAATGTGCCGCACATTGCAAAACATCTACCGCCAACTGTATACAACAGGTATGGTCATAGCACGCAAACGGGTCCGTAACAGGCCCGTCACAGGAGAAGCGGGTGCAGTTGGTGTGTTAGCTGCTGTTGCCATGAACCCACACATGAGTACATGGGACAATGCGAGAGCCAGTGGACTGAGTCAAAGTAGTGTCATGCACATACTGCATCATCACCACTTTCACCCGTTTCATGTGTCGCTACATCAGCAATTACATGGTGATGACTTTAATCATCGAGTGCAATTCTGTCAATGGGCATTAACAGAGAATGCATTGCAGTTCTATCTGTTTACTGATGAAGCGGGTTTCACAAACCACGGGGCAGTGAATCTACGGAACATGCATTACTGGTCCGTGGACAATCCTCGCTGGCTGAGACAGGTAGAGTGACAGCAACCGTGGACTGTAAATGTATGGTGTGGAATCATAGGCGACCACCTCATTGGTCCTCACTTCATTGCAGGGGCCCAAACAGCTGCAACATACATCACGTTTCTACAGAATGATCTGCCAACGTTGCTCGAAAATGTCCCACTAGAAACGCGTCGACCTATGTGGTATCAGCATGATGGTGCACCTGCACATTCTGCAATTAACACTAGGCTGACCCTTGACAGGATGTTCGACGGGTGTTTCATAGGAAGCGGAGGACGCATAAATTTGGCCAGCCCGTTCTCCTGATCTTATACCTCTGGACTTCTTTCTGTGGGGTACGTTAAAGGAGAATGTGTACTGTGATGTGCCTACAACCCCAGAGGATATGAAACAACGTATTGTGGCAGCCTGCGGCGACATTACACCAGATGTACTGCAGCGTGTACGACATTCATTACACCAGAGATTGCAATTGTGTGCAGCAAATGATGGCCACCATATTGAACAACTATTGGCCTGGCATGTCGGGACACACTCTATTCCACTCCATGATTGAAAACGGAAACCACGTGTGTACGTGTACCTCACCCCTCATGGTAATGTACATGTGCGTCAGTGAAAAAGACCAATAAAAAGGTGTTAGCATGTGGACGTAATGTGCTGTTCCAGTCTCTTCTGTACGTAACATCCATCACCATTCCCTTTGGATCCATACGTAATTCGGTGCTCTCCGATACACGCGATCGAACAGCGGAGGAGTGGTACTCAAGCGTCAACTTTAGGTTACAATATCTCCAGATGTAATGAACATTTTACAATGCAACAAATGGCACTGATTACTTATTTGTTTATATGTTCAGATGTGCTAACAAAACTAATGGGGTTCCGTTTAAAAAAACGTAGGTTTGTGTTAAAAAACATACTTCCGTGCATTTTTTAATGGTTTGTATTAACCAATTACACTAGCCCCTCTCCTCACGTTCAGTCTGTGGAATCGATTCGTCAGTATTTGATGTGGTTTACGAAATATATCCAGCAGTAATGTTAAGTGACTCACCCTGTATACTCCTTCCACCTCTCTGCTTTCGCTTCTTAGCTTAGAGCTGGGTTTCCATCTGAGCTCTTGATATTCATGCAAGTGGTTCTCTTTTCTTCAAAGGTCTCTTTAATTTTCCTGTAGGCAGTATCTATCTTACCCCTAGTATTTCTTAATAAAAAAAATATTGGTTTGTACCAGCCTCATGAGTTGCACAGTAATCTAAGTTCCCTGCTCCTTGTGACACATATAATGTTTCACCACTGCACAGTGGTCATGGAAGCTGGCCCAGAGCTTTTGGTTGAAGAGAACTTGAGCTCACCAATGCCCAGCTCAGGAACTCTGGGTTCATCAAACTCATATCCACCTAGTGAACACCGAGTTCCCTGAGCTGTTCACCATTTGGCACAATGCAGGAGGCATGTGTGGCTTACTGAATGCCACAATTGGTGAATTCTGATCCTCATTACGGCAGTGTGCAGTTTACAGCTCAGTCATGTTTTAGTACAAAGAATAATCACCATCATTTACTTACTTGAAACAGCTCTGGTATATTTTTCTTTGAGTCATCAGACTTCTGACTGGTCTGATGTAGCCCACTATGAATTCCTCTCCTGTGCCAACCTTTTCATCTCAGAGTAGCACTTGCAACCTACATTCTCAACTATTTGCTGAATATATTCCAATCTCTGTCTTTCTTTACAACTTTTACACTCTACAGCTCTTTCTAGTAACATGAAAGTTATTCTGTGATGCATTGACAGATTTTCTACCATCCTGACCCTTCTTCATGTCAGTGTTTTCCATATATTTTCTTCCTCACTGATTATCTGGAGAACCTTCTCATTCCTTACCTTATCAATCCTTCTAATCTTCAAAAGTCTTCTGTAGCAACACATCTCAAATGCTTCAGTTCTCTTTTCTGTTTTTCCCACAGTCCATGTTTCACTACAATGCTGTGCTCCAAACATACAATCTCAGAAATTTCTTCCTCAAATTAAGACCAGGAATGTGATTCTTGAGTTTCTCCTGGCGTATTTGATAATCAAAATATCCACGAGTGTGCTGCCGGTCTATAGTGTCCAACGGGCACAATATTTCGGCGATCATACATGTCGCCATCATCAGGTGAACTGACGGACTGAGCTCCTGTGAACGTGCTGGCACGGATATCCGTACGCTAAGGCTGCTTAGAGGGAACTGGGTTCGGTCGCGGCGGTGGCCGATTTAAATACCCTACTTGCTTTTTCCGTTATGTGGACGACACTTTCGTCATCTGGCCACATGGTATGGATAAACTCCTTGACTTCCTTACACATCTAAACTCCATACACCCCAACATCAAATTCACTATGGAGACTGAAATGGAGGGTAAATTACCTTTCCTTGACGTCCTGGTCAAGAGAAGGGCTGATGGCACCCTAGGTCATGGGGTGTATCGGAAGACAACGCACACTGATCTGTATTTGCACGCAGACAGCTGCCACCACCCTTCACAGAGGAATGGGGTACTTAAAACTCTAGTACATAGGGCACGCACTATCTCTGACGCAGAGAGTCTACCCCAGGAATTGGAACATCTGAGAACTGTATTTCGAAAAAATGGGTACTCAGAGTGGCAGATTCAACGTGCCCTCCGCCCAACCACTGCAGCACAACCTGTTGAGATGGATGAAGTCACGAGGGAGGAGGTAGGCACTGCATTTATTCCATACACAGGCACACTCTCGGGTAAAATCGCCCGCATTCTGAAGAAACACCGGGTCGGAACTGTGTTTTGTCCTCCAAATAAAACTCGTGCACTGTTGGGGAGCGCCAAAGATGACCTCGGTTTGAGGAAGGCCAGCGTGTACCAGATTCTGTGTCAATGTGGCAAGTTGTATATTGGTCAGACGATGCGTACCGTCGATGCCGTGAACACCAGAGGCACACTCGACTGATGTATCCGAGCAAGTCGGCGGTCGCTGAACATTGTTTGTCGGAAAATCACGCCATGGAGTATGACCGCACGAGGATTCTGGTACAGACGTCGAGATACTGGGACAGCGTTGTTAGAGAGGCCATCGAAATTCGCACCAATGACGACCTCATAAACCGTGACTGTGGCTATAATCTTAGCAAGGCTTGGGAACCAGCGATTGGGTTAATCAAGAGTAAATCGAGCAAACGTATAGTTGTGACGACCACGGCCGACAGAGCCATCACACCGACGTCATCTCAAACGCCGTCACAATCTGTTCCACCGCGCGACCGTGGCGCGGGGCGCGGACGGCGGAGGGAGCGCGCCGCGGGCGGAGGGTATTTAAATCGGCCGCCGCCGCGACCGAACCCAGTTCCCTCTGAGCAGCCTTAGCGTACGGATCTCCGTGCCGGCACGTTCACAGGAGCTCAGTCTGTCAGTTCACCTGATGATGGCGACATGTATGATCGCCGAAATATTGTGCCCGTTGGACACTATAGACCGGCAGCACACCCGTGGATATTTTGATTAAGACCAGGAATGCCCTCTTTGTCAGTGCTAGTGGTTTTTTTTATGTCCTCCTGGCTTTGTTTGTCATGGGTTATTTTGCTGCCTGGGTAGCAGAATTCCTTAACTGCATCTACTTTATGATCACCAATTCTGACGTTAAGTTTCTCACTGTTCTCATTTCTGCTACTTCTTATTACTTCCATCTTTCTTTGATTTTACTCTCAGTTCATGTTTGTACTTATTAGACTGTTCATTCAATTCAACAATTAATGTAATTCTTCTACACTTGTGCTGAGGATAGCAATCTATCAGCAAATCTAATCACTGATATCCTGCCACCTTGAATTTTAATCCCACTCCTGAACTTTTCTTTTGTTTCCATCATTGCTTTTTCAGTGTATAGATTGAAGAGTAGAGGTGAAAGACTACAACTTTATAATCCAAGCACTTCATTCTTGGTCTTCCAGTTTTATTTTACCCTCCTGGTTCTTGTGCATATTGTACATTATCCATCTTTCACCATGGCTTACTCCAATTTTTCTTAGAATTTTGAGCATTTTGCACCATTTTGCGTTGTTGAATGCTTTTTCCAGGCCCTCAAATTCTTTGAACGTGTCTTGATTTCTCTTCAGCCTTGCTTCCATCATAAACTGCATGTCAGAACTGCCTCTCTGGTGCCAAACTGATCATCATCTAACAGATCCTCAATTTTCTTTTCCTTTCTTCTGTACATGTTAAGACCATGCTGTGTTGTGGAAATTAACGCTAAGCAAGCATCAGCATTTTTGCCTGAAGTGACAATAATTTGTCAGCACATATGTCTGTGCAACTTTTTCTGAGGGTAACTGGTTGTCTGTGGTATATAGGGTGTTACAATTTGTGCATCTGTATGATGTTTCATATGGACCTGGTGGCATCCGTCTGTTGCAAGATCATCTCGGCTATAAATGATGAGTCACATTTAGCAAATAAATTTAATAATCATTTCTTAAATATAGCAGAAAATATAGCAACAAACAGTTCAAGAGAAAAATCACAGCAGTATGTTGAAAAAGTAGCACTCATAAAATTCAGTCACATGAATATATCAACAACTCCTTCTTTTGAAATCAAGGAAATTATACATTCTCTCTAAAATAAAAGTTCAACTGGTTTTGATGATGTTTCCAATAGAGTACTAAAGATTTGTTTCCATATAACAAGCCCGGTCTTATCTGAAATATGTAATGCATCATTAACTCAAAGCATTTTTCCAGAGATACTGAAATATGTTGTTGTCAAACCCCAATCTAACAAAGGTGATAGGAGAGATGTTAGTAACTACTGACCTGTTTTATTGCTGATATCGTTTTCCAAAGTTTTTGAGAAGGTGATGTATTCTATAAAAGTATTCCACCTCGCCACTAACAATATCGCCCAAGACTTCATCTTAAGCCAGCTATTGTTCCTCATATATGCAAATGATCTTCTGTCTCATAAACAACAAGCAGAATTGGTTCTTTTGGCAGATGACACTAGTAGTGCAATCAATCCAAGCATACATACAGAAACAGAAGAAAATATGATCTCACCCTCAGTTTTAAAAACACACAACATATTCAATTCTGTACATCCAGAGGTAGTACACCAATAACAAGTGTAACATATGGTGAGGAAATAATCAGTAGGGTGGAAACTTAAAAATTCTTAGGTGTCCATATTGATGAGAATTTAAACTGGGAAAAACTCATTTTGGAACTCCTAAAACAACTTATTTGAGCCACATTTGCACTTACAATCATTGCAAATCATGGGAGAGACAAATCAGTAAGTTGACATATTTTGCAACTTTTCATTCAATAATGTCAAATGGAATAATGTTCTTTGGAAACTCATCTTTAAGAAAGAAAGTCTTCATTGTTCAAAAATGTATTATGAGAATATATGGTGGTCACCCATGATCATCTTGTAGACATCTGTTCATGGAATTGGGTATCCTGAGTGCTCCTTCACAGTACATTTATTTGTTCAAGAAGTTTGTTGTGAATAATCCACTATAGTTCAAAAGGAACAATGATATACATAACTACAATTCTAGAAGGAAAAACTACTTATTATTCCACATTAAGCTTCTCTTTAGCACAAATAGTGGAGCACAGTGCTGCAGCTAAAATTTTTGACTGCTTACCCAGTGATATAAAATGTCTGAGAGGCACCAAAGTAAATTATTAAAACAAACTGAAAAAGTTGCTCCCTGACTACTCCATTCTGTAGAATAATTTCTATTGTTATAATGTATAAAAGATGGTGGGTAGATTTGCTAACTCACATTTGTATGTTGGTATAAAAAAAAATAAAAAAAAATAAAAAATCTTATAAATGTTCAGCAAGATTAATTTGTGATGTAAATGTAAAATGACTCATTCCACATTACTACAATTTATCTTGCAAAATGATTCCTGTAGCATAGAACATAAAACACTGACTAACTAAAATCTGATAGCACAGGCTTGAAGTGCTGTAGGCTAAACAATTGCAGCCCTCTCTCTGCAGCCTGTGCTCTATGGCCTGATTCACACTATACCTCCTGTGTTGCCAACTGAGGTCATCACACCCTATATTAACATTCTGTCAGTCATTTGCAGAGTGTCATAACACATGTAAAATGGCACCCATTACCTATGCCGCCCCCCCCCCCCCCCCCCCCAGGACTGTTCTGTGTGGTAAGAATAAGAATTTACCACAGATGAATCACAGATAAATCTTAATGTACATGTACCACAATCAGTTATGGGCAGTTAATATGGTGAAGCATCAGATGATTCCTAGGAGACAATGCTGCAATTATAACACAATATACATTCAGTGACAGAAAGTAAAATATATAATTTTGTAATGAAAAATGGTTTGGGTATGATCAAACCGTATTTTTGCTTAAAAACATTTACCTGTGGCATCTGTAATTAGTACCTTACAACCTAACCTAGACCTTGGTCTATGCTACAGACCAGTATGTCACCAAAACCAATATGACATATTCGTTGGCTTCACCAATTGTACCAAACTTTCAATCCAATCCAGACTTGGGCTACAATACAGATCTGTCTGTCACTGTGTTGTATTTCATATTTAATTATTAACACCTGTTTCAATGTAGCAAGTAATTGCAAAAGTAGTGTTTATGAGGTGTGATCAGAAAGTAACAGAAATGTTTGTTTTTCATAACGAATCTTTATTTATTCACCAACATCAACTCTGACCCCCTCAGATATAATACATTTGTGCTAGCACTTTTTCCAATCTTGAAAGCACTTCTGGAATTCTCTTTTTCATATGGGGTTCAGCTCCTTCAGTGATTCTGTTTTTATCTCATCAATGGTAGCAAAATGATGTCCTTTCATTGTTCTCTTCAGACTCAGGAAAGGAAAGAAGTTGCAGGGGGCCATGTCCGTTGAATACAGTGGCTGATGTAAACATAATGGTTTTGTTTTTTGGCAAAAGATTATGAACAAGCATTGAGGTGTTAGTGGGAGCATTAGCATGCTGCAATTTCCACAAGTGGTCTTACCACAGTTCTGGTTGTTTTCTTCAGATTGCTTCATGCAAATGGCACATAGCTTCCAGGTAGTATTTCTTATTGATTGTACAACCATAAGGCAGGAACTACTCATGTATTGATCCATTGTAATCAAAGAAAACAGTGAGAAGAACCTTCACATGTGATTGAAGGATCTTGACATGTGATTGAACTTGTCAAATTTTCTTCAGTCATGGTTCTTCAGGCAATTATCACTGGGACGATTGATCCTTGGTTTCAATATCATATCCATATGCCCATGTTTTTTCACCTGTTATAAAGTCCTGAATCATTGTCAATTTCATTTAGCAATTCCTGAGCAGTGTCTACATGACATCACTTTTGGTCGTAATTCAAAAGTTTCAGAACTAACTTTTCTGCTACATGTTTCACGCCCAAAACATCCAAAAAAATTGCTTGGCATAAGCCAAAGGATACAATGACATCATCAGCAACCTATCTGATTGTGATTTGGTGATTTTCCAGAACCATTTTCTTTGCTTGTTCCACATTGTCATCAGTAATTGATGTACTAGGGTACACATCGCGGCTGTCATCTTCAACGTCGTCTCCACTCTCTTTGAAATGTTTGCACCATTTGTAAACTCTCTCTTATTCATAGTAAATTCACCAAAAGCCAAATTCAAAATTTCTAATGTGGCATGCACTTTATTCCATTTTTCAAGCAAAATTTAATGCAAATTTTTTGATCCATCTTTATCTTTCTCAAAAGTAAAAATCCACCAAGCTCTTGAAAACACATATAACTTTTTTTGACTGTCTACAACAAATTAAATATTCAGAACTGTTGAAAATGCAAACATAATCAGGAAAAAGTGTACCAACAAGATAAAAAAGAAATTTGGAAATCAGGTGCAATAAAACCCACAACATTAAAAAATTCCCATCACTTTTTAATGATACCTCACACATCATTAGCAAAAAGGTCAGTATGAGGCAAACAGAAACAGTGAAACAGAAGTCCTGTATACAACATAGTCAGTTTGTCTTTTTGTCATATAGACATATAACATTCAGTTGTTACTCAATAACAAATAGTCATAACATTTGATAACACTGCTTACCATATGGACCATGACACTAAAAGTTTTGATCTCAGCAGTGAAAGGGAAAGGCAAGGAGGTTATGGCATGCAAAGTATTGTGGTTTGATTGCATGTTGTACAATTTCAGCAAGATTACAATAAAACTAGTTACTTATTATCAATGTAACATGAGATTTTATTTAAACACTGCTTTTCCCGGCTAATGACCATTATTTTGTTAAAGAAATCTCCACTTGGGAATGTGTAGCAATGTTGTCTGTCAAGCAGTGTAAATGGCACTAAGTTGCAGATCATTTATCGAATTTAACGCTACTGTTATTCGAGTTGGCAGGACTTTCCTTTAAGCAAAATGAACAGTTTTGTCACACGACACTACATGTGCACAACACTAATGTATTTTTCCTGTGAAAATATTTCATAAAAGTTGTTATGAAATAACCAGGCTTCATACATCAGCAGATAAGAATTTATATCACATAAGATGCTATTTGCACTATATTTAAAGATTATTCACAATCTAAGTCGAATTTATTTCCTCAAAGTGGGTTCTGGGCCACCAATACACAATTATTATTGCAA
The DNA here is from genome assembly GCF_023898315.1 of Schistocerca nitens. Taxonomy (NCBI): domain Eukaryota; kingdom Metazoa; phylum Arthropoda; class Insecta; order Orthoptera; family Acrididae; genus Schistocerca; species Schistocerca nitens. Next base: position 680,543,921 of record NC_064615.1, on the reverse strand, counting down.
TTATGACCAACAACATTTATGTCCATATAGAAAATCAATTTAAAACTGCCGCTGCAATATTTCACTAAGATGGTGGATAAAATAAGACAATTACTTATCGATTCCGCTTCAGGCCCTGTTTTACTACTAACAAATAATATATATTAAATCTTTTTGTACCTTCATTATGTGCATTAACGTTTGAAAATATTTCTCAATGTTAATCGCTTATTATTCAGCATTTACCAATAAACTGCACTGTAGATGAATAGTGCTAATGGGTGTGCTCCTTCGGAGCTGAGCAGAAAACTAACATTTATACAGGACAAGAATTACAATAAAATAAAACTTTAAACGAAGAAGATTCATTTCAATCACACAGAAACTCTGCTTTTCAAATATTAATTAACAACATAAACAGTTTTCTATAGACTTCTGTGTTACGGGGCATCAATCACGTCTGATAATTACAACAGTTTGAACAAGAAGAAGAATTATTCTAGAAGGATCACAGATAACAAAATATGAAAATTTCCATTATCTTTTTCCATGAGTATTGTCTGAGATATTCTTTTCACAGAAAATTAAATTATGTCACTGACAATAGTTGTTTATTATTATTTTAGTATTGATGAAGTCCTTTTTTATTAATATCACGAGAATGTTCGCTCAAATTCCACACACAATGCTGTAGTGAATATTGTTGTGAATAATATATGTCCATGGATATTACAAGATGCTGACTGATTCCCTCATAAAAATTAAATAAATGTCAGAAACACATCAGATTTCATGTCACTGATATAAGTCTAGAGCTGACACAGCCTCAACCAAAAAGGTTGATACCCACTTGACAGAATGAGAAAGTCCCTGAACAAATTTTCTAAATTGTTTTATTTATTTCAGCCTACTAGCAACACACTGTGGTCCTTCTTGAATAAGTCATGGTTATTTTTTAAAATATTTATTTTCCTATTCAAATACACATTATCCAAAGCATCAAGTGCACTGTTTTAATTTGTGTGCTGCTTCTGAGTTGACACATTCATTCACTTGCTTGCTGGGTGAAAGTGGTGAGCTGTTGGCTGTTTGTATTTGTGGCTAAACCAATATTTTAAACTGTGGAATATTGCAAGTGCATTTGCAATTAAAACTGTTGCATCATTTACATGTGTTTTGGACTTAATGACAACTACTTTGCCATGTCCATGAAAGAAATAGCATCTGCACTGTGAAAATCACTGTAAGGGTTAAAATAAAGTTGTATAAAATGATTGGTTGGGAGAGCCCAAGGGTGGGTTCAGCCAACTAATTGTAAAAGTTTTTTCTATCCTTCACATATCCAGGCACATTTCCTTCACAAAGTTTGAGATTTGTATGTTAAGTGTACCTGATATGTGTTGAGAGGGTGAACCCCGGCACTGGCACAAAGCTACTCTTCTTCAATAGCACCAACGGGGCTGCCGAGCTTACGGGAACAATGGATGAATCACCCTCAACAGTATCACATACCCTAACTTCATAAGACGATGTGAAGAGGTCTTTACACCACCACTCAGTGCTGATCTCTTAACAAAAGTAGTGTGGGTGGGCGGGGGTGGGGCGGGGTGGGGAACTCACCTAAAGATAATTCCATAAGTTGGAGTGTCACTTAGACTGCTGCAGATATACTTAGATTAGCCTTCTTGCATCAGCTGGCCTCAGCATGTCTATGTTTTGATCCACACTTTGATGTAATCCTTGTGATTCCACAGATGTACCGTAAGTCCCAAAATTACAATAAACATAAAATGAGAGGTGTCAAACAAAGCATAAGTTCATTGTGCTGTGCTGAAGCCCCTTTCATGGTCCAATGTCCTCACAAGCAATGCATAAACAAAAACGAAACCTGGTTTCAGGTTTTCAGGAACATTGTCTCCATTGTTGATTATATACTGTCTGTAATCTTATCTTACATTTGGAAAAGAAAGAAGAAAATGATTATACATTTTTCTTAGATTTTCTTGCCCTTCTAGTCATGGACTCACAATGTCACAGAGCCATTTTTTACTGTCCAAAATATCAATCTCTTTCACGAAGGTTTTGAATTCTACATTGTCATTCAAAATTGGACTTTGCCTGAAACTGACACTAAGGCTCTAACAGAACTGTAGTGCTTGAATAGTCATTCTGTTTGGTACTCTTTTGGGAACCAGTGAAACATCTCTGAAGCACCTTTCTGAAAAGGCTTTATCTGCTTCCTTGAGGCAAGCACCTGGCATTTCTTTCAATCATTCAGAGGCTCTTATTGACTTTGTAATTGTACTATGTGAAGAGGGAATACTAGCAGTGCACTTTTGCATCTACTGTGAGAGGGTAATAATCTCTTCACAAGCATTAGAAAGCAGTGCAATGTTGTACATGAAGTCGGGGCTTGGCAGTGCTTTCCATAATCCCTTGAACTCTTCCCTTACATGTGATTTTCTAGTTATGTCATTGAAACATCTATTGAAACAATCATTCAAAGCCTGGCAGGACTTTCATAATGTTTGGACTGCTGTAAAGCTTAAGAGTACTCAATGCACTGAGAGTTCTGTCAATATCTTTTTAAGTTCTGCACATCACTCTGCTGCAACAGCAGACAGCTCATACTGATTCTTTGGAGATTGATGGTACAATGCATAAAACTCATTTTAAAAAATATTATTCGCAACAGGAACCTCTTCAATTGCATCAGCAATCCCTATTCAATTTGGTGTCACAAACATTGTTCTTAAGTCATTCTATATAAAACACCTGCATTCATACCTCTCATTATGCTAGCATCAGTACTGCATGCTCCAATTGGGTTGTCATTCAAATCACTTGAGGAGAAACCATGCTTTAAGAGCCATTTTAAAAATTCAACTTCTGTTGTTTCTGTATCTCTTTCCTAAAGTTCTATGTTATCCAAGAATAAGGTATTTACACTACCATCACTTATTCTGACCTTAAATACACCATTAAAACTGATTGTGAAGCCATGGATGTAGAACCATCAATGAATATAGAGATTTTGAAATCAGTTGATATTACATATGAACAGAGATTCATCCTCATAGCACCTGCAATACATTATATGTTGGCACAACTTAGTTGACTCTGCAGTGTTTTGCCCATGTGGAAACCAATTTGAAATTGCAAATCCAAAAATATGCTCTTTGTGAAACACTTTCTTTGTACTTCCCAAAATATCTTTCTGCTATGCAACTACAAGGTTTTCTAGAACATTATCTTTTTTTGCTTGTCTGCATGCAATTAAGTGGGTTTTGTAGAACATTGTCTTTTTTTTGGTTGTCTGCATGCAATTTAATGGGCTTTAGAATTCCTAAGTACATGAATCTCTTTTCTCAGTGATGTTAAATGAGCTTGTCCACTTCCACAAATGGAACCCACCAAAATACTACTCTAATCTTTCAAATGCATGCTTCCTATGATTCATTCACTCCTATATTCTGAACATCTTCACATTTTCCCTACACACCAAACACTCATATTTTGCCTTAAATTCTCTCCATATACTGTCATTCCAGCAAACAGGATAATTAGGTGTGTTTGTGGGACTGCAAATAACAAGGAATTATTTCTTATGATTGGCTTTTATGTACAACAATACATCTTGCAGTGCTACTGTTCATAAAGACATAGATGGTCTGTTATAAGTTTCATGTTTTTTTTGAACTCACAGACCTTCTTTTGTAGCTGAAACCCTGCAGCTTTTTAAAACAGAAAAAAGGAAAAAAAAGACAAATGGAAAAAATTTAACAATTACTTTGCTTCTGTTGGCTCCAGCATAAACAATCAGCTTAAAAATCATAAATACAAATTCAGAGGAACACCAGTGTCAGGAAGTATATTTTTTATGCCAACAAGTAAAGAAGAAATAATTAAAATAGTGAGTAGCTTAAAGAATTCCCATGCAGCAGGATATGATGGTCTTAGTCTGGACACTCTTAAGAAATGTATACATAAAATTGTATCACCTTTATCAACAGTTATCAATTCTCTTATGGAAGATGGTCTATTTCCAGATGAGTTGAAAATTGCCTGAGTTGTGCCTATTTTTAAAAAAGGAAACAGGAATTTAGTAGAAAACTTTTGACCCATTTCTGTTCTTCCAATAACATCCAAAATCTTTGAGAAAGTAATATACATAAGAATCTGGAACTTCCTGGTATGCAAAAAAGTGATTTCTAAGGGGCAGTATGGGTTTGTCAAGGGGTTATCCACCATTACAGCAGCATCCAACTTAATCGAAGGTGTCACTCAAGCAATAGATAATAAAGAACATGTATGTGGCATCATTCTAGACTTACAAAAAGCATTTGACTGTGTTGATACGACCATATTGCTGGACAAACTGTGGCACTATGGCATTCGAGGCACAGCCCATAATCTGATGAGGTCCTACTTGACAAATAGGAAGCAGTTTGTGTCTATTAGCACTACAGAGGGAGCATACAAATCAAACACCACTGACATAAATTTTGGTATTCCACAGGGGTCAATATTAGGACCACTTCTTTTTATTATCTATGTAAATGATATTCAGTCCATAACAAACCATGCATCAGCTATCTTATATGCAGATGATACCATATTAATATGCAGCAATCCAAGCTATTCACAGCTCGAAGTGGAATCCAATACTGCAGCAGGCTTAATTCTGCAGTATTTTAATGAAAACAAACTAAAATTAAACACAGATAAATCTGTCTATATTGAATTTGATCTTGGGAGGAAAAAAAATTCATGAAAACAAAATCTTAATGGGTGACGAATACATTAAAAAACAATACTTGACCAAATTTCTTGGCTTGACACTAGTTGCAGAGTTAAACTGGTCTGATCATGTGAATGATATTTGCAAAAAGCTATGTACTACCATATATGTCCTAAGAAAACTGACACCTTTTTGTAACATCACCACTCTGAGGCAAATATATTTTGCACTATTTGAATCCCATCTAAGTTATAGTATAGAGGTATGGGGATCCAGCAGTAAAGGTAATATGAAAAGTGTACTTACCTTACAAAAGAAGGCACTTAGAATTATGGGAAAGAAATGTGCCAGGGAGTCCTGCAGAAATTTGTTTAAAGAATTTAAAATACTAACTGTTCATAACCTGTATGTGCTGAAGATAATCATTATGGCAGTAAACAGTAACAAAACACTTAATAAAGAAATACATGATCACATCACTAGAGGTAGAGAGAGACCACACATCATCTCTCGTAGAACAACACTTTATGAGAAAAGCCCTCACTATGCGGGCATAAAACTACTGAATTGCTTCCATCCTAATATCTCCAAATTGCCCATTACAAAACTAAAAATGAAATTAAAATTATGGCTCCTAAACGATCCTGTATATTCAATAGATGAGTTTCTAGATTTAGTACACTCGTATGATGGAAGACCATCTATCTAAAAATATATGTAATCTCAAATCTTAGACTGTGTCACAAACTGTAAATATTTGAATGTCAGATATGAATACTGTGTTACAAACTGTAGATTCCTTTATCTAAGTATGGCAATAACAATTTTTTTATGTATAGTCCATATATGTAACTCTGTTCTCTCAACTAAATTTAGAAAAAGTTGTGTAGATAAAAGTGCCAGCCAATAATATGTAACCCTAGTAAGTAAGGCTCTGACTTATCCAGAAGACTGGAACAAAAAAAAAACTTTTTTTGTAATCAGTTGATGTTGGATCAAAATAAATAAACAAAATAAATAAAGTAAATAAACTGTTCTCTATTTCGAAAGCAATCACCATATCTGTTAATACGTTTATCCCACTGTGAGAGAAAATTGTCAAAAGCCTTCATGGAAAAATGTCTGCTGTTACTTATGAAATCATGAATGTACCCAGACTGCATTTCTTCATCTCAAGCAAATCAACATCCACAAATATCTCTCTTCAGTGCTCCAAAAATATGGATATCACATGGGGAGAGATTGGGTTCATACAGTGCTCATGCACCTCATGGACAGTGTTCTATTTTATTTCATTGATTTTCTGGGCCATTTACCAATGCTGAGTTGACTTTACAACTGATATGTTCTATGTGCTGCAATTCAGCATTGAGAATAATTTAATTAAGAGGGATTATGACAGTGAATTGCTGTAGTAAGAAAATGGTCTCCACACAAAGTAATAAAGGGATGGCATATGCTCAGAAAAAAAAGGAGGGACAATGTGCAACAGCTTTCCCCCTCCAGTACAGTCCAGCCACCAAACCACCTCCTCTTTGCTGAAAAGGCAAAGAAAAAATTGACAACAGTGCAGGATATACCTGGGTGGTTACCCATCGAAGTACCATTGCTTAACTTTGGTGATTTGATGGGAACTGGTGTATCAAATGAGGCAAGACCTCATATTAATGGCTGAAGCAGGTACATAATACACCAGCATCATCTCTTCCACATCACTCTGCTTCCCCATCGCACAATCTTCCTGTTTCATTTACAGAAGGTGTGAAGGAAGAAAGATTGTCAGTATTCCTCAATATAAGACCAAATTTATCTAATTTTATCTTTGCTTTTACTATGAATATCTTAAGCTGCAGGGAGTAATGTGTATCTTGATTCATGTTGGAATGTGGACTCTTGGGATACCGAGAATGAACACTCCACTACTCATACAGCCTTTCTTGTAGCATCTCCCACTAGAAATTGTTGAACAATCTCATCAGCACACCTAAGTTGATTTAACATCCTTGTGATGGCTTGGGCGACTTGGTATTTTTCTCTATCTTTCTTCTAGGAACCAAATTAGGTTTCCTTTAACCCTTGAGAGAAACAGAAATGTTTGAAAACCTGAACTGACAGACTCTTGGAGAAAGGCACCAAATACCCCACAAAAACCTACTTGTAAAGTTTCAAGAGTCACTATTGAATAAGGAACCAAGAAATATACACACCATTCCTGTAGGAAACATGAAGATCAGATTAAATCTGCCAGGAAGTTTCAGACCCGTACACACTCCACTGCAGAGTGAGGCAGCAGAGAGGTACTGACAGAGACAATGCTGTGGGGGTGGGTTGAGAGATGTGCTTGAATAGCTCAGTGCAGAGCACTTGCCTCAAAATGCTTAGGTCAACGATTCTAGTTGTTGTCCAGCACACAGTTGTAATTAGCTAGGAAGTTTCAAATCAGTGCACACTCCAGTGCAGAGTGAACATTCAGTATGCACAGAGGCTTTTGAGAAATCATTCTTCCCATGGTCCAGAAACAAATGAAACAACAAGAAATCCTAATGTATGATACGATGCAAAGTATCCTCTTCAATGCCCTTCACACTGGTTTGCAGTGGTGTAAATGGTGTGCGTCCTGGGCAGATCCACATTACTCAAGAATTGTTAATGCAATACGCTACTCACAATTTTAATTTTCTGCATCTCTTATCTACTTCAAAGTACAAAGATTAACAATCTCATGTGGGATAACTGAAAAGACTGTACAAATTGCTGTGTGTTGTGGGGCTAGAAACATTAACATAGCTGGCTGACGAGCTATGGGGAGCTAGTTCAAACTTGACTATCAACAGTTATTTGTTATTTAGAAATTAATTAATTTTTGTTTCTGGAAGATTCTCAAATATCTTAAAGCTGTATATTCTGGAATATTTTATGTTCATATAAATGGCAGCACTCTCTGTACAAGAGTTGTTCAGTTCTGTTCTGGCTTTATATTGATTTTGGAAACAAACATGATTTCAGTGCTAAGCATTGTGCTTCATTGATGACCCTGCCTTTGTATTTGGACTTTTGATTGTGATTTTCATGTGTTAATATAAATATGATGGTTCTGGGACATGAGCTGCTCTTTCACACTCTTGCAAGGTGTTTGACTCATTCATGTATATATGGTGTGTAATAGCACAATATGGACTTGTTGACAGTTAACAGAAGTCTTTGTGATGTACCATTAACTTCTGCATAATTTTCCTCACATTGGTGATAGTATCTGCCACCTAGTCTTCCTTTACTTCACTTGTTTCCATACTTTACCACAAGCACTGGCATGACAACACCATTACACTACACTGTCAGCATGGGTACTACATGGGCCAACAGTGGCTCAATAATAACCAGAGAACAGAACCCCATGAGAGGAAACAAGAACTTGCTATGCAATTGAATCTACAGGAAACAGAAAGTCCAAACCCTTGTAGAGACATGTGCAGGAATAACTCAGAACATGGCTGGCACCAGGTGGCTGTCAATTGAATACTTGGCAACAACATTTGGTATGGTGCATGAGGTGAGATCCAGCAGTTGAACTCAGAAAAGCACTGGCCTGCTCCACGTACTCCTATCCACAGGCAAAACACCTCCAGCAGAGGGTCTGCCCATACTACATATCATGTGCACCCTCTATGGCAAGTTTTCACATTATTCTGCAGCAATACCCAAGCCAGCATTTGCCTCCATCTTGATGTCTGCTGCCAGGGGTACTAAATCCTTTCCCTCTTCAAAGACCGAGTAGGGCTACAAATGGCCTGGCTTGTGCCATAACCTCTGGTGCAGAACTGGAAAACTTGGCAGTGGAATAACCACTGAAGGAAGCACTAGAGATGCCACTGCTTCTGCAGGAAAGATGGAAGACTGTGGAGGCTGAGAGAATGGGGGCTGAATCAGCAACAGTGGAGGTGAGGCCATCTCCATTGATGACAGAGGTGGGAGAAGGAGGTGGTGATGGAAGATGAGCAGCAGGAGGAGGGTGGATCAAAATCTATGGGCTCCACATCAGCAGGCACAGGTGCAAGCCTCACTGAGACTCAAGGCTGTAGAGTGTGGGAGGAGAGAAGAGGGTGTGAAGAGGATGGCAATTAGGGAAGCACACTGCTGCAAGTAGGTGCCTGCACCCGGAACAACATTGTGGCCAACCCTGTCTCACGGCAGAGGGCCATGGTGTTAATATCGCAAGAGGGTGCAGGCACAATATATTTGCATGATGGGTCAGCTGTCTGTAACAACATCCACCACCAACCTTTGTGGCCCACCATGACATCCAGCAGCCACACCTGCCACCAACAGAGAGGAACCGGGCCCAAACGGCAACCCCAGAAGGAAAATGAGGCAGGCCACAGGGGTTCATGGAATGCGACTCAGGATGTAACAAATCCAGGAGCTCACACAGCTGGCACCTGTACAAATGTTCTGCCAGATTGCACCCATTGACTTAACAATACATAGTTATGAGAAGAGGCAGACACTGACTTCTTCATTGGGGTCATGGATGTATGCATGACCTATGAGTTATGAGTTAGAAGCCAGATGAAACAGGGCATTAATCAAATGCCATTTACCATTATGAATGTAAATGTCTTCAATCTCCCATGACACAACTTGCCTACCAGTATCAGACACAGGGCTCTAATGGCGCATCAGCATTGGCATGCTGGGCAGTGGAGTGATAACACAGCAAAAGTTACTGAGAATCAGTGGGCAGTCCTGTCAGGCAGCTTGGAATGAAGGTCAAATAAGGAAACCAGCGCCTTGTAGCCAGTGATGTGGAGAAACCTTGCAAGAAAATGTGAAACTTTTTTACTCTGAAAATAATAGCTAGGTCTCCTCTTCCAGTCATGAATAATTTCACTGTGTGGGAGAAAGCATGTTCGATGCATAGGCGATGGGCTATCTACTGAAGCCAGACAGGGAGCACAGCACAAACACTACTTGAGGGACTCAAAATCCATTTGATGATCTACAGACCTACCAAAATTAACACCTATCTGGTGAAACGGGTTAAGAGGGTGTCAGATGTGTGTATCTAATGAGGTGAACTGAGCATAATATGGAATCTTATGAATAAAAGACTGGAACTCCTTCAGGTTCTTGGGCACTGGCAAGTTGACAATAGCTTGGATGTGGTCTTCCGTCAGGATGAGACCAACTTTGTTACTCATGTCCCAAAAATTGCATCTTTGTGGAGAGAAAACCGCACTTTCCCAGTGTGCAACAAAGGTCATTCTCCAGGAGGTGCTGTAAAACTGACTGAAGGTTTCGTAAATGTTTCTCTCAGGTACAGCTCGTTCCCCAAATGTCATCAAGGCAATTGACACAACAGGAAATGTCCTGAATTAAATGCTCTAAATACTGTTGATAAATGCCTAGTCCAGACGAGATTCTGAAATGCACGTGATTAAACTGGTAAAGCCCAAAGGGGGTACTGAGGACCACGGAAGTCCAAGAGGTTGTGTCCAGTGGTGACTGCAGGTAAGTGTCATGCAAGCTGATGTGTGAAAAATTCCCTCTGTCCCCTTCCCCCGTAACTTCTTCACCAATGACCCTGCTGGCCACAGCAGGATTTGAACCAGCAAAGCATTCTATGTTGAACACCTCTTTAAAACCACCACAAAGCCACACAACAGGCCAGGCTTTTGAATCACCACCAAGTGGGTGGCCCACTGATTCAACAGAACAGGAGAAACAGCACCGTGATCCCGCCAGTGCTACAATATGGCTTTTACCTTGTCACCACCACAAAATTTAGGTACCGCCGAAGGCTTTAGACTTTAGAGAAACAAGTGCCTCAAGAGTGCGTGGAGATGGAGAACTGCCCCCACAAAGGAGTGCATTGCTTACTATAAAACACAAACTGATGGAGCAGTTGTTGCAATTCCAGGCACCCCAAGAGCCTGTACAGGTCCTAGTTAATGAAACTCACTGTTGCTTCCATGTCGACTGAAATTTGACTAAACAACATCAGCAAAATATGTTGAGGCGACACACGTGTGGCAGCAGGGATGGCCCCACACTCCAGAAAAAACACAGGGGCATCCAATGACTGTCTTGTTGCACACCGATTGTCACAAACAGTTGGCAAATGGCCTATCCAAAGGCTTCCACACATGGACAGTCTCAAAAAGCATGCAACAAATGACAATTGGGCAGGACAGCTGGCTTACCCAGTCACCGGAAGGGTAATGACATTCACAACCTGAAAAACACTGCAGGCAGGAATTACGATGCTGTGACCGATGCAGACAAGCCGAGCTTGGCATGGTGAAGATAAGCAGCATCACAACACCACTGCACCAGAATTGTCAATGGTGTCAACACAGAGCAGCTCAGCGGAAGGCAAGGCTACACTGAGGTACCCCAAAGAACACCGGAGGCTATTTATCATGCCCACATAATAGAGCCACCTGCCAGTTGACAGAAAGGATGTTTCTCATTGCTACCAACAGCTCCTGTGACTTCGCAATCTGGGCAACAGCTGTTAAAGAAGGGTCAGAAAAGTTCAACACCCTAGTCTAAATTTAAAGATCAGGTGCTAACTGGACAATCACATCTCAAATTAATGAGTCTGCCTAAGAGGTAGCACTTTCACAACACTCAAAACGACTCTTGTGCAAAAAGATTCTGCAAATTGGTGATCTATGCTGTAGGAACTGCCCAGGTCACTTGTAGTGCTGGTTAAACTGCAACCATGCCACCATCACATGGGTTAGGTGTCTGAAATATTGCATCAGCAACTGACAAAGCGCACCAAAGTGGAGTTCTGTGGGATCACTAGAGAGTTTCAAATTTTGGACAACTTCATATAAGCCCAAGCTGCTGGACAACAAGGTGGCCTTGTCAACTGGATCGGCAATACACCTTTCCTGGCAATGCAGCAAGAACTGCCACCGGTAATTCTTCCATCTCCCTATAGACTCATCAAAACTGCCAATTGGTATAAGAGTGTAGAATAAAACTGAACAACATGTGCCCACTGCTGGTGGTGCAAGGATGCAAAGTAACTCCACATTCTGATTCATTAGTGCCTGCATCGCAGAAATGCCAGTTCCATGGTGGCCCAAAATTAATGATAGTAAAAGGCAAACAAAAGGTAGGGGCACTGCTCATGTAAGAATATCCTTCATTGTCATTTTAGTATCTACACTGCCATGACAACATCAGTACACAACAGAGTTGGCATGGGCACTTCACAGACCAATGGTGGCTTGATAATAATCAGGAAACACAGCTCCATGAGAGGAAATGAAAATTTACCATGCAAGTCAATCTACAGGAAGCAGAAAGTCCAAACCCTCAAGGAAACATGCACGGGGTAAGTCAGCAGGTGGCTGGTGTGGACGGCTGTCAGCTGAGCACTCAGCAGCAATGCCTGCCATGATGCACAAGGTGAGGTCCGTGGTAGTTGAACTCAGCATAAGCCTGTTCAGCTTACTGCCACCCACAGGTAAACACATTCATCAGTGGGTTTGCCCTTATTACGTACCACATGTGCCCTCCATGGCAGGATTCTGCATTGTTCTGCAGTTCTACCCAGGCAAGCTCATCTGCCTCTGCTTTGATGTCCACCAGCAAGGATACTAAACATCCACTGTCTTCATATACCAAAAAATTTTTGTTGTAACTAAGAATGTTGTTCTTCTTGTTTTGGTCATCAACTGTAAGGCTGGTTTCATACAGTGCTCCATCCCTGTCACTTGTCAGCAATTCTCTTCATTTCAATGTAACTGCTACATTTTACAACAGTCTAATATACTTATTACCCAGGGCTGCCCTGCGATTCTTTCCTTCTACCGTCTCTTCATCTACGTGGGGGAGTTGGAAAATAAGTTTCCCTTGTTGACTGTGGTCAGAGTTGTAAGTGAAAGGAAAAAAAAAGAGAATGAGACATTAAAGATAAGACATATCTTTATTTTTCTACATAATTTCCAAGTACATTGAGACATTTCTCATATCACTTTATAAGTTTCAAAAAGCCTTCTAGGAAAAAGTCAGGGCATTGCATATGGAAGAAGCATTGAATGGCTTGTTTGATGTCAGAACTGCTGCCAAAGCGCCTTCCACCGAGAGTCTTCTTCAAAGCAGGAAACAGATGGAAGTCAGTTGGTGAGAGACCCGGACTGGGAGGCAGATGGTGTAGGCGCTTCCAACCAAGAGTTGCAATATGGTTTTGCATTGTCATCCAACAGCAGAATGCCAGATCTGAGAAGGCCAGGCCGCTTTTTCTGAATCACCTCTTTCAGTTTCGACAGAGTGGCACAGCATCACACAGCATTGATGGTTGCATCCTCCAGAAAGTCCAGCAGCAAAAATCCTTTTGTGTCCCAGAAAACGATGAGTAGCACTTTACCTGAAGATGGAGCGCTTCTGAACTTCTTTCGGACAGGTGATGATGGATGTTTCCACTCCACGGATGCGGCCTTCGATTCAGGCGTGTAATGGTGGACCCACGTTTCATCCCCCATCATAATCCAAAACAGGTCATTGACAGATTCATGGTAATGCAAGAGCTGTTCCAGGCTGAATGTCATGTGTTGTGCCAAGTGTGTCAGGGTCAGTTGGCAGGGCACCCAACATGCTGACACCTTCCTGTATCAAAGAATGTCGTGGATGATCTTCCGAGCTCGCTCATGTCCGATTCCAAGTTCTGCCGCTACTCCATCGATCGTGATATGCTTGTTCGCTTTAATCATGTCAGCCACCTTCCTGACATTTTCATCTGTAGTGGCCATGCACGTCCGTCCAGGTTTCGGTATGTCCTGCACTTGCTGATGTCCATCACTGAATTGCTGGCGCCATCTCCACACCATTTGCTTCAGCATCACACCTGACCCATACACCTCAACAAGGTGGTTATGAATTTCTGTGCCTGATACTCCATGTTCCCATTCATAGTGGATAACAGCTCTCACTTCCGCCTTTGACCATGACTCCAGAACGCACCTTCTCTCCGTAGCTCCAGGAAAAGACTGAGTGGCTGGCATCTGCTTTGCGCAGGCACTGTGACAGCGCCATCTGCTTGATCGCGGTTGACCTCTCCCCAATGTTGTATTGGTGTCTTGCACGTGCGTGTTCACCTGCTGTGTCGTCTTTCCCCCATACCACACAACTCTGCCCACAGCCGACAGGGGAAACTTATTTTCCAACGCCCCCTCATAGTTTTCAGCAACTTATATCACAATATGTGCCCAAACAGTCTATCTATGATTCAGTAAGTTCTTTATTACACTTTTTTATTCATTGATCAGTCACAGGACACTTTCTTTCCTTAATCAATCCATCTGTTCTTCAACAGTATTCTACAACAACAGATTTCAAACACTTCATTTCTGCTTTCTCCATTATATACATTTTGCAGTCACATAGGGCTGAGCTACAGACATAACTTTCATTAATCTTTTTCTTGTCTTAAGATTTTTATTTTTGGATGTTAACAACTGTTTACTTTTCCAAAAAATAATTTTTGCCTTATACTATACTTGCTAGTATGTCTTTCTTGCATTTCATTTTTTGATCTATTCTACTTCCAAGATAGCAACATTTGTCATCCTATTCAGGAGTCTCTTATCCAAGTAGCCATCCAAGAAGTCCATTTGCTTTGTACACCGTATCTTAGTTTTCTTTTTTATTATGTGTATATTATAGCCATCTGTGGTATCTGTACCTACAACCACAATAACAATGTGGCTTTTTGTTACTGGGAACTCAGGATGCCACCACTGCAGGCACTACTCTCGCTATCTGATGGCATTCCAGTTGACTACAGGAGGTGCAATCAGTATAGCACTATTTCCTTCTACAAGTTACGTCCCTCAAAATAGTCTGTACCGTATACCTCCACCTCAGCAGTACTGACAGTCATCGTCGGGAGTTACTTCAGGCAATTGCACTGACTGCTCTGAAGTCCCTCATTTGGAGTATCCTCCTGACCAGCAGCAACCATCATTGATCCTGAACAGACTTTATCAAAGTGGATACCAACTTGCAGACCTAGGCCTTGTGATACATCTCACTGTGCCAGGACTTCATCATGAATCTTCCTACGGAGTTATTTCATAGTGTTCTCTCTTCTCTGTGACTCCATCAGACTTGTACAATAATCTGAAGTGTTATTTGTTCCTGTAATTGCACCTGAATAAACAGGTATCATTCTCAGTCCATTTGACTGATGTTTTATCTGTATCTACCGAACCCCAGTACATAACACCATTAGATTGCACACAGTCCATTTCAATAAGCATCTCATTGATCACTTTTGCTACTACTACTTTTTCATTGAAGTACCATATCATGCTGATTCCCAATCCACGATATCAGCTCCCACGTCAAGATAGTCTTTTACTTGCATTATTATTTCTTCAGTGCACAAACTAATTATCCGTGATCAGAATAAGCAGCCCTACCTTACGTATTTCCTGTTATTGACCTCTTGTACCATTCTATCTGTGTTGATTACTCCAGCTGGCTTTGTGTAAGGAGAATGAATTATCCTTTTATCCCTGTATTGATACTACACTGCCTAAACAACTAAAATATTTTATCATATTCCACTTTAACAAAAGCCTTCTCTATATCTACAAGTGCAGTGTGTGGTTTCCCCCCCCCCCCCCCCTCTCTGTTGTTGTTCTCTCTCACAATCTTTAACTGATATCAATTATTATGTAATTTTTTCTGTTTTAATAATGTCAGATCACATGGCAAATGTGAAGCCTTTTACACTATCAACAATACAAGTGTGGTATGAAACAACAATAGATATCAGCAAGATATTTGTTATTGATTAAATTACTCTGATTTTTTTCATCTGACATTAATTATTCAAATCTCTATATGTCCATCTTTTTAACGATGGGTGCGAGACTCGGCTGTTCAATAGAGAATGTCAAATTAAACACCTTTCAGCTGTCAATTTTCAGCCTTATTTTATTGGACAACCTTATTTTATTGGACAACCAGTTTCAGTGTTTTACTACACCATGTTCAGGCCTCTGACAGGCATGTAGGAATAATCTACCTCACTTATAATCAAAACAGGTGCCAGCAATACTGGTATTAGTACATATCTACTTGTACAGTGACAGTTGATGGTTGAAGTGGTCACTGTAACAACTAGATATCTACTAATACCAGTATCGCTGACCCGTTTTGATCACACGCGTGTCATGGGCCTGAAGGTGGCATAGTAAAACACTGAAACTGGTTGCCCAATAAAATAAGGTTGAAAATTGACGGCTGAAAGATGTTTAATTTGACATCCTTAATTATTCAATGTAGTCTTCTCCAATGACGCAGTGTCCAATACAATAAAACTTTGGAAATATGAGAGAATAGTGAATGCTTCAAGTGAAAAATAGTGAAGTTCATATGTTTAAACTATTGAAGATACATGTGTAAAAAGACTGTGTTTCGTGTACATGTTTCTGTTATGTCTGTGCATTATTACCATGTGAAAATAAATAAATAAACCAACTACATGATTCTTTCATTATATCCATACCACAAATATTCCATTTCTCTTAGATTTTACATTCTGGGAGCTGCAACAAATACATATTCACAATGAAAGACATGCCGTGATCTCCTACTCTGCAACAAAATGAATAAACACAACATGGACAACATAATTACATTGAGATCTTATGTCACTGCTAGGGCACTTTCCCAGTCTGCACATACACTGAAGTAAAAAAAAAATTGAAGCACCTGAATATAATTAATGAGGAGTAATGACATTTTGGGGATACATTTGTCAAGATAATATATTTAAGTGATTAACAGCGCAAGATCACATGTTAACGCAAGTACGAGATAAGCCAATGCAGATATGAAACGCTAGTATATTAATTACTGATGTAATTGTAAGAATGTGGAATGCAAGCATGCAAATGTGCATGCATTGTATTGTACAGGTGCCAGATGTCAGTTTGTGGGATGGAGGTCCATGGCTGTTGCACTTGGTTGATCAGTACAGGGATGGTTACTGCAGTTTGTGGATGATACATATTGTTGTCCAATGATGTCACCTATGTGCTTGATTGGAAATAGATCTGGAGATCAGGCAGGCCAAGGCAACAAGTCAACACATTAGGTTACAACAGCAGTATGTTAGCAATTGTTATCCTGTTGGAAAACACCCCCTGGAATGCTGTCCATGAATGGCATCACAACAGGTCGAATCACCAGGTTAATGTACAAATTTGCAGTTAGGGTGCGTGGGATAACCACGAGAGTGATCTGTCACACAAAATCGCATCCCAGATCAGAATTCCAGGTGTAGGTTAAGTGTGTCTAGCAATGGAAAATCGACAATGGAATGTAACAGCATTATGAAAAAGATAGTTGCTACTCACCATATAATGGAGATGCTGAGTCGCAGGTAGGTGCAGCAAAAAGACTGTCAGAAAGTGAGCTTACAGCCAACAAGGCCTTTGTCGAAAATAGAAAACATATGCACACTCGTGCAAATGCAACTCAAACACACATGACCACAGTCTCTGGCAGCTGTAGCCAGACTGAAACCAGAGTCTGGCTTCAGCTACAAGAGACTATGGTCATTTGGGTGTGAGTTTTGTGTGTGTGTGTGTGTGTGTGTGTGTGTGTGTGTGTGTGTGTTTTCTATTTTTGACAAAGACCTTTATGGTCAACAGCTCACTTTCCCTATCCCTTTCACAATATTGTTAAATGTGTCTAGCACACAGATAGGTTGGTTGCAGGCCTCAACTGGCCCCCTTCTAACCAACACTGGCCATCACTGGAACTGGGCAGAACCAGCTTTCTTTAGAAAACTCAACACGCCTCCACACTGCACTCCAAAGAATTCTCGCCTGACATTACTGTAGGTGCAAATGGTGGTGGTTTTGGGTCAATGGGTGCTACCGAGCATTGGGGCATCAGGGCAGCTGCCTTGGAGCTGTCCTTGAAGTAACCAATGTACAGTTTGTTGCATCACTGTGGTGTCAACTGCTGCTCAAATTGTTGCTGTGGATGCAGTACGGTGAGCCGAGGCCATTTGCTGAACACAATGGTCTTCCCTCTCAGAAGTGCCACATGGACATCCAAAATACGGTCTTCTTGCAACTGTACATCCTTGTGACCCCCGCCGACAGCAACCGTGTACATTGGCTGTATTCCTGCCAAGTCTTTCTGCTGTGTCACAGAAGGAAAATCCAGCTTCTTGAAGCCTTATTATATGGCCTTGTTCAAACTCAGTTGAGGTGTTGATATCATGGCATCTTTGTCACCTTAAAGGCATTCTTGACTAACACCAACTCACTGCATCCAATCCCAAAGGTAACTAATGTTCAAGACCATTATAGGTTGTATATAAAACAAACCTGATTTGCATCCTCATAGTGGCACTACTAGTGCCACTCTTAAGCAA
The DNA here is from genome assembly GCF_023898315.1 of Schistocerca nitens. Lineage (NCBI taxonomy): Eukaryota > Metazoa > Arthropoda > Insecta > Orthoptera > Acrididae > Schistocerca > Schistocerca nitens. The sequence goes on along the minus strand of NC_064615.1, from coordinate 680,525,787 downwards.
CTGACACGAAATTTGAATAGACATCATCTTACAGATGTAGAAAGATGCCTACTAACTTTCATTAATGTCATGCAAGCTCTTCTTTGTGTTGCAATCCTTCAGTGTATTTATAAATCTGCTTATAACAAGAAATACAATGTAATTATCTGCATACAGACAACAAATAACATAAATACAAAATAAATTCTTAACATATACCACAATACCAAACAATATCCAATACAAACATTCATGCAGTTATTAGTATCCATAAGTCAGCAATCCAGATGGAATTTGTGGGAAACAATTTTGGATAGGACAGTCACCAGTGCCTACTGCAGACAGTGCAGTGAGTCACTATTGGCAGCCCTCTCAACTTCAACCCATTACAATTTACACAGTGTTAAATGACAATACTGGCTTGCAGTTTCCACTGGGGCATGACAAGAACACAAGATCTTGTATTGTTTCCATGATATGAGACAGAGAAGTATTCAGATCTGGGTTGAGAGTGGTGTGAACGCATGTACACCAAATTTAAACACTGTACACATATCTTGCAAACCTCTTTGATCCCAGGCAGGCTGGTGTTTGAAGACGATGCTATTGATGGGGGCCATACTGCTCAGAGTTGTGACTGGACAACGGAATATTGGAAGTAGTGGACTGAGGGAATACTTTTAGCATTTGGGTGGGGGGTAGGTTACCAATTACTTCTGATCCTGCAACTTGATAAAGGAAGTAGGAATGAATGAACAATATCGACCTTAAAAATCTAGCCAATAAAACTAATTTTTATTTAAAGACAAGAGACAGTATAATTTTAGGGTACAAAGATAATTTATCAGATCTGGATGACAAGTTAAATAATATCAAATAAAATACAGAAGGGTTAACAGAAGTGCTGGGAAAAAAAAGGAAAACCATATAAAACTACAATCAGAACATATGCTTTATTTCAGAGAAACACAGAAGGGAGATATTCAGATGGAGTTTATTGTTAAGAAGAAAATTAAAACTATTACAGAAATAGAAGGAATCTTAGACAGAATAACTAGTTTTAAAAATACACTGTCTGACAAAAAAGGTGACGCGTCCAATACAGGAGGAAGAAATGAGATGGAACTTCATAGGTTGAGAGGGTACGTGATATTATTTTAGTGATCACAAAAACAAGTCAAATTTACAAAGTTCTTGACAGTATGAGACCACTTGTCAGTGTGACTGTGCACCGCTTCTAGCCTGGATGAACATACTGGTTTGGTTGGAAAGAGTGTCACAAAGCCACTGTTTCCTCTACAGAGGCCAGCTGGTTCACAACTGTTATGACTAATCCTTGATAAACTTGACAAGGGCACTGGGACAGAGTTGACATCTGAGCTGGTCCCACAAGTTCTATAAGGGACAGATCTGGCAATCTTGATGGCTGCTGGAACATCTCAAAATCACACTCACAGTTCCGAGAAACATGCTATGTGCGGATGAGCATTACCCTACTCAAAAATGGCATGAGAGGTGACACATGAGGACACAAGATGTCATGACACACTATTTTGCCATGACAGTTCCCTCAGTCACTACCAGTTGTGATATGGCACCACGAGTAGTACAGGTGTGTGCCTTCAAAACACTGGAAGAATGGGTCTCTCCCCAGGTCACCGGCATACTCGCCATCGATGGTAATCAGGGGTAGTGCAGAATCATGAATCATGCTGAACACAGTGCGATGCCATTCATCAGCAGTCCATGCTTCCCTACCATAGCACCACTTCAGACACGGCCATTTGTGTTGCGATGTTGATGGTAGATTCTGCATGAGACAGTAATTCCCTAGTCCGAATGCGGCTAATCTTATATGAGACACAGACTGCCATGAGGTACCATTGTGCCTTCCCTCCATCACTGGTGTGGGATGATGGAGAATGTTGCAGGGAGTCCATGCCTTGCTCTCAAATGGCAGGCACCATTTTGAATTGACTGTAATGAGATTGATGGCAGTCACACATTGTTGACTGGAATCTTGATGAAGAGTATACCTGCCCTCATGTTTCCATGCAGTTCACCAGGCCACTTTCACATCGAAGTGCCCCAAAAAGACATACCATGAATCAGTAAGATGAACAGAAAAAAAAAAACATATAGAAAGAAACACATCGATCAGACAAAAAAAAAATTTAAAATGCAGACTATGAGAATTTATTTTAAGAACTGGAAAGCATATTACATTATATTAAGCAATAACTGCAACATTTGACAAAATGATGATCATACAGATAACGAGCAAATGTTTAACAAAGTTACTGGATATTGCAAAATTCAACAAGCTGGCCAAATAAAGATCCACAATGAGGCCCCTTTCAAATTTTGTCAGGTGGTAATATTGCTATCTCACTCAAATATGTGGCATCTCAATGATCACGTAACATCTGATGCTCTTCACGCACATTACATACCCTACCAGGCCTGGCAACAACACAAAACACAAACAACACTAATGCAGCATGAGATTATCACTCTGCAGCCGAGTGTGCGCTGATATGAAACTTCCTGGCAGATTAAAACTGTGTGCAGGACCGAGACTCGCACTCGGGACCTTTGCACACAGTTTTAATCTGCTAGGAAGTTTCATATCAGTGCACATTCTGCTGCAGAGTGAAAATCTCATTCTGGAAACATCCCCGAGGCTGTGGCTAAGCCATGTCTGCACAATATCCTTTCTTTCAGGAGTGCTAGTTCTGCAAGGTTTGCAGGAGAGCTTCTGTAAAGTTTGGAAGGTAAGAGACGAGGTACTGGCAGAAGTAAAGCTGTGAGGATTGGGCATGAGTCATGCTTGGGTAGCTCAGATGGTAGAGCACTTGCCCGCGTAAGGCAAAGGTCCCGAGTTCAAGTCTCGGTTCAGCACACAGTTTTAATCTGCCAGGAAGTTTCAACACTAATGCAGTCTGGTGGCCATTCTACCTCCCTGCCAATGGAGTGTATGTATATGAAATTACATTGACATCAGCCCATGTGTTCTGTGGACTTCACACTTTTTGTCTGGCAGTATAAACCAAAGTCAGTCCATGTTATTATTAAAGTCTATGCACCAAAGGGCTTCAATTCTACAGAATACATAGAAGACCTCAAAACAGATTTACAGAACACACAAAACCCCACTAAAACAGTTTACAATTACACATACCATGAATCAGTAAGATGAACAGAAAACAAAAAAACATATAGAAAGAAACACATCGATCAGACAAAAAAAAAATCTAAAATGCAGACTATGAGAACTTATTTTAAGAACTGGAAAGCATATTACATTAGATTAAGCAATAACTGCAACATTTGACAAAATGATGATCATACAGATAATGAGCAAATGTTTAACAAAGTTACTCTGCTAAACAATCAACGGTGTTTCAAGTGTAAGGAAAGCAAAAGAACAGAAAATTTCAAATGAATGAGACAGTTTACAAGAACAGGTATGAGTTTCAAGCAAATGGTAACAGAAGAATAACAACATTCTGAACTACACAAAACTATCCAGAAATGTACTTGACAGGACATGGGAAGTACAATGAAAAAATACATACAGAAATGATTAGAATTTATTAAATAACAAAACTACACAAATAATATTCATAAAACATCATTCTTTTGCACCACACCTAGCTCTTTGGCCGCAACAAGTAATGAGCACTATCAACAGAGGGTCTGATGTTAATTCTGTATTTCTTGATTTCCAGAAGGCTTCCGACACCGTTCCTCAAAAGTGGCTGCTAATCAAAGTGCTTGCCTAGGGGGTATTGTCCCAGTTGTATGATTGGATTCATAATTTCTCTTCAGAAATTTCACTGTTTGCATTAATTAATGGGACGTCATCTAGTGAATAACTGTGATTCCCCTAGGAAATGTTATGATCTCTCTTCTGTGCTTGATCAATACATATAATTTAGGAAACAATCTGATCACCTCTTAGATTGTTTGCAGATGATGCTGCTGCTTATCACCTAGCATAGTCTTCAGAAAGACAGAACAAATTACAAAATGATTTAGACAAGACATATGCATGTGCAAAATGTGACAACTGACCGAAAACAATAAAAAAATGTGAGGTCCTCCACACGAGCTCTAAAAAAAAAAAGTCTGTTAAATTTTGGCTAGGGATTACAATATGAACAACTTAAACTGAAATGATCACATAGAAAATATTGCGGGGAGAGTGAACAAAAGACTGTTTTATTGGCAGAATACTTGTAGAAGATGCAACAAATCTGAAGAGACTGCGTACACTATGCCTGTCTGTCCTCTTCTGGAGTACTGCTGTTCAGTACAGGATCTTTACCAGATAGGATATTGAAAAAGGTCAAAGAAGGGTAGCTCATTTTGTACTATCGTGAACTAGGTGAGAGAGTGGTGTGTATATGACACATGAGTTGGGATGGCAGTCGTTAAAAGACAGGCATTCTTCATTGTGGTGAGATCTTTTTATGAAATTTCATCACCAATTTTCTCCTCTGAATGCCAAAAATCTTGTTGATCCCACTGACATAGAAAGATTTACATGTTGATTTTTCCAACAAGCTATTCAAGAATTAAATGGTCCAGAAATCATCTAGAAGTGGTTCTATTAACCCTCTGAGAATAGTCAATGTAAGTATTATGCTTGACAGACATCAGATTTCATCAGTCAAGACAGCAGATGGCACAATAGATAACAATGAGAAAATTCCTTAAAATATTTGTACATTTCAAGAGATGAACACCAGCAGTTACTAATGACATTCAAGAATTAACAACAGATCATGTGTATGAATTCATTCATGGCATGAAGAAAGGGAAATGACTAGAGGTTATTGTGAGTCTATAGAAATGATTTTAAGTTGGAGCAAAGATAATATTAAAGATGTTTATAAAACTGTTTACAGATTGTCACTGGAGGCACACAATTGGTCAAAATTGGAATAATGCTACATTTATTCTGTTTCACAAGAATGTAAACAATATTCATAAAAATTATCAGCAAATGCATATGAAAACTGGGTTTTAACATGTTGACTGTCAAGAGGCTGATGGCAGCCACCACAGACCCATCTGCTGGGGCCATCAGCAGCCACACAGCAGTCAACATGTTACACAGCCACAGGAATTCTATGTTATAGAAGTGGATATAGCACAATGGACCACATGCAAGTCATGGCAAAATTACAGACTGTAGCAATGTCTATAAAAGATTGATTGGATGTACTGCAAAAGAAATAAACAGTGAGTAAAAATTGCCAGTATAGCATCTTGTAAATGAAATATACTTTTAAAACCAAACTTCCAGTGAGTCCCAATTGGAAAGTTTGAAAGTAGTGTATACAACTGGGATTGATCTATGGCAGTAATTCAAAAAACCTTCAAGAAGGAGGACAGGAAAACAAATAAATGTATCAGGAGCCATACTGGAAAAGTGCCTGTAATATAAAAGAAACTGATGTAGGTATGATATGTAGACAGATACTTGAATAGAAGATTAATCACGGAAACTGTTTGTTAGAATCCAGGAGATACAGAATAAAATTGAGGCAAAACCCTACAAGAAAGTGAATAGATGGCATTTAAAAAACATGCTTGATCAACATAAATAAGTATAGCTGAAGACTGTAATACATGAAGAGATCTGAAGGAGGACAGTGGTTGCCAAATGGGTGATGGTGATGGTCAAATGCTACATCTTACTCCCACAATTCCCCTGTGTGGATAAGACTGAATCTCTATGGACACATATAGTCTTGAAATGCTAATGATTTTTACACTGATAAAAATGATAAATTTTCTGAAAGCAGCAGCTCTGGCTAGAACTCACAAAAAAAGTGCAATATGACTTGGGACAAGGAACAATGTGGGCAAACAAACACAACCGACAATACTTAATGAAATGATTAGCACTCAAAGATGCCCGTGTTTACTGGAGAGTGCTTGCTGCTCCATTACAATATACCACGCCCTGGTCGTTGAAACTGTATCACATGGGATACTGGTGCTCACTGTTAGTTTTTCAACATGATCACCTCAGTGTAGTGTTAAAACAAGGACTCGTATTCAGAACAAGAGTACACATTCCATTGCGGCCATCCTGATTTAGTTTCCCACTATTTTACTAAATCGCTTGACATTAATTCCAGGATGGTTCTTTTGAAAGGGCGCAGCTGAATCCCATCTCCCATACAAATTTGTGCTCCATCTCAAAAAACAGGAGATTAAACCCTAATCTTCCCCTCCAACACTGACACAGTTTGGACATTTCTTGAGTGGTATGCATGCATACCTAACACATTCCATAACGACAAATGGGATTTTCTGAATCTCATATTTCACATTCTGTTGGTGATAAAAAGGTATGGTCAAATGTTTTGGATAGCCCTTGGGACTATTTGTATACCCAACAGAAGGATTGTTTTAGTGTAACTATCCTATAGCACAGCATTGAAGCATTAATATTACACACTTCCTCCTGCTTTGGTAAATGGAACAAATAGGTTGGTTCTTTTTGCATTTGATGTGGACTATGGTGGAGTTGATGAGACTTATGTAGGCCCCATTAGTTTATGGGCAGTTCCTCGGAAAATCCCACAAAAACAGTATTTTTGCAATATTTTTGCCATCACCTGTGGACTAATGCACAGTAAATGGTGTATTTCTAAGATCTTATCACAAACAACCTTGAGATTTTTTTTCATATCTTTATCCATCTCTGAGTTTCAGATTTACCTTATTTGTACATGTAAACTCTAGTGTGAGGTGAAAACGTATTTTATAAAGTGACACATCATGGAGAAACATGCTGTACAGTATCTCCATTATCGTCTGGGAACTCACCTCTGAAACTCACGTTGTAATACTGTAGCACATGCCATTTTTTTTTTTTTTTTTCATGTAAAATCCAGTCTGAGGTATAAAATTAGTTTTGCATTATTTCAATTTCACACAAGTAAACTATCTAAATTTTACTGTCCAGTACGTATCTTTTCATAAGAGTTCCATGCAATGCTGCAGCAGGGAAATCAAGGGAACCAGCAGAAAAATGTTCCTATTGGAGCATAAAAAATTTGAATATGTTCGTATTTATTTAAAAGACTCTGACTGAAAAATGGAGGACCAGCTGCCTCATTCTATCTTCCTCAGCATCTTTACAAATTTTCCCAAAATTTTTGGCATGCGAACATGTTCGCACTTTTTTATGCTGAGAGAGAACAGTGGCAGTGGCAAAGAGATGGAAAAGAAATAAACACTGGAAGATAGTAGACAGTGGTTGTGTTACAGAAAGAGCGGAGGAGACAATGGCAGTATGATGGACATAGTGGCAATGGTAACATAGTTGACAGTGACAGAACAATGATAGGAAAAGAGCGAAGGAGACAGTTCCAGGGGAGGGGTGGGGGGAGGGATGAATAAAGAGAAAAAGAATGCGTAAGTGAGTGAGAGCCTGTGATAATGAGAGAGAGACTGTATGGCAATGACAACACAGAAGAGAGGGTTAGTGACAGTGAGAAAAGACAGCAGCAGCAGGAAGGAAGGAATGAGATCTTAGCAGTAAAAGAGAACAAGAGGCAGACAGTGACAGTGAGAGAAGACTGCAGTAACAGGCAGAACAAAGGAGACCTGGAGTAATAGGACAGAAGAAAGTGGACTGTGGCTGTGACACGGTATACAGTGACAGAGAGATAATGACGATGAGTTAGGCTGAAGGAGTGAGTGAGAAAGGGCAAATGGGAGTGGATGGGTATGAGTGACTTACAGTGATGGAGTAGTGGGTTTGAGCAAGTTACAGATAGGGGAGCTTGTGGCGATTTGCGGTGAGTTTAATGTTTAAAAAAAAAAAAAAAAAAAAGCCTAATATGTTCACATGCTAAAAGCTTTGGGAAAATTTTTATAGGTGGTGAAGAAGGTAGAATGAGACAGCTGGTACCCCACTTTTCAGTCAGAGTCTTCTAAATAAAAAAGAACATATTCCCTTTTTTTGTGCTTCAATACGAGCATTTTTCCATTGGTAGTTTATTGATCCATTTCTGCTCAAGTTTCTATCACTGACAAAGAACAGTCTCCATTTTGGGTGATAGTTCTTTCGAACCTTCTCTCTGCCCATTCCTCATTTTACCAAGTGGTGTAGTTTGGGTTATGACTTATCTATCATCCCTTGTTCTTGCCTTAGATGTTAAAAGTGAACTATAAAAAATCTTGAAACTATCAGATTATTCCTGTTATATAAATGTTAGGAAACGGAATGACAAACTCTGAATCATCTTATTATTAGCATACTACTTCAACAAAACGGACGAATATGCACTAGTAGAAAATGAGAACTAAACACACTGAAGCAATGAGTTGTACTCAGTTTAATACAGGTTGAATAATAACATAATAGCAGCACCATTTCCATATAGACAAACTGTATTGTATAGGAATTTCAGTAGCTTGTACAGCATTATCTGTATGTTAATCTCACCTGAAACTGTGCATGGTGATGATTATGGAGGTGCCACATTGGAGATGTATTACACTCCATGCTACTTCTGCCTTTCCTCCCATCTAGTCAAGGGATGTTGTTAGCAAAGCAGATCACAGCACATGCTGCCAGATCACATTTGAAACATGCTCAATGGGGGACAAAACCAATGAGATTCTTGGACAGTCTATTTGATAATGCAGGAAATGTGTATAGGGGCACTGTAGTTATGGAAGGAACATTTCTCCAATGCAGTGGAAACAGAATAGGTTGTGAAACATATAGTCCCTGGAGATTATGGCCACCTGCACTCTGTTACTCAAAGTTGGTCCTGTCGTTCCTGCCTGACACACTTTGGAATTTGTCACTCCATTGGGAGATATTAAAGTCATAAATAAACATCAAAGCAGAATTTGCTCTTGTTACTTCACACACCTTTGTGTCACTGATCTGCCCACCTGGGTATTTCATTACACTATCAACGACAGGCTGCCTGGTGATGAGATGTGAGGGGAACACTAACTAATGCGGCCTAATTCCATAGTTTGGCTTCAGGCAAATGATTCTAGTTGACACTCTGGGTGTGACATTGTTTCTAATTTGAGCTGTGATTGCCATACAATTACAAATTGTTGCTCATCAGACACAGTGAGTGATTCTACCACCTCAACTGCAGTGTGTTGGGCATTTCTTGGCATCTAGTCTGCAGTAGGCAAATCCAAATAACTGCACAAGTTGTGTTGTCGACATACCTGTTGCGTCTATTTTCAGCAAGTCAAATGATGTTAGGGATCCATCATGTTCATGATCATTTCTATTGCACCCACAGAGCATTACTTTTATTGCCTTTAATGACTTATAGCCTTCAACCTATGCAAAGGCATATCTTTCAACAGCATCTCTTTAAAGAGGTGTTAATTTTGTTATTTTCTGCTAGTTTGTTTTTGTGCAATGTTCATCAATTTAAGATTAAAAATTAAAATGTAATAATGTTGCTAAAATTGTACTTCATTTCGTAAGTGAAAGTAGGCTAATGAAATTATTAGGTAAGTTTCATTCTTAGTGTTCCAAATTGCTGTAAGTAACAGTGTTTTTAAAACCTACAACGTATAACAGAAATTAAAGAAAAACAGTGAAGAAGAACAATATTGTTTTATTTTCTGTTCACATAATAACAGCTTCACTCAAGCGTAAATCATATGCAATGCATGTTGAAAGATACTACTTTCATATGTATAGCATTACAATCACACCACAAGGTGATAATTAAAATGACAGATTCCGATAAGCTGCAAACAGCATGAAATTAAGTACTTGTTACTGAAAGTACATATAAAAATACAGTTTAGGAAGTATCGGTTCAAGCTTGTTCTATTTTGAAACTATCCTGCATAGTTATTAGAAAACTTAATTCTTCTCAAAAGATATAATAGAACAACTTTTAGTATTACTGATGACAAGTTAGTGATTACCTTCTGGAGAGTGAACACATCCCTACTGTTGAACCAGTCACTGAGAGAGCTAACATTAATTGAAAAAGACATAGTAATAGAACTGACAGAGAAAAGATTAAACTTGAACGAAGTCTTTATTCAAGATGAAATTAAAGATAAAATTGGCCAGACACAACAGCATGTAACAACTATACTGTTGTTACTATCTGAAGTGACTTTTCCACTATTCTGGTGAGAAGTCCACACCAAAACCAAAATGTTGCTCCAGTTAGGACAGTAATAATAAGACCAGTCTTTCTCTCTAATGACGATGGCATACTGAGATGTCCCTGACGTAATTTCTTTAATATCTTCACAACATTACACAAAATTCAATAATGCTGCAATTTGACAATTTCTGCAGTATCTACATACACTGTTTCAAAATTACAGCTTACTGTTACAATGCAACCAATTGACTAGTACACAAAATATCTGTAGTGTATTCTTTCTGATAATACACTATAGCAGGCGGATGGTGATAAAACAGGTAAAATTTGGAAAAAGCATTGGTACAAGTTCAATACAACTAATGATTACCTCTGTATTAAAATCATCCAGCAAAAAGAGCATGAATGTTATACACCAAGACAAAAGTTTCAGTTGAAAATCTTGGTATTTCTCTGTGATAATTATGCTTCATAATTTGCATTTATTGTACTGTACATTAAACTAGCCTCGCTGCAATTGTCCTCAATAGCAATAGATTGCAGCATGTTTACATATCACATTCTGCACTGCAGTTTGTGGTTAAAAAACAAAACATTTGTGAGGCACTTGACGACATATAAGCTCATTACATGTCACTCTGATTTACAGTTTGATCCTCTGAATTTGTGCTAAACACAGTCATGTGCTTCAAAATATCACATACAATTATATTTTCAAACACTCAGTATTACACTTAATTTAGTTACTGCACACAAAAAAAAGATGAAAAACTGTCATAAGTTGTTTCTCTTCCTAGTTATTCAATATACAAACTTTCATTCTCTCATTACCATCACTAGTTTGTCATCCATGCTGTAAAGAAAGCCCTATTTCAATTTCAATTTTTTTGGAACTTACGAGCATTATCTCCATGTCACAGGCTACAATTTGCACAACTTTCCCGCTCTCCAACAGTAGGCACACATACACATATTCTCTCTCTCTCTCTCTCTCTCTCTCTCTCTCTCACACACACACACACACACACACACACACACACACACACTTTCTCTCTCACCCAAACAGTAAAATGAAGCACTTGAAATTCACTTGTATGTAAACAGTGTAATTTTTAGAGAAACAGCCAATGTGTAGTGCAACATAGACACTACACCAAAATGCACATTGCTGTTTTGCACACTTATCATTGTCAACTTTAAGGTGGTTTTCAAGTCGACAATTATGTGAAAATAAAATATTCTGCATTACTTTCCAAAAGATTTTACCTCAACACTGCATCTTCAAAAAGAAGCTGCACCATGTTTTCATGAATCACATCACAATATTCAGACCCAACATAGTTTTTCATCTATATGTCTGTATAAAGGTCAAGTTTATTAGACAAGAGCATCATGCAAAGTACTCTTATACAAGTTCTCCTTAGTTTTTGTCATGGTAACATACTGTCCATGAAACATAATACTGTCTCTCAAATCTGATACATAAATAACAACAGAAAAGGGGAAGTAAGGCACAAAAGTATACATTTCTTTGAACATGATCTACTGTTTCATATTACACTTCCTCATAAATATATCTCAGATCAATAAAATAGTTATGCAAGAGCATAACTTCTCTTTACATCAACAAAAGGTGAACAACTCAGAATGTGATTTTTGAGTTACTCATAACTCAAAACAACAAATTTCATGTGAAAAATAATAATGCTGTCTTTCAGTGGATCAGTTGTTCCAATAGTCTAGCACAACACGGATCACCTTCACGATCTGTTGGAGACCGCCGGTCAGCGATCCTGGCCCTGCCCCTAGGATCTCTTCCACGAGTAGAACATTTCCAACGGTTTGTTGATCTTCCAGAACTTGTCATTGACTTGTCGCAGTGTCTGTGTGCCACTCAAGACAATAAGCTGACCAGGCGCTGATGCTATATAAATGCAGAAGTTCAAAAGACGGAGTGGCTCAGGTACCTCTGCCTCCAGATCAAGTGTCAGCCGCATTGCCAAATACTTGCCGAGATGGTCAACTGAAATCATACAACATACATAAATTATATTAACAAATGTGAAGTGTAAAACATAGTGCAAATGAACATAAAAGAATGATATAGGCAAGCATCGAGGGCAGCACATGTCAGGTGCATTATGCCATAGTGGAATTCTGTCATTTGGTCACGATGATTCAGAAACATCATGTAGACAAATTGGTGAAACACATAATAAAAAAAGCTTTTTTCATGGCACTATGACTTCCCGCAGTTATGATATTTATTTCAAATGACACCACAGATTAAGCAGTGAACACACACACACACACACACACACACACACACACACACACAGCAGTGAACATATCATTTAGGTCCACATAGTTTCCAGAGATACTTCAAAACCTTCAAAATTATGTCAATATTAAACTACATTTATACTATGGATCATAGTGAAGTGTATGGCAGAAGGTACTTCCCATCGTACTACAAATTAGGTTTTCTTCTAATTCAATTCACATAAATAACTGCTTAAATTTCTCTGTGCATGCTGTAATTAGCCGAATCTTGGCTTCACAAACCCTATGTAAGCAATGTGTGAGGAGTGGTACTGTATTCCTAGATTTGTCATTTAATACAGGTTTTTCAAATGGGAAGTAGTTTTTCACAGGATAGTTGCTGTGTATTTTCAAGCACTTGCCAATTAAGATTTTAAGTATCTCTGTGATGCTCTCCAGTAGGTGAAACGAACCTGTCATCATTTAAGCTGCCCTTCTTCGTATACATTCGTCATTCCCAGTAGGTCTCATTTGGCTTCGATCCCATCCACTTGATCAGTATTCTACGATGAATGTTTCATAAGCCAATTCCTTTGCATTCTTCCAGTTGTTTGACCTATGATTGAGCTTATATGAACATTCTATTTCATATCCCTAAAAGATGTCACACCCAGACATCGGTATGCATATCCTCACTCCAACTGCAACTCACTGATATGTCACAGAATATTACATTCACAAGTTTTGTGAAGTATAAAATTTTACATTTATGGACATTTAAAGTGAGTTTCCAATCGCTCAGCACTTTGAAATCTTACAAAGATCTAAGTAAATAATCATGCAGCTTACATCCTTTACAGATAAAGTATCAGTGACAAAAAGTTCGAGATTAGTATTTCTATTGTCTGGAAAGTCATTAATATACACCATGAACTGCAAGGTCCCAACATATTTAACCTAGGCAAGCCTAAAGATACTTCTGTGTATGTGTTGATCACACTCTATCCCAGATAATATTCCTCCCAACCAAAATACTCTCAAACCAATTATAAATTTAATTTTATACTCCAAGTTATCATATTTTGTTAATAACTGTTGCAATCGTACTGGATTTAATGTTTTTTGGAAATCAAGACATATTGGATCTACCTGACTGCCTCAACTCATTCTGTTCAGTATATCTCATAACTCTTGAGCCTAGAATATGTCCAAAGTATCTACAACCGTGTTTTCTTCCAACTATTGGGCACAGTTTTTTTGTTCAAGGGCTCTTTGCTGGAACCTGAAGTTTAGTTCAGTTTTAGCAATTTCAGCTTTTTTCAATGCTACTGACATTAATATCTATAGCATCCATCTTTACAGTAGGGTGAGAAACACATTAGGTCAGTATTCCCTTTGAAGAAATGTTTGAAAGCTGATTTCAGCAGCTCCGTTTTTGCTTTTTTACAATCAATTTTAGTTCTTGTGTCATCCAATAATATCTAGACATTAACTTTGGTGCTAATAACAACCTTTGCATAGATCAGATTTTCTTTTTTATTCTATGTGTGGTCTTATGATAAGAGTCGAATTAATGTTCCGGCTAGTGATGACATATGAGATAGCTGTTTATATAGCAAAGTTTGAAGTTCATTCAGAAAAAAGGGTATCAACATAGGGAATTTCCCTTCATTGTGTAATCAGGCACAAGAAAGAGAAAGAAGGGTGGAAAGATGCAACAGCAAAAGGATCAAGTGCCTTAGAATCCAGGCCACACAGAGACAAGGATGTAATGTAAAAAGTGAAATTAAGCAATGGAGGGCAACACATGGCTTATGCAGCTCAGAAAAGTTACACAGTGTGGCATGTGCACACAGAACCCCCACCCCCAATATCATAAAGTAGTGAGTTGATCCCTGGTTCACAAAAATGCACATAATAAACTAGTTTTTTGTTCAAAGTTGTCTCAGTTGTTCAATGCCTTACAAGTTGTTCTGATCTGAACTATGTAGACTTTATTACCATGCAACAGCAACAGCCAAAATAATAGAACATAGCAAAAATTCAAATAAGTACTTTATTATGAAAAGGACAGATTGTTACTCACAATACAGAGGAGATGTTGCATCACAGACAGGCTAAACAAAAGGACTCCTATACATGTGAGTTTTTGGCCAAAAGGCCTTCTAATATAGAAAATACACACACACACACACACATATTCACCCAAGCACAACTCACACACACGACCAGTGTCTATGGCCACTGAAGCCAGTTTGTGTGGCTGTCTGCGACTCAACATAGTCTATATGGTGAGTAGCACTCTATCCTTGTTGTAATATTGTCGTTATTCCATCCTAGATTTTCCATTCCTAAATAAGTACTTTACATACATATAACTCCTGTTACAAGCTTTTAGTGTAGAATAAGCAATGTTACTGAAACTCAACAAGCAGCATGAGGAAAATATATTGATATTAGTCATTATGCATTACCCAACTAAGCATGCATTCAATGATTTATGAGTGAAGGCACATTTTTCTGTGTTTCGAAAAGAATGGACTCAAGTTCTGCTTTCATAAATTCTGTATCATAACTTAATAAACAGTCTCACCAATGATTAAATGAAATAGTAGTAACAATAGGTGTACCTACAAAATGCCAACTTCGAAGTGAACAGTAAGTCAGTGTCCACACTCTATTGACTTCATAGTGAGTATTTACAGTTTAACTTTAGCGCCTCAAAGTCCTGATTTCAGGAAAGTCATGAATGCCTAAAAAACATACTAGATCAATTAACATCACATTTCGTTAGGCAGCTCAAAATTTCAAATAGTACAAGATGACTGACTTAACATGGAAGATAAAGAGGGTATTACACAGAGAGTATCAGTTATGAAATAATGGGCTGAGCACAGTGATCAGGAAGAGAGAAAGGATCACTTGGCAAAGACCTTCCCGGAAATCCCTGCCATGCAATGGTTTCCTTATCCAAGGAAAGAGGAAGAACTCATCATGTGCCACATCAGCAGAATACAGGGGAATGGTAAAATGGGACCAGAGGGGGAGGGGAGGAGTGGTATAAATGTGTAGAGTGCAGAATGAGCTGGACCATTGCCATGGAGCAAAAACATCCTCTTGGACAGCTTCCTGCGATATTTCGTCCGACAGTCTCCTGTAGGAGATTTTGGTAGTGTGTTCCTCTTATAGTTTTGTCCCCTCATGAGAATAATTTGTTAGCACACAAGACAGTCGCAAAGAAACTCAGTACCACTTTGCCTGAAGATAATTGGGTCTTTGCTTTGTTCAGGATGGTGAATCCACATTTCCACTGGTTTCTTTGGTCTTTTGTCTCCGAGAGATACACCAACCACTTGCCCATGGCGAGAGGAGGCTGTGGCTCTCAGGGAAAGGAAAAAATATGATGTAGTCAGGTGTTTTTCTTTCACAAAAATGTTTTAAAAGTCAATATTATGCAGATTTTTAAAAGTGTCGGAACTGTAACTTTTTTTATGGATACTTACAAGATGCCATTCATCTTCCAAAATATTAAAAATACTCCATGCCCTCCTCCAATCTACAAATTGTCATATGGGTATCCTTGGTCCATGGTGGTTAGTGGCTAAAGAAGTCATCTGGATTGGTCCGACACATCTGCAGCATTTCCTTTGGTGCCTTAATTAACTACCCCGTTGAACGGATATGAGCAGTCGTAGAAACCAACAAGCAGCAACTTCTGTCAAGCTCAAAATGTCATGCAAGACGCTGAAAAGTGATCCAGGCTGATTTTCAGTTTTCACACTATCTTCTCGAATGTGATACAGCAGTCTTCGAGCATCAGGGACTCCACTTCTCTTGCACTCCCTGGTCTTCCACACGGAGATGGTCTGCCACTTTGTTCATTCTCATTCAGACTTGTTTGTCCACACTGAAAGTGCCTGTAGGGACCAATGACCTCAGCAGTTGGGTCCCTTAGGAATTCACACACACCTGAACATTTCTGATTGTGCCTGTGTCACCTAAGCACTGTCTTGTGTGATAGTGCATTGTATTTGTAAACCCTTTTACGAACTCAGCATAGATTGTTGCAGCGATGTTCCCCTTCAAATGCATAAAAAGAATCATCACAGGATATTCCATTTATCGAACTTAGCTGCCTGGAGACAAAATGAGGTAAAATTCTTTGTGTATAGCATCAACTATGCATATTGATTCTAACTACTACTACTAGCTACCTTTAACTATTAATCTTGAATCATTACTTTATTTATGTACCTACACATAAACTGACGAGCCAAAATATTATGAACATCTGCTTAATAGCATTTTGGTCCACCTTTACTACACAATACTGAAGTGATTTTGTACGGCACAGATTTGGCAAGTTCATGGTAGGTTTATAGAATAAGTGGCAGCAAATGTCTCTGCAACAGGTCCCACAATTCCCATAAATTATGAGCTGGTAGTTTGAGGGTGCAGAGCTGGCACCTGATAGCATCCCAGATGTATTCCAGCACATTCAGATTGGATGCCCAAGACATGTGAGTTCACTGTCACACTCCTCAAGCCTCTGCATCATGATGCTGCCCTTGTGACATGGACAGTTATGTCATCAGTAGTATGGGAAGATATGAAGAATGAAGGGCTGCAGGTGATCTACAGTAATGTTCACATAGTTCACAGCTGTTATGGTGCCTTCAGTTACTACCACAGGGCACATGGAAACACAGATAAATGTCCTTTACAGCATAACAGTGCTTCCTATTAAAAGAAAGCAGAAAACATGTTTGAGGTCAATAATGTTAACAGAAAAAAATTTAAAATAGGATCAGTTGGCTGCCCTCCATTATTAGAAGAATGAAACAGTCGCCACATCTGAACTGTAACCAGTGACAGTTAACTGTGAGACAATAAAAAATTATGTACATCATATGATCGCTCCCCAAATGGTCATTATATGCCAAATTATACTCAGTTGTGTACTCTCTGTCTACACTGCGACTAAATTTATTGAAGTAAGGAGTGACAGCAAATTTTCTCCTTAGACAGAATAATCTTCATAAAATCACTGTTTCTTACAATTCGTAACTCTCTTTCAAGCTGTCCCACTGTTAAATGGCAGTTCTTGTGATTTTGTGGTGTATTTACACTACTTGCAGTATTTTAATTTTTCCCAGAAGCAGCTTGTGAAATATAAAGAATACCACTCTGGTCAAGAATACCACTTACCTAGGAAGCATAACAAAATCGAGGAATGGCAAGTCTTGCAATTCATCCCATCTTTAGCTTGTGGGATGTTTTAGAGACTGTCTTAACAGAAATATTAGTGTTCTCTGCAACATACAATGATCCACCATCATATGCTATGATGACGGCTGAAGCATGTGCAAAGATTTTAGAAATAGAGTACATGTGGTAACAGCCTACAGCTCAGACACCACAGCTCTTGAAATTGGAACCAAATCAGAGCTAGCCTCGCTTATTCACATGTTTGCCTTTTGGAATCACTGAGTGAGTATTCGTACTTCCATAAACTTTATAGAAATGAGTGCAGAGCACTCTGTCACACATATGGTAACAGCATCTGTTTGAGTAGGCAACTTATGAATTTTCCCTGAGCACTAGTGTTAACTGAATTCCTGTTCTCTGCTTGTCTGCTCCAATCAGATTAGATGCTTGAACAACTGAGAGATTTGGTAAGAGGCATAAGAGCTATAATACAGCACTTTAGAAATGTTAACTGCCAACAGAGTGTCATTCCATACAACTACAACATTTGAGTGTGTGTGTGTGTGTGTGTGTGTGTGTGTGTGTGTGTGTGTTGGGGGGGGGGGGGAGGGGGGGGCCTTCCTCTACGCAGAATGTGCAATATGCTCGATTGTGTGCATCCTCTCAAGCCTACAGCTCTCTAAAACTCCAAACAGAATCTATGTTGTGTGAAGTACATGATACTCTATCTATTAGTAGGCACTCATAAACTTGTTATAGCATCTCAAATTTTTCCTCAGCAAAATCTTCTTAAATGTTAATAAAACTGAACTATTACAGTTATTTCCCAACTTTTTGGTACAGACCATTTTAAAACGCACAAAAAAAAGGACAGTCTTTTCCATTACACTGTTCTAAACTGCAGTCACCTTGGGGCACAAGTTGAACGACTAGGTCCATAGTTCATAAGGATTATTAAGTTTCTGTTTGGACAAAGAAGACTATGAGAATACCCAAATACTATCTATGGTCATAATATAACCAAGCAGCTCCATGACCTTCCAGGGCTCTGTCACCTGATGCATGTGACTTTCAGTAGGAAAGTTGGCGAAATGTGTGTTGGGCTACTCTGAGAAAAAACAGCGGTAACCCACATTATAGTAAATATCCAAAATTAATTTGCACAAATTCCGATGCATCTTGGTGCTCAAAAAAGGTGTTAAGCAACTGGTTCCAACTAAAGGTGAACAGTGATGTAGTATGTGTATCTGTGAAGTATTATTCATTTTCTGTGCCTGCTGCACCTGGGGACATGACTTAGTTGCTTATATATATATATATATATATATATATATATATATATATATATATACACACACACATAGAGGGAAACATTCCACGTGGGAAAAATATATGTAAAAACAAAGATGATGTGACTTACCGAACGAAAGCGCTGGCAGGTCGATAGACACACAAACAAACACAAACATACACACAAAATTCAAGCTTTCGCAACAAACTGTTGCCTCATCAGGAAAGAGGGAAGGAGAGGGAAAGACGAAAGGATGTGGGTTTTAAGGGAGAGGGTAAGGAGTCATTCCAATCCCGGGAGCGGAAAGACTTACCTTAGGAGGAAAAAAGGACGGGTATACACACGAACACACACACATATCCATCCACACATATACAGACACAAGCAGACATATTTAAAGACAAAGAGTTTGGGCAGAGATGTCAGTCGAGGCAGAACTGCAGAGGCAAAGATGTTGTTGAATGACAGGTGAGGTATGAGTGGCGGCAACTTGAAATTAGCGGAGATTGAGGCCTGGTGGATAACGGGAAGAGAGGATATATTGAAGAGCAAGTTCCCATCTCCGGAGTTCGGATAGGTTGGTGTTAGTGGGAAGTATCCAGATAACCCGGATGGTGTAACACTGTGCCAAGATGTGCTGGCCGTGCACCAAGGCATGTTTAGCCACAGGGTGATCCTCATTACCAACAAACACTGTCTGCCTGTGTCCATTCATGCGAATGGACAGTTTGTTGCTGGTCATTCCCACATAGAATGCGTCACAGTGTAGGCAGGTCAGTTGGTAGATCACGTGTGTGCTTTCACATGTGGCTCTGCCTTTGATCGTGTACACCTTCCGGGTTACAGGACTGGAGCAGGTGGTGGTGGGAGGGTGCATGGGACAGGTTTTACACCGGGGGCGGTTACAAGGGTAGGAGACAGAGGGTAGGGAAGGTGGTTTGGGGATTTCATAGGGATGAACTAAGAGGTTACGAAAGTTAGGTGGACGGCGGAAAGACACTCTTGGTGGAGTGGGGAGGATTTCATGAAGGATGGATCTCATTTCAGGGCAGGATTTGAGGAAGTCGTATCCCTGCTGGAGAGCCACATTCAGAATCTGATCCAGTCCCGGAAAGTATCCTGTCACAAGTGGGGCACTTTTGTGGTTCTTCTGTGGGAGGTTCTGGGTTTGAGAGAATGAGGAAGTGGCTCTGGTTATTTGCTTCTGTACCAGGTCGGGAGGGTAGTTGCGGGATGCGAAAGCTGTTGTCAGGTTGTTGGTGTAATGCTTCAGGGATTCCGGACTGGAGCAGATTCGTTTGCCACGAAGACCTAGGCTGTAGGGAAGGGACCGTTTGATGTGGAATGGGTGGCAGCTGTCGTAATGGAGGCCCCACTCCACCAAGAGTGTCTTTCCGCTGTCCACCTAACCTTCGTAACCTCTTAGTTCATCCCTATGAAATCCCCAAACCACCTTCCCTACCCTCTGGCTCCTACCCTTGTAACCGCCCCCGGTGTAAAACCTGTCCCATGCACCCTCCCACCACCACCTACTCCAGTCCTGTAACCCGGAAGGTGTACACGATCAAAGGCAGAGCCACGTGTGAAAGCACCCACGTGATCTACCAACTGACCTGCCTACACTGTGATGCATTCTATGTGGGAATGACCAGCAACAAACTGTCCATTCGCATGAATGGACACAGGCAGACAGTGTTTGTTGGTAATGAGGATCACCCTGTGGCTAAACATGCCTTGGTGCATGGCCAGCACATCTTGGCAGTGTTACACCGTCCGGGTTATCTGGATACTTCCCACTAACACCAACCTATCCGAACTCCGGAGATGGGAACTTGCTCTTCAATATATCCTCTCTTCCCATTATCCACCAGGCCTCAATCTCCACTAATTTCAAGTTGCCGCCACTCATACCTCACCTGTCATTCAACAACATCTTTGCCTCTGCACTTCTGCCTCGACTGACATCTCTGCCCAAACTCTTTGTCTTTAAATATGTCTGCTTGTGTCTGTATATGTGTGGATGGATATGTGTGTGTGTGTGCGTGTGTATACCCGTCCTTTTTTCCCCCTAAGGTAAGTCTTTCCGCTCCCGGGATTGGAATGACTCCTTACCCTCTCCCTTAAAACCCACATCCTTTCGTCTTTCCCTCTCCTTCCCTCTTTCCTGATGAGGCAACAGTTTGTTGCGAAAGCTTGAATTTTGTGTGTATGTTTGTGTGTCTGTCGACCTGCCAGCACTTTCATTTCGTAAGTCACATCATCTTTGTTTTTAGATATATATATTTCCTACGTGGAATGTTTCCCTCTATATATATATATATATATATATATATATATATATATATATATATATATATATATATATATATATACAAAGATGATGTGACTTACCGAACGAAAGCGCTGGCAGGTCGATAGACACACAAACAAACACAAACACACACACAAAATTCAAGCTTTCGCAACAAACTGTTGCCTCATCAGGAAAGAGGGAAGGAGAGGGAAAGACGAAAGGATGTGGGTTTTAGGGGAGAGGGTAAGGAGTCATTCCAATCCCGGGAGCGGAAAGACTTACCTTAGGGAGAAAAAAGGACGGGTACACACTCGCACACACACACATATCCATCCACACATATACAGACACAAGCAGACATCTCACAAGCAGACATATTTAAAGACTATATATATATATATATATATATATATATATATATATATATATATATATATATATATATATATATAATGTGTGAAGACTGTATACAGAGCTGTGTAATGGAATGATTGGGTAGTTGAAACCTGTCAAGTTAGAAGGGATGGTAGAAAATTGTAGATTTGGGTAAATCTATAAGCACACTCAACTAGCACACTGCCCACACAAGGCAGTTATCTGGATTTGAGTACTGATCCAGCACACAGTTTAAACATGTCAGATACAATGAATACATAATCAATCTGGGAAAAAATCAGTCTCACCCTCAGTCAACCATTGGGGTACCAATCAAATCCTAATTGCATTGAGCTCACCCACATAAATAGAGCACTCTTTGAAAAGGCATGTACAGGATGGTGGAGAGAAATAGGAAAATTCATGACAATAAACAAAGAAATCATGAATATCACAAAACTTTATTCGAGGTTCAAAATATGCTGTACAGGACAAGAAATTGTATTATGCATTACTTTTCAAAAATAACTCAATCACACACTGTCCACGGTGCTGCACGCATTCAGCAATCCATTGTCTTAGGTTCCACACAGTGCAGCACAAGGAATCACCTGGAATAGTGGTGATTTCTTCTTCAATCTATGTCTTGAGTTGAGCTAGGATAATTTGTTTAGTCTGGAACATGAAGTTCTTCATGTGGTCCCCATAAAAAGAAGTCACAAAAGGTTTGGAGAACATGGCAACTTGAAATTATATGGTCCATAAGCAATCATTTTACTGCTGCTGCAAACTGGCAGTGTGTATGGTGGCGCCATTCTGTAGAAACCTAGTGAGCTGAATGTTAAGATCTGAAATGTATGGAGTCTTGGAGCCAGAAAAACCTCTTTGGCACTTGACAGAAAATTCAAACAGATGTCACAGTGACAGCTGCATCTTATTCATCCTCAAAAAAGTTTTTGCCCATCACGCCACAACTGCACATCATGAACGAGTAACTTTGGTATTGTGTAACGACACTGCTGAAGTTGAGCAGAGTTTACCTGACAACAATAATGTAAGTTATCTTTATTCACATAACCACTTAAGTGAAAAGGAGCTTCATCGGACATCCAAGGAGTTTGAATTCAGTTTGCATACTCGCTGACTTTAGTCAACAATGGCTCACAAATTTGCAGCCATAGGACACGCTCCTCAGAGTATGGGACCTCATCATCACCTCAGGACACAGCAATTAGTTGTTCCACACAGTGACGTTTGTATTGATGAAATTGTAGCAGATGGAATATTCTTTCAATGCTCCATAGCCCAAGCTGCAATGACAAGGCAAGTTTTCATACGAAATGACGAGGTCTCCTTCCAATGCTAGCTCGCATGGCAGCAATGTTTTTAGGGGTACGTACAGACTATAGAACCCCAATAGGCTTTAAAGAAAAAGCTGAACCAGTCTCCTCAAAATTCCAAATGCACAATGTGGCTGTCTCTACATCTACATTTAAACTCTGCAAATCACTGGTAAGTGCATAGCAGAGGGTAGGTCCCATTGTACCAGTTATTGGGGCTTCTTCCCATTCCATTCACATATGGGGTGCAGGAAGAATGATTGTTTAAATGCCTCCATGCATGCTGTAATTACTCTCATATTGTTCTCATGACCCCAAAGGAGCAATAAGCAGTGGGTTGTAGTGTATTCCTACAGTTGTCATTAAAAGACAGTTCTTGAAACTTTGTAAGTAGACTTTCTTATTACAGCTTGACTTCAGCTACTAGTACAGTGCTGCCAACATGAATTTAATTGTTTTCTGTTTCTCTTTGCCATCCATGATTTCCCTAGTGTCTCACAAAATCAGTTATGGACCCTATGAAGAAACAGCAGTTATGAGTGGGTAGGCCATCACTGAGTACAAATACCTGTTGGACAATGCAGAGTCTGGCAAACTAATCCCCCCCCCCCCCCAAATGTACAAGGGAAGTGAAAAATGAGTGATGGTGACTGTAGATAATAGTGTCAAAATGCCTTTACTGTCCCTTTCTTTCCATTATAAAGTTTTTGAAAAGGTGTTTCCTTTGGACATCCACAAAATACTGGAAACTGTTAACCAAAGTTTAAAATCTATCAAATGGGTCCACGTTAGGCATATTTGGTAATAATTACTACACACAATCAGGTGATATTACTTTACAGGTAAAAAATCTGGTCCAGTACACCAAAGCAGTAACAAACACCTTGATTTCATAAAGGGTTTTGTAACTGCAGGGATATTATAAACAAGAACATAACCTAAATTTCATAAGGTTGCAGTGCTACTTTTCTGGGGGAACACTGGGGGATGCGTACTCCTAAACTTTTTCGTCAACAAAGTAATTTTTTTTTACAATGTTGAGAACTTGGGAGAGTGCCAAAGATTTATTTCCCGGACATACATTTTTTATTTCACTTTTCGTGTTGGTAACTGCAATATGAACGATACCAGTGCAGTTTTTGGTGGGAAAAGCAATGTCACTGACATGCTATTAATGTAAGTTACACTGTAGTTTTATAGTTAAATAAATTTTCAGATGAAGCACGGGACACCACCCATCATCTATGCCATTTTGGGAGCCAAACAATGTTACAAAAAATTTTTGTAGTGTAGTTTCTATTGTTGTTGTTGATGATAGGTGTGAATGGTTTTTGTTGTATTGTGTCTTTTAGTGGTGTTTTATAGGTTAAAATATGTGTTCGATAATATTTCCTTGTATTGTTTTGTACATCGAAGGGTTGATTGGACTCATCTGTTTCATTTGAGGTGTATTATAGGTCAATTGAAGTGTAGATACCATTTTCTTTTATTGTTATTGTGGGAATCGCATACTTCATTTGAGATGATATAAACTGAAGTGTATGATACCACATTCTCTTGTATGTTCGGGTGTTTCTCGGTATCGCCTGCTTCCTTTAAGCTGAAAGTCAACTGAAGAGTCCGACACCACTTCTTTTTTTTTTTTTTGCAGTTCGACATGTTGATTATGTCATGGCAAAAAGCACATGGGTGGTATCCCATGCTTCAGTTATAAGTAATTTTTGCTGCATTATATCCAATGTCGGAGTACCATCAAACTTTTTTTTAGAAAAAAAAGCACTGGAAGGTTGTATCCGAGGGTTCACTTGTGTGAAGTACGTAACTAAGAAAGTCAATAGTTTTCAATTTTAACATGTAGTTCACTGAATCATTCTGAACATGTCAAGGCCACATTTACCTAAATGCTCCCAAATATGGTCATCTTGTTTGATATAAGTGGTCTGTGTAAACTGTAGAGATAACATAATCTCAGTAGCAGTAAAAGCCAGTACTTCAATGAAAGACAAAACATGGTCACAAAAATTCCTTTACATCTAAATGCATATACAACAATAGCAATATTAATTATCTGTGGCAACTATAAAACCTGTTTCAGAAGCAAATGTTAACCAACCACAACAGCAAAGCCCAAGCACAAAGTAAAACATATTTTTCTAAATAGCCAACAACAAAATAAAAGCAAAGATTCGTAGCAAGACAACTCACAGTAAAAGAAAACAGCCACAAAACCATCAGAAACGAGAGTACACGACTGCCCAAAAGAGATGCTGCAAAACTGACTTTACATTAAATGAAGACAAACTGACAATAGTTCTACATTTTCACTCATTGTCGTAATATATATCTAAAGAAGGCACACAATGGGACAGAAAATAATTTCCAACAAATGGCTTCCATACCTCATACTTTAGAGGAATGCAGATAATTTCAAAGGAACAAAAGCATTATGCCTATGTTTACAGAAATCTCATTTTGCAATAAAGCCATGGTGCTCAGATGTTATAGCCCACACAAACTATCCTTTATTACTGGAGGTGGAGGTGAAGTATCAATATTTATAAAATGATGCCTAACACTCTCTGCTTCTTTCTGTCACCAAAAAATTACAAGCAGTTCATACTACAGAGTACTTGTCACATAGGATAACAGTTTGTTCCTGTTGTATGCCTCCTAATACAGTTACAAACCAACAGAATCTCACTGACATCATTCCACATGTTATATGTCCTTGATAAGGTTTCTACCAATCCCTGTCCTTGAGGTCAAGCTTCTCAGTTCTCTTGCCATCAGAAGCTATGAACACAGGACAAAAAATTTACTTCTGAAGAGTTGTCATCAGGTTGTACAATTAATCTCTCGATATGCTCTCCATTGCTCATGTATGGGAAGTGGTCAGTGGTTAAAGTGCACTTAACAGTGTCGACAGTTCTTCCACTGTGTGCTGTTCTTGGCAATTCTTTTCCATTGATTATAGGCATTTGGCTGACAGTGTGCAGTGGACAGTGAAAATTGCTGAATCTAATGACTTGTTTCAATGAAAGATATGAATTGCTTACTTTTGTTGATAATATGAATGGTGCAAGACTGACGATTATTGATCTGGCTATTACAGATTATACACTCAGGTACTGGTTTTCATACGTATTTTTGTGCTTTATGTTTCTTGGAAATTGACAGGATTTCTTGGGCTATTGCTTTGTATTGCAAGGTTGCAAGTTGGCATAGCCAACAAATGTGAGTATGAAAAAACAGGTTGTGGTGACAGACTGATCTATGGCATAACCCAAAGTATAGGTTAGGTTCAAATATTACAGTTTGGTTGCGAGTTGTCAAAGCCAACAAATGTGACTGGAGGAAAACTGGCTGTGGTAATGGACTGATCCATAGCATAGCCCAATTAGTGAGGTTGTGGTTATGCAGGAACCTAAGAAAACATTTTAAATTTTATGGAATATTCTGTTTTATGGAGGAGAGAGGAGGAGATTAGTGTTTAACATCCCATCAACAATGAGGTCATTAGAGACGGAGCAGAAGCTCTGACTAGGGATGGATGGAGGAGGAGAGCAGCCATGCCCTTTTGAAGAAACCACCTGGCATTTGCCTTAAGCACATTAGGGAAATCACGTAAAACTTAAATCAGGATGACCGGATGTGGGTTTGAACATCTGTCCTCCCAAATATGAGTCCAGTGTGCTAACACCCTTAGTTTCTGTTTCATACGATAACATTCTGCACATTATATTTCTTTATGCCGCCACCTAGTTTCATACAGTCCACATCATAATGACATTTACTGAACACAATTTTCTCACTGATAGTGTCATCTTGTCTAATCATCTGACTCATCATTTGTCATGCTCATTTCCCATCATTCACCATAGAAACAGTTAACAACTGTAGCGTGTAACACAAAAGCCAGCGACACCATAAGTGCACTTTTACCATGGCCAATGACTGCCAATCCAGAGATCATTTTCCAATCTGGGTATACTTATCAAATCAAATAGTTCCGCAAAGAAAGCCGCCAAAATTGGTTGTTCATGTTGGTAGCACAATTGACAAAGTTTCTGAAACATTCATTCCACAATCTTCAGGCCAATTTTGTAGACAAGCCCACTCATTTGTGGAGAGCTGTTCTACAACCACGAGAATATGAGTAGCCCAGATATTCTCATTGCCATTCTGGCACAGAGAATAAAATGTTGATTAATTGCTAAAGAGAGCAACGAAACAATAATCACTTACACTCTTGAACTTCATAAAATATTTTAAACATCCATAATTATATTGAAAATGAGAGGTGGAATTTGGGAAGTGAGTTCTCACCAATGGGTGGCTACAGCATGTCCAATGCACACTGATTAGGCAATGGAAGCAAATTTTGGTCCACTATTCGGCTACCACTGTGCAGTAACAGACAAGAGTACCTGTTCCTTTGATTCCCATGAAAATTATAAAGTTTACAGCTACTTCTTTTCCATGTAGGTGTTTGATTTCACAATGTTTAGATAAGTTGACAGACACCTGTGTCATCATCTGCCAAAGTCATTTTTCTGCTGTGGTATTGAGGGACATGGGGTCAGCACATCCCCCTATGGCTTTCTAGACCTCGGAGCTACTACTTCTCACTCAAGCAGCTCCTCACTTTGCATCACAAAGTTGTATGCACCCCAAGGAGAAACCCTGTCAGTACTGGGACTTGAACCTAGGTCATCAGCATTGCAGCCAGACACGGTGACCACTCAGCTAGGAAGGCACACCAAAACAATTTGGTCTTTAGGTTTTCTAATTTCAACTCAGTCTTTAAGTGAGTCTAGTTGTAGCTGAGGAAGGTGCCAGACAGATTCAGTAGAAAAAATCTAAAGAAATTTAAGACTTCCAAAGAGGGAGGAGCTAAAAAACACATTCAAACAATTCTTCAGTTCTTAGTAGGATTAAAGAACAGAAATTTAAAAAATCCAAATTTGAACAGAGCACTACATCATAGACAGATCACATCACGTGCAGACAGAATCATATGTTGTGTATGTTTGTGGTACAGAGAAGAAATTGAGACTGTCTCTCCATCAGTTTCGAGACAGCCAAGGGTATGATAGTATGAGGTAGCCAACAAACAGCTGTTAACAAGATAAGTCATTATCCCATGAACCTACGAATTAATTTTGTAGACAACTGTCTTTAATATTGTGCTTTTGTCACATATCATAATATGAATTGATCAGATTGTGTGTACAGCCCTTTCTTCATTTTCTGTTCCACTTACAGGTGTTTCTTGGACTGATATAGGCTGATGAGCCATAACATCATCACCACCGTCGACTGGAAGATTAAATACTGCCTGGTAGCATTGCAGGCATTTGATATGGTAAGGAAAGTATACATGTGGATCAGGCACAAATGGGAATCTTTCTAGTGATGATACAGGCAAAAAAATGAGGAAATCCACAGAAAAATGACTTTGACAAAGGGCAGGTTGTTATGGTCCAGCACCTGGGAACAAGCGTCTAGGAAATGGCACAGCCAAGACTTGTCAACAGAGTACAAGGCTGGTGAAGACATAAGTATTTCAGAATATACTGTTCAGCTCATATTACTAAAGGTGGGACTCTGCAGCAGACAACCCCTAAAGCGTTCTCATTTTGACCCAATAATGTAGGAAATTACTTGGCATGAGATCGCTGATATTAAATTGTGGATCAATGGAAAGGTTCCGCTTGGTTGGATGAATGACATTTCTTGTTACACCTGTTCAGTCGTAGAGTACAGATACAAACACCAAACAGCTGCCTGAGACATGCACAGCACCATGTATGCAGGCCAGTGTGAGCAGTATTATGTTGTGAGGGACATGTACCAAGGTTCCCATCAAACCTGTGGTAGTAACTGAAGGCACCATGGCAGCTGTAGACTATGTAGACACTATTAAAGACCATATCCCTCTCTTTGTGCTTGATGTCGTCCCCGAGTTCTGACTTCTTTCGTCAGGATAATTGACCATGTCACAAGGCCAAAATCATGCTACATGGGTCTGAGTAGTATGATAGAGATCACACATTGATGTCTTGGTCACCAAATTCACCTGATGGGACACATCTGAGATGCTTTTGGGTGCCAACTCAGTGTCTACAAAGCACGACATCATACTTTTTGGGAACTGCATAATCTATGCATTGACATCTGGTACCACATACCTCCAGATACCCACAAAGTACTTGTCAAATCCATGATATACAGTATTACTGTTGTATCACATATCAAAAGCGGACAAATACCGCACACAGCATTTTCTCAGTAATTGTGTTGAAATAATATTAACGATTGTGTCTCAAATGCCGAATCCAGTTTGAGGTGACATACTGACCTATAGCATAGCTTAATGTACCTGTATTACAGCCACATGTCTAGGTTGGGTTGGAATGTAACGATTTGATTGAGTTGGTGAAGCCAACAAATGTGGATATTAAATATAGGTTGTGGAGACAGATTGATTGGTTGTGAGTGAAAGAATGTGCGGAACCAACAAAGCTGGAAGTGAAATCTAGGTTGTGATGACAGGATTATATGTAGTGTACCAGAGGTATGTGTTTGCTTGGAAGCTGGTAGTTTCATTTTCCATTGTTTTCTATTTACATAGGTGCAGAGTCCTCCACTGTGGGCCAGAAGTCATGAAGGGGTTATAACTATGAATAACATTTTTTTTTCACCTACCAGAAATTATACTCCACACATAGATGTAAGCAAGCTCCCATCCTTGGCCTGTGAAATTTCAGTGGCAACTAATGATAAATGAAAATGTTATTCACAGTTATATCCCCTTTATGAATTTTTGCCTACCCTGTACATCAATAACAGAAACACCACAGTAAGGCAAACAAAAATAAAAAAGCATTGTCAAATTATTTATTGACTGTTTGTGTGTATTTTCTCCTGCAAACAAAGTGTTTTTCAGTGACATTTCAGTTTGATTGCACTCTGCCACCTACTGTGCTAAAGTTGTTGTTATTTTAAATACTTATTTCTCCCACAATCAAAGTGAAAACATCATTACATCATTGACTACACAAATCAGCTGTACCACCATCACAATTTCTCACTACCCTGAAGACAAGTGTTACTAACATCCTTCAAAGATAAGTTGTGGATGGTCCTCGGTGAAGTGTGACAGGATTGTGAACATGAAGAGGTTTACTGGTAAATTCTGAAAGTGTGCATCACAAGAAGAGTCAAGCAATATATGTATGCCTTCTTTCCACACATATCTCACTAAATGGTCTTGGTGACAGACATGTGGGCTCATATGGAAGATTGTCAACAGTCTTCATTCATACAATTCATGAATAGCACAGGAACAGTAGGGAAATGCTAGTGGTATCCGAAGCACAATCCGCTATATCCTGTTAAGTGACTAACTGAATATAGCCAATCCCTGCCAAGTCAACTTTGGAAAACAGATTCACTATACTGACACATACTTATTCTGTCACAAATTTTAGAGTATTTTGCATGAAGAGTAGTATAAACTTCCTCTAGCCATCATCCAAAAGTTGTAATTGTCAACTTCTGGCAATGATTGTCCTACACCATATGTGGTGACAAATAACTGACTCTTTCACAGAGAAATTGCCTCATGTTGTTATTACACCATAAACTTATTTTCAGATCACATTGGTTGGCTATGTCAACTCACAACCAAATTATCATGTTTTAAACCACACTCTAGGTATCAGTATGTTACCATAGCCTCCATTCCAAACACACATCACTAATCAGCATTACACCAATGTTCAAAGCTAGTGGTCAGTATCACAAGGTTCACAAGACCTGAAATCACATGCAGCTATAAATCTAGCATTGCAAAATGGTATTTTTTTTTTTATGGAACTAGAATTCACACAACAAATTGTGCTTTATATGACTAGCCTGTGTGTCCACTGTTTATAAATACAATAAACAGCAGTTCATATTCATATCAGATTCTGAATTTGAATGACTCAAAAAAATAAAACAAAAACAGACAATTTTGTAACCTCATTTATTATATATCAATTATCAGTTCATTTCAGCATTCTAAAACATAGCAACTCTGTGCCATGAGAAAACTGTCCTTCCACAACATTATTTGGCAAAAAATTCTCATATACTATAAATAGGCTTTAATTTTGATCAAAATTCATTTCAATCTGCAGAATGAAATTACAATCCTCATAATGTGAAAACAGAAGACACATAACATAACAACAATAAAATTTGTCTTAGGAAAAAAAATTAAACATGCACTCACAAACAAGCAGTGAAAAATCATGGCTGCAACGATATAAAATCTTTCAAAACTTCAAACTAACATATGTCAAGCAGCAAGTGCAAAATGTTTAATAAAATACAAAATCTTATAGGGGCAAAAATTATATCAGCAAAACATCATTATTCCTATATTAAGTTAACATAGTGAAAAACAATTTTGAGATCATGTGAGCACTAAAACACATTTTTTGTGAGTTAAGAAAATATTAAATGTTGATCCTCTGACAGACTACAACAGGAGCAACTACTAACATTATCTGAATCTTTTCATTAGAATGAAGAAATATTTTCCACCTTTCAAGCATAGATCAAATAATTTTGCTACTTCAAATAACAATCTGCAAAACGTAAAGTTCACTACTGTAAATTCAAGCATTTGTCAGTGAGAGAAGAAATTTTATATAAAGTAATGTAAAATGATCATTACTGCATTTTTGGGACTGTTTTAAGCATATATCCCCTGTAAAAATCTCACGAAGGAACTACAACAATCTATACTTTAGCATTACCAATGATGGAAGCAGTTATCACAGACATTATCTAAATTTTTAATAAAAACCATTCCTTATGAAAATAGTCCTTGAGTCTACAGCAAACATTACAAACCCGAGAACTAATGTCCAAAATTCCCCACATATTTCCGACTGTGATACATGTCGTTTGCACTTACTGATACCTGATGTCCACTTTGATCCAAGATGTTCTTAATTGTGTGTCATTTCACTGACACACTGCACCAACGAGCACATTACTATAAAGTTTAATTCAGTCAATTCTCACATAAACTGTTTACTGACTATACCAGTTTAGAATGAATAGGCTCTATCAAATGCCCTGCTATAGTGCATCCTCAAGGAAATGTTAACTGCTATCATACTCTGCCACAGCTATCAATCAATAAAAAATTATGGGCCATTGATACTGACTAACTCAAGACATCATGATGATATGGCATGTGATGTTATAAATTTATAAACAGAGATAGAACAAAACACCGTCAATATTTATTTTGCTTCTATATTTTTTACCATAAGATAAATTGTTGTTTTTTTCACAATAATTCAGCAGTGAGTTATAGAAGCCAAGAAATGTGAATCTGAAATCTCTGATGTGGCACTATACTGATCAGTTGTATAGACCAAAGTCTCGGTTAGGTTGAAAGGCAACACATTCAGGTGTGAGGTGGCAGAACCAGCAAATTTTATATCATTTGAATAGCTATAACTGGTGTATTGCAGTGCATTATATACATACTGAACTTTGATGAGTGGTTTATGTCCAATATTTTGATGTCATCGCAAGTCAAATCAGGCAATGGTTATCAGTATGTTCAAATATTTCTGACAACAGCTTATAAGATGCTGAAACATGTCTGTGTAAATAAAGGAACAAAGTTGTATCCTGCAGTTAATAAAATGCTTAAACAACTATTTAAATGATCTCAGTATAAGTAAATCAATAAAAGAGAAAATTGTGTAACACTGCCAGTGATGGTGGGCATATCCTTGATCATTACTTTATAGCATGAACAAACCAATCTTGGCAAAAAAAAAAAAAAGACTACCAATATGATGACATTTTGAATCAATCTATACCTACAAACCCTAACAACTAACCCCATATTTCTGCACAGCATCATAGCGATATGAAATGGTAAATGCGTCGTCATCATACGAGATTAAGCTGTCTAATTTTCTTTCACATTTCTGCATACTGTCAATACACTATTCGACTTTGGCAAGAAATAGGAACCACATTTAAAAGAAGGGAAACAAAGGCAACAAGCCACAACACTGAGGAATAATGCACACACGCAGAATAAATCAGCTACAAAATTCCAAGACAAATTAACTTCAAAACATATTCTTAAGTAAAAAATAAAAGTATTTCTTGTTCAAGTACAAGTACTTGTACACGCATTACTTAAATGTTTTGAATCCAGATAGCACTATTATGCCTCAACATAAACTTGTGACACCTTGATGAGTATATAACATTAATAAACTACACGGTCCACAGTGTCACTATCTACAACATGTCTAGAGAGAAAGAGAGTGAAATGTTTGTCACACAGCAAAATCTATATTTAAAAAATGAAACAAAGATAAATTCAAAAAGACATGCTCAGCAACTATAGCCAGTAGGCAACTGGCAATTACTTGCAAATTATATGTGTAATTCTCATGCACAAAGAGAAAGTGTACAAAAATAACATAAAAACAAGCAGAGCTAAAAATGTTATCACAAAAATTTTAAATAAATTTACATCAATTTTTATACCACATTACAGCTATTCAAGCACTGAATGGAGTAGCAAGCCAATCACGTAAACAAAACATTTCTCATCACAATACACTTATCTCACAGAACTTATAGACAGAGCCTACAACAATATGTATGTTTGCTCTCAATGCAAGTAGATGTCATGCACAGCACGTGTATTATACAATATATTTAAGGCCATACACAGAAAGTCAATGTGCCAGAAGTTAGCTCACATCCACTCCATTTTATACAGAAAAGAGTGTTATTTTTTTCCTTCACCATCATGTGCAGGCCCTAACACCAGAAACAGCAGGAACGTGCAATGGCAAAAGTAAGCAAGCAAGCACATAACTGCATCAAGCACAAAACTTCCAATTTTTCTAACATTTGCCCATTAGTTAAAAGCAACCATGTGTGCTGTGACCCCAATGACGTTTCACTTAAAAATACAATGTCTCAATAAATCAGAAGTTACGTTTCCACGTCACATACGTTCCCTTTATATTAAAATTGCAAATGCGATAAAAAAAATCTGAGAGCTTGAAGAAACGATCTGCAATGAATGTAGCATTGATGTTGTCACAAACCTGTGGCGTTGGCTGTTGTCTTGATGTACCGCACAGAGTTGTCCTTCAGTGCCTTGATAAGCACCTGCTCCCCAAGCATCTCGGTTGGATGTGGTTTGAAAATAATTTCAACTTCGTTTAACATAGCTGGTTCCGCGGCATCAACCTCTCCTACAGACGACTCATGTCCGCCAGCCTCCACACTTGATCCTGCGGACTCGTTTTCGGAGTTAGGGACAGATTTAAGACGTTTGGTGGATTTGTTGGAAAGAGTTGGGCTTGGCGGGGGCGGTTGCGGCTGTTGGGGTGGGGGCGGTACCGCTGGAGGTGTAGGTTCGCTTGCGGGTGGCGTTATCGGTCTCGGCGCCCCGGCGTCTTGATGCGTTGGCGTCGTCGGGGCGCTGGCATTCGGTGTCCCACCCGGTGCAGTGTCAGACTCATTTGCCGCCTTACGTGATCGCTGGGGCCTGTTCTGTGACTGCGACTTGATTCCCTCGTTTATCGAATTCACAAGCGCCGCCTGGCTATGGCTCTTGCTCAATTTTGCCAACACCCTCTCTTGATGAGCTTCGTATTCATCACGACTAGGATAAATTTTTTGAATGAGTAAATCAAAATTTGGATCTGGTCTCAACGAACGCTTCGACACGAGTTTCTTCCTGCACGTAGGGCATTCCTTATTGCCAGATCTTAATGCTGTTATGATACAGTCAGAACAAAACCTATGTAAACATTCTTTTGTTGTCATAGTCTTCTTTAGCATGTCCAAACATATAGGGCACATTAATTCACTATGCAAACTTCTCGGAGACACAGCTATTTCAGTGTTATCAGTTATCGCATCTTGTGGTGTTCTGTGAAGCTCGTACAATGAAAGTTCCCACGTTTTATTCGGTCCCAACTGCTCTGTCGAAGCCATCTTTAAAACATAACAAGCACAGTGTCCTGGAGCACAAAATATTACATTTGTTACGAATCTTTTCACATCATATATCTTGGATTCACACTTTGTGGTGTTTATCTTACTTGTAAACAGTATATATACGATATTTTACTCAAAGACCTTACTAACATACACACGTAACCAAACAAACAACTGTGCTGCACGTAAATTCCGAAACATCAAACATGCTTACAGATACTTCAAATCAAAGATGCTAATTTCTCACGTATCAATGGGATCTATGGAGCAACGAGACTAAAATTGCAGCAGATATAGGTCTCTATCTGCAGTAGGCGGCAGTGAAACGAAACGGCAGGCAACGTCATATGATGCATATTCACAATAGACGGAATGTCAACACGCCAATTCACTTAGTATAATAACCGACAGTGAAGCCTCGAGAAACAGATCGTGGGCCACTGGTAAAAGACAGGTTGTTCATAACCAAACTTTACAAATTAAGTTGAATGCAAAATACACATTTAAACAGTAGGTATTTATCACAATATTACGAACGAGAGTGTTTTTAACTGCTGGAATGTGTCGTGTGAGTTGGGACGCTTCTTTTGTATTGGTGCAGTGAAGGTAGTGAGGTAAAACTGGACTTCGAAGTCGAAACTGTTTCACTACTGTGCGGTGCTTGTTTTCAATCATAAATATCACGAATCCAAGCAGGAAAAATGTCAACGTG
Organism: Schistocerca nitens; assembly: GCF_023898315.1. Lineage (NCBI taxonomy): Eukaryota > Metazoa > Arthropoda > Insecta > Orthoptera > Acrididae > Schistocerca > Schistocerca nitens. The sequence continues at coordinate 680,490,134 of NC_064615.1, read as the reverse complement.
ACAAAGAAAGAAACGGCGAATTGTTATTACATGTCAGTACTGTACTTAGAATTAAGAATAAACAAATAGAAAAAAATCAGATTTTGATAAAAAATCAGATTTTGATACTTTTTTTGGGAGACATCATCAGCTAGAAAACAAAGTCTTTAAAATGTTTCAGAAACCTACAAATAAAAATTTGGTTAAAACTGCCCCAAACCAAATGAAAACGATATGGAACACAGCAAGAAAAAAAACAGGAATAATATGTGAAGGTTACCACAATATTAAACTAATGCAAAACCCAACCCAGATCCAAACAAAGATGCACATAAATTCAATTCTTATTTTACAGAAGTTTCGGAAAATCTTATCAAAATGCTTTCACCAAATGCTAGAAAGGAGCAAGTTACAAACAATTCAAATAAGAGCTTTTTTATATCCAACACATGAGAAAGAAGTATCAAACGTTATCAGAGCACTAGAATCAAAATTCTCAGTGGTACTGATAACATCCCTGATGGTATTTTAATAAATGCACAGGATTAATAGCAAAGCCCTTTGAGGATTAGATTGCGTAGGCTTCTGTGGTCAGAGTCAGTCAACATAAAAGTTTTCTGGGTATGGTACCGCATCATATTGTATAAAATTACTGCTGGTCTTCCCAGAAGAAGGCTACTGCTACCGTGGCCGAAAAGTTGGTTTTCTCCAGCAGTAATTTTATACAATACAATGCGTTACCATACACACAAAACTTTTATGTCGACCCTTTGATGATATTTATAATTCCTCACAGTCTACTGAGCTCTTTGTTGAAAAATTATGAGTAACAAAAGTGAGGCCTCTGATTAAAAATGGATAAAAAGAGGTGACAATTAGAGACCACTCTCTCTGCTAATATTATATAGAACTTGTTCCTTTTATAGAAGAAAATAATATTTTCCTGGAAATGTAGGTCCACAGAAACTGCCATTTTTTTTTTTTTTGTAAATGAATTATTGCCCTTTGCAGATCATAAACATTGTGTGTCTGCTATATTTCTTGACCTCTCAACGGTTTTTGACATTATGAAGCATAAACTGTTATTTCAAAATTAGAATGTGTAGTTGTAGGGGGTCTGGGACAGAAACTGATACAATCATCTACATTACTAGACTCCTGTCCAGAGGCCTGATATCAGTTGCATGTTGCCTGTGTAATGGCATTCAGGTTGTAACAGGATAAGGCATATCTGTATAAGCCTCTTGGAAAAGGATTTGGACAGGTACAGCGTTTGAATTACACATTCACGCAGCATGTGAGAGAAGCGGGCTTGCACACCTCTAGCCACTGGTCAAGGACGTCTTCTGCTCTGTGGGCAGCCCTTATGGCCTCAGGCCACGTAGTTGCCATGAGGTCCCTTCTTGTGGTATCAGACAATGCGTGGACCTTAGGTGGGATTTTTCATGAGCCTTTGACGCCTGTGGCCAGTGGATGTTGGAAAATCGTAATTACTTTGTCATCATCTGTGTATGTGCAGTATAAAGCGTGCTATATACAGAGACACGTGAGGTGTCATATGAGAGAGTGTTTAATTATGCATCTAGTGATAGTGACATAAAGCTATTATTTGAAGTTATAGAGACAAACAGACTTCCTTCTGAGGTACACACCTGATAATGTATAACTTTTAATGTAATTACGCCACCTAAGAAGTTGAGAAACCATATGGTTGCTTTTCATGAGCTGCATCGACTAAGATAATCATATAATCCCTAACTCTATGAACGGTGACTACCGGAAATTTCGGGAAGAATAGGACCAGGGGTTTACAAACCTACATTCACCTTTTATTAACAGTTATACTGAAGATTAAATTTAACAAATTACTCAGTGATTAAATATCTTTGGCAGTATGGTCACTGAACAATTTTATAATATTAATAAATACAATTCACTTCAAAGAAACTTCGCTATTATAGGAGGAGAATGTGTTACCACCTGACAGTGTACAAAGCTGTTGATAATATTGCTATTAGTACGAAGAACAGCGTAGGTGCACAAGTGATTTTGCATGGACCTTCAGTGTTTTGTGGATGTGTACTGAATTTTACACTTATTAACGCAGATGCTAGTGAATAGGGTAATGGCTGGATTACTATGGCTCTAGTATGTGGTGGTAAAGTAGAGACTGTAACAAGTCTGGAGACTTTTAACAGTAGAGAAATTATAGCTTATCAGACATTTCAGATTTGTGAGGTGTACAACAGAGACAGGGGCACATCTTATTATATGTCCACAATGCCTTAGGTTCTTAGGACGAGGAATCATCGCAAAATAAGTGAATCAGAGTCTGTGTCTGTATGAGTTGAAGGAGATTTTAATTGCAACAAGATGAAAGTTGTTGGTGATGTCACACATTATAATAGAAATTGAAATAAAGTTCAGTTACAGAAATTGAAATTAAGTTCCCTTCCTTCTACCTTTCCTTTATCCTAACCTAACCTTTCTCTATATTACATACAAAATATAGAAATAAAACCTATACACTAATCAATGCACCTGTCCCCACAAACAACTATAACTAGAAAAACTCACAAATAATGTAAGATTTCTGGGAAAATCTGGAAGAAACCACCAACAAAGCACATGAAGGTTTTACTAGGAGATTTTAATGCCCAATTAGGTAGGAAAAGAAAACTCAAAGATATAACAGGAAAACACTCAACTCACAGATAGAGAAACGAGAACGGAGAGAACCTGCTATCCTTTAGCAAGAATTTCAGCCTCAAAATCATGTCTATGCAATTCTAGGAACAACATAAGAAACTATGAACTTGGAAATCTCCAACAACGCCTCGGAGATTTTCAGATAGATCATGTTGCGATATCTGTGAAAAACACCAGAGAAATTACGAATGTAAGTACAAGGCAAGGATTTTTTTAATCTGATCATCACCTACTCCAAATTAAAGCGCAATTTATACCCAGCAGACAAATCAAGAGAGCCGATAGAGATTCATGAACAGACCCAGAGTACCTACAATTTAAAATAAATAAATAATAGAAAAGAGTATGAAAATCGACGGTAACAACTGGACAGAACCGTCAGAAAAAATTAAGGAACTGATGAAGTTGGGGTAAACACTGTGAAAACGAAAACACAGATAGTGGAACTAATGTGACACAGCCATAGAAGACAGAATACAAGCAGGGAAAAAATTTAAGGGTCATAGGACATCTGAGAAATGGGAAGAATTCGACAGGACCCAGAAAGCCACTTAGAAAATAATCCATAGAGAAAAAAAGATTATGAAAACAACAGGCTGAAAGAGATAGAAGAGCACTTCATCAAAAAAACATTTTTACAAAACATTCAGAGAACCACCAAGCTTATGCTTCAAAAGACAAGATGGAACACTGGAGACACACCCAAAAAAGAACTGTGAAATATTAGCACAATACTTTGACACACTACTAAATCGTGATAAACCGATGCAGAGCCTACAGTTTAGGAAGCCAGAACCCAATCTTGATTCCAAACTGCCAACACATGAGGAGGTAGTGAAAATAATAAAATCACTGAAAAATAACAGAGCACCTGGAGAAGACGGACTGATTGCAGGTATCTGGAATTTAGACCACAAGCACATCACATACAAAATACACAGAATCATCAAAAAACGTCTGGGAAACAGACAATGTACCAGAAGAATGGAAATCAGTGATAAATCGCCCCATACATAAGAAAGAAGACAAAACAGACCCTATAACTGCAGAAGAATTTCACTTCTGCTTGTGACATTCAAAATTCTGTCAAAAGCCCTCTTAAATTGGGCAGAGCCTCAAATAGATCCACAGTTAGGAGAATACCAAGGAGGGACCAGAATGGGAAGATCACGCAGTGAACAGATCTGGTGCCTGAGAACAATATCGACAACAAGAAATTCAAGGAACACCACAATAACATTCGTCGACTTCAAGAAGGCCTACAGCTCCATAGATTGAGAAACACGCTTCAACACAGTGGAAGAAATGAAGGCGGACAAAAAAAAAAAACAGGCAGCTACTCCAGGAAACATTAACGAATACCATATTCAAAGTGAAGTTTATGGGAGAGATCTCAGAAACATTTGAAATCAAGACAGGAGTGAGAAATGGAAATGATCTATCACCCATTCTATTTCACTCTGTTTTGGAGAAAATAATGAGGACATGCGAGAAAAGAGTCAATGGAGTAAAGACGGGAAGACACAAAGACAGAAATGTCAACACAAAATGTCTGGCCTTTGCCATTGATATAGCCATCATAACACATGATAGAAATCATGGAAGCTCTAGATACACTACATGAAATCTCAGCCAGAACAGGGCTACAAATCTAGAATGAGAAATCGCAATGCACGGACACAAAATCCACAGACATACACTCACTCGTAGCAAAGTAGAAAGTTTCAACTACCTAAGAGAGATTATATTGAAAATAGGACTGAACGTGACATCCAATGAAGAGAGGATCATAAAACTAGACAAAGCATACAAACTGACGTGGAATCATTACAAAAAAGAAGCAATTCCATCGGCGCCGAATTAAGACATGCAGTATGTTGTCTTACCAGAGGCCTTGTATGCCTCAGAAACAACAGTAGTCAAGAGAACAATGAAAATCAAGGAGACAGAAAAACAAGAGAGAAAATACTCAGGCAGATCTATGGGCCATTTCAGAGAGAGAACTGAATAAAGAAACTGACAAAAGAAGTGTCTGAACAGACAGAGATGATTGCAAATAACACCAGGAAAAGAAGAGCAAAGTTCTATGGACACATGCATAGCATGAATGAAAGCAGATTGGTCAAGAAAATTTTAAACATAGTGACAGCTAATACAGTGAAAACCAACTGGGCAAAAGAAACCATGGAATACCTCAATAAATTGAACTTCTCCATAGAAGGCAATGCAGACAGGGAAAAATAAAGAGAAAAAAATCAGACAACAGAAATTTCAGAAAACACCCAAAAAGAAGAAAATAGGAAAGGACTGGACAGAAGACAGGAAGAAAGAACACAGTGAATATATGAGAGAATTTTGGGAAGGAAAAAAAAGAGATAGAGAAAATGCTATGAAAACTGATTGTGTTTTAGCGCTGTCCTTAATGGAGTATTGACGTTGATAGTACTAATAATAAATATGAGCAGAGGTTTTGTGTGCCATAAGCTAAGAAACAATCAACTAACATGGAAGACACTTAAATCTCAATGGAAACAAACCGAATTAGTTAACTATCATTATAATATTAATTTAATCTTTGGTAAGAACCTAGAACAGAATTTTATCATAAAGAGTAGACCTTAAGGCTTCAACCCCATTACAGAACAAAGCGAGGTCTAAACTTATCATAGCATAAGCAGCAAGGTGAAACAATTTTCGGTATATAAACACTCAGCAGTACGCAAATATTACATTGCCATTAGTGAACAGAATAATAAGATCGCCAATACAGTTCCCAGAAACGAAATTTTAACATGCAAGAAGAACTAGGTAAACAGTAGTCGCAATAAAGGTATATCAAAGTATTCGCCAAGATATTAATTGATTTCTTGATACATTAGGACTAGCGGTCTCTTGGGGCACTTTGTCTCTAGTGGCTGATGCCAAAATATCTGAAAAAGATCCAGTAAGTAACTTAACTTCTACCCCAGAACTGCTAGGTGATATGGCATGGCTTAATGCCAAGTTACGCAACCAAAGACATGACCACATAACGTCTAGCATAGGCACAACTCCTCCATATAGTAGTCAAATTCTGTCCAACCAGCCACGAAAGACCAAAAAGGAAAGGAAATGTGTAGACAAAGTTGGTAATGACGAAGCTGGAAATGCAATCAGTCTGGGCTAGGACTAATGTAATCATGAGGAGGCTATCTGGCATACAAACCACAGATCAGAACATCGAAATAACAAAGTTGAAGACAGCATACGAAGATCAGATGTAACAAACAAGAACCTACTAGACAATTTATTGTAGGATTTAGCACTTTTGGCCATCCTGATTCACTGACTTATAACCGATCACAAATTCGAATCGAAACCTGAGAAGCAATATGTGCTTAACATGAACACTCAAGAATAAAATTATAATTTATAACAAGGCCTACTTCGACACTATGGCAAATGGAATAAAACATTAAATACAACCCCATGTTAGGCTACTTGACCCAGTATAGTACAAATTAACAATCATTTAAAAATACCAATATAATTTTAAACCTGAACTTAAAAACACGTAAATGACCAGATTTGATACTATCCTGGCTTTCTGCAGCGCCAGATGAATGCCAAGGTTTATGAACTTGCAGTAATTTTATGTGTACAGCACTAAATCTGTTATGTTAAGTGTTACATACGATAAAAGTTTCACATGAGGTGAGACCAATGTCATTTATTTTAAGCTTCTGAGCAGAAGAAACAGATTAATGAATATATTATCTGTTTCCTTGTAAACAAAATAGCCTGCAAGAGACTAACCCATGAGTTTAGAAAAAAACACTTTAACAAACAAATTCGTAAAATATAATGTGTAAATGGCAGCATATGACAAGCAGAAGTTTAACAGCATGACAAATCACTTTATGTCACTGCTCAGGAATAGGCTAATGGACCAATCACTTCCTTTACCCATTGCAAAATATAACTAACAGTCTATTCAAAATGTTGTAATTATTTTACAGATAAGGCCACTGTGGTTGTAAGTAAGGAGGCATAAATACACATAATTAGAAAAAGAAAAAAAAATCATGATCACATGAACATGTGGTTTTCTCTCCACATGTGGCAATCTTATTAAAATCAACAGCAGTCATTCAGCGACATAAGGTGCTAACCACACAAGTTATCTTTCTGTACTGATGGCAATCAAGCAGCTCTCCTATCTCTCTCTCCTCTCTCAACCACAACTTGCCCTCCATACTAACTGCCAAGTCAGCTTTTCCTCTCAACACAGTTTAAATTTTAGCTTCCTCCCAATCGCTGCCAGAGCACATCAACACCTGACTACCATGCCCTCATGGACAAACCATGCCCTTAGGTGAAGAATCGAAAACCAAAGAGCCCCAATGGCTCACTCCAATACCTAAGATCAGAGAATCTGTTTAATTGAAAATTAATCAAATCCAGCCCAACTTATATACAAAAACAGATACACTGACAACATGGCAGCACGTGTTAGCAACACATACAAGTAACTACATACAGTATTTAAATTGTAAGGTTATTGTTTTTATTAACATTTTTATTGTGTGATGTTATATTTACATAGTTTTGCCCATAGTTTGAATTTCATCAAACAGAGGCAGAGGCAGTTTTAAATTTAATTGATTTAACTGATTTTTACCATGATACTGTCGGAAGTAGCAGGAAAATTTAGATTTTCAGTATTTCACACAGTTAAAAATTTGAAATGCTGTCACAGCCTACTCATTAGCGGCATAACGTTATGGTAAAATTATAACACAATAAGACAAGTATTATTGTAAGAAAATGCGTGTTTGCCTTGAGGCAGCATAGCTAATGGTGCACAAATATCCAGATTTTATTCAATCAATATTTGGGAATGAGAGCACTTAGCGACTTCCAAGAACATTTACACATGATTTTGACCCTTTACAAAACTTTTTCTCAGTAACGTCTCCCACAAAACAATGAAAGAAAAAATGTATTACTCACTTCATTTTTGCTGTTCACTCAACTAAACATCAACATTAGAATGATGTTTTAATTTACTACCTTTTTATTACCACATCCATTCATAACACAGTTTTCAGACATCATCCACATATACCACTGAATGTACCTGCAAAGATGTATTATTGTATGACATGTAAATCAGGAGTAATGATGTCATAAACATTCAGACGAATGAAAAATTGCTTTTGCTTAAAATGGAATGCACGTTACCCAGTTTATATTCGTCCATTGTTTCATAATGAGAGCATTTTGCCACTTCCAACAAACGTAAAGCATAATTTCCAACTTTTTCTCATTTACGTGATTAAAGACAGATATTATCACATTAACTTATTTTTTAAAGTAATCAGGTGTTTGGAGCCAGTTTGAACATGGGATTTCAACTCTTTAAAGAATGAGACGTTTACTGGTATCTGCAGAACAGACAACAACTAGTGAAACTTAATTAACAAGAGGCAAAGAATATGCACATGTACTGACCCGGGAAATAATATTAAGTATGGTGTACTTGAACATTACATCCTAGGTCCAGTCTTGTTCCTGCTTTTTATTAATAACTAAGACTGCAACAGCATCTCAAACATGTATCAAACTTACAGATGACACCAACATTCTGATAGGGGGGAAGACTATCTATGAATTGGAGAATGAAATCGAAGTATGCATGTCACACATCACTGATTGGTTCTCCAAAAACATTAATGCAGAAAATACAGTAACAATGCATGTATGTTCAGGGAAAAGGGCATCGCCTTTAAGCACCATCATAATGGTATCTGGTAAACAGTTAGAAGGTGCAAAAAGCGTTAAATTTGTTGGAATATGGACACAAGAAAATGTAAAGTGGCACAAGTACCTAAGCTTCACCAATAACAAATTGGGCACCATCTACTACTGTACAAAAGCTCTTATTGGCTACATGACACAACAAAAGAAGAAAAATGTATACTTTTCACAGATGGGATCATGGCTGAGGTATGATAACGTCTTTCATAGTAGCTCACCTTCTAGCAGAAGTTGCTTTATTGTTAAAAAAAAAAGAATTATAAAGATCATAGGAAATGTAACTCTGAGATCACTGAGTCGCTATTTAAGAACTCGAAAATTCTGTAGCTAGTTTGATCATATATATTCTGGAAATTACACGTATCATTAAGCAAATAATGGCATTGAAGGCAGGCAAATGTATAAAAATGGAACATTTCATAAATATAATATTCAACAGAAAATGGAGCTGCATAGTGAATGCACAAAACAAAACTGAGACAAAGTGGGAGTCTACTGGCAGTGGGTAAACATTACACCAAGTAGCCACATTACATTAAAACAGAAAAAAGTAAATGGTGATGTTGAAAACTACAATTAGCATGATGCTGTAAGAATAATAAACATCCTTTTGATTTCTTTAATTAGAATAAGTATTATAAGTTCTTAACAAGCTTGTAAGTATAGCTATCCATTCATTTATCTTTACATTTTACATTTTTATGAGATTTAAACACTGTTTGAAACGAGAAAACTAAGTACACACACACACAGTTATATATATATATATATATATATATATATATATATATATATATATATATATATATATATATATATATGTGTGTGTGTGTGTGTGTGTGTGTGTGTGTGTGTGTATGAGGTGCAACTTTTCCAAAAGCAATATGTCCAATGGCAGACAAAATTGAGTTTGATATGAAATCCAGTATGTGAGCAAGATGTATGAGACAGGCGAAATACCCTCAGACTTCAAGAAGAATATAATAATTCCAATCCCAAAGAAAGCAGGTGTTCACAGATGTGAAAATTAAAAAACTATCAGTTTGATAAGTCACAGCTGCAAAATACTAACGCGAATTCTTTACAGACGAATGGAAACACTAGTAGAAGTCGACCTCGGGGAAGATCAATTTGGATTCCATAGAAATGTTGGAACACGTGAGGCAATACTGACCTTACGCCTTGTCTTAGAAAATAGATTAAGGAAAGGCAAACCTAAGTTTCTAGCATTTGCAGACTCAGAGAAAGCTTTTGACAATGTTGACTGGAATACTCTTTTTCAATTCTAAAGGTGGCAGGGGTAAAATGCAGGGAGCGAAAGGCTGTTTACAATTTGTACAGAAACCAGATGGCAGTTATACGATTTGAGGGGCATGAAAGGGAAGCAGTGGTTGGGAAGGGAGTGAGACAGGGTTGTAGCCTCTCGCCGATGTTATTCAATCTGTATATTGAGCAAGCTGTAAAGGAAACAAAAGAAAAATTCGGAGTAGGTATTAAAATCCATGGAGAAGAAATAAAAACTTTGAGGTTCGCCGATGACATTGTAATTCTGTCAGAGACAGCAAAGGACTTGGAAGAGCAGTTGAACGGAATGGATGGTGTCTTGAAGGGAGGATATAAGATGAACATCAACAAAAGCAAAACGAAGATAATGGAATGTAGTCGAATTAAGTCGGGTGATGCTGAGGGTATTAGATTAGGAAATGAGACACTTAAAGTAGTAAAGGAGTTTTGCTATTTGGGGAGCAAAATAACTGATGATGGTCGAAGTAGAGAGGATATAAAATGTAGACTGGCAATGGCAAGGAAAGCGTTTCTGAAGAAGAGAAATTTGTTAACATCGAGTATGGATTTAAATGTCAGGAGGTCATTTCTGAAAGTATTTGTATGGAGTGTAGCCATGTATGGAAGTGAAACATGGACGGTAAATAGTTTGGACAAGAAGAGAATAGAAGCTTTCGAAATGTGGTGCTACAGAAGAATGCTGAAGATTAGATGTGTAGATCACATAACTAATGAGGAGGTACTTAATAGGATTGGGGAGGAGAGGAGTTTGTGGTACAACTTGACCAGAAGAAGGGATCCGTTGGTAGGACATGTTCTGAGGCATCAAGGGATCACCAATTTAGTATTGGAGGGCAGCGTGGAGGGTAAAAATCGTAGGGGGAGACCAAGAGATGAATACACTAAGCAGATTCAGAAGGATGTAGGTTGCAGTAAATACTGGGAGATGAAGAAGCTTGCACAGGATAGAGTAGCATGGAGAGCTGCATCAAACCAGTCTCAGGACTGAAGACCACAACAACAACAACACACTCCTGCAATCAGATTGTGTCCAAACGCATTTTAACACCTTCAAAAAAGCATTGAAAAGTAGCCGACGCAAAAAATGCCATTTTGTCCCCTGGTATGATTGAATCAAATTGCATTAAGTCCAACAGTTGCCTTTATTTTGTTTTATTAAGCTATGTTGGCTGCAATATGAGACTGGTGGACTAAAGCAAAACCCTTTACCTGACCAACAATGACCAGTTAATAAACGTTTTCAGTATTACAGCATTCTTATGAAAAACATTTATCATTCTCTGTGTTAGACTTATAGATGTCAGACGTAAAAACGTTGTTGTGCTAAGATGGAGAGTATTATAGTGAGTGAATGTGTGACTGTTGGGAAGGAAATAAATCATGTAATCAGAAAAAGAATGAAGATCAAATCCAAAAGGAAATTAGAGTATGAAAACAAGTAAGACTAAAGAGTAATAAAATTACTGTTATTGCAAAGCTATACAAATTAATCTATTTGTACTTACCTGTACAGTTACTTCTCTTGTAATTTTTTATTGTCAGATATCGGCATAAGGTTCCCCATCCCATGAGCTTAGAACCTCCTTGCCAGCATAGAGTAGGATGCTTTTGCTGTTGTTCGATTCCTGGTACAGTCTACACAAAACTAGAAGGGCAGTATTTTCTAAACTAGACAAAAAGGAACAAGATAAAAGACTTTCCTTCCTTCTCAAATGAGCAGTCCTAAGCGTAAGAGAGTACGGAATGATACAAAAAAATAAATCAACTGCTCTAACAGTGCAGTGTCATAACACGTGTTAGAGGAATAATACTGTGATTGCTACCTTCAATGCTCTTCAGGTTTATTCAAAACATGGTAGGGATCCTGTGTGCGCTGCTTTCTTCAGGAAGCTTGTTGACATATGTCAAAGAAGAGTGCATACCATCGCTTATGGCCTTAAAGCAGGTGAAGGAGTGCTTGACAAGAGAGGAGGAGACCATAAAGCTGGAAAGCATAGTGCAAAAAAGGAAAAAGGCGCTGCAGTCATGGACTGTGCGGCTGGTCCTGGCGGAGGTTCGAGTCCTCCCTCGGGCATGGGTGTGTGTGTTTGTCCTTAGGATAATTTAGTTTAAGTAATGTGTAAGCTTAGGGACTGATAACCTTAGCAGTTAAGTCCCATAAGATTTCACACACGTTTGAACATTTGAACTGAATTCATTTCACATCTACAAGCAAGGGAGCGTCATGGAAAGATCAGCACATTCCTCAAACTGGGGAACTATCAAGAATGGGGTTCCACAAGGGTCGGTCTTGGGTCCTTTGTTGTTCTTAATAGATATTAATGACTTACCATTCTATATTCATGAAGAGGCAAAGTTAGTTCTCTTTGCTGATGATACAAGTATAGTAATCACACCTGACAAACGTGAATTAACGGATGAAATTGTCAATAAAGTCTTTCAGAAAATTACTAAGTGGTTCCTTGTAAACGGACTCTCACTGAATTTTGATAAGACACAGTACATACAGTTCCATACAGTAAATGGTATGACACCATTAATAAATACAGACCTTAATCAGAAGCATATAGCTAAGGTAGAATATTCAAAATTTTTAGGTGTGTCCATTGATGAGAGATTAAATTGGAAGAAACACATTGATGATCTGCTGAAACGTTTGAGCTCAGCTACTTATGCAGTAAGGGTCATTGCAAATTTTGGTGATAAACATCTTAGTAAATTAGCTTACTATGCCTATTGTCACTCATTGCTTGCATATGGCATCATGCACAAAAGCATGTAATCAGAATAATAGCTGGAGTCCACCCAAGATCATCCTGCAGACATTTATTTAAGGATGTAGGGATATTCACAGTAGCTTCTCAGTATATATACTCTCTTATGAAATTTGTTATTAACAACCAAACCCAATTCAAAAGTAATAGCAGTGTGCATAACTACAACACTAGGAGAAAGGATGATCTTCACTATTCAAGATTAAATCTAACTTTGGCACAGAAAGGGGTGAATTATACTGCCACTAAAGTCTTTGGTCACTTACCAAATAGTATCAAAAGTCTGACAGATAACCAACAAGTATTTAAGAAGAAATTAAAAGAATTTCTGAATGACAACTCCTTCTACTCCATAGAGGAATTTTTAGATATAAATTAAGAAAAAAAATTTAAAAAAATGAAAAGGTTGTTATATTAACTTAATTATGTTGTTAAATTAAATTAATTATGTCATGTATTGGAAAATTTGACTCGTTCCACATCATTACGAAATATCGTATTCATGATACATGGAACTAGTATTAATCTAATCTAATCTAATGCAACTACTCCAGAAGTAAGAGCCAGTGCCTTTATCTAACAAGTGACCTGAGTATAAACAATCTTATCCTCATGTATAACAATTCAGTCACATATGATCTGAAAGTGAAGAAAACATTTTATACAGAAATATTTAATACAAAATTTAATCTAGGTTTTAGAACTCCAGCAAGTGATACCTGTAGCTTCTGCCATAGAATAAGTCACCAAATGAAAACTGCTACAGATGTCAACACAAAGAATGAGCTAATGATTGAACTTGGGCGCACATAAATTAACAGCTTGAGCTTTTCATAAAAAGCAAACGTATGACTGTAGCCTGACACTTGTCTTTGTTTTACAGCAGGTACAGCCTCTCCCAAAATTATCTACTGGTGAGGCATACTATACAAGACGGATATCTCTTTTTGTGCAACAAATGTGGCAGGCACAGAACCTAGATTTTACATTTATGCAGTCAGTAGAGGGTCACAAGAAATTTCCTCAGCTATCACTGATTTCTTAAAGAAATTTACCTTTGACGCATGTGTCACATTTCTCAGATTATTCGTGGATGGATGTGCTGGCCAAAACAAAAATAAGCACTTTATTCAATCAATTGCTTTCTGGTTATACAAAGAATCGCCAGTGCATGTGACTGGTGTACTACATACCTTTTTACCTCCTGACAGAATATTTGGACGAGTACAAGAGAAACTTCGTAAAATTTCAGAAATGTTGAATCCAAACATGTATCAGGATGATTATGCAGAAGTGGGCAAAACAAGGATTTTATCGAAAGACTGGGAAATATTTGATTTCGAGGAACTAAGTACAATTTTGAGACCTGTAGGTGGGATCAGTGATCTGAAAAGAATCCATTTGAAGAAATATATGGTAGGTGAAAGGAAAACTGATGTGAAAATCAAAATGCACAATACCTACTTTTCTGATGATCCTTCAAAGTGCTTTTTGCCATTAGGTAAACGTAGATACATCTTGAGCAAAGTATTAAATATCTCCAAAGTGTCATTACTGATGAGATTGAAACAAGAAAAGAAAGACAATGTGGAAAAACTACTAGGCCTCATATGTGGTAACAACTGGAGTGAAAATGAAATACTTGAATTTTTAATTCAGGCTATCAGCCTTCCATGTAACAAACTTATTGACCAAGATACTGTTTGTGATTATTTAGAAGAGGAACCTGTTTTGGGAAAAAATATTGTGAACCTTGCTACTGTAAACGAAGCACATTTTCGTTTTTGTTCCTACTTCTGGTGTTAAAATGTTTTACTGAATACTAAAAAATGTACTTTCAAACAATAAAAAGTATTTTTACCAGTTCTATATCACTGAAAACTAATCAAAATACACTATGTCCAAAATAGTTGTCCAACAGAATCAAACCAAATGCCATTTGTTTATCACTATAGTGCTCATAGCTTGAAAGTATAAAAAGCAATTTTCTTGTATTAAATGCATTTTGATCAACAGCTCTACCTGAGTATGTGGTATTAAATTCGTAAAAATTAGTCGAATATTTTTTTGCAGTATGCGTTTTTCGCTTCTCCTGAAAAATTTACTTATTGGCACATGTTGTGTTTTTGAAAACTAGCTCCTCATTATATATATATATATATATATATATATATATATATATATATATATATATATATATATATATATATATATATATATATACATCTGGTGTCTCTCCTAAGAGTCGTCAGTCGCATTTGCTCTGGAGTTTCAGTAGGTATTTGCAGTTTCGTTTTTACATTGTGTAGCTGGAGTCAGCCCCAATAATTACTGCTCATCACATCTTTCATGTGACGCCCAGTGGCAACAGGAAGCGTTTGTTCGTTTACATACAGACAAAAATATTTTCAAATCGGAATTTTATGGGCTAGCGCTCCCTAATTAATCTAGTCCCATATTCGTTTTGTCGACATGTATTAACAAGGACAGTACAATCGAAGAATAAACAGCAATCTAACAACAACTCAGTTCAGTATCACTGCATGCTTGGTAGTAGCAGGCAGTGCGGATGAGGGCAGTGCTGTCGCTGGACGATTACTGGTTATTCTTTTAGCTTTACTGTGCTTACTAATACATACCGATAAAACAAATAGACGCTTTCCGTCGACACTGGATGCCGTGTAAAAGATGTAAGTGCGCTATTTGTTTGGGCCTACTCCTGCTACACAACGCAAAAGCGAAATTGTAGATATCTGCTAAAACGCAAGAGAAAATGTGCCTGACAACTCTTAGGAGGCACACACTCTATATACATTTGCTTACAGTTTTTTATGTAAATCTAAGTATATTCGTAGTATATATACAATTTATAACTATCATATTAGTTCAACTGCCTCATATCATCATCTCATAACAACTGACTCGTCTAGTATAAATTTGTGTCTGTGTACAGATATGATGAAGCTTATTAATAAAACAATACAATACTATGAGTTGTAAATATAATGAAATGACATTTGTTAAAATGCGGGAAAATCTCGAAAAGGGTAACTGTTTACATTAAATGTGACAAAAAAGTTTCTCTTTCTGAGTGTTTGTTTCCTCACTGAGAGGAAGTGAAGATTTTACGAAGTGGAAGTGTAATGGGTGAAGAAATGTTTCAAATAGGCCTACAGTTATTCCATTACTGGACAGATACAGAGTGCTCAGTGAAATCAGTAGTGATGCAGCTAATGCTAAAGATACTGGGTACTGCAGTAGCTGTTATCCAAAACATGACTACCTCTAAACTTCAACATGGGAACATTCAAACTCTGTGCCTGCTGTAGCTGTTCTCCAAAATATCTGCCAATATTATTCAGTTTCTAATTGCCTGAGATAGCTTGTGATGCTTCTTGTCAATAGTCACTGACATGATAATGCTTGTTGTGTAAATTATATGGGAACTGTGAGGGCATTTGAAATGAGAAAGCATATTCCCTTTGAAGAAATCATTTACTTGTTGAAGAATGTTTTCACTGAACTGTTTATTAGCTCAGACGACGTATATGGTGTTAAATTTAGTAGTGTACAGATTAACCTTTTCGCTCAAACTTTTATTATCGGTCATAAGCTATTCTAACAATAGTTGAACACTACAGTCTAGCAATAACAGCTACCAACCTGAGTCAGTACTTAATTAAATACAAAGATATTTTTAACTATAATCTTTTCCCATATTTACTTAAGGGATAAAAAAAAGCACACATCTCAACATGGAAGACACATTTACAACATAAAATTGACAGTCTTTATTTCACAAGGGGCTTTGGCAATATAGTTGTCCAATGATTGTCAGTAGAAATATAGAAATAACAAAAAAGGAAGTGTTATTTTTGTAAGTATTGTGTTGTATTGGAATGAAGTATTTTGTGCAAGTATCACTGTTGGCTTCTTATCAACCTTAAGGACAGAAACTTCCATCAGCTATCATATTCCTCTAAAAAATCTACCCAGGTAAATGATCTCCTTAGCGGCTTCTGTTGCAGAAACCAACTCTGCTTCAGTCATAGATATGTCAGTCATTATGTGTCTTTGATTGACAGCCCCAACTGAATGCATGCTACTACTATACTAAGGACACTAGATGCCGACCAGCTAGTTTCATAGTAATCTCCGAAGCCTGCATTACTGTAGCAGTCTAATTTGCCAATGGACAAATCTGGAGTGCAAATTATACCAGGTAACATGCACCCGCTACATACAAGAACACTCATTTTAGTCTCACAATATCTTCTATTGATGATGAATCATGTATTTGAGACAAGAAGCTTACACTGTAAGCCAAATCGGGTCTCATTCCAAGCATTGGGTTCATCAGAGGTCCAACTGTTTTCTGATAGCGATATTTACAGTTCTTAGCATTCTTTGTTTCTGCATGCTATGTATGTGGTTCCTTAACAATAGGCGTTGAAACAAGTTTGTACTCTTGTAAACGGAATCGCCCCAGAACCTTCCTTTCATAAGCTGTCGACTAATCTTTACTGCAGCATCAACACAGTGTTTAATCTTGAGTCTGAGAAAATATGTTGCTGCCTTCACGGCGTTCTTGAATTCAGTTTTCAACTGTTGAGTTATCTTTCTGGTATCCTGCTGATCACTTGTCATAACTAACTCATTACCTACATAAAGGGTTGCAGTTTATTATCATCTTCTCTGATGTATATACCAGCATAATTTGCCTTGAAGTCTGCTGATGACAGAAATGGTTCTAAAAGTTTACTTGACTATCTTTGGGCTTGGTTCAGACCAATCACACTATCATTAACTTTCAAAATCTTCATGTGTCGTCACTGTACACTTCTGGCTGTTGCATATAAGTGTATTACTTCTTCTAGTTGTCCATACAAGACAGCTCATACATTAAAATGTATTAGATTACCACCACTTCAAGTATCATTTAACACTGAACGAACTGTGCCCATCTTAGCTACTGGACTCAATGTTTCAGTGTAGTCTACACACAATGTTGCTTAAACCACTGATGACAAGTCTTTCTTCATATTTCTCAACATTTACCACTGGATTAGTCTTTACACAAAAAAATACTTACTCCTTTTGATAGAACAGTTAATTCCTATTTATTATTTTTTTAGTGACTTCACAGCTAACATTCAATGAACATTTTTGATACTACTGACAGTGTCTTCACTCTCTCTCGATCTTCGATTGTTCCAGTGATTACTTCTTTGATGAGCATTACAAAGACATTTAGCGATGATGGCTTCATTAATGATGGACGATTTTGTAGTTGTTGATCAGATGAGTAAAGATTAGCAGTTGTTGTTGTTGTTGTTGTTGTGGTCTCCAGTCCTGAGACTGGTTTGATGCAGCTCTCCATGCTACTCTATCCTGTGCAAGCTTCTTCATCTCCCAGTACCTACTGCAACCTACATCCTCTTGGTCTCCCTCTACGATTTTTACCCTCCACGCTGCCCTCCAATACTAAACTGGTGAGCCCTTGATGCCTCAGAACATGTCCTACCAACTGATCCCTTCTTCTGGTCAAGTTGTGCCACAAACTCCTCCTCTCCCCAATCCTATTCAGTACCTCCTCATTAGTTATGTGATCTACCCATCTAATCTTCAGCATTCTTCTGTAGCACCACATTTCGAAAGCTTCTATTCTCTTCTTGTCCAAACTATTTACCGTCCATGTTTCACTTCCATACATGGCTACACTCCATACAAATACTTTCAGAAATGACTTCCTGACACTTAAATCTATACTCGATGTTAACAAATTTCTCTTCTTCAGAAACGCTTTCCTTGCCATTGCCAGTCTACATTTTATATCCTCTCTACTTCGACCATCATCAGTTATTTTGCTCCCCAAATAGCAAAACTCCTTTACTACTTTAAGGGTCTCATTTTCTAATCTAATACCCTCAACATCACCCGACTTAATTCGACTACATTCCATTATCCTCGTTTTGCTTTTGTTGATGTTCATCTTATATCCTCCCTTCAAGACACCATCCATTCCGTTCAACTGCTCTTCCAAGTCCTTTGCTGTCTCTGACAGAATTACAATGTCATCGGCGAACCTCAAAGTTTTTATTTCTTCTCCATGGATTTTAATACCTACTCCGAATTTTCTTTTGTTTCCTTTACTGCTTGCTCAATATACAGATTGAATAACATCGGGGAGAGGCTACAACCCTGTCTCACTCCCTTCCCAATCACTGCTTCCCTTTCATGTCCCTCGACTCTTATAACTGCCATCTGGTTTCTGTACAAAATGTAAATAGCCTTTCGCTCCCTGTATTTTACCCCTGCCACCTTCAGAATTTGAAAGAGAGTATTCCAGTCAACATTGCCAAAAGCTTTCTCTAAGTCTACAAATGCTAGAAACTTAGGTTTGCCTTTCCTTAATCTTCCTTCTAAGAGAAGTCGAAGGTCAGTATTGCCTCACGTGTTCCAGTATTTCTACGGAATCCAAACTGATCTTCCCCGAGGTCAGCTTCTATTAGTTTTTCCATTCGTCTGTAAAGAATTCATGTTAGTATTTTGCAGCTGTGGCTTATTAAACTGATTGTTCGGTAATTCTCACATCTGTCAACACCTGCTTTCTTTGGGATTGGAATTATTATATTCTTCTTGAAGTCTGAGGGTATTTCGCCTGTTTCATACATGTTGCTCACCAGATGGTAGAGTTTTGTCAGGACTGGCTCTCCCAAGGCCGTCAGTAGTTCCAATGGAATGTTGTCTACTCCGGGAGCCTTGTTTCAACTCAGGTCTTTCAGTGCTCTGTCAAACTCTTCACGCAGTATCGTATCTCCCATTTCATCTTCATCTACATCCTCTTCTATTTCCATAATACTGTCCTCAAGTACATCGCCCTTGTATAGACCCTCTATATACTCCTTCCACCTTTCTGCTTTCCCTTCTTTGCTTAGAACTGGGTTTCCATCAAAGCTCTTGATATTCATGCAAGTGGTTCTCCTTTCTCCAAATGTCTCTTTAATTTTCCTATAGGCAGTATCTATCTTACCCCTAGTGAGATAAGCTTCTACATCCTTACATTTGTCCTCTAGCCATCCCTGCTTAGCCATTTTGCACTTCCTGTCGATCTCATTTTTGAGACGTTTGTATTCCTTTTTGCCTGCTTCATTTACTGCATTTTTATATTTTCTCCTTTCATCAATTGAATTCAATATTTCTTCAGTTACCCAAGGATTTCTACCAGCCCTCGTCTTTTTACCTACTTGATCCTCTGCTGCCTTCACTACTTCATCCCTCAAAGCTACCCATTCTTCTTCTACTGTATTTCTTTCCCCCATTCCTGTCAATTGTTCCCTTATGCTCTCCCTGAAACTCTGTATAACCTCTGGTTCTTTCAGTTTATCCAGGTCCCATCTCCTTAAATTCCCACCTTTTTGCAGTTTCTTCAGTTTTAATCTACAGGTCATAACCAATAGATTGTGGTCAGAGTCCACATCTGCCCCTGGAAATGTCTTACAATTTAAAACCTGGTTCCTAAATCTCTGTCTTACCATTATATAATCTATCTGATACCTTTTAGTATCTCCAGGGTTCTTCCATGTATACAACCTTCTATCATGATTCTTAAACCAAGTGTTAGCTATGATTAAGTTGTGCTCTGTGCAAAATTCTACCAGGCGGCTTCCTCTTTCATTTCTTAGCCCCAATCCATATTCACCTACTACGTTTCCTTCTCTCCCTTTTCCTACACACGAATTCCAGTCACCCATGACTATTAAATTTTCGTCTCCCTTCACTATCTGAATAATTTCTTTTATTTCATCATACATTTTTTCAATTTCTTCGTCATCTGCAGAGCTAGTTGGCATATAAACTTGTACTACTATAGTAGGTGTGGGCTTCGTATCTATCTTGGCCACAATAATGCGTTCACTATGCTGTTTGTAGTAGCTTACCCGCATTCCTATTTTCCTATTCATTATTAAACCTACTCCTGCATTACCCCTACTTGACTTTGTGGATATAACCCTGTAGTCACCTGACCAGAAGTCTTGTTCCTCCTGCCACCGAACTTCACTAATTCCCACTATACCTAACTTTAACCTATCCATTTCTCTTTTCAAATTTTCTAACCTACCTGCCCGATTAAGGGACCTGACATTCCACGCTCCGATCCGTAGAACGCCAGTTTTCTTTCTCCTGATAACGACATCCTCTTGAGTAGTCCCCGCCCGGAGATCCGAATGGGGGACTATTTTACCTCCGGAATATTTTACCCAAGAGGACGCCATCATCATTTAATCATACAGTAAAGCTGCATGCCCTCGGGAAAAATTACGGCCGTAGTTTCCCCTTGCTTTCAGCCGTTCGCAGTACCAGCACAGCAAGGCCGTTTTGGTTATTGTTACAAGGCCAGATCAGTCAATCATCCAGACTGTTGCCCTTGCAACTACTGAAAAGGCTGCTGCCCCTCTTCAGGAACCACACGTTTGTCTGGCCTCTCAACAGATACCCCTCCGTTGTGGTTGTACCTACAGTACGGCTATCTGTATCGCTGAGGCACGCAAGCCTCCCCACCAACGGCAAGGTCCATGGTAACGTTTTCTTTTACCAGCACTGTCCTCTTCTATTTTCGATTCATGAGACTCTTCTCGGCTTGAGTTCATCTCATATAGAACTTTTTGAGCTGCTTGATTTCCTATGTTATTTTGCACTATATCCTACAATTACAATTTGAGTTGTTCTGCACAGCTCTCAGACCTTTCATGACAGATTGTGTTTTTGCTGAGAATAAATCTCTTTTCTTCTTTAACCCAAATTCTGTATAAATTCAGTAGCTCTCGTCTCCATCATATCCCACGAGATACTCCCTGACACCTTTCTTATCCATTTTCTGCTTTTTTTGAACTGATATGTATCATAACATGTCAAATTTATTACATGTAAACGGTTTGTTCACATCTTCTCATGCCCCAACCAGTTCTACTCACATTCCTGCAGAGTGTTAGCTTCTTTACTTGAATACTTAAAAGTCATTGCCATTTCAACTATAATTCGCATTTAACAGTCATTTGCATCTTTGTGTTGTGGTGTGTAGGGTGCTATTAACCTCTGGGTAACATCTTTTACATGCAGTCTCAGAACTTCCTTACTATCGAATACCCCACCATTCAAATCAGTATATATCTTTACTTATGTATATATGTTACGAGAGTTACTGCAGCTTCACTCCTATCAAAGTTATTAGTGTTTAGCTGTTATTTAGCTGGTGTATTTAAAATTAATACAATTAAAGAAATGTGTTCAACAGGTGAAAATAGCCAGGTAAAAGACGGATATTACTGCTTTTTGCGTGATTAAGCGCAAAATACAGTGTAAAAACTGAAGAAGCTTTGAACAGTTAATTTCCACAATTTTGTTTGCAGACATGGCTGATGACTGCGTAATGAAATCAAATAATGTACTCATAAGAAACAGAAATGAAGAAACGTCGTGTTTGCAAAGTATCACAGCTACATTATGTGATAAAATAAATTATATGCAGAAAGAACCATGTGAATTTAATTTTGAAAATTGGATTGCTCTTCAACATAACAGAACAGAAGAAAACGGTATAACTACACAAATAAACCAACAAAAACTCAGGAGAACACCAACTGCATTTCAGGAATGTCTAAGTCCTGAAATAACTGTATGAAAAACAGGTAAAAATGTTCGTCTTGTAGAAAAAGACATATAGGCAACAAAATGAGTGTATGACTTGTCATATTTTCAAGAAAGCAGCAGACAAGACCATTAGTGCGATAAAAGAAACATATCTACACCCAGTACATCGTTTTACAATGAGCCATAGAAAACACTGAACACATGTTTCTACTTGTATAAGAAACATGCTGTCAAGGGTATTATGCAGATTATAGAACTGTGTATCATTTCAACTGTATTAATGTTCATCGGAAACGAAAAATATGGTTTTACGCAGAATGTGATGTGCTGGTCCAAAACCTGAAGGAAAAGTACCACAAAGACTCAGTAATTATTACAGTGCTTATGGATACGTACTTTAAAACACAAATATTACAGACAGTAAGTATAAGAGTGAAGCACATTGTGATAAGGTAAAAAAACGTGGAATTACTTTGAGTTTCATGTCTCAACAGAACAAAGTGCACAGCGATATAAATGTGTTAGTTAACAAAATGTGAGCAAACTTCAAAATGACGGTGGACCAAAACTGCAAATAATCTAAGCAAAATATTAGCATTATCAGACTGTCTTGGATGTGGAGTTCCTGAAATTATTAATCAGTCAACACAGATGAAAGCTACCAGTCTTATGGAACCAAGTGCCACACTGTCAGAAGTAGAAAAGCCAATAAAATCTGCTGAATGCTGTATAATTTAAGTCAAAATGATTTTGTTGTCTTAATAGTGGCGTCAAATAACATAAATGAAAATGAATTTGAAATTCCCACACAATACTTCAAAAAATTCCTCAACCAACTGACACACAAATGTTATTTTCTGTAATATAGCACACAGGTACAACTTACCTTTTTTCAGAAATGTCCAGATTGACACCACCTGTATTGGTCGCAATTATACTACTGCTCATGGCTTTCATCTTAACTGATTGTCAAGCAACTTTTAGCCAAACGAACTGCCAGTGTTGTTACAACAACAGCAAAGGTAGCTATACAAAGGATACCACTGGCAGCAACAATATCACCAACGTTACAGTCACCTACAGCAGCAAAAGAATCAACATTGGATTCAAATGAGGACCATTGTCTTCAAAATAAACCATATTAGGGATTATCAAAAAATCTTTTGAGGATATGCCAGAGACTCCAATGGCTGCAGCTTCAACATCAGTATTAACAACAACTGCAGCACTGACAAAACCAAAAGCATCTGCACCAACTCCAATAGAAGCATCAACAACATCTGCAGCAGAAACAACAATAGCATAAGTAGTGCTAACAACATCAGCTGTAGTAGCAACAGTAACCACAACAGTATCATCAAATGGAGAGGAAAGAGCTATGGTAAATGAAGCAGCTTGACCTATCACAGTATGAGCAAAAAGGAAGAAGGCATTTCAAGAAATAGAAACAGGGTCAGATATTGTGTGCAGAAGAAAAATAGTGCCACCTGCCTGTCGGAATGAGTTTTTAGTTAGATGCTGAAGGCAGAGGATGCACACAACATATGTGAAAGTAATATACAGGGTGCGTCAAAAAATGTACACACACTTTGAACTGTCATAGACAATTTATTTCCCGTTCTACAAGGTTAAATATCTGTGAGAAAGTTATGTTGTGCTTCTGCAACAGGTGACAGCAGTGGCAAGGAAGTAACTGCAACATGGTGGACGAGCGTTTGAGCTTTCAAGCGCGGAAGCAGATAATTAAGTGGTACTGGAAGTTTAAGAATGTACCTGCGGCTCGAAGACAGTGGAGAAGTGCGTATGGTACAGAACCACATACAAGGTTAACAATTACACGTCTATGAGACAAATTCGAAATTCATGGAACAGTGTGTGATGTGCATAAAGGTCGATTAGGGCGACCTCGTACAGCCAGAAGTGATGATTCCACAACTGCAGTCTCGGAACTGTTTCAGCGTTCGCCCCAAAAATCTTCAAGGCAAGCGGCACGTGAGAGTAATGTAAGTGCTAGTAGTGTGCTACGCATTCTGAAGAAAGGCAAGTTTCGTGTGTACATTCCAAGGCTGGTGCAACAGCTAAGTGACGACGATCCAGATCGAAGGTTAGAATTTTGTGAATGGGTTCAGGAGATGGTGAGACGTGAGCCGGGATTTATGGGTAACATAATTTGGTCGGATGAATCCCAATTCAAACTCAATGGAACTGTCAATAGGCACAGTTGTGTGTACTGGGCTGAAGATAATCCTCACATTACAGTCGAAAAGGCAGTGAATTTGCCTGGTGTAAATGAGTGGTGAGGTTTGTCTGCAACGGGACTCATTGGGCCTTTCCGCTTTGAAGGTGCTGTTACTGGAGAAACGTACCTAACAATGCTTGCTGACTCCGTATTCCCTGCCATTCGTGCATGATACAGTAATGATGAGTTTTTTATCCAACAAGATGCCGCCCCACCTCACTATCATAGGGACGTACGAGCATACCTGGATCACAATGTGCCAGGCCAGTGGATAGGACACAAGAGACCAATCGAGTTTCCTGCATGCTCTCCAGACCTCATGCCGCTGGATTTTTTCTTATGGGGCACAGTAAAAGATGAGGTGTACAAACGTAAACCACGTAACCTGGACACACTTTGGAATGAGATTCAGCGGTGTGCACAGAAATCTCATTGGACACTTTGGTACGATGTACGGAATCAGTGGTGACTCGTACTCAGAAATGTATTGATGCTGAAGGCCACCAGTTTGAACATTAATCACATTTGCAAAGTACATTTATTTTTCCAATTGGACTTTAAGCTTTCCATTTCCAGAAATTTAACATTGTAGAACGGGAAATAAATTTTCTATGACGCTTCAAAGTGTGTATACATTTTTTTGACGCACCCTGTATTAAGTAATGATCTTTTATATTCAGTGGCATTGCTGTGTGGTTTTGAGCCTCTATATTTAATTAACTTTGAATTCTTCTGTGTTATCATGTTGTGTTTCCACTGTGGTGTACAGACAGTTGTGTGGATAGGTTTTATTCTTCACACTCATGGTGCTGCTCTTGCTTCAAGTGTAGACAAATTATGATTTCTTCACCTCGAAAGTTGGCCTGATGTCCATCCTGCTCCACAGATTCAAGTTGACAGGGTGTTATCTCTGGATAGACACTTGAAGGCAAATGGCGTTGGCAGGCACATCAATGATTTTATATCCTGGTTCCAATGTAGGGAAGAGTCCACAGACTGTGAATCAATCTGTCATTGAGATATGAATTCAGTATTGCAATATTACACTTGATACAAACCATACAAACCAGTAGTATATCCACTGAGTGTGATGAACTGTAAAAAAATTATGAGAATGTTTCTCCAAAACTTGACTCCTTGTCAAACGTGGTAGTGGTCCAACTGAAAATTCCCGGCTAAGTCTACTGTCTGTTCCATCGTTTTCATCTCATTTTTAAATCTAGTTAAGCTGACACAGAACACAAAAACCTTGTACAGATTGTTTTACAAGTGCATTTAAAATGTTAATATCATAAGAGCTAGGGGTTATTTCCCCAACTTCACAACTTCCTAGATGTAGGCTACTGTTTGGCTTAGTGATGTTAGGAATGCTGTTGTATGTTTCCAGTCCTACCACTGCAGGGCTCCATTCCCTCTTGCTTACATCTACTTGTGGAAAGTAATTAGTATGTAGAACAGACGATCGTTCTTTTAAAATCAGAGTGTAATATCAATTAACGTACCAATGTGCATACTGCTTGTTGTTATGGAGCCATTAGAAGAAATATGAGGCAGAAATATCCACACAGGTATGTACTGAAGTCTTGATAGTGTCGAAAATTGAAGAACACATGTTTGTTGACAGGCATAAGTTTTCAAATGAACCAGAATAATAGACGTTATCCCACTTATTAAAAATATGTGAACCAATGAGTGCCAGATCCTTCTGCAACATCTAGGCTTATAATTCTGTATTCTTTACTATCTACATAGCCTTAATCATCATATGTTGTTCAAACATTCCACAAAATTCTGGAACACGACTTTGTAGGCATATTTAAGTACATCTGTATTTGCAAGTGGTCTGTCGGGTACTACAGCTAGAGCCCTTTTTTATTTTAAATATAGCCAGTTCGTGATGGTGACAGATTTCATCACACTATAGTGTTGCTTCATCTCATTGGGTTACTCTTAAGTGCTTTCTGCATTTTTCACTGTTCGGGTTATGTTTGATGCTCCTCCAATTAATGATCCAACAGCTGAAAGTTCCCCAAGCACAGGAACTAGGAATGGAATAACTTAGGTGCTGGTAAAACCTGAGCTCCTTTACCCCATCTTTCTCTTCTTCTTATGCCTTTTTGCTTCAGGACACTTTTAGTTACTGTCAATGATGACTGGATGCAATTTTTTTAAAGATCCTTGGCTTTTCTAATACTTCTCAAGTGGTTGACAAGCGGTGCTTATAACTTGTCAGAAATTTATCCCAGCACTCAATTTAAGTTTGGTGTGTTCTATTTTATCAGCTGCAAATGCTGCGTGTGTTGCCTTTCAGCAGCTAAAATTCGATCTGCAACATGTTACACAGCATGTGGAATATCATGCTCTTTGTAAGCCTCATCTAGCAGATTAATTCCCTTACTGCTGTGAGCTAGCCATTTTCCCAGCTTTGTTGCAGCCCATAGTAGTTATATAAGGAAATGTGTAATATTCTGCTGATAGCTTGTTGAGACTAATACTGTTGCCATGTATAATGTACTTCATACAAAATACTGTTTTCTACTGCGTGATTGGAAGTTGTGTGCATTTCATTATATACCAAGTCTTTAGCATCCACACAGAAGTTGTGTAATGAATGAAAGGCAAGAGATTTAACCAAGGTTTTATTCCCCAGGGAATGAGAAACACATCTGGTTCACTGCTTCTCTATAATTCGTCTGTGTAAAAACTCCCTGCTACTTCACTATGACTGTCATCCTTTAAGATATAAGTAATGGGATTTCCTTATTTCAGTCTGGAAACTAAACATCTCTGGTGATCTGTTTGGTAAGTATAATTCCTCAAATGTGGTCTTGTATTTTGAAATATGAACTGAATCATCTGTGTTAAATTTCCATTTGTATTGATCCACAATTTTCATACAGTTGTATAGCATATTTAGTAGCAGATTATTATCATGAACATCAAAAAGTTTCATTTCTGTTGTTCCATGTATGGTCTAGTTGTACTCCCCAGTTATTTGCTATAGAATATCTGTACATTTGTATGAGACGGAAAGATTAAAATACATCCACATACCAGTTTTTATCATTCTGTTCAAATATTCCACAACACTTGCCTTCAAGAACTTTGAGCATGAAATGCGTGTGAATTTGTCCATAGTAGGCAATACACTGACACAGTTGTGTATTGTTACACTATCTTTTAAAAAGAAACTCCTGGAACTTTCGTCTATATCGCTTGTCATTCAATTTTCTTGTTTTATCAATAACAAGAAACTCACATTGTGTGTGATTCTAGGAATCTCTGCATGTATTTATAAATACTTTGACTGTTATGTCGGCCCCTATTTGTGCTTGATAAATGTTTTTAACTTCTTATTTTCTTCATTGACAGCTATAGGAAGGTTTGCATTATCCTTTACCGACTGCTTGTTTGAAATCCTAGAGTATGTTGACTCAAATAAAAGATGTCTTCCCCCATATGTCGACCAAAACAGAATTATTTTCGGATTCGATCCTGATTTTTCCACAGAAACATCTTCAAATGTAAACACAGTGGTCGATTTTACTCTATCTGATGGCAGGATATCACTGCTTTCAGTGACTGATGTGTATGCTACTCTAACAATACCTGAAAATATCGCCTATAATAGGTTGCATTTGGGCTCAAATAACGTTTTTCAAAACGTACACATGCTTGAAGCGAATCCCATCAGGATGTGGTGGCAATGACAAAATAACAGTTGTATTTCTATAATCCAATGGATCAACAATTTTCACTCATATTTTATCATCTCAGAATGATCCATTCTTCTTCTTCTTCTGGTTTTCAGTATCACTGCAGGGCCATACAGTTACTATGAAGTCCTTGTGATGTGGGTGGTCTCATCCATTGGTAATGACTACAGGTTTACATTATCATAGAGTGCATTTTATAGAGAGGGAAAAAAGGCCACATATATATGGTTGTTACACATCTATTTCATTTATAAATTTTTGCATATAATTGGAAATATGTACATGCTTGAACAAGAATGTAGTTCAATGCCTACATCAGGCATTATTGGTTGAGAGATATTTCCATGTATTAACCCACAGCATGTGTAATAATGTGGTGGATGATTTCTTCTGACAGATGAAGAATTTAGTAAAATTGGCCCCTATTTTCTTGTAGAATCTGTAAACATATGACTAAAAGCATGACTTCTTGTGCAGAGCATGATGGACTGGATAATTGGGATACATTAAATTTTGAAATAATTGCACCTGCCAATAAGTGCCCTCTCTCATGTTAAAAATGTTAATCTTTTGTGGGAAGTCCCCTACAGAGATTGTACAATCACCTAGTACCACTGAGGGAGCATGAACACATCTATGGAACATGTGAAAGGTCTCTGTTGGATTACTTTCATGTTTGATTTCTTAAATCTGTTGTCATTTATGGAATAAATTCCTCTTCTAAATTTACTGTGGCGTTTCTGACTATGTGGGAGGAGACTGAGTAGTGGAACGTGTTACTTTTACACGTAAACAAGAACGATCTGTCACACTACTACACTTTAAAACACAGTTTATATGTAATTCATGTCACACAGTCTCATACGGAACCTACATCCGCTTTCTTTTATATACTGTATATGATAAGATACTGTCATCTCCCTTCCCTTCTGTGTGAGAGGATGAATGAACAAATGTATTTCTAGTTGCATGCTTGAGGGTAGCAGACAAGGCTGTCTGCTAGAGAACAGTAGGACCAACGTCGGAACAGGTAGCTACGCTTTCTTAAAGCAGAGAGGTTTCTATTCTTAGTATGGTCCTGGCCGTCCGTTGTCATGTTGGTATAGGAAGCTGCCCCTCTGGCCCCTTCCGTTTGTCTTTGTGAGCCACCCTCAGGAAGCACGCTCGGTAGTGGGCAGTTGCAGTCGGGCTGTAGGCAGTTACAGTCTGGCGGTGGCGAGCGTCTGAAATGGTAAGATCTCCGGCTAAGCGCGTGTCTGCTAAGTCCGTAGGACAATGGATTTGTTAAGTTCAGCCTAACTGAGAATTTAATCACCTTTATTTTGGGTTAGCTCTAAGGTATCTAAGGTTATCTTAAATTGCAGCGTAGTGTAATTCTCGTGTGAAGTTCATATTATTTTCCGGGAGTTGCTTTGTTACTACTTTGTGACTAAAGTGGAACCACGTGTTGATCAGTAACTCTAACTAAGATCAATCTTAAATGCAAATGCTTGTGTGATTATAACGTCTCGTCTTGACAATATTTTGCAATATAGCAACTTTTCTTTATGTTCAACACACGTGGGGTGTACTTTGCGAGACCACGTGCTTATATAACTGTTTGACCCGTCAGGTTAACAGTAAGACGTTAGTAACCAGTTCGAGGTTTTTCTTTTGTAATTTGCTTTTCGATCTAATTTATTTTAATTATCAAAATTATTGTGGAGTTATACGCTTTGTGTAAACCAAGTTGACCACATGAAGCATGTGGTGTAATCATCAAAGTAGCCCTCAGCTATTCTTTTCGCTAAGATTTCACAAAGAGTTAAAATGAATTTAGTATACCAGTGTGTGGTAATTACATGACGGACAGGATTGTGCTACGAACATAATTTCTTTGGGTAAAAATTTGAATCTGTTTGTAGTGGTTAACTTTCTCTTGGATGCGTTTCAACGTTCTTTGTGTGTTGTTTTATGAATGCAGTGTTGTATGCAGACTCCCAATCTTGGCTCCATATTTGATGTGTTCCGTAAGATTTTCACCATCCTAAATAAGGCACCAGCTTGTTACGAATAAAATTTAATATGCTGAAATTTCAATGACCAATCTTAAAAAATAAATTTCCAAATATAAACTGATTTCTTTCTTTTTATTTAAATTCTCCTTTATATATATATATATATTACCGGTTGTTGTATGACTATTAAAAGATTATCATTAATGTTAATGTTGCCCAGTAATCCACGGTTAACTTCCCCAGACAGCTCACAGCTTGCAACCCGGTTTCATTGGCTATTAGCACCGATTTCTTCATACCAAATCAAAGCTAAAACGTTACACATGGCGACCCTGTTCTGTGATTCCGCTGGACTCTGGAATCTCTGAAACGTTAGATTGCGAGCGTGTTATAATCTTAATTTTTTTTTCCCTACAGCGTTCAAACAACTTCTGCGTTGTTTCTGAGCAGACTTTCAAATGATTCACGGCGTTGTTGAGCGGCATTGTGTTGTTTGTCTTGTTTTGTTTTCTATATTTGTGTGTTCTATATGTGTGTGTTTTATATGTGTGTTTTCTTTCTCGCTTGTAAATTCCACTGTTTCGATCAAAGATAAAAATTTGTTTTGCGTGTGAAAAAGTGTGTACTAGGTTGGGTATCTTTCGTGTGACTGTCGTAATTTTTGGGGGACACATTTATTGAGATTAGTGTGTTGCGTACTGGGTGTAAATTGCACTAATGCAGACATGTAACCAAGCTAAAAGTAAGCAGTCCGACAACTTAAGCAACATGGACCAAGGGGATAATTTGATTTCCAATATTAACACGTCGGGCGGTTCCGAAAATGCAATGGAGAATACTTCAGACGAAATGCAAAACAGCACGAACGGGCTCACAGCAGAGCCAGAAATTAGTTTGCCTCCTACTAACCACATTGATTTGGCAGAATTCATGAAAGCCTTATTGCAACAAAATAAAGAAAACGCAGAGAAATATGAAAAATCGATCCGTGAGCTAGGCGAACAAATGACGCAGAAATCAGAAAAATCGTTCCGAGAACAAAAAGAATCATCCGAAAAATCGTTCCGAGAACAAAAAGAATCATCCGAAAAATCGTTCCGAGAACAAAAAGAATCATCCGAAAAATCGATCCGAGAGCTAGGCGAACAAATAGACGAAAAACTAATCCAGCAGACAAATAAAGTTGACAAGTCGATGCAGAAAGTGTCCGATGACATCTCACAAAGATTAAACAATCTGGCAAGTGAAATAAGAAGTGATATTATGAAAGAATTAGGCCGTACATTTGAACAAATCGATGATCGTCTGCAAGCCTTAGAACAGAGCAAGCGGATTCGCGATACGGAATCGAAAGAGAGCGAAGAACAGCTACTTAGGAATTTCCAAGCGCTGAGAGAAGAATGCCAAAGAGAACACCAGCAGGTACTCTCGAGGGTCCAGGAGGCAGAAACGCATTGTCCCACGTCCGTTAGCAACACAATAGCGGACAACAGTTTAGCGATCCACGTGTTGGAACAGCAAATAGAACAATTGAAGCAGACTGGGGCGGAGGACAAGAGACAAATAGATGATAAGATTGCGGCATTAGCGGACATTGTAGGCACGATGAAGCTGACGGAAAGCGAGAACAATACTACACCGGTAGCGGCCGCAGAGACCGAAGAAGTGCGTTCGCTTCTGAGATTTCAGAAGGGACAGTTCGAAGTGAACAGGCAAAACAAAGCTGTAACAGGCGAATTAAAAGAACGCGTGGCGCACCTGGAAAACCGCATGGTGTGTGATTCCGAACTCGCCAATAGCACTAAAAATAGCCGTACGAACAGTGCAGAGAGGGACTCCGGCCACGAGGGAGATTTTGACGACAGGGAAGAATGTATTTTGAGGGGCAGACATGAGACGAATAGAAACATACAAGGGCCTCGCCAGGAGGAAATGCGGGGATTTGATTTCAAACATTTCCTTACGGTGAGAAAGCTTGAGATATTCCGAAATTCGCAAAAAGGAATACATCCACGAGCATGGCTCGAGCAATTTGAGTTTTGTCTTCCTCCCGACTGGGCAAGTTCACATAAGATAGAATATATGTGTGGCTATTTGGAAGGCGAACCGGCGAGTCGCATGAGGTCGGCAGCGCGTCACTGCAACTCCACTCGGGAGTTTCGACAAGCCTTTCTCTCCGCCTATTGGTCGGAAGCGGCACAAGATAGGGTCAAACATGGCATAATTATGCTGCCAAATTTGAACCAATCTGGTTTCGGCAGCCCTGCACGCCTATTCGACCACATGCTGCAGGCAAATCAATTTTTATACGACCCATACGGGCCTGCGGAACTAATTAGGATATGCATCACCAAATTGCCGATGCACTTGCGCCACGTCATTCTTGCGGGACGATGCAAAGAGGACGTGGAAACGTTTAAGACACTTCTCCAAGAGTTGGAATACAGTACAGCAGAATGCCCGCCTAATCAGGCACAAAGTTATTACGGGGCACAGCAGCGCGATCGCAGTCGTGGCCGTCGTACTAATCAACGGCGTGACTGGTCGTCGCGACGCGAACGGAACAATAATCGGGACCGGCCGTATAGAAACTGGGGAGACAGTCGCGAACACAGGTGGAACAACAGAAATGATCGAGGACGTGGACAGAATCGTGAACGCTACAGGTACGACAACCAGCATCGTTACTACGATGAACACAGTGGGAGTAGGATTGTAGGCGGAGCCCCACATGATGTTGAAATTCGGCCGGCCAACCCTAGACATAATCCAGTAAATGGAAATGAACGAAACCGGCAATGACAAATGATCAGCCCAGAAGGCGCCAAATCGGAACAAATGAGCGACATGGCAAATGAGTACATAGAATTAATAGAGAGGAGAATGAATTGATTAGTTTAAATTTGTGGCGTATGCATTCTGAATAATATGTTGGTAAAAATTAATGATAAAGATGTTTCTATGTGATTGATTGAAGTGATGTGTTAATTTTTTTTCTTTCCTTGTGCAATTAGGATTTAGTTTGATTCTAATGTGAAGATAAAAGGTTTCTTTGTGAACGAGTAAAATGCTGTTTATGTTTTTTTTTGTGTCAATTGAAAAGAGTCGCTCCTGAGAGAAGCAAGATCGTTGCTGAATTAGTGCAAAAACTCAGGGGAATATCCGATCTGTGGGTATTATGGGTCTGGCAAACCCAGGTCCCCAGCTGTTAGTAGCCTTGTTTCCGATTTTCTTCTTTCAGTGCTACTATCTATCTATTACTATTCTATATCTGTCAGTATAAATGAGGATCTCTTACTATAGTATGCGTGCTGTATGAATATTTTAAGATAGGAGAACTCTGAGAAAGGAATGAGTAAGTTTGGAATCTTGAAAACAGGATGCGATAATACGATTGTTTAACCATTGGCTTCCCAATATGCGATGATATGTTAATATTGATGATATATGTCTTTTTTGTTCTTTATAGCTGAGTACGAAAAGTGCTGTCTGTGGATTTCGTAAGTAGATTGATTCCCTTCAAGGTGAAAGAAGAATTGTGGTTTGTGTAATTTACGTGGCCCTGAAATATTATTGTGGTAGTCAAATATGAGAAGTTTTTCAGCAAATGGAGAATGGAACAGAAATATGGATCCTTTTTGTAGTCTTGATTGATGTTGAGCCAAAGCCTGAAAAATTATTCTGCGTTAATACTTGTCCTAGAAAAGCGACGTTTATGTGTTTTGCTGATGCTGTGAGCATTACAGCTTACTGTTTTCGCTGGTGCGGGATGCACTGCAGCCTATATGATTTGTACTGAGGAAGTTTCCCTCTTGAAGGTAGAGGATGATTAAATAATTTTGATTATAGGATCGAAGGAAAGCTTGGTTTAAGGTAATAAGGATGAAGGAAAACATTGTCATTTAAACTACAGGAGGATTCGGATCTTTTGTGTCTGTTGTGAGTTCAACATGTTAAGATGAAACTGTTTTACAGAATAGAGGTGACCACCATTTTGCCATTCATCAGAAATGAGTCCAGAATAACCACCACAGGCGAAATAACTGATTTAGAAGCGAAAGGTAACTTAAAGAAGGAACGAAATCGCAGCAAAATGGGTAAGAAAATGTAGTATAACCTGTATAGTGCAGACATCTTTACCGTTCTCAGAGTCATCTGCGTGATTAACTCTTGTGATAACGTAATTTTAGATGAAATTTTCTTACTGTTTTATGTGTGAATATATGAGTATGATAAATGTATAATTGCGAGTCTCTTATCAGGTGTGTCAACTGGTATAAATGTTTTGGCGTGTAAATAACCATTGTTCTTTTTACTGTGTATGTTTAAGGAAAGTTTCTCCATATTTATCATGTGACAAGACGTATGCCGCGAGCGTCAAGAAGAGGACGAATTAGAACAATGTTGTAGTGGTATATACACGGTGTTGAAATAGCATTGAAGTAGCTTGTTGGCTTAACTAGTAGTGGAGTGAAGTAGAATTTTGAGTAATGCATATTTATGGGTAGTTAGTTTGTAGAATAGACAACAGGTGTGCATGTGTGTGTATGTGTAAATAAAATGTGAACCCTATGCTGTCCTGACCTATACTTGCACAAGGGATAATCCTATTCATTTTAGTGAATTAATAAGTAGCATTTGATTTATTAAAACGTAAGTGAACCACATTAGTGATGTGGATTTAAATATTATATTGTCAGTTCATTTAATTTTAATTTTTTACATTGTCAAGTCATTTCACTTTTATTTTTTTACATTATCAAGTCATTTAAATTTTATTTTATACTGTCGATTCATCTAATTTTTTTATTTAAAAAAATAAATAAAAATTAAGTCTCACGTTTGTTCTTAAAAATTGTGAAAGACAATACTAAGTGGTATTATGTATGACATTGTGTAATCACATAACTACGATAAAAAAATTTCTGTGAATGCAGTTGAAAACGTGAAAGCGAACCGGCTAAACTCTTACGAGACAGCGGGAGCAGCCGGACTAGTTGTAAACTGGCGGGTTTCCCAGCGGGGGACGCTGTCAACCGGGCCACTTCGGGAGCGCGGTCGACCACAAAAGAAGGGCACGCAGCAAACACTTTCCCTTGCACCTGGAGCTAATGGGCGGCCGCCCCGTGCGACCCTTCCTGAAGGGGATGACCTGAGATGGGCGAGCGGTCCACCGCGCGGAAATCCATTTGCTGGCAACACACCACACGCACGCGACCGTGACGAGACGGCCGCGGAGAAATAACACAATGGGCGTGGAGCCTTTTGACAGGTACTGTCCAGAGAAACTGGCAGACTTCAACGACGCCTATCGACATTTCCTGACGGATGCCTACTGTCAAGCGACAGTAAATCATGTTCTCTGGTCGCTAAGGGTGACACAAAGAAGAGCCATTAAGTGTCATCCTTGCCCAAGAATATCAACCTGGTGTGTCAATCGAGGATACCGCACGAATTTGACAACACAAACATGGAACCAAATCGAGATGTACGTGACGCAGACCACCAAGAGAAACTTCATGAGAGGGCAGAGACGGCGGGATTGCACGCAATAGATGGACAAAAATCCCTACTGACAGCTGCGGCGACGAACCCCCCTCCCCCACCCCTTATATTGTGCCTCGGAACAGTAGAACTAGTGAGTGTATCAGTGAACAGTGATTATACGGTTCTTAGTTCAATGCATATACGTGTGTTTCTGTCACAGAAACTTTGACTCGTGTGTTTTGCAGGGATTCGATTTATTGGTGTTTATTAGACTGACTCTTGTATTTTGCAGGTGTTCTATTTTGTTTTTAGACTTTGACTCTTGTATTTTGCAGGTGTTTTATTTATTGGTGTTTTTTATTAGATGTTGACTATTGTACTGTTTTATTGATCAATGTTTGTTCTTGTGTGATGTATTAGATTTGTGTTATTTTGTTTCGTAAATTCATTCATGTGGCATTGCTTCGTTTATCAGTCAGATTGCTATTCATTCTCATTGGACTGTGATCGATTAGCTTTTACATGGGGCATATTTATAGTGAGGAACCCCTTAAGGGTAACAATCACATAATTATTGTATTTTCAGTATAATGACACAGTGCTCATTGTTTGCTAACAAATTGAAACATAGTAAAGTGATTAAATTAGCGCCACACAGTTATTATAAGTCTACAAATTATTAGTTTTATAAGATATAGAATTTTTTTGCGATAACCACTTTGTAAAACATGTTTCTTCTCTTATCATTTTTTTTTTGCTTTTGCGAATTGTGCATTGTAATGTTCTGCTTTATCATACTGATGTTATTTCATGTTCTTTTTAAATTGCTGTGGCACCTTTGCTATTTTCATAACTTTTGCTTGTTAATAAACAGTCATAAATTTTCCTGTGATCAGTTGGCTCTTGCAATGAGCAAATACTGGTGAACTCCATAAGGGTAACAACCAGAAATTGTTTTCATATGAATGACACAGGAACCATTGTTTTTACTTGCTGACCGAATTAGGTCTACACTATCTTTTAACTAGGTGTCACAGATTGTGTTTTTTTTCCTGTTTGAAATTAGTAGGTTTTAAAGATTTGTTGAAATTATTGTGTTTTAGCAAGTAGCTGGTGACCTTTTGCCTTTTCTTTACACTTTTGGTTTAAGTAGGGTGTGAGAAGCCTGCTTGGGAATGTCCTAGCATGGCCAGAAAATTCCCTGCACAGTCTTTTCCCGGAGCGTTGGAGTTATGAAAGGTCTCTGTTGGATTACTTTCATGTTTGATTTCTTAAATCTGTTGTCATTTATGGAATAAATTCCTCTTCTAAATTTACTGTGGCGTTTCTGACTATGTGGGAGGAGACTGAGTAGTGGAACGTGTTACTTTTACACGTAAACAAGAACGATCTGTCACACTACTACACTTTAAAACACAGTTTATATGTAATTCATGTCACACAGTCTCATACGGAACCTACATCCGCTTTCTTTTATATACTGTATATGATAAGATACTGTCATCTCCCTTCCCTTCTGTGTGAGAGGATGAATGAACAAATGTATTTCTAGTTGCATGCTTGAGGGTAGCAGACAAGGCTGTCTGCTAGAGAACAGTAGGACCAACGTCGGAACAGGTAGCTACGCTTTCTTAAAGCAGAGAGGTTTCTATTCTTAGTATGGTCCTGGCCGTCCGTTGTCATGTTGGTATAGGAAGCTGCCCCTCTGGCCCCTTCCGTTTGTCTTTGTGAGCCACCCTCAGGAAGCACGCTCGGTAGTGGGCAGTTGCAGTCGGGCTGTAGGCAGTTACAGTCTGGCGGTGGCGAGCGTCTGAAATGGTAAGATCTCCGGCTAAGCGCGTGTCTGCTAAGTCCGTAGGACAATGGATTTGTTAAGTTCAGCCTAACTGAGAATTTAATCACCTTTATTTTGGGTTAGCTCTAAGGTATCTAAGGTTATCTTAAATTGCAGCGTAGTGTAATTCTCGTGTGAAGTTCATATTATTTTCCGGGAGTTGCTTTGTTACTACTTTGTGACTAAAGTGGAACCACGTGTTGATCAGTAACTCTAACTAAGATCAATCTTAAATGCAAATGCTTGTGTGATTATAACGTCTCGTCTTGACAATATTTTGCAATATAGCAACTTTTCTTTATGTTCAACACACGTGGGGTGTACTTTGCGAGACCACGTGCTTATATAACTGTTTGACCCGTCAGGTTAACAGTAAGACGTTAGTAACCAGTTCGAGGTTTTTCTTTTGTAATTTGCTTTTCGATCTAATTTATTTTAATTATCAAAATTATTGTGGAGTTATACGCTTTGTGTAAACCAAGTTGACCACATGAAGCATGTGGTGTAATCATCAAAGTAGCCCTCGGCTATTCTTTTCGCTAAGATTTCACAAAGAGTTAAAATGAATTTAGTATACCAGTGTGTGGTAATTACATGACGGACAGGATTGTGCTACGAACATAATTTCTTTGGGTAAAAATTTGAATCTGTTTGTAGTGGTTAACTTTCTCTTGGATGCGTTTTAACGTTCTTTGTGTGTTGTTTTATGAATGCAGTGTTGTATGCAGACTCCCAATCTTGGCTCCATATTTGATGTGTTCCGTAAGATTTTCACCATCCTAAATAAGGCACCAGCTTGTTACGAATAAAATTTAATATGCTGAAATTTCAATGACCAATCTTAAAAAATAAATTTCCAAATATAAACTGATTTCTTTCTTTTTATTTAAATTCTCCTTTATATATATATATTACCGGTTTTTGTATGACTATTAAAAGATTATCATTAACGTTAATGTTGCCCAGTAATCCACGGTTAACTTCCCCAGACAGCTCACAGCTTGCAACCCGGTTTCATTGGCTATTAGCACCGATTTCTTCATACCAAATCAAAGCTAAAACGTTACACATGGCAGCAATTTGCTCTGAAGTATCACATAGGCAAAGCCACTCATCCACTGACAATAAGACGTTTGCATGATTATATCATGGATTTTTGAAAGCCACCACTGGATACAATTTATAATCCGGTCTCATTCCCAGATCGACACATTTCATATCACTGCTGTTTAAACTATCTGTTGAATTAAACATTATGATATTCAGATCAGGTGGCTGTGATGGGTTTGGCTCACCTCCACAAAAAAAAAGAAAACGAGTTACACATACAACTGTCACCATTATCAGCACTAATACTTACTCCCTGGCTGCAATGAAGTGGAGGAGAGCTGCTGCATTGCATGTTTAGACACATTCGCCCTTTGAGAGTTATTACACGTCTGGGAGAATGCTACTCCAGTTGCTGTTAATACATAACATTCTTCCACAATAGTGTGTGGAACTTTAAAAAACAAAAACAAAAAATGTATCGTCTTTGATGTCAGGCACAAAAAAGCATGCACTGAACTCGACAATCAATTCGTCCAATCAATTCATCCTTATCACTTACAAAGATACTGTTTGAAAAATGCGAATAAGGTTTATTTATTTATTTGTATGACTCACAGGAAGTGTAAAAATGCAGCTATATAACATTACTATCTGTACGTAACAAGAGTACAGAAAGACAAAACTATTCATATATATATAACTAAATAAATATCGGTATCTAAGTTCCTAATCCATATGAGAGCTGTATCGTCAGCTTTCATGAGGTCACTCCAACACCCCTTATATGAGCACTAGCGACTTTCATCTCTAATCTGCTTGATTGTCTGGTTCAGAGGCTCACAGCTGCAAACTGTAGACTGTACTTATAAAATGAGTCTGCGCACTGTCATGCCCAGTGTGAGCTCTGCTCTGCTCAGTTTTACCCATTGTTTCCTGTGGAGTTCTGTGCCAGCAGTATCACAGCTACACTTTCAGAACCACTCACACTCTTCAGGAGTTTAGATAAGTTGACAGTTCAGATCCCACAGGTCTCTCACCTCGATATTACTGGCATCTAGCTGTTCTGCTTGCCATAATGGTGTGTTTCCTGAACAGAGTCTATTTCATCATAGACTTGGCATGTCTTTCTGCATGGGTAACTTGCAGGTTCTCCTGTAGCTTTCGGTATTCCCTAAGGAAGGCCATTTGGTGGCATGACATTAATGGGATCACACTATTTTATTTTAGTGCAAGTATCTTACTGACTGAGCTATAGTGGCTGCACATTTTTACCTGGTATGAATGGTCTACATATTATTCTCATTGAAATGAAACATACTTTAGAGAGATAAACATTCATCTTTTTAAAAAATTTGAGCTAACATTGTAGGGTATGTGAAAATGTACAAATGTGCACATATTTCTTTAACAACACTAGGTAGTGATAATGCTGATGCATCTGAAACACTGCATCCAGAAATGCAACACACATCTAAATTCGTAGAAAAAAGTCTTCTGAAGTATTCTAATGGGTAATCTTTGTAAGTGTGTGACATACATTTCCCGAAAACTCTACACATACTCACAGCATCCGAGATGCTCACATTCATACATAGCATATTGAATGGCTGAGACACTACATATCAGGTTTCTGAAAGTTAGTTTCCGAAAGTGAGTGCATTGTGTGGTATTCTCTTTGTTGTATATTTTAATTGTTTTTGCCTATCCCCAGCACATATTTATGAAGTTCAGTAACATGGGAGGGGGGGGGGGATTGGAGCATTCAACATTGCAAATATGTTTGCTGAATTCTGACTAATTCACATCATTCACAGTCGGGAAGTACTTCTCTCCTTGGGATTTTCAAACATTACCATGCCTTTGAACTCATGATGAGAGGGCATACCTATACCTACTCGTTCACTACCAACCATCAACTACATTTAGATTGTACGTTACAGAGCACAAAATCACATTAACGGGCGAACTATACCACTGTAATGACTCGACGAGCAATGTCAAGAATACTGGTAATGGGAACTCAGTGTCTGGTAATCGTACTTGCGTGCCTGCTAGATGCTGCCGCTCTAGTATATCGTCATTGTACTGCAGACATTGGGAGTGGGAGTGACTGCATGTCCTGATCCAATGAATCGGGTAGGCCATCAGTGCACTGCTGCGCTGGTAGTGGTGTGTACAGTCGAAATTAGAAGTCCAGAAACAGCTCCTGCTCCACTGGACCATGTGGGTCCTGTTGTGCTGTGGTGGAAATAATAATGAGTGAAAGCACATACATACAGGGTTGTCAGTAACATCATGAAAAGCTTGAAAGGGAGTTGCAGGGTAGGCTGTAGTGAGAAAAACCTGTTACGAAAAAAAATTGATATGTTGTGCATTTACAAGTTATTTAGCACTGAAGTTAGCCAATAAGATAGCTGCATGAGCAAATTGAAGCAATGTTAAAATGCGATAATGCACAGACATCTGCGGATCAGCCGGTTACCAATTGTTGAAATGCTGATTACCGTTAAAACGTGCCTTTTTCAGAAGTGATGAATTTAACATGGGAAATCAAAAGTTGAAATTGTTTACTTTGAGGAAACCAAACGGAAAACACATTTGGTGACACTGTCTCTAGCACGCTGCTTGAATTTTCTTGTGCAACGACTTGATTGGCTAATTTCGATGCTAAACAGCTCGGAATCAGCCCAACTACCGACTTTTTTGTAGTTATTTCTCAGCACAACTACCGCTGCAACACCCTTACAATCTTTTCAGATTGTTTCTGACCATCTTGTATAAACAAACGAATGTTAATGAGATTGATGGATTAATAATAATACTTATATTTGAATGTGACAGTCTTCTTCTTCTTTTTCTGCTGGCTGGGGGTGTGAGTGATCTATGCTGCTTCTGACACTTCATGTTGACCGACCAACGAACAGAGTATGAACGCCAACCCCATTTAATGATGATGTCTACTGTATCTGTATGAGCGACAGGGATAAGCCACAACTTGAACATGTGGTGGGGAAAACGTGTTAGGCAGTCAAAAATTATGGTAATTAAGGTAAGGCTTAATATCTGTAATGTTTGTGGTGCAGAAAATGTGTTAGGCAGTCATAAATTATGGTAATTAAGGTAAGGCTTAATACCCATAATGTTATGCACAACTGAGCAGTATGTTTGCAGTAGGGTCATAGCATCCACTGACCATCTTGTGTACATTAGACTTACATAAACTTAACTTAAGAGCATAAGTGATATCATTATTTACATGAGGAGAATAATGGACCCATTGACTGATAAGATAACTGGAAATCTGGCAACCAAGCAGGCTGTCGTCATATCTTCAACTTATAACTCACCCATTTGGTCTAAAAAAGTGGAGGAGGGGAAGAGGGGAAAATGATACGTGGTGATTGTTTACATAACGAGTTCTAGCAACAGTGCAGATTGTGCCCAGTGGTACTGCCTCCCTATGTGCCAGAGAGACACTTTGAGGTGCGCCATGAAAGTGTAGGGTATGCCCACCTGCAGTAAAAACAGTCAGCTCTGTTCCTTCCATAGACATAACAGTTGAAAGGCTACACAGTTGTCAGAGCACTGCGAATTTTTCTGTGCATCATTGTGGCAGATGGCAGCAGAGACCTGTATTCCTCATCTGGAGGCAGATGATTAATTGTAAGGATTGTAAACACCCAGTATTTTGTGGATTTTGTATATCATAGTAATTTGTATGCATTTACTGTGGTTGGATTCTAATTTGCATGCTTGAGAACTGAAGGTGTTTGTATGGATGTGGAAATATGGAGTACTGGGTGCAAAAGTGAATCCATGCAGTCTGTGTGATGATGTGCCATGCGGTACTTGGCTGAGAGGAGGCATCATTACTAGCCAGTCAAAGATTTCCAGTTGCTCAGTTTTACACTGCATTTCATGCCAGTCCATTGCTATTTACTTTATGTTATTTTTCGTGGTGCATGCTTAATTGTAATATTATGGGTCCTCGTTTTGTTGTGTTGTCATATAATGCATACAATCTGATAATGCTAAAGTGGATGGAGAGAGCCACCCATACAAATGATACTGTAAGCACCCTGTTGAAGTTTTGAGGATGCATGCACTTGGTGGAGATGCAGTTTTCTTGTAAAGTAGTGCATGGTAAGCAGATTTAGGCATGTTAAGATTAGTTTACATGTTAGAAGATAAGGGTAGTTCACTACAGCTTAAGCATGCAGAGTTAGGTACAGTCATGATTTTTGGTTTGCATTCAAGTTTGTTTGTACAGCTTTCACAGCTGATTCATAACACTGAGTGGAGGTACAGGAGGCCACCACAGACAAATAATGTGCAACATATATGTGATGACTGAAGGTGTTGTGGTACTGAAGACATTTATTTTTTTACTTGTATCTGTTTTCATTGTGGGAATAAAACCGACTGAGGATGAATGTGATAAATTATTGCTTGTAATATGGCGTTATTATTCATCCCATCCTCTCTGACAAGACCTTTATTAGTCAAAGAATATATTGTGATTATTTAGTGATTTACATAACCAGTGGTTTGGGTCGATACCTACAATACATTTTTTATATTTCTTTGATGAACATTGTTTCTGTGTATTGTTTTTCTTCTTATACAAAAAGTTTCACATGTCTTAATTCTACATGCCTTGTGTGTATTTGTAATATTTTGCTTTGTGGCTTGACCCAATACAATTTAATTTGTGTTCTTAATGTCTTGTTCATATGTCATTGAACCATGTACATTCTTTGCATTTGTCATGATGATTGGTAATGATTTATAGTGGACATTATTTACGTTAATTGTTGACTGCGCTTCATACACTTCTGCATAACTGAAAACAAAACCACATCCACTCAAACAACTTGTTTTTATTTGTTTATTTATTTTTGTATGGAGTGAAGTCATTGTCAATAAGAAGTGTGTGAGATAGGCCAAGTGAGTACAGGTGGTCCACAGTATCGAGATTCTTAGTCTTCTGTACCTAAAGCTTAATAATCGTACAAAGGAGCTATAGAATATTTTGCTGCCAGGCACTCAGCATAAGATGGCTCCACTTAGGTGGCACCTAGATGCGAAACTTTCCCAAAAACCATGCAAAATCAGTTTAACTGAAATGTTTACTTCGTCCTGAGAGGGTCCCTCCACTTAACATCTAACTGATAGTAGATGGACACTGCTGAGCTCCAAACACCTTGGGACATCTGAGAAAAGTACTGGCATTCCCATTACAAGCCATTGGGTTTGGTGTTGGGCTGCTGCCTTCTTGACAACTCAGAACTTCAAACACTACTTGAAGCTATTTCTAGAAGTGTGCAATCAGCTAGGCAGCAAGTAACCATCACTGGATGGTACCACAATGAGGAACACCTAACATTGACACAGTTACAATTAATCTGCTAGAAGCTTACAAACTTTTGGACTTTGCAGGAAGAGTGGGAGGCATTGTTATGCATTGTTGACTGTTCATTAGGCAAGATTACAAATTTAGCCCATGAATGGCAAATGCTGTATGACAGGA
This sequence comes from Schistocerca nitens, assembly GCF_023898315.1. Taxonomy (NCBI): domain Eukaryota; kingdom Metazoa; phylum Arthropoda; class Insecta; order Orthoptera; family Acrididae; genus Schistocerca; species Schistocerca nitens. The sequence goes on along the minus strand of NC_064615.1, from coordinate 680,446,064 downwards.
AATTCAGTGCACTGGGTGACAGAATGGGGGACCAATAAAAAAACTGCCAACTAGGAGTTGCCAAAGATCAGTCTGACAGAAGATAATTCAGATGGAGAGAAGAGATCAGTCAGTTACTGTAGACTGGTCAGTCAGTGAATGAAGATAATTATCAATTGATAAATGAGAGCAGAACTCAGAAAGGCCTGGGAAGACGTGATTTACGTGCTTTTCCACACAAAACATTCTAACATTGTCTTCTGAAGGCTTGTCAACCTATTGTCAACTTATTTATCAGACTTTGACTCCAATTTCTGCATTTGTTCCAATGTCCATTGTTATCTTCTAACACATTCATTTTTCATTCCTTATCAAACAGACTTCCTTGCAGTCTGATACTTGAATTATTAAGCATCTGACTACATTCTTCATGTGGCCTGAGTTTATATATTACGCTGACACCACATCTGCAAGATAATAACTGCAGACAGGAGTCAGCAAGTTTGAAGACAATTGGCAGTTGGACTACACTCTCCTGAAGGGCTTAGGCCGGGAGTGCAGAAGGGGTCTCAAGTTAAATCACCCAGCACACTGTATCAAAGACACAGAACATGGATGATGAAAGTTACCAGCTGTCATCCTGTTGCCAAACATGCGACCAGAGGTGATCGACATATTTAACTGACATCACATCATCTTCATGCACCTTCATGTAAAACTCACTCCTTGAAGCACTGAGACGAAATGGTTCCTCAACCTTCCTACCGCACTCTCTACTCGCCCAATTACTGAGTCATACCTATGCACAGTCAAATCAGCCATGAATTTGCCTTTGTATTGTTGATCAGTGATGAACAATAACAATACATGTAAACGTTTCCACGTATTTATCATCAGTAAATTCCTTTCATTTTTGTTACCTTATTTACATTCAATTTTCAATTTGCAAGATTTTTGGTCCCAATGTGAGGACATTTACATTTTAAAATTCCTCTCTAAACTTCATTATTTTAATATGGCATAATATTATTGCATTTAAATATTCTCAATGTGTTATCGTTCATTAACATCAAGTATATTGACATATGTGGTTTGCATGTAAAAAAATCAGGGCATCTGTTCTAGATTAAGACTGACAAGGAAGTGAACAATTTCAGTATTACTTTCAACATGATGATCAGTCAATTATTTTCATTTTTACAGTTCAGTTTTGATTAACACAGTTGTGTCAGGTGTTGACAACATTGAACATCGGTATCTTCCTGCTATCACTGGTTGTTGGTGAAGTTGAGGTGGTTGCCAGCTCTTTGTCTATGGCTCCTGTAGCAATATACTCCATTGGACTGTTGCATTGCTCATACACATTACATGAAGTGGAATAAAAAGACATTCAGTAACAATATGTTTTACATTTAATTTTACACACATTTAATGGATACCCGTTAAATCTGTTAAGATACATTATGTTATAACTACGTTTTCTTACCTGTAACTGTGTAGTTGGGAAATACAGTAGTCAGAAATCCCACATTTTCTCGCATCAGCACTGAAAGACAGAGTCTAACCTGATACAAATATGCCAGTAGAAACGTACGTAATTAGCTTACTATGGAAGTGAAGGATTGGAACTAAAATTTTCAGGAAACTTCTTGGCCATTATTTTCAGTGTTGGCGATGTAACAAGTTCTATCAAAACATCATCATATTATTTACTTCACATTTGTAGTTGTTTGTTATCTGATTCATCTCAAAGCTCTTCAATACATTATTCATTTGGAATATGTTGTTCTTTTATTGATTCCTATTAGAGACAGCAATATGTACTGCCATGCACCTTACAATATTTAGTGACCCCATATAAATAAACTAAAATTGTTATATCATTCACAAAGCAAAATCTGTGTTTGTTAGAAAACCCTTAAATTTTACAACGATATGATTCATAGTAAACTGTTAATACCAGTGGGTGTCTGGTAGGTTAGCATTCATAATCTACATATCTCTTTAGAAATGTTAATTGGGTTTGTAAAAATATTAGCTGGTATGTAAGCATACTGGGTATGTGTGAGACCACAGGTCCAAATGCTCTAGATTCAGTGACTCCTATGATTTTTCTGTCAGTTGCTGCTTTTTTCACACCTAATCAAGATTTGTAAATGTGACGAATGCCAAGTTGCGACATTGTTTGCAGTTCACTTTAACTTGTAGATTTGCTATACAATAGTCTGTGTAAATTAGTGGAAAGATTTGAAGAAGCCAAAAGAATACCACTTCCATTTGTGTCATGACTAGTAATGAACTGCCACGTTCAAATCAACCTTTTAGTTGAGAACAGTGTTATATAAAAATGAATTCTGTTACGTTGTCTACCTCAGCTTAGTTTGGCTTAAAGTGTCTACAATGCATGTTTTGAGATGACATACCTTTCTTCAGAAACAAACACAGTTAATCTGTAGCAACTAATGTATGCTGTCTACCTTAGCTTAGTGGAGCTTGAAGTGTCTACACTACTTGACAAATGTACTGAAATGTCATATCTTCTTCCAGAAAAAACTACAGTTAGCTTTAAGCAAGTAATTACAAGATTTCTGCACACTGCAGATGATGTAGGTGTTATCAGACATATTGCATTTGTTGTTAGTGGAGATGTAAACAGAATATTTACACACAACCAGTTTTTCTATTGCACTAAATTAAGTAAACAAAAACATTGTGTGGATTTTGAGTTGTCATCTTTTGCTGCTAGTGCAATCAAAGGTTTCCTATTTGGACTACCAATCATTATATTCCAAGTGAATTTTATTGTTCGCAGTCTGTGTCAATGCACTGTTCTAATCCAGCTGCTCAGAAAAATATCTCTGTATCTGAAGTTGGTATGATTTGATAATCGTGGCTTTCAGAAAAATGTTTCTTGAATTATAATATTTTAAAAGTGTCTTTCTCTTGTAGCCACATATTTCATCAGTTGCAGTGATATCCATTTGTGAGACAAGGAGGTTTAACTCATCAGTGTACAAATCAAATCTCTATGTTACAAACTGTGATTTGATTTTCGTAGAGTTTACTGAGTTAACATCATAGGATTGACATTGGTGTTGTGGTATGTAAACTTTTGAACATCGGAGATATTTGAGTAAATTATCTATGAAAACTCATGGGAAGTCGAACCAGTTCTCCTGTTGCTAAGCAACTGAATTATATTTCATAAACTTTGTATAAGAACAAAGCCAAATTGACTAATTTTAAACCAATTGAAAATAAATTGTAGATTATGTATATGCACTGAAGAAAGAAAGATAAAAGTTAATTTCTCAGTTCTTGTTAAATTACCTCCTCCTACCATAATCATTGTGTTTGTCAATGACCATGTAATGAAATATTACTGTTAACTATTTTAACGCTACAATCTATTTCATGAATTACTACTTGCAAAATTAAGCGCCCTCTTGAAATCACTGAATCACTGACTACACACTTTGACACCTTTCAGATGTAAATAATGGTAACAAATCATAATTATCACTGCTACATTGAAATAACCAACCAGTGACGGTACAGGTACAGGACCCACAGTACTCATCTCCTTGACAAAATATGGCCCTATGGCAGAACGACGCTGTCGACCTGCACCACACAGTCACCTTTTCAGAATGAAGTGGTACTAGTTGATAAGCTTACCGATTTTCCATTGCCCACATTTTGCAGTTCTGCGTATTGGCATGTCTTGGATCCAGAAAAGGGCTTAGTCTGTCCACAGAACGCTCCATGGCATTCATTGTCCACTTCCATGCGAGAAATAAGTACCAGAGCGAACCTTTTGTTTTGTTGGCAGGTCAACAACAAGAAACTTCTGAACATGGGTGTTTTGGTGTGGGTAACAATACAGGATGTCTCGTAGGATTTTATGCACTGTGCTTGCAGGCATATCCAATGTTGTGCAATTCCCCATGCACTGGATGTTTGAAAATCACCACGCGATCCCTCTTGTAATGCTGTGGCCACATATTCGACGGCCCTCGGATCAAATGCTTTCCTCCGTCTGCCACATTGCACTTCGAAAGAGAGACCCTTGAGTGTCCGTCACTTCTGCAGATCTAGTGGCGCACTGTCACCGTTCTTGTAAAACAGCTTTACCAGCAGAGAGCGACTCTTCACAGAGGTAGTCATTTTGGGCGTCTCAGGCGCATACTAAGGAACAGCCATGTGCCATGCGTCCTTTAGTGTGCATATTCTGACGCTTACAGCGTGCCATATGTTGGTCAAATTTTCGTTAAATTTTTTCATTCCACGTCATTCCCCAGGGTCAAAAATATGCTATTCAGATTTGACATGATTCTGAGCAGTGGTTCTCTTTCAACAGAGTTTTGAAACTGGAACTTCAATTATGGACGCCCTTGTCATATTTACTTCAAATTTTTACAAGACACTCTAATGACTATTCGGATAGACATAGGCTATACATTTTTTTAAACAATAATGACAAGGTTTTCTGGTAAAACTAACTGCAAGAAAGAAAATGCTGTGTTGTGCTGTGAAACGTACAATTTCGATTTCTTTCTCGCAGTCAGTTTCAGCTACAATAGGAGGGCAAGTAAATCATCAGACAAATTGTTCCTCCCTTCCTTATATATAAAGGGTGTCGATTAATGATCTTTACAGCTTAAGACTTAAATACCTTTAAAACTATGCTAGATATTAACAAATGGCTTTCAACATAGGATAAAAAGCTCTTAAAGTTTTGTTTCCTCGTTCATACACATCAATGCGTGCTCGCTTTCTGGCATGGATAGTATCTAGTCAGAACTCCATTCCTCTCCACATACGATCCAAGACCTCCACGGTGACATGTTCGAATGTATGCCTGCAAGCCAATCTCGGCTCTGTACACCAGATCCTTTACAAGACACCACAGGAAGAAGTCTAGTGGTGTGAGGTCAGTGGATCGCAGCAGCCATAGAATTGAACCATCTCGTCCAGTCCACGTATCTCGAAACTTTTCACCTAGAAATTGATGGACATTGAGGGCCCAGTGGGGTGGTGCCCCATCCTGCAAGTGTTACAAATCTGACAGAGCAAATTCTTGTAACATGTCTGGGTAAACACCACCATTGACGGCAGATCCCATGCAAAAGAATGGACCACTGAAGCCATTGTGCATCAGTTCGCACCAAACATAGACCTTGGGACTGTCTCCTTCCTTTTCACTTGTAACATGAGGATACTACGAGCCCTGTACACGAACATTATCACGATCGGTTAGCAGGTACATGAAATGCTACCTCATCAGAGAAACAAATATTTTCCAAATAGTAACTGTCTGCATAAATCTTGTCTAGCATATCCACTGCAAACTGTTCGCACTGAGGTTTGTCCTTGAGCTTTGGTGCCTGAAGCAGCTGCTCCTTGGATATAGCTATAACCTCTTGTGCAAGAAACTGTGCTCTGTTCATTGTCTCATTTCCAACTCTCTGGCCGTTGTACACACCGATTTTCTTGGAGTCATTGCTAACGCTTGCCATAGTTTGTCCATGCTGGCGTCTGAAACGGATAGGCGACCCGGCTCCTTTCTGTGGAGAGCCCTACCTGTTCCCATAAATGACATATGTCAAGTCTGAATAGTTGGTCGGGACAGTGGTTGTCTTCCATACAATGTTCGAAAGTTCTGTTGCACAGGGGTATCGGACATCATCTGTATGAACCAGGCCACATAGTTGAGATTTTTCCTGTAACGTCCACATTTTACGAGTTTCAAAACTTCAATTTTGCGTCAAAATTGCGGCACTTAGAACGCAAAAAATCTTTACGAGTTATCTTATCACTTGTTGAAAACCATTTGTTAATATCTAGTACCGTTTTAAAGTTATTAAAGGCTTACGTTGTAAAGATAATTTAAAGACACACTGCACATTTTCAAACAAACAATTGCACGCACAACAAAGTGCTGTTTCGTTTTCTTACTCAATGTCGCTTTTACTGAAAACAGGAAAGTGGTATTCATGGCTATCGACTTATAATTAGAATACTACTACAGAATCTGAATCGTCCAAAACTTTGTAGTCCTTCCAATTCACAGATTTAAACTAGGCAAAATATTGTCATTGAAGCTACTTTCCTCACAGATCCAGCATCTTGGAGTGCTGTCTCCCTCTGTTTACACTACTGCACAAGTCTCTATAAATCTTGATCGAATTGCTGAACATGCAGTTTGCAAGTATTTTGCTTATTATCAATAATCCTTGATTTCTGTCTAGACCATCTGCAATGACCTCTTCATCTCCATGCCAAATAAAGTGTAGATCAACCGATTTACCCATTCATTGTAAGTGACTTCAATTCGCAGTCAAGGTTTTTTTACAGTAACAATAAACAAGATTCAAGGCCAGAGAGAGGGGTAAGAAGACAGAGGGAGGAGGACATGGACATAGCGAGGGGGAAGGAGGAGACAGACAGAGAGAAGGGGGAAGAGGTGATCCACAGAGAGAGAGAGAGGCTGACAGAGGTAGAGAGCAGGGGGGAAGAAGCTGACTAAATATGTCCAATATCCATGCATAGCAATTGCAAACCATTGCCAGGTTTCTAGTTTTCTAATAAATACTGAAATATTATGTAGAGTTGCAATTTGATAACGCTATAGGGCAGCACAAATATGTTTCTTATACATTTGTGAATTAGACTGAAAAGTATTTCTGTTGTGTAAATTTAGTGTCACTGTACCTATGTCATAATCAGAAGCAACTGGCTCAGTACCCCACTGAATTTGAAGTAAGCTATAGCTTTACCCAGGCTGATTAGTTTGAATAGAGAAGAAACTGAGACACTTGTGTTTATAGTTTATACCTAACTTCACTTCTGCACCTACACTTACCTTTCTTCTCAGGTTTGACGACTTTTGGAAATAAAGTTAAAGGTGGGGTTATGTAACAGCTGCTTTTCTCTTCAACATGTGCCTTACTGTTTCTTTAGGCATAATGCGAGTTAAACCAAATGTGTTAGGGCTTCTATTTTGTCAAAATATATACTTCTATGACGTTCTACTTCTAAGAGACTCACTTTTCACAAACATTTAATTAAATGAGAAGTATTATTACATGTATTTTGTTTCTCGATTAATAACCTCGTCTGGTCAGCCTATCATTACCAAAGTGAGTAATTCTTAAGGGCCATACCAGATAAAAGTACATTTTACATCAATTACACTTAACACAAAGAATTGAAATATATTTAATTTAATTAAGGATACCTCTACATATAATTAGTAACTGAATATTACAGCCACAGTATGTGTGTCATCAATCACAACATACCTAAGTTCATGGCCATAGCACTACAATCTTCCAGTCTTCTACAAAGGGTATCGACTAAAGATATGAAAAGCTCCACATGATTTGCAAAAAAATTAGTAACAAGACTTTTTTCTGATGGCCATTAGCAATTAGTCCAGGTTTTAAATAAAGAACTATTGTTACTGACCTCAGTACCGCCATTTATTAAGGGTTTCCTGCATGTCAACATAAGAAATCCAGCAGGCTGTCAACATTTGTAACACCTCAGTTCAACAGTATGACAGTTAAGCACATCATCTCTTTCTTTTCATTTGTGAGAAGGTAGCTTTTTCTACTTACATTTCTGCACAAGTCTCAATAAATCTTGATCGAATTGCTGTACATGCAGTTTGCAGATACTTTGCTCATTAAAACGTAATTCTTGATTTCTGTCTAAACCACTAGTAACGACTTCTTCATCTCCAAGCTGAGTAAAGTGCAGACAAACATCACTACCTAAGTGGGTGATAGCATCTTAAATTAACTTTACTGCAGGTTGGTTGTGTTCTAAATTATTGCAGCACATAACCATCCTCCCAAAGCACTGAAACAGCCTCAAACAACTCCCCGAGAAGCTTTAGTAACTTCAGTGCCTGCCCTCCAACAAAAACAAAGTTCAATTTACAGGATTTAATGTTAGGCACGTCTGATACTGTTCATCACACAAACGACAGATGGTTTAGCATATCACATAACTGATGCGGTCCTACTGATCAAATTAATGACAGACGACGTATTGTGCTTCACAGCCATGTATCATATTGCCTCTTCGATCACCCACAGGTGTCTGATGTAATCAGAGATCACCGGCTATAACTCATCGTCTTTGTCTCAGTTCATCTCTGTCATCTGCTGTGAATTGAATGGTTGGCTAGTTTCCAGCTATTCCCACAAAAACAAAACCGGCGAGAAAAATTTCAACAAATGGTACCTATACAATGTAAACATGAATTACAGTCATTCATGCAAATGGTCAGCATATGCTCATATTACTTTTGAATACGTTATGGGAGTGACAGTGATCAATGTGTTACAAACACTTACTTTCAAAAACAGTCTTGATCACAATTTATTTATTTATTACGGTGACCAGTTTCGACCACTACTGTGGTCATCTTCAGACTAATGAGTAAGAACCCCCTTCTGCTGGAGAATCACTACTCATTGGTCTGAAGATGACCACAGTAGTGGTCGAAACTGGTCACCGTAATAAATAAATAAATTGTGATCAAGACTGTTTTCGATAGTAAATATGCTCAGATGTTCTCTAATAATGGTGAAACATGGCGGCGAGTGAGTGACGTGCGTTAGCTTGGCAAGTTTACGTGAAATCTGGAAGTGTTTTAAGCAGTTAGGCTAGTCTACATATACTAAAGCCGTTTATCTACTGCCAAGTATCGTATTTTACATCACATACTGAGCACCAATTATGCGGAATCGCACTTAAAATGGAAAATCGCCGAACAACGCGCAGTGCAGCCAACGGCCAGGCCGGAGACGGCGCAGGCGTGGAGTCTACACCGGGAGTTGCGGCCGCTCCGTGCGGCATCGCTGACATCGCCGCACTCGTGAAGGCTGAGGTGAGTGCCGCGATGCAGGCTGAGGAAACGCTCGGGCTCGTTGTTCAACCATCACTGATGCTGTAACTGCAGCAGTGACGGACAAAATACAGAAAACTCTGGAGGCGAATGCGAGCGAGATCCGTGCACTGGACACATCGTTAAAAGCAAGTGAGGAGAAAGCACGACTGCTCGAACAGAAATTGATCGAGAAGACGGACGAGCTCGAACAATGTCAGAGACACAATAATCTCAGACTCTTCGGCATTCCAGAGAGCAGCAGAGAGAACGCAAATGAACTAGTGATAAACCGTGTCCAAGAAAACTAGGCGTGCAGGTGACTCTGAGTGACATTGACAGAAGTCATAGAGTGGGTCGTAGGTCGCCAGGTTCTACAAAGACCTATAATAGTGAAATTTTTGTCCTATAGGAAAAGATCTGAAATCTTCAAAAGAAAAATCTCGCGAAGTCGGGTCTGACGGTACGCGAGGATCTGACATCTGACAGACTAAACATTTTGAAGGGCGCGATTTCGAAATTTGGGCTACAGAACGTATGGACAAATGACGGCAGGATAATGGTTAAGACCGAAAACGGAAAGAAAACAATTTGCAGTGTTAATGAACTCGAAAGCCTGTGCTTTAGAAGCTAAATCATGTCTAACCTGTATGTTTATATTGTTTACACTGTCAACCATAACTTAACTAATGTATTATCAAATTCTTCGTTTCTTCACGTAACAATTTTTTATCTCTAATTGTTTTCTCATGTAATTTTGTTAATTATTACATAAGGTAGTCTCACTTCCATCTTTAATTAGCAACCCACCATCATACTTTAGTTGTTATCCTCGTAAGTGCAATTAATATCACACTCTACAGTTACGTGCAGATTACTCCCGTTGTGTTTAGCGAAATTCCTTCCCCTGCCAGCCCACAGCTACTTCCAGAACCATTGCAGACCTCGCTGACCGTGGCCGCAGTTCCCGTTGCCTCCCCGGGGACCCACCCCCTCCCGGCCGCTTTCACTTCTCACCCCCTCTCCTTCACACGCCTTCCGCATGTCTCATGCCAGACCCTGTTGTCACCGCTAACCACGACCTACAAACATCTGTCGGCAGTCTCCTCGGGCAATCAACACCCGAACGCACCGAGCTGCATATTGCACATGCAAATGTCCAATCTCTACCAGCTCACTTCGACGAGTTCAAATATATATTTCAGACTACTGATATACACGTAATACTTTCGTCAGAGACTTGGCTGAAACCAAGTATTCCTACAACTTCCTTAAACCTGTCTTTCTCAGGCGTGACGAGGGGGCGGAGTAGGGGCGTACATACGCTCTGATTTGTCACCTACTGTACTACATATATCCGAACAACAATGCAGATAAACAAGAGGAATATATGTTCATAGAGATCAAATCCATCAACAGAAAGTGCTTAATACGTGTCCCTTACCAACCTGCTAAAGTAGGTGGGTTCGCCTGCTTCGAAACTGCCCTCTCTAGTCTCGAATCGTCATATGAACATGTAATTATAGAAGGTGACACTAACATTAATTTTCTGCGCAATAGTCCTTCCACTGGGAAATTTAAGAGGATGCTTTCTTCCTCAAATATGACGCTACTTCAGCTGGCACCTACTCATCACACGACTACCAGTCACACTTTCATAGATATATTCGCAACGAAATCTCCAAACAGAATAATCGGTACCTCTCAAATATCTGCGCCTGGCATGTCTGCCCATGACATCATTTTCATGACGTATTCACTAGAATGTCCTAGAAAGAAACAAAAACTGTCTACATACCGAGACTTCAAACGCATAAATTTGCCTGAACTCGAAACTGAGGCATAAAAAATAGTTTGGGGGATGACCTCTACTCCCCTCATGGACATAAACGACCAACTCCAAGATTTCACTAACAAAATTACTCAACTATATGACAAATATGCTCCAATAAAGAGCAAAAAAGTAAAAAGGAAACCTGCACCTTGGCTGACTGATGAACTAAAACAGCTCATGAATCTCCGAGACGCTGCACGTCGAGCATACACCTGAAAATCACACTGTATACAAGCAGAAGCGAAACAAAGTCAGTCAAGCGGTGAGAAACGCTAAGCTCAGGCATGCCTATACATTAGCTGACAATAGATGTAGACCAGCTATCCTGTGGGAAAATCTCCATAGTCTCGGTTTAGGCAAAATAAAAGTTGCAGAAAATCCCATGGTCCCAGCTGAAGAACTAAACCAATTCTTCACAAATGAACTGAAAAAAAAAAAAAAAAACAGAGAATCATTGATTACTTCATGGGGATGAACGACTGTAGCAAAGAAAAATTCTATCTACAGCGCTGTCAAGAAATCCATAATGCGGATTAGATCAGCATCTACTGGACATGATGGCATCACTATCCAGATGGTAAAACTTATTATTGATCAACTACTGCCCTCTATAAGAGAAATTTTCAACGATTCATTAATCACAAGTGTTTTCCCTGAGGCCTGGAAACTGTAACAAATTAAACCACTGCCTAAAAAGGACATCGCCACAGCACCCTCTGACTACCACCCCATCTGCTTTCTTCCTGTACTATCAGAGGCCTTAGAATATATAGTCCATGACCAGCTCACCAACTACCTAACTACTAGCAACCTACTAGACGAATACCAATCAGGTTTCCGTAAACATCGAAGCACAACATCCGCACTGATAAAGGTGACAGATGACCTGAAACTTGCCATAGACAGACAAGAAGCGACTATCATTTGCTTCTTAGATTTCAGAAAAGCATTTGACACTGTCGACTTCGACATCTTACTAGCCAAACTTAGCGGTTTAAATTTCTCACCAAGTGCAGTGCAATGGTTTCACTCATACATGACGTCTCGTCAGCAACGCGTCCTGTCCGGGAATATAAAATCACAATGGCAGCAGGAAGTGTCAGGCGTTCCCCAAGGCTCAGTATTAGGTCCCATACTTTTCTCTCTGTATGTCAATGATGTGTCATCGGTTCTGACCTATTGCAAATATCATATGTGTGCTGATGACCTTCAGTTGTACCTAAGTGCGAAACCAAGCAATCTTAAGAAAGCTATTGAAAATTTCAATACTGATCTCGATGCACTATTAAAATGGGCACAGGACATAGGACTAAAACTAAACCCATCTAAAACCCAAGAGGTACTTGTTGGTCACTGTAAGCTCATTAGCGCAAAACATCGGGAATCCGTACCATCTCTTATCCTAAATGGAACAAATATTAACTTCTCTCCCTCAGCAAAGAGTTTGGGAGTAACAATAGACGAAAATCTAAATTGGACAGAGCACGTAACTTCAGTGTGCAAAAAAGCATCAGCATCCCTTCATGCCCTACAAAAATATAAAAAACTCTTCCCTTTCGATCTGAAAAAGAAATTAGTACAAACGCTTATACTCCCAATCATTGACTACAGCGATGTTATCCTACAAGGCCTCTCTCAGGAAAATTGGCGACATCTGGAAATGGTCATGAATGCCTGCGTCAGATATATCGGTGACGTTCGAATTTTTGATCACATTTCACCAGCATATGCCAAATTGTCCTGGCTGCGTGCAGACAAACGCAGAGATTTCCATACACTCTGTCTCATCTACTGCCTTATAAATGTACACTGTCCCTCATATCTCTCCTCGTCCTTAACGCTTATGTCGGAACAACATGACAGAAATACACCTTCCCATCATAATAAAATCCTCTCTGTTCCACTGCATCGCTCAGTCACCTTCTCCAAGTCCTTTACAGTAGCGGGAACCCGACTCTGGAATAACCTCCCTCGTTATGTTAGAGAACTTAAAAACATGTCCGGCTTCAAAAAACAGTTAATGACGTATCAACTTAAGCAACAATAATGCCTTCCTCTGTACATGAATGCACTTCACCTCATTACATCCCTCTTTCCCCCTCCTTAAATCTCCGTTCCCCAAAACTCGCTATACTAGTAAACATCTACTTTACACACCAAGGTATTAATGTACATCTGCACAAATCTTCATTACTATTGCCAATTTTTCTCATGTTTATCATTATTATTTGTTTTCTTTTACTGTTACTATTATTGCTTTTATCATAATTTGTATGTATAGCACCTGTTGTAAAAATACTGCCAGCACTTACTCTATTAGGTCTTAGTCATTACTCTTTATTCATATTGTCACTAAAGTAATCTAATTTTCTTATTTAAACTATTGTCATGCTGTAACTCTGATGTGTGAAATGCTGCATGTGTGGAACACTGGTCCGATGTGAGAGAGGGCCTGACGGCCCTAATCTGATCAGGTTAAATAAATAAATAATCTGCTTAAAAACTAGCTGTCACATTTCACATCATAGCAAAATACCATGAACATATTTCACATGAAAAGAAATTAACTGAGTGTCAAACACTAACAGGGATCACGTAAGCAGCATGCTTATTGAGAGAATAGGTCAAAATCACTTAATGGCATTCTGACATAGTTTCAGTTTGACAGAACGTCACCTGGCCTATTTGACCTACTTTCCCTATAGGTCACCCCCTTTGTCTTAATAGTGGGGTTTTAATATTGTCATAAAATTTAGATTTTTACGTTAGGGAAAATTAAAGGTAATTCATCAATTATTCTAAGGTAAAATGGTACCGACCTGGGGATTCGCATCTAAGGGAGTTTAGATTTAAAATCTGACACAGACTTTTGCATTTTGGAAAATTTTTCGAAACTGCATCACTTGCTTCGATATCATATTACCGCTTAGACCGCAGGTTTGAATCCTAGCGGAGGGTATTTTGCTGTTGTCACTACATAGGATGTGATTTTTATTCGCAGAGGTAGTATTATTTCACCTCTGTCAAAGCCCACTGATCCAGCAGTTTCGGAGATAATGTTCTCGTCCCGTTGTTGTTGTTGTTGTGGTCTTCAGTCCTGAGACTGGTTTGATGCAGCTCTCCATGCTACTCTATCCTGTGCAAGCTTCTTCATCTCCCAGTACCTACTGCAACCTACATCCTTCTGAATCTGCTTAGTGTATGCATCTCTTGGTCTCCCCCTACGATTTTTACCCTCCACGCTGCCCTCCAATACTAAATTGGTGATCCCTTGATGCCTCATAACATGTCCTACCAGCCGATCCCTTCTTCTGGTCAAGTTGTGCCACAAACTCCTCTTCTCCCCAATCCAGTTCAGTACCTCCTCATTAGTTATGTGATCTACCCATCTAATCTTCAGCATTCTTCTGTAGCACCACATTTCGAAAGCTTCTATTCTCTTCTTGTCCAAACTATTTATCGTCCATGTTTCACTTCCATACATGGCTACACTCCCCCTGCAGTGTGATATTTTTCTAACGTCACATAGTGGAGACACAACCAGGAGTCCCTGCAAAGGATGAATGCCTGGTGCAGGTATTGCAGGGACTCTTAAAATAAGTAAATGTAACATATTATACGTGAACAGACAGAAGACCCATTATTATGTGATTACACTAGAGCAGAACATGCACTGGAAACAGTCATATCTATTAAATATCTGGGAGTATGTTTACAGAGCAATTTAAAGTCGAATGACCGCATAACAGTGTGCTGGATGAACGATCTGAATAACAACCATATGTGTTCACTGTCTCTGAATATATTTTGTGAAAGTATGATGGGTATCGGCACTGAATTATGATCATCTGTAAATGGTTTACATCGTGTATACTGTCAAACTATAGCCATTGAATTCAAATTAGAGATAATTTCTTTCATATGATTTTTCATTGATTTTTAATAATATTTATGCAGTTTATGTCTCGATGAAATGGATGACACAACACCATCTCAGTAAGTTTGTCGTCACTCAGCGAGGATATAACAAAGGCAGAGTGGCGAAGTATTAACGGGTTCTACACGAATTCCTTATTGCGTTTTCAATATTATGTACATTGTTTTTCCTATACAACTTTTACCGCCACACTTCCAGTCCTTATCAAATTAACTATTTTCTGATGCCTCAGAATGCATCCTGATAACTTGATACCGCTGTTTTTGTCTATTTGAGCAACAAATTTCTTTCCTTTCCAATTCGTATTCTGTATTATTCCATAACACTACATTTCTAAAGCTTATTTTCTCTTCTTGTGTGAACTTATTGTCAGCCATGTTTCACTGCTACACACCGTTGCACACCAGAAAAATACCTCCGGGAAAGACTTCTTAACACTTAAATTTATATTAGATTTTAACAACTTCTGTTTTTCAGAAATGCTTTGCTTGCTACTGCCAGTCTGCATTTTATATCCTCGTTACTTACAGTATCATCAGTTATTTTGTTGTCCAAATAGCAAAAGCCTTTCATTACTTTTAGTGTCTCATTTCCTAATCTAATTCCTTCATCACAGCTTTATTTAAAACGACTACATTCCATCACCCATATTTTACTTTTGTCGATGTTCATTTTATAACCTCTTACCCAGGCACTGTCCATTCCGTTCAAATGCTTATCCAAGGATTTTTTGTCGCCTTCGACAGAATTACAATATAATCGACAAAGCTAAAAGCTTTTATTTGTTCACCCAGAACTTTGACAGAATTGAATTTGTAAAGAAAGCTCCAAGTATGAAGTTCTTTATTGCCTTGATCGCCTATAGGTACAATGGATTGCTAGTTTCGACAGGATTAAGCTGCCATTTTCAGATCTGCAAAATTACAAATATATTTAGGCTGTTGTAGCTGTAATCGTAAATTAACGATTTTAAATAAGTTCTTTTCGACATACCCACATTGTACAGGTCATGAAGTCATGCTGTGCCATAAACGACACGTTTGCTTTTGTACCATCGTAACAGACTATGAATTTGAAATAAAAAAATTACCTTTACAAATAATACAACATTACCTCATAATAAAAAGAGAGTAGGACATTCAAAATGAAGTTGTGTCATGGCAAAACAGAGTCATACAAGTAAGGCACAGCAAGAAGTGCCACATGTCTCTGGGTTGGCTGCCTGCTACGTACCGGTGGATACCAGTCGGGCTAACAGAGTAATGCAGAGGAGCACCACCAGGCTGCAATAGTCTCATGAATAATAAGGTTTTCTAGGCCTCTTAATAAGCTACAGGTAACAGTATAAGAGAGAACGCAAGGTGAATCGTTTAAAACGGAAGTGTTAAATGATAGCCTTATGAAATAGAAAATACACTAAGTAAAAATATTTCATCAGTTTTTAAGATTGGAAAAATTGTTTCCAGTAAGGCAGCTAACGTTAAACATTTTTTACGGGCTAAATGAGCGACACAAGTGGGACACACTGTAGATAACAGTATGGAAATGGTTCGTTTAATAGGATTATGGCAGAATGCCTGATATTACAAACTGTAACATCATCTATTGAACTTTTCGTCTCACAGTGGACGTCTTACTGAAATTTCCAATATTTGTGCCGTTTTACAAACATGGCACAAAAGTAATAGCAACTTGGAGTATTACAGTATTGATGTTGGAAGGAAAATGCCATAACCCAAGGCCTAGTCTACTAATTTAAGGTGGACACTTACATATTTCACAATCAAAGCACACCTTACGCAATGATAATACTATCCCCCGAGATCTATAGCAAGGAAATAACGGAAGACAATTTACAACTGGTATAAATTTTGTTTAACGATGACAACGATGTCACTTAATATTGATGTAACTGAACAGTATAATTAACGAGATGTGTTCTTTACGATATCCAGTTACCCTACTGCCATGAGGGCACAGCTTTATTTCTTATGTTCTACTCTCTTTTTATTATGAGGCAATATTATCTTAGATATATACTGGAATTTTAATATTTACTATAATAACTTATGTAAAGGAAATTTTGTGTTATTTCAGATTCACAGTTCGTTACGATGGTACGAACACAAATGTGCGGTTTTTCGGACACTTTGATTTCATAACCTGTACAGTGTACGTACCTCAAAAAAGACTTACGTAAAATCGTTAATTTACGATTACAGCTACAACAGTGTAAATATTTTTGTAATTTTTGTAACCTCTGAAGATGGCAGCTTAACCCTGTCGAAACTAGTAATCCAGTGTACCATGAGAGATCATATCTGAAGCTTTCTTTATGTTGAATTTATTGATTGCTCTCCGGACGACAACGTCAGGTGTTTATGAATTTATTTTCTTTCACTGCTTGTTCAATGTACAGATTGAATAACATCAGGGATAGGCCACAGCCCTGTCTCTCTCCCTCCTCAGCTACTCCTGCCCTTTCAAACCCTTCTTCTCTTTTAATACTGCAGTCCACCTATCGTCCCTGTGTTTTATCCTGGCTATCTGCGGATTTTCAAAGGGTCTGGTCCAATGAACATTGTCAAAACCATTTGTAAATCTACAAATGCTATAAACGCAGGTATGCCTTTCCTTAGTTAACTTCTATGACAAGCCTTAACTTCAGTCTTGTCTCGTGTGTTCCTATATTTCTCCGGAAGAAAAGCTGATCCTCCCTGAGGTCATCTTCTACGAGTTTTTGCTTTATTCTATGTTAGTATTTCACAGTCTTGAGTCATTAGGTTGTTAGTTTGGAGATACTTACACCTGTCAGCACCTTCCTTCTTTGGAATTTGAGTTATTATGATATTTTTGAAGTCTGAGGTTAATTTATATGACCAATATATTCCAAGGCAAAAGAAAAGAAGCACCACGAAAGAATTTTCAGACTGGGACGAAAATTGTCAGATGTGATGTAAACGAAAAGACAAATAAATGATAACAATTTCAGAAAAATAGTATCATTTATTGAAGAGAAAGACCTTCTCAAATTCAGCAAGTCAGAAACGGTTGGTCCACTTCTGGCCCTTATACAAGCAGTTATTCTGCTTGGCATTGATTGAGACAGTTGTTCGATGACCTCCTGAGGGATATCGTGCTAAAAACTGTGCAGTTGGCCCGTTAGATCGCCAAATCCTGAGCTAGTTGGAGGGCCCTGCCCTTAACGCTGCAAACATTCTCAATTGGAGAGAGATCCAGTGACCTTTCTAGCCAAGGTAGGGCTTGGCAAGCACGAAGATAATTAGTAGAAACTCTCGCTGCGTGCAGAAGAGGAATGTCTTGCTGAAACGTAAGGCCAGGATGGCTGGCCATAAAGGGATACAAAACGGGGTGTAGAATATCGTCGACGCACCGCTGTGATGTAGGGGTGCCGCGAATGAAACTAAAGGGTTCTGCTACGAAAAGAAATGTCGCCCTAGACCATCACTCCAGGTTGTCGGGCCGTATGGCGTGTGACGGTCAGGTTGGTATCCCACCACTGTCCAGGTCATCTCCAGACCTGAATTCGCTGGTCAACAGGCTCAGTTCGAAACGGGACTCATCACAGAAGACAATTATGCTCCAGTCAATGAGATTCCAGGCTGAAGACGTGTGTGGAGACGTCCCGGACAGTTGCGGGATACCAACCTGACTCGCGCCCATCATTCAGCAACCAGGAGCAGTGGTCTGCGATGCCATTGCTTTTCGTAGCAGGACCCCTTTGGTTGTCATCCGCAGCAAATTTACAGCACAGCGATACATCGACGATATTCTACATCCCATTTTGCAAGCTGTTCTGAACTTACATTTCAGTAAGATAATACCCACCTGTACACGACTAGAGTTTCTACTGCTTGTCTCCGTGCCTGCCAGACCCTACCTTGGCCAGCAAGGTAGCCGGATCTCTCCGCAATTGAGAACGTCTGCAACATTACGGGCAGGGCCCTCGAACTGTCTCAGTATTTTGACGATCTAAGGCACCAATTGGACAGAAGCTGGCACACATGTTGTAGGAGTGATCTAGTGTTGTAATTTATAATATTTGAAGCCAAGATCGCTTGGTGTGAAACAATTTATTTCATTATCAGTTTCGACAGATTCTCTGTGTGGATAGAATAACATTAATGTAGTAATCAGCATGACCATACAACTAATATACACAAGAAACTGCATTACCTGAATAAAAAAAATTACTCACCTCCTAGAAATATAATTACACATCAGTCTGGTCGAGATACTGAAAACATGCTCGAATTATAGTAACACAGCTCCACGCTGGTTTGTCATATATACAAAGCATACTAAATGAAATGTCCATAGCACCAATAAGGAGTGCACGAGCAAAAACAGCTACATCAGTCAACATGCATTATAAACTCAGTACGACTGAGCCGATGCACTTTAGAGACCATTTTGAGTTGATTCAAGCTTTGTAGCCACGTACGACTACACTACTAAGGCAACATTGTGTACATGATTTCGAATGTTGAGCTAATCAACTATTTACATAAGAATTTTATGATCCATGTTACATAACAATACTGTAGATCGGGACGTAGTTCCAACTGGACGATATACACTAACATCACTCACAGTACAAAATAAATACATCACACATCAGACATGGGGGTCGAACAGCTTACAGATATCTATTATGACTGTATATACGTATTAGCTGCACATCATGGTAGGCTCATGACTAGAGCAAGAGATATTATTTACATTAAGTGACTCACAGTCAATAAATGAAAGCATATAGCTTAGTACTTGGCTCGTCCTTAAATACAACCTAGCCACATAACAGAGTGTAACAGCAATAAAGTTCAGACTGACAAAACAACTGGATAAGATTGTATTCAGGAGAAAAATTACAGGAAGTGGATGGTGAAGTAAAAAACCTAGGTCTCTGCTTAGGTTATGAGTGTTTTAGGTGATGATGGCCAAAGCATAAGGAATCTAAAATGTAGACTGGCAATGGTAAGAAAAGCGTTTCTGAAGAAGAGAAGTTTCTTAACACTGAATATAAATCTAACTGTTGCGAAATCTGTTCTGGAGGTATTTGTCTGGAGTGCAGTCTTGTACGGAAGAAAACATGGAATTAAGCAGGTCAGAGAAGAAGAGGTGCTACAGAAGAACGCTGAAGATAAGATGCGTACATAGTGTACCAAATGAGGAGGTACTGAACAGAATTGGGGAGAACAGAAATCTGTTGCACAGGCTGACTGAAAGAAGGGATCGGTTCATAGGACACATCTTGTGCCACTAAGGTGATGGACAGAAGTATGGAAGGGGATAAATATTGTTGACAGAAACCAAGAAACGAGTACAGTAAGCAAGTTCAAATGGATGTTTACTGTAATAGTTATTCAGAACTGAAGATGCTTCCTCAAGCTAGAGTTCAGACAACAGCGTCGCAAATAATTGCAAAGTATGAATCCGTTGACTAATGGTAGGAATGACGCAGCACATGACATCGAAATAATATTTTCACCCTGCAGACAGAAGCAACAGTGGCGGGCTGCACGAAGCTTGCCACCTGGCCACTGGTGGGTGAGGGCGAGTTATGCCTCAACGGGGGTATTGTTTCTCCTTAAGGAAACAAACCAGCCACTTGCACTAGCCTAATTTAATGACCCTTAGGTAGAAAAACTGTTCACTTAGGTGCATGTTTTGTTTATTTAGGACATAATTAATGTGCAATAACTATCATGTAAATTACCTTAATTTGTGGGCAAGATGGCGGTCTTGGTACATGTTTACTCAGTTGTTCAATGCTTTTACCTTAAAATGATAATTGCCATTTTAATTATGTCCTTTTGCCTCCATTATGCTGCTACTGGCCACGCCCCACTACTGCCCTCACATGTCCTTAGCGTCCACAGGATTGGCATTCGTAATTAGGGACTCTCTCAAGCAGCACCATCAGTAAATTCAGGTGATACTCCAAATTTCCAGCAAAGCGAAGCACGTAGCGACACTGCTCTAGTTTTCAAGCATGTCAGCACCCAATGCTATTTTCTGCAACATAACGACGCTATTTACGGTTCCGTAGCTAATTTTTAACAATTTTTTAAAAAGAAAATGCACATTTTATTCCTATTTTCTGATTTTTCTGCTTTCACTGCTGTTATCCCCAGTTTTTAGGAAGATCCATGTAAATACTGGTTTCGTGACTATTTTCTCAATTTTTTAAGAAGATGATTGTAAAAACTGGTTTCGTGATTATTTTCTCAATTTTTTAAGAAGATGATTGTAAAAACTGGTTTCATGGATATTTTTGATATTGATTTCTTATGAAGACTCACGTAAATACGGGTTTGTAAATACCACAGCCATACATTTCCACTAGCTACCTCAATGTATGATGCCATTTTCAGTTTTGGGGCAATTTTACCGATTTTTCGAAAAGACATGGGTGTACGCTTTACTGTGACTGTAACAAATTTCTGCAATATATAGTCCTATAACACCGCTGCTATGCATGGTTTTAAATTTTTTTCCTAGTATTCCACAAATAGCTACTTTTTTCAGGCAGACACACAAAAAATATCGGTCCAACAATCACCACATCGCGGTGATATAATAAATTATAGGCATATTGTGTTAAACAATGGCCGGCCGCTGGTGGCCGAGCGGTTCTGGCGCTACAGTCTGGAACCGCGCGACGCTACGGTCGCAGGTTCGAATCCTGCCTCGGGCATGGATGTGTGTGTTGTCCTTAGGTTAGTTAGGTTTAAGTAGTTCTAAGTTCTAGGGGACTTATGACCTCAGCAGTTGAGTCCCATAGTGCTCAGAGCCATTTGAACCATTTTTTTTGTTAAACAATGGTTACAGCAAAATATGCGCCCAGGCATATGTTTTGCTTAAAAATAAACTTAACACCTGCACTTTTAGTGTGTAACCTATCAGATCCCCTTAATAACATACACATATCAAAAAAGTTTTACATCACCTCGGTTCCGAGAGTTTGGGAACCTGTACAGAAAGTTGGAATAGAGGTCAACATAAACATCATTTCCGCCCTTTTTATTGCTCATGAGAACCACACATTGCATGTTGTACCACTATAAAGCGAGACCTTCAAGGTGGTGGTCCAGACTGCTGTACACACCGGTACCTCTAATACCCAGTAGCGCGTCCTCTTTCATTCATGCATGCCTGTATTCGTCGTGGCATACTATCCACAAGTTCACCAAGGCACTGTTGGCCCAGATTGTCCCACTCCTCAATGGCGATTTGGCGTAGATCCCTCAGAGTGGTTGGTGGGCCACGTCGTCTATAAACAGCCCTTTTCAGTCCATCCCAGGCATGTGCGATAGGGTTCCTGTCTGGAGAACATGCTAGCCATTCTACTCGAGCGACGTCGTTATCCTGAAGGAAGTCATTCACAAGATGTGCACGATGGGGGCGCGAATTGTCGTCCATGAAGACGGATGCCTCGCCAATGTGCTGCCGATATGGTTGCACTATCTGTCGGAGGATAGCATTCACGTATCGTAGGGCTGTTATGGCGCCTTCCATGACCACTGGCGGCGTACTTCGTTCCCACATAATGCAGCCCCAAAACAGCAGGGAACCTTCACCTTGCTGCACTCGCTGGACAGAGTGTCTAAAGCGTTCAGCCTGACCGGGTTGCCTCCAAACACGTCTTCGATGATTGTCTGATTGCAGACATATGCAACACTCATCGGTGAAGAGAACGTGATGCCAATCCTGAGCGGTCCATTCGGTATACTGTACTGCGCTGCATGGTGTCGTGGTTGCAAAGATGGACCTCGCCATGAACGTCGGGAGTGAAGTTGCGCATCATGCAGCCCATTGCGCACAGTTTGAGTCGTAACACGACGTCCTATGGCTGCACGAAAAGCATTATTCAACTGGGTGGCGTTGCTGTCTGGGTTCCTCCGAGCCATAATCCGCAGGTAGCGGTCATCCACTGACGTAGTAGCCCTTGGGCGGCCTGGGCGAGGCATGTCATCCACAGTTCCTGTCTCTCTGTATCTCCTCCATGTCCGAACAACACGCTTTGGTTCACTCTGAGGCTCCTGGACACTTCTCTTGTTGAGAGCTCTTTCTGGCACAAAGTAACAATGCGGACGCGATCGAACCGCGGTATTGACCGTATAGGTGCGGTTGAACTACAGACAACAAGAGCTGTGTACCTCCTTCCTGGCAGAATAACTGTAACTGATCGGTTGTCGGACCCCTCCGTCTAATAGGCGCTGCTCATGCATGGTTGTTTACATCCTTGGGCGGGTTTAGTGACATGTCTGAACAGTCAATGATCTGTGTCTGTGATACAATATCCACAGTCAACGTCTATCTTTAGGAATTCTGGGAACCGGGGTGATGCAAAACTTTTTTTGATGTGTGTATGATTATACTGGACTTGCAAAAAAAAAAAAAAAAAATGGCAAGAACGCTTCGACACAGAGTGATATATGAACTCACTGAGCCTGCAATAGGGCAGGAGGAAACACGCATGTGTATTTTCCGTATGCATTTTGTATATAGACATAACTTCCTGCTCGCCCCATTGCTTTGCATTTTAAGGACACGAAGTCCACGCCTAGACCGATGGAGTCTTTTGCAACGCCTATATTTAAACAAATACCGCACTGTGCAGTGGCCTCTTAAAAACATGTAAAACAATGTATTTCAGCAATCTGCACAGTGATTCCTAACGTACCAAGAAATACACTGCATCTTCACAGCACACCATGTGCCAGAGTGCTTGCATGTAATGAGACGCTGCCTCAGTCAACAGCTATTCACAGGAGCAATGCACAGTCTCCACACGCTGGCCGGCCGCGGTGGTCTAGCGGTTCTAGGCGCTCAGTCCGGAACCGCGCGACTGCTACGGTCGCAGGTTCGAATCCTGCCTCGGGCATGGATGTGTGTGATCTCCTTAGGTTAGTTAGATTTAAGTAGTTCTAAGTTCTAGGGGACTAATGACCACAGATGTTAAGTCCCATAGTGCTCAGAGCCATTTCAACCATTTTTTCTCCACACGCTGTGGGCATAAAGACAGAAGTGCTTTACGTGACCTGTTGCGACAGGTCGTGTGCGGCTGCTCTGGAGCCTTATTCTGTATCGTTCATACCGATTGGTGCAGTAGGTTAGTCTCGGTAGTGACGTCATTTTCGGTTCCTTATCCGAATTTCCTCTTCAGTAAGCTTCTGAGGCCTGTTGCCGAACGGTCTTTCCGCCGATTTTTCGACAACTGTACTGAGCGGTTTTGGATTTCTGTATGACCCTGTCGTTCAGTCAGTTGTGGTTTATTTACACCTATAATTTGTTACTTTAAAGATATTGAGCGATTTTAGCTTTGGATTTAGTGATGTGTTACTAAAGCATTACCACAGGACGTGACCAGTTGTAAAGTGAATTCATAACAGACTATTTTCCTTTCTTATAAATATGTTTAAGTTAGGATGTTACTGTGAATGATAACAAGATAAAAAAGGTTTTCGGTCAATATTCTCTCAAAATACCTGTTATTTTTATGCAATTAAGAGTTTAAATATCATTAAATATCAAGGCATCGGCTCTGCTTACATATATTACATGAGTGTTAACTGAAATTACTAGTGACTTCCTGTACTCTTTTCAGTATATGGTTTACTCATTAACAATCGAAACGCGTTTAGAACTTTTAAGTAACAATGCAAAGAAATTTTGTGAAGTCTGATAGCGGAATCCTTCCAAAATTTCATGCATTTACAACTTATGCCCGCATCATTCGGCAACGAAGTCAGCCTGTCTCTGTCTCTCGAGTGGAATTATGTAAAATAAAGCGCCTCTAGCATGCAAGTTGTAGTAACGACGTTGGTAAGGCGACGAACTGTCGTTCCTAGGGGCATAGGTTCATATACAGCTGGAAGTGAAATTTTTTTTTTTCCTCTTCGTGTTTGCAACACATTCTGAGACTCTCCGATTCGTGACTTCCCTATGTTTAAGAAATAAAATATGTCATTACTGTGCATGAAACAACTGACAGTGACATTATACTACTTCTTGTCACAAATAATTCTCCATTTTTTTTCGGAATACGTAGCGATTTCCGAGAGCACAACGTAAGTTACTCTGAATGAAACTAGCAGCATCCGTCGTTATAGTCTAGCAGTCTAGCTTGTCACAGGTATTTATCTGCGATCGAATGAAATGGCGCCGGCCGAGGTGGCCAACCGGTTAAAGGCGCTACAGCCTGGAACCGCGCGACCGCTACGGTCGCAGGTTCGAATCCTGCCTCGGGCATGGATGTGTGTGATGTCCTTAGGTTAGTTAGGTTTAAGTAGTTCTAAGTTCTAGGGGACTGATGGCCTTAGAAGTTAAGTCCCATAGTGCTCAGAGACTTTTTTGAATGAAATGGCTCTAAGCACTATGGGACTTAACATCTGAGCAGTCCTCTAGACTACTTAAACCTAACTAACCTAAGGACATCAGACACATCCATGCCCAAGGCAGGATTCGAAACTGCGACCGTAGCAGCAGCGTGGTTCCAGACTGAAGCGCCTAGAACCGTTCGGTCACATCGGCCGGCTGCAATCGAATCCTTACATCTACATCTACATCTACATTTATACTCCGCAAGCCACCCAACGGTGTGTGGCGGAGGGCACCTTACGTGCCACTGTCATTACCTCCCTTTCCTGTTCCAGTCGCGTATGATTCGCGGGAAGAACGACTGCCGGAAAGCCTCCGTGCGCGCTCGAATCTCTCTAATTTTACATTCGTGATCTCCTCGGGAGGTGTAAGTAGGGGGAAGCAATATATTCGATACCTCATCCAGAAACGCACCCTCTCGAAACCTGGACAGCAAGCTAAACCGCGATGCAGAGCGCCTCTCTTGCAGAGTCTCCCACTTGAGTTTGCTAACATCTCCGCAACGCTATCACGCTTACCAAATAACCCTGTGACGAAACGCGCCGCTCTTCTTTGGATCTTCTCTATCTCCTCCGTCAACCCGACCTGGTACGGATCCCACACTGATTAGCAATACTCAGATATAGGTCGAACGAGTGTTGTAAGCCACCTCCTTTGTTGGTGGACTACATTTTCTAAGGACTCTCCCAATGAATCTCAACCTGGCACCCGCCTTACCAACAATTAATTTTATATGATCATTCCACTTCAAATCGTTCCGAACGCATACTCCCAGATATTTTACAGAAGTAACTGCTACCAATGTTTGTTCCGCTATCATATAAACACACAATAAAGGATCCTTCTTTCTATGTATTCGCAATACATTACATTTGTCTATGTTAAGGGTCAGTTGCCACTCCCTGCACCAAATGCCTATCCGCTGCAGATCTTCCTGCATTTCGATGCAATTTTCTAATGCTGCAACTTCTCTGTATACTACAGCATCTTCCGCGAAAAGCCGCATGGAACTTCCGACACTATCTACTAGGTCATTTATATATATTGTGAAAAGTAATAGTCCCATAACACTCCCCTGTGGCGCGCCAGAGATTACTTTAACGTCTGTAGACGTCTCTCCATTGAGAACAACATGCTGTGTTCTGTTTGCTAAAAACTCTTCAATCCAGCCACACAGCTGGTCTGATATTCCGTAGGCTGTTACTTCGTTTATCAGACGACAGTGCGGAACTGTGTCGAACGCCTTCCGGAAGTCAAGGAAAATGGCATCTACCTGGTAGCCTGTATCTAATACTTTCTGGGTCTCATGAACAAATAAAGCGAGTTGGGTCTCACATGATCGGTGTTTCCGGAATCCATGTTGATTCCTACAGAGTAGATTCTGGGTTTCCAGAAACGATATGATACACGAGCAAAAAACATGTTGTAAAATTCTACAACAGATCGACGTCAGAGATATAGGTCCATATTTTGCGCATCTTCTCGACGACCCTTCTTAAAGACTGGGACTACCTGTGCTCTTTTCCAATCATTTGGAACCTTCCGTTCCTCTAGAGACTTGCGGTACACGGCTGTTAGAAGGGGGGCAAGTTCTTTCGCGTACTCTGTGTAGAATCGAATTGGTATCCCGTCAGGTCCGGTGGACTTTCCTCTGTTGAGTGATTCCAGTTGCTTTTCTATTCCTTGGACACTAATTTCGATGTCAGCCATTTTTTCGATTGTGCGAGGATTTAGTGAAGGAACTGCAGTGCGGTCTTCCTCTGTGAAACAGCTTTGGAAAAAGGTGTTTAGTATTTCAGATTTTCGCGTGTCATCCTCTGTTTCAATGCCATTATCATCCCGGAGTGTCTGGATACGCTATTTCGAGCCACTTACTGATTTAACTTCCTAGGATTTTCTGTCAAGTCGGTACATAGAATTTTACTTTCGAATTCACTGAACGCTTCAAGCATAGTCCTCGTTACAACTTTGACATCATTTAGCTTCTGTTTGTCTAAGAGGTTTTGGCTGCGTTTAAACTTGCAGTGAAGCTCTCTTTGCTTTTGCAGTAGTTTCCTAAATTTGTTGTTGATCCACGGTGGGTTTTTTTCCATCCCTCACAGATTTACTCGGCACGTGCCTGTCTAAAACGCATTTTACGATTGACTTGAACTTTTTCCATAAACATTCAACATTGTCAGTGTCGGAACAGAAATTTTCGTTTTGATCTGTTAGGTAGTCTGAAATCTGCCTTCTATTACTCTTGTTAAACACATAAACCTTCCTCCCTTTTTTATATTCCTATTTACTTCCATATTCAGGGATGCTGCAACGGCCTTATGATCACTGATTCCCTGTTCTACGCTTACAGAGTCGAAAAGTTCGGGTCTGTTTGTTATCAGTAGGTTCAAGATGTTATCTCCACGAGTCGGTTATCTGTTTAATTGCTCGAGGTAATTAACAACGGTAGACAGAGATGAAAGGTTCCCGTCACAATATTTTCAGACTATATCACCAAAGATGGAACATTTTGCTTCATCAGATGCATGGTGTAAACTACAATGAACTTCTATAGCTGCACTCATCACACGTTCTCGAAAATGCGATTTTTTAAATTTGTTTTTATGAACCAAATCGTTGATGTATCGTATAAGGAAGTAGGCTACATCATCCTTTGGATCTCTAGGAGCGTGCTACAGCCACATTCTATGCATCTTCTTACTCTTTGAGACTCTATTAAACAATGTTTCAGGTTCGTGGAGTTGTGTTTTTCGTCTATGCAACTAACTGAAGGCAGTTTATTCCCATACACGTTTCGCTTCTTTTATTTGTGAAGCATCATCACGAATAAAGGAAGCGAAACGCGCATGGCAATAAACAAACTGCCTTCAGTTAGTTGCATAAACGGAACATTTCTCCATAAATTTTGAAGCAACTAAGGAACAACGGAAAGCAAAAAAATGACAAATTTTTCAGGTGTTTCTATAGACGTATTTGTACAACGTGGTACTACCCTCCATTCCTAACTCATATTCCGAAACGTAAAATCCATAACAAGACGTCGATGTGAATGATAATGAGATGACATAACGTGACATTTACAACATTTTCCAGAACATAATCAGTAATCTATGTTATCATGAATTCATGGAAGCCTGGGGTCAGCGAAATTTGAACTGTATTACGTACTCTAACCACACTTTTCGATACTGTGAAGAATGCTATGCCTGTGTCGGCTGCTAGCCGCTTCGAGTTCGTGCCGCTGTGGTGCTGCAGTGCGCATGAGCGGATCTGAGGTAGATTGCTTTTCATTGGTTGGCATTAGGAGAACCGACAAAAGCGTTTCGGTTCTCTAGGACCGTTTGGTATCGCTTTCGAAATGCTTACTGAATAATGTTGGGGCTCTGTTTCGAAAACGAGACCGTTTAGTGCGCTCGCGTACCGAAACGATCGGCAAAATGGCGGAAAGATACAGAATAGAGAAAGCCCCTGCCCTCTGCCTCCGTGTGCGAGGTGGGGCACCTCTGTCCAGCTCTGCGGTCAAGTCTCTAAGAGATACTACCACACATATCATGATTAAAAAAATTTTGCTTCAGACAAAACTCATGGAAGAATGTGCATTATCCACCTAGTCTTTTCAGTCACTCACAAAGTCTTTACAACAGCTTTGCAGAGGATTGATAATAATTGTGGAAAAGTTGAATGAAAATGCTAATTTCATAGAAACATTCATGACTCATTTACCCTCGTACATGAATAAACACAGTATCTATATACATATACATTGGCAGGTTTAATATTTTCTTGCACAGGTCACAGAAAATAACTTGGAAACCTGTGTCTCTTCAGTTTGACGTTACAAACTACTTCAGATTATTTGTCCAGCGTCATTTATTATTACCCAAGCATCATTTAACAGACATTAAATATATCACAAATATGTTAGAATCTTCTTTCTTTGTAGGTAGTAAAGAATGTTTGTCTGTCGACTAAAGATTTACAGCTGCAGAGCAATGCCATAAATTTATTCATAGGATTTCATCTACAAATCAACAATGTAAATTTAGTCTACCTATTAATATGTCAGTTCATCCATTCATAGGCACACAAAACTCACAGAAGAATGTTGTATCTCACTGCGCGATCTGCATCTAATTTAAAGTGGTTACAGACTTCTTACTGGTTTAACACACCTAGCATGATGCTTTAAAATAGAGGGAAAAGGGGGTTGGTCCCCTCATCACCATCTCGATGTGCTTAATCAGTCACACATTTTATATGAAAATAAAAAGAGGTATAAAAAACACGTTTACTTTTCGTTCGATACATTCACAGTACAGTTTAATAGGAAGTTCACCACGAACCACCTTTAATACTTGAGGGCTGCTCCTTCGAGGATGGCAGGGCAATTCCCCCATTTAAAACTTCAACCATCGATATATAGATGTTCAACTCGGCAGCAATATATCCTTTGTTTCTTTCCTATCCCACCCTAACATACTTATCGAGAGAAAACAAAAGACAGAACTTCTGCTGCTGAATGTCTCCTGGTAAAAAACTTCATATGAGCCCCTAATTTTCTCATTGCAGTCATTTCGCAAGACATATGTGGCGGGAGTAATATGTTTGCTTACAATATTTAGAAGAAGCTTTAAAGAGATCACCCCTCTGCCTCCCTCTTGTCAGAGTATCGTCTACCCCTACATTCTCATGAATCTTCCTGTCTTCGATATATGCCATTTGCATCTGCCTGATTTTAACAAGTAAGGCTGGCTGTAGATACCCCCATCCAGGTCACAGACACCTGCTAATTCTCTCGAAATCCTATCAAGTTGCGACAGCATTGTTCCATTAGGCAGAAGGCTTTCTAGGTCTCTACCCATCTCTGGCTATGTAGAGAGCTATCACAACGAGAAAAACAGCACACTTTCTTATATCAAGAAATTCAAAACCAAGCAGAGGCTTACGTTAAGATATGGCTTACGATTGGTACTGCTTCTAGTGATCTGTGATCAGTGGCATAATAGAAGAGTAGAAGGCCTCTTTAGATATTTATATGAAATAGTTACATTTATCTTCATCCGGCTCCAACTCCCACCAGTCCTCAATACTCTGCAAGTCCCTTAGCCTATCGACGTCGCAACACTCGCATAACACAGGAGCCTATATCTAAATACATATTCCGCAAACCACTGGGCAGCGCATGGTGTGGGCTATGTCGTAGCAGTATTACTCATTTCTTTGTTCTTATTCCACGCACATGAGTAATGATCGCGTAAAAATGAATGTGCGTATAAACCCTAATCTTCTCTATGGTCATACGCTAGATATAGGTTTTTTAATGGGCAAGGTATCCTTACTGCTGTACTTTTGGTATACGAGGACTACACAAAGAAATTCAGAGGCGTAACACCTGCATTTTATCGATATCGAATGTTTGTCTATAGATATGTCGATGTGCGAGTGCTAACCTCCTTTATTGCAATCCTATAATTGCTACGCTAGATATACGATGCCATAATGATATCAAAGTCTTTGTTGACTGCATAGCGTCTTTCGAGAAATGCACAGTCCTTCTTTCAGTTGAGGTACACCGAAACATTGTCACAAAGCTTCCAACACGCACACTAACCAGTGAATCATTTACATTGGTGCTGCTACTTCGCACAACGAAGTACAATTCGGAGGTTCTATAAGACTTGGGTGGGATTTAGGATTTAATCGCAGTATTGTACATTTTCTACCCACCACATGGTATTCGAGTGTGGGCTGATCATGATATCGTATTCTGACCAGAGCACAGTGCAGAGCGCATATGTGTAGTGATATTAACTTTTTTTTATTTTTTAGAAACAAACCAACCACTGCTTACACGTCGGTCCGAGTTGTACTGTTAGGTGACATATTGACCGGTTCTGCGGCGGCTTGCACGCCACACACAAGTCGACATATCAGCTGTAAGTGTCTGGGTTATGTGACGTGTGGTGTAATTCTGCGTATGTTGTATTGTACAAGTTCTGCAAGAATGCAATAAAATTATTTATTACTAATGTAACATAAGGTTTTACTTAAACACTGCTTTTCCTGGCCAATGAACGTTATTTTGTTAAAGAAATCGCCACCTGGGAACGTTCAGCAATGTTGTCTGTCAAGCAGTTTAAATGTCATTAACTTGATTCACAAAAGTAATCATATATAACCAACAAACAAGCAAAATGTATGATAAGTAAAATGAACTAAACAGTGTTAATGATTTTTAGTCATTTCAGTTCTGTTATTTAAAAGGCTCTTGCTAGCTGCACATGGTTTATCAAAATTATCACTACTGTTATTCTAGGTGGGAACAGTTTTCCTTAAGCAAATTGACAAGTTTTGTCACACAATACCACACATACACAACACTAATGTATTTTCCTGTCAAAATATTTCATAAAAGTTGTAATGAAATTACCATGATTCATACATCAGCAGATAAGAATTTATATCACCTAAAATGCTGTTTGCATTCATAGAATTTCAGTGTATTCACAGTCTAATTAGAATTTATTACCTCGGAGTGGGTCCTCGGCCACTAATAAACAATTATTATTGCAATTATAACCAACAACATTTAAGTCTGTATAGAAAATCAATTTAAAACTGCCGCTGCAGTATTCCACTAAGATGGTGACTAACATAAGACAATCACTTAATTATTCTGCTTCAGGCTGTTTTTTACTCATAATAAATAACAAATATTAAATATTTTCTCGCCTTCACTATGTGCATTAACATTTGAAAATATTTCTGAATGTTACAAGACACATTAATATTCGCCATTTACCAATAAACTGCACTATAGATCAATAGCACTAATGGCTGCGCCCTTTGGTAGTAGAGCAGAAAACGTAACATTTATACAGGATGAGAATTACAATGAAATAAAAATCCAAACAAAGAAGATTAATTCCAGTAACACATAAACTCTATTTTCAAATATTGGTTAGCAACATAGTACAGTTTTTTACCTCTGTGTTACCAGACATCAATCATAATCTATGAGTACCATAGTTTGAACAAGAAGAAGAAGATTTTTCTGCAGTCATAGATAACAAAAGATTGAGATTTTCATTAGCTTTTTATATGGGTATTGTCTGAGATATAATTTTTTACAAAATATTAAATTATGTCATTGACAATAATTATTTATTGTTTTATTAAAGACGAAGTCTTTTTTTATTAGTATTACAAGAGTAGGATCAAAGTTCAGTCACATTCCACATACAATGCCGTCGTGAATATATTTTGAATAAAATATAGGCGTGGATATTACATTGCCCCTTGGGCTGAGGAAAAAAAGAACTTGTTTATGTACTATATATATTTTTGAAACCACCCCATCCATGTTGCTTATTGTTCACTTTCACTTCATTAGCACATTGTTCTCATTATGCAAATGTTCAGATATAACATTGAGTAACACATGACACAATTAGTGCTGGTGTGATTGTGTAAATGACTTCAGCAACTATAAAATCTCGGAAAATGCGGCGGAGACTTCCCTCCCCCCATCTGGGTTCATTGGATCTGGAAAACGGGGAACAAAACCGTCCAATGGGCTTCAAGAGAATACAATTACTTACTCTTTATGTGTCATGCTTGACATGATTATAACAGAAAATACTTTGAACACAAGTATTTAAGTTTGTGTAGTTGTATCAAAGGTCAAAAGAGGTTTAACGCGAAAATTAGAAGTTAATGTAGTTGAAATGTCGAAAAGGGTTGTCAGTAACAAGGTAATTATTAAATCCATCCTGTGGAAGAAGTGTCAGTTTCAAGTTCACTTTCAATTCACACAGAATGTAGTGATTCACTGCCAGCTTTAATTAGCTATGCACATGTATGCACCGTTTTTCCGTCTGGTGTCCATCGTGTGCTTTGTTTATTTTCTGCTGGATGTAAACATTTGTGCGATGCACTGCGAAGCCAGCATTGCATTATATTGTTGCCCCGCAGCTGACAGTACAGGTTGGATCACAATATTTGACATGCGAAGATGACTCGTAACAGCTTTATTTGAGGTCTGGAATTTTATATCAATTTTATACTATTAACAATTTTTCAACGTCCATGTCGTTGCTGCTAACATTAACACTCTATGAGCGTTCATATGTTCACTGATCACAGCTATAATCACTGTTCATCACTTTCCTTAAAAGAAAAAAAAACAGTTTTTCACGTGTCCACTAGACTTTCACAGTTCTTGTGAGAAACGCTTCACTGTCCTGATTACTGCTAGTGTTTCATAAGCCACACAACAGACAACCTCCTATACAACTGACACTTTACAAAGTAATGATATCTGTTAATTTTCACATTGTTCCATATTGTAATAACTTGATAACAAAGATCATATACTGTCACAAAAAATATATCACAAGATCATCATCGAACTGTGTAGATACCAGTACATTTCCATATCTGATGGCATAAATTTTCTTTATGTTCAAATATATTCATATGTTTGTAAGAATTATTACCAGATGATGAGACAGATGTCCATGTTTGGTTCACCTAACAGGAGAAACGCCACCGAGAGCAAACAGCAAAGACAACTGCGTAAGGAAAACGTATCCAAAACGGTACATAAAAAAGAAAATGCTCGAAACAGAGGGAATGCGGATACAGACAAACACGCGAACTAACAAGCAACTAACATCCATCACGTTTGTGCGTTTACGTAGGTGAGTTTCATAGAAACATTCATGACTCATTTACCCTCATACATGAATAAACACAGTATGTATATACATATACATTGGCAACTTCTATAACCTAGATAGAAAATATAAGAAAATTATTTTTACTGAGATAACATATACACTAACTTGTATCAAGTAAATGACATTCTGAGAAAAATTAAAATTTTTATCATAAAAACATTATTCTCCCGTTATGGGATTTACACTTCATGAATACCACAGTGTAACTACTAACATGTAAGCTTACAGACTAATACATACAAATTCATGAAATTACTTGTGATAACATTTTCACTATAACTACTTTTTACATATTTACATTTGTGTAATATATTATTATTATTATTCTCTTTACAGACACAGAAATGTGGTTTCTTACTGCAAGTGTTTCTTACTCTCTCTATGACACTACAGTCCCTTCTGGTCGCCTGTACTGACATCTTCTAGCACATAACATCTGTCACGTGGGATTGAGATTGTTTTAAATAGTCCTTCCCATAACAGTTCCCATTTTCTATACTTTCCCTTGACTAGCGATGCCTTGGGATGGGTTCTTATAGTTCAATTCTTTTATCTCGGCGGTTCGCGCATGCCCGCCCAGACGCGGGAGATTGCTGCGTTGCCAGTTGTAGCGCCAAGAGAAGCAGCGCCATAGTATAGTTCGCAAACTTAACGTTTAGGGGGGAGCGCGCAGTTTATGAAGTAAAGCCACCACGGCCGCATTAACCCTTTCGCTGCTACAGAGACGTGCTCCCCGCATTCCGCGATGTGCGCGATTTTGCCATTATTGCACTGCTCGCCTGTGCAGACACATGGTGTTTCGACTGCTTTGACATACTGTATTATTCGATTTCACAAAAACTATTTGGCCCAAAAATTTGATTTTTACACATCTTCTTGACTGATACCTTCCCTCCATAAATAACTTAAGTTTGTTTCGATGTTCAACGCAGTTATTGTGCAGCATTAGATGGAGTAAACCATTGCACGAAATTTTGAAGAGTTTGCAGAGGTGAAAGTATACTTTCGTATGGTCGATTTTAGTTGCCACTAGAAATTTCAAAAAATTACATTCAAACGAATGAAATTCATGAAGTAAGACACTTCGATATTGTTTTTAAATAAAGAAAATACTAAGCACCGATCAAGGTTTGAACTCAGAACCCTTCGGCTAACAGCCATACACTTTAACCATTACGCCAACACAGCTCGTCATTCGACATGTTCCCATAGGACTTTAAAAAATACCACGCAAAATACCAACAAACACTGTTGGTATGATTATGAATTACTCACGTTTCGTCGAAGTACAATAGGAAATAAACAATTACCGCTGTTCTTTATTGCGAAAAAACGGTTAGTGAGAATGATACAAACACCTTTCGTTGCTATCGCCTGAATTAGGAGGCTAATTGCTTGTTTGGTTTAATTAATTAACAGAATATGAAGCAATTGGTATGAAGAATGCTTTTTCCAAACTTTCTATAAAAGAAAGTCTGCTATCAAGACATTGCTTTTGTTCAATTACTTTTTTATGAGTGAACGTTTCTAAAACTGAAGACACTCGTCCGTGCTCTGCACTGCAGTCGAGCTCTGGCAACGTCGTTTTCTGTTCATTGGCTGACTGTGTTTTGTGATGTCAGATGCGCAGAGCGAACCTAAACTCGGCCGCTGGCATAAATTACGCGCACTTTAGCAATACCAATTCACTGACACAGTATTCCTGTTTTTAGTACGTGTTTTTATTGAATTTTTCTTTGTCCAGGGGACCAAGTATGAATCTCTAGAATAGGTCTTATGGGGATAGACTTTCATATCATAAACATAATTTTTATGATACCTGGTCGATCTATAAATACTCGTACTTCATGGTAAGCAGCCCATTCTTAGCCGGACCGGTATGCCGACCGACCCGTTGAGAGGGTTGGCCCCGACCGGCTCGCCTGTGTGTGGGCGATGGGCTCGCGCTTTTGTCCGCGAAGTTCGGGTGGGTCGCCTCCACCGCCGAGCCGCTACCTGCTTCCCCGACAGCCACCTGCGGAGCCGGGGCCACAGCCCAGGCCGGCCGCTTCCTCCTAGCCCACATTCCGTCAGTACGGTGTCCAACTCTGTGTTATTCACTACTTCTTTCGTTGACACTCCTTTTCGCTGCTTTTACGATAATATCGTTCGAGGAAAACAAAGACTTTTGGGCGTGTTTCATTAATATGTACAGAGAATGGCCATGATTGTGGGAGATAAAATCGAAGGACTACTCCAATAGGGATATGAGGAACAAAGCCTACGAAGTTCTTATAGCTAAGTGCAAAGAGATAAATCGTGCAGCAGACAAGGCGTTTGTTATTAAAAAAATTATTTCTCTTCGGGCGTCTTTCCGGCGACAGTTTAGAAAAATACAGGACGCTAAATCAGCAACTGAAAGCGCTGCTGAAAACGTGCCAGAACCGACGCTTTGGTACTACGACCTCCTGCAGTTCACCCTGAATCAAGAAGGG
Source organism: Schistocerca nitens (assembly GCF_023898315.1). Lineage (NCBI taxonomy): Eukaryota > Metazoa > Arthropoda > Insecta > Orthoptera > Acrididae > Schistocerca > Schistocerca nitens. Next base: position 680,409,793 of record NC_064615.1, on the reverse strand, counting down.
TAGCATTCATCTCACGCTAGCTGAGGAGAGCCTTACGTCATAGTGACGTAATGCTACGTCATCGTGACGTAAATACACGTAAATCGACTTCATGAGTACGTGTTGTTGTACCACAGAGGTTGCACGGTAACGTGAAAGCTAAATGTGATATGTTCAGCCCAGTTGAATTACTTATGAAGCTGGAATCCCAACAGTTTTGGATGTTATTGTGTGTTTCTTGAACGTAATGAGTGTTTGAACGAAGGAACCATAAAGAAAGAAAAAAAGAAACGCTTGCAGTCATTTTTTTAAATCCGATGAATCGTCCAGAAATCATGTGGAAGAAACGTTAAATAATTAATTATTAAGCTGTAATCCAAAGAATTTTGGATGTTATTGGGTATTTCATGAATATGACGAAAGTCAAAAATAGCTTGTAGTCATTTTTGAAAAATCCCATGAATCGTGCATGATTGTGTCGGCAGAAACGTGAAATAATTAATTATTAAGCTCTAATCCCAAGAATGTGGGATGTTATTCTGTGTTACATGAATATAGCGAATATCTGAACGAAGGAACCATAACCACAACGAAAGTCAAAAAAGTGAGTAGTCATTCAAAAAAAAATCCAAAGACACGTAAAATAGGGATAAATTAAAGTGTTTCGTATTTTTATATAAGCCAATGGATTGTACATAACTCTTCTGGGCAGAAACGTTAAACCGAGAAATTAATGTGGTTCCAAAGATAATTCGGAATGTTGCTGGAGTTTTAATTTTGCCTTCATTCTTTATACACTGTATACTGTGAAAAAACAATGATATTTCGTCTACAATTGTTACTCACGTTTTTTATGTAAGCAGTATCAACTATAAAAAAGTAAGTCTCCTAGTAGTTGCCAAATGATGGAACACTGGCTGTCACAAGGGCTGAGCTACTTGACAAAATAGCCACAACAGCCCACAGTTTTAATAGCACTAACCGATGTTTCGTATGCGGTGGTGAAATACTGTGTTTGTTTATTCTCTGAATAGACATGGTATTAATTTTGGGGGGTGTTTGACATGATTACTACAGCTATTTCCATATTGCCTAAGAGTCAAGTAGCTGGAAATGGCAAAAGCACTCACTGCTTTCAGTTGCTTAAAATTCTGGTAAATGTGACTTGCATGTCATTGTTTTTTCACAGTATACAACATATGAAGAAAAATGATGACGTGTTATAAAAGGGCAGTACATTATAATCATCAGCAATAACTTATTTCTGAAGAGCAAAAGTGTCTGTTCTGATCTACAGCATGAAGGCAAAATTAAAATTCCTGCAACATTAGGAATTATCTTTGGAACCACATTGATTTCTCAGTTTAACGTTTCTGTCCAGAAGAATTATGTACAATCCATTGGCTTTTATAAAAATATCAAACACTTTAATTTCTCTCTATTTCACGTTTCTATCCACATGATTTATGCACAATTAATCGGAATTTTAAAAAAATGACTAGACGCTATTTTTGACATTTGTTATTGTTTTGGTTCCTTCGTTCAGACATTCATTACATTAAAAAACACACAATAACATCGAAAATTGTTGAGATTACAGCTTAATAAGTAATTCAACTGGGATGGGCATACCACACAACTGTTGTCACTTCGTTTGTACACGTGTATTTACATTTAGCTTTCGCGTTACCGTGCAACCTCTGTGGTACAACTGAAAAGATCGATTTAGGTTTATTTACGCCATGATGACGTAGCGTTACGTCACTATAACGTAGAGCTCTCGTCACCTAGCGTGAGATGAATGCTACCCGACCAAGAAGAGGTGCAATGTGGGATATCTCCACTAACACAGGGGAGGACTCTGGAGGATGAACAGACTGAGGAAGTAAATGATGAGTCAGATATTGATGTTGTAAATATACAAACGCTTTTATTTATTAAGTGTAATAAATGTTGCTCTGGACATAAACTCTAAATGATCAAAGTTTCTTGAAATACTAATTCATTCACGTCAGTGAAATATTGCTTGTATTTTTCTCGCACTTCCTCTGCAGTAACTGTGCTGGTTTGTCGTGTCGTATCGAGTCTTAACATTTGTTGACTACCTGACTGCAAGTTTTTATCAATAAGGTTTACAATTTGTGAGTTATTGCAATCAGCGGCTGTATGAATGTAATTAGGGCAAAAAGTTGTGCAAAACTGTACATGCAAGAACGATTCCATCAACAGTTTTTACGTCAACCGCTATTGGCGTTAATAACGCTCTAAATCTGTTTGCCATTATTCCAAAAGCATTCTCAACTACCCACCGAGCTCTGCTAAGCCTGTAATTGAAGATCTTTCTCCCCCTTGTTAAGTTCCTTTGAGGATACGGTTTCATTAAATTCGGAATCAAAGGGAAAGCTTCATCACCTGCGAACACAAATGGCACTGTAGAATCCACTCCTTCCAGATAAACGGGATCTCGTAAATTTAGAGTTCCAGATACTAGTGAAGTGTAGAAGTCTGTAAGCTTTAGAATACCACCATTTGACAGTCGACCATTCGTACCGGTGTGAACATATATAAACTCATAGTTTGCATTTACAATAGCGAAAAAGACAACACTGAAAGTACCTTTGTAATTATAGTAATAGGAGCCACTACCCGCAGTTTTTTAAATCAGGACATGCTTACCATCCAATGCCCCTAAACAGTTTTCAAAATTCCATAGTTCTTAAACTGATGAGCAACATTTCTCCAGTCTTCTTGAGATGAAGGAGTCTGAAATTAACATTGATACAATTACCGAAATGCACGATTAAGTGGCAAAGTTCTATAAACAGTGAAAACACTGAATATTTTTGATGCTTTCCAGGTGAACCTGTCACAGGAGCTACCTTCATCTGGAAGCCCACCAGCTGCAACGCCCACTACAGGGAAAAAGAGATGTGGTCGAACTAAGGAGAGAACATCGTCGACGAATAAGAGATCTCAGTTAGCAGATATTGTGTCCCAGTACCTGCAGGCTGATGACTCTACCCCTGACAATGATGCCACTGCCTTTGGTAAAAGTGTGGGTCTCGAGATTCAGGCAGTTACTGATAACGAACAAAAGGACATAGCAAAAAAAAATTATTTCGGATGTACTCTTTTTGGCAAAGAGGAGAAAATTAAGTTGTGATTCCCAAATTTTTACGCCTCACTCAAATCCGTATTTGCATGCAATGTAATCTCCACCACAGTTTCCACTCCCATACGATGCAACACAATTGCAACACCATAGTAGAATATACGAAACAGGCGCGTATCAACAAGCTACACAACTGCAACCCCATGGAGGAGCATCTGATGGAGGCGCATGTAAGCCATCTACAAGTGATAGTCAGCAACATTAACTATATTACTGATTGTATTCTACAACAATAAAGATGAAATTCACTAAGAAACAGCATCAGTTTTCAATAACAATTTTCCCGTAAGCAACCCTATACGTTTTAGTCAAATTTATATGTCAATTCTGACTTTACCATATGAATATTTCATTTGTGTGTACCAAACACGTGTCGTCTATTCATGATAAGCATTCTGAGTGCTCAATAACAAAAAGATAATTAGATAATTATAAATATTCTGAAAAGAAAATTATTTTCTTTATATTACACTAGTTTGTATTTCAAAACTTCTTTTCTGAGTTCTCGGTTATTTTTAGGTGATCTTGTATATTTAGTGAACGCTGAATTAAAAAATGTAACTCACTTTGCTCAATCAGGTCAGGTTTCTTCCCTACCTCAATTTTCAAGTAGTGGCCTATTAGGTATATAAGCGAGTCAAGCGTTCGAAATTTTTAGGTCTGTCACAAGGCAGAATTATTTCCATGTCATATTGCAGTAAGCTGGAAAGTAGCATGACTTAAATTTCCTGAGTGAAAGCAATATTATTACAAAATGAATCGAAAGAGCAAGAATTGTCCTGACCGATTTTGCTGCATATTGGATAAGTCATTAAGCGACACTAGAAGTTAAACACCACTCCTTTTGTGATGAAAATGTATCTTGAATTCTTTGGAGCTAAAGCATCTAATAAGCAAGACCTTCCCTTTCATCCGGTTTGCACAACTTTAAGTCACAAGCCCTCCTGCATCCTCAGAAAATTCCACTCTCACTGTTGTACATTAAAGTTGGTTTGGTGAGGTTCTATATGATGGCAGTGAACAAGGAAACTAGGACTTTTACTTTGTTAAAACAAATTTCCATGTTTCATTGAGGCTAAATTTAATGCAGGTATTTTTGATGGCCCTCAGATCAGCGAACTTATGAAATACTCACAATTCGATGAGAGTGTGGAGGATACAGTGATAAATGCCTGTCTGGTATTGAAATCTATAATAGAAAATTTTTCTTGGCATCTATATGAGCCCAAAACATGAAAATACGGTCTAGAAATTTCGGCAAAACTTCAAAATACATGGTGTTCATATGTCAATATAAATGCACTTTCTCAGCTCACATTAGATTACTTCGCTGACACAACTGTGGAGACTATAGACAGGGGCAGGGTGAGCTTCTTAAAGTGTATCAGAGTCATGGAGGAAAGTTACCAGGTTTACTAGGATGAGAACATGCTTGTGGACTATTCTTGGTGCCCCAAGAGAGACATTCCAGTTACAAAAGACATACGAAAGTCGTTGAATAGAGCATTTCTTCCATAAAATGATGTTAATGTAGGATCTCGTATACATGATTTAGACTTCATCCAAATGTAAGACAGTTTTCAAACCATAATCCTCATATTTATGTTGAAAAATTTCTTAAGTGCCTTATTTAAAAAATGAAATAGCAATAAAACCTGACCCGACTCAACAAAACGAGTTTCATTTTTTATTTCAGTGTGCATGAAATATTAAGAATCAGCCTATAAAACAACGACCTCAAAAACGACGGAGACCAGTAAGACCACTGAAAATGCTTAACGTGAATAGGCGAAACATGTTTGTACACACAAACGAAACATGCAATAGCGAAATAAGTTTTTTCTTATCTATATGATGAAGCATAACTGAAGTAGCAACTGGGGAAAGTGGCTGCAAATATTGAAAACATTATTTGTAATTTGAATAAAACGTGATCCACTTGCTCTTAAATATATTGGCTGCAGTGTGTCAAAGATGGCCCAATACGTTTCGGGGATGATTTTTCCAAGCAGCTGAGATGAAACGGCACAGCTGTATTTCAGGTCTTCATAGCTTCTGCCTGTAGCCAGAAATCGCAATGTTGCTACTAGTCGCTCCTCAGCAGTGATGGTAGCTCTTATATGCGTTTCTTTCTTCTCGATTTTAGGCCGTATGAGATCCAGTAATTCACAAAAAGTATTGTCATCCATACGTAAGAAGTTTTTATAGTCCGTAGGCTCTTGAACTTGGAGGGTACGTAACAGATTTATGTGGGAAAACTTGGATTTATCTCTCAACCATTCTTTCATCCGTAAACGTTTCTTTTTCTCGTCTTCATCTACACATATCACTGGTGCAGCCACGGCAGGATTTCCTTTTTGTTTTGGCATGGTGAGCGCTGCTACACGACTGTGCGCTCGCACGGTGAGGCCGGCCAGCGGTCGGGGGTGGGGGGTGGCCACACACAGCCCGGGTTGTCGGACCTTGGTCGGGGGTACCGTTAGCGAGCGGTTTGGCGGACCGGTCGGGCTGTGAATGGGCGGCTTTAATCCTCGTGCCAGAGGAAGGCACGCACCGAACTCCCGATTCAGCTTCAACGTTGTTAGTCATGTTCCCCGGGCGATATCTATTACAGCCTCTCTGTCCCGTAAGAACTCAAGGCCCAGTAATACCGGTATTGATACGTTTTACATTAATAGGGAAGTGCATATAATGCTATCATTTCCAAAGGAAACCTCAACCTCTTTCTGGTACTTTATAATTTGTGTCATGGTCATTAGTCCCCTAGAACTTAGAACTACTTAAACCTAACTAACCTAAGGACATCACACACATCTATGCCCGAGGCAGGATTCGAACCTGCGACCGTAGCAGTCGCACGGCTCCGGACTGCGCGCCTAGAACCGCGAGACCACCGAGGCCGGCAATTTGTGTCATCTTTCCCAGCGCTCCTATAACTTTGCAATTCGTAACAGGCAAAATCGGCAGTCTGTTTATTTGCGTTACCTTCTTGAAAAGTTTTGCGTTCATCACCGATACACTCACACCTGTGTCGTGGAGGATAATGGTTGCTACACCATTGATGGTTTCATTGACACTTGCCTGAACACTTTATTTTTCTTCCCTAGCAATGACGGCAGATTCTTGATAGAGTTTATCTTCGATTTTCTTACCATCCTCATAGCGAATAATATTGATGTTCTCTTGCATAGGCCTATTGCCTTCATTCTTAGTCTTGGTCTCCTGGCGAAGGCCTACAGGGACCGAGATTAGTTTGTTGACTTTGGTATATTCTGTTTAGCTCCGAGGATACCTCCACCACTTTCACATTTTCTGATTCTACAGTCGGAGGCGGTCTACTGGGCTCCCACCATTGTGGATGCTGATTATTCGGCATGGGTACAGCCTGTACGTATTTTACTGGCTGACCCAGATTCATAAAATTTTGTTGTGGCTGCCAATAACTTGGCCCTGTTTGTTGTTGCCAATTTCAGTATCTGTGACGTTAAACAATTTCTTTCTAATATTTATTGGCAATCTAGCCTTCAATACTTGTAACAGGTCTCGTGTGGTTACTGGTTCATCCCAGTATCTTGTATTAACATATTTTTCAAAGTATTTTCTCAAAAAGCCTGTCTTCGGGTTGTATATCTCTGCGTTATATACTATCTTCCTTAACCGTTCTTGAGGCGACGCTGACCAAAACTGGTCGAGAAACGCTTTCTCAAATTCGTTAAATGTTTTCCATGTTTCTGCTGCGTTCAACGCACAGAGCGATGCGTCACCGGAAATGTGTGAAACCACAAACTGGATTTTCTGTTCCTCCGTCCAAGACTTTGCAAGAACGCTTCTAAAGTTTCTAATAAAAACTACGGAATAAATTTTCTTTTTACTCTCCTCGTTGAATACTTGGTATTAGCGGTGTTTAATCAAGCTCTCTTCATGCATTAATGAACTTAAGTACATGAAGTTGTTGTCATTGGCAGGCGGTGTACTGACTTTGTTTCAATTACACTCTGCTTCATAATTCGGGTATCTTGGTGAGATAAATTGCTGGGGTAATACAGACTGATTACCGAAACTTAGTCTATTTTGCACTGCAATAGAGGTTCTCGATAAATTTTCAATGTTCTTTTGCCTGTCAGTACCAGCTTCCTGATTGCTGTGTGCTGACTTTGTTGCAAGATTTTCATTTTCAATGTTCAGTACCTTGGCTACTTCCATTCGGACTTGTTTCTGTACTTCTGTGTGGATATCATTCTGTGTTGACTCCACAATAGTAGTCAAAGCTTTGAAATGCGTTTCTAAGTTATCTACTTCGGTCTGGCGATTATTCACTTGAAGTGGTTTGTTGGCCAACGGTTTAATACTAGTCTTTATTGCATTGATTTCTTTGTTGAAATGAGTTGTAATTGCTGTATCGCGATGGACTAACACCTGATTAATTATCTGGACGATTTCCTAATCTCATTGGGTAAAGATATTCTTTATTTGTTCCATGAATTTCCTATCACCCTCCTGGTCCCTGAGCTGGGTTGTTGTTCTTTTATAGCTTTTTCTTGCCTACGCTTTTCCTTTTCCTGTTCCATGATATTGAACTTTCCGGTAGTGGCATACCTTGAGAATTGCTCATTTCTGCCCGTATCCCGGTAGAAACATTATCATTCACTTTTAAAGGTTTAACTGCAGGAATGTCCCTCTGTGTTGACAATTCCTCAGTTTCATTGTCACTCGTAATATCTGGTAATGAATCGTTATCATATATATTTACATTATCACGAACTTGCACTGAAATTTGCAAAGGTTTATCTATTTGAGGGTCTGATGTAATTTCTACATCATCATGCTCATTCGACTTTACTTGGTTATTCGATCTAACCGTGTTTGACGCTAATATTGGACAAAAATATATCTACATCTGCATCCATACTCCGCAAGTCACCTGACGGTGTGTGGCGGACGGTACTTTGAGTACCTCATCGGTTCTCCTTTCTATTCCAGTCTCGTATTGTTCATGGAAAGAAAGACTATCGGTATGCCTCTGTGTGGGCTCTAATCTCTCTGATTTTATCCTCATGATCTCTTCGCGAGACATACGTAGGAGGGAGCAATATACTGCTTGACTCCTCGGTGCAGGTATGTTCTCGATACTTCAACAAACGCCCATACCGAGTTACTGAGCGTCTCTCTTGCAGAGTCTTCCACTGGTGTTAATCTATCATCTCCTTCGGGATTAGTAAATGATCCTGTAACGAAGTGCGCTGCTCTCCGTTGGATATTCTCTATCTCTTCTATCAACCCTATCTGGTACGGATCCCACACTGCTGAGCAGTATTCAAGCAGTGGGCGAACAGGTGTACTGTAACGTACTTCCATTGTTTTCGGATTGCATTTCCTTAGGATTGTTCCAATGAATCTCAGTCTGGCATCTGCTTTACCGACGATTAATTTTATATGGTCATTCTATTTTAAATCACTCCTAAAGCCTACTCCCCGATAATTTATGGAATTAACTGCTTCCAGTTGCTCACCTGCTATAATGTAGCTAAATGATAAAGGATCTTTCTTTCTGTATATTCGCAGCACTTTACACTTGTCTACATTGGGATTCAATTGCCATTCCCTGCACCATGCGTCAATTCGTTGCAGATCCTCCTGCATTTCAGTACAATTTTCCATTGTTACAACCTCTCGATATACTACAGCATCATCCGCAAAAAGCCTCAGTGAACTTCCGATGTTATCCACAAGGTCATTTATGTATATTGTGAATAGCAACGGTCCTACGACACTCCCTTGCGGCACACCTGAAATCACTCTTACTTCGGAAGACTTCTCTCCATTGAGAATGACATGCTGCGTTCTGTTATCTAGGAACTCTTCAATCCAATCACACAATTGGTCTGATAGTCCATATGCTCTTAATTTGTTCATTAAATGACTGTGGGGAACTGTATCAAACGCCTTGCGGAAGTCAAGAAACACGGCATCTACCTGGGAACTCGTGTCTATGGCCATCCGAGTCTCATGGACGAATAGCACGAGCTGGGTTCACACGATCGTCTTTTTCGAAACCCATGCTGATTCCTACAGAGTAGATTTCTAGTCTCCAGAAAAGTCATTATACTCGAACATAATACGTGTTCCAAAATTCTACAACTGATCGATGTTAGAGATATAGGTCTATAATTCTGCACATCTGTTCGACGTCCATTCTTGAAAACGGGGATGACCTGTGCCCTTTTCCAATCCTTTGGAACGCTACGCTCTTCTAGAGACCTACGGTACACCGCTGCAAGTAGGGGGGGCAAGTTTCTTCGCGTACTCTGTGTAAAATCGAACTGGTATTCCATCAGGTCCAGCGGCCTTTCCTCTTTTGAGCGATTTTAATTGTTTTTCTATCCCTCTGTCATCTATTTCGATATCTACCATTTCGTCATCTGTGCGACAATCTAGAGAAGGAACTACAGTGCAGTCTTCCTCTGTGAAACAGCTTTGGAAAAAGACATTTAATATTTCGGCCTTTAGTCTGTCATCCTGTTTCAGTACCATTTTAGTCACAGAGTGTCTGGACATTTTGGTTTGATCCACCTACCGCTTTGACATAAGACCAAAATTTCTTAGGATTTTCTGCCAGGTCAGTACATAGAACTTTACTTTCGAATTCATTGACGCCTCTCGCATAGCCCTCCTCACGCTACATTTCACTTCGTATAATTATTGTTTGTCTGCAAGGCTTTGGCTATGTTTATGTTTGCTGTGAAGTTCCCTTTGCTTCCGCAGCAGTTTTCTAACTCGGTTGTTGTACCACGGTGGCTCTTTTCCATCTCTTACGATCCCGCTTGGCACATACTCATGTACGATGGTTTTGAACTTTGTCCACTGATCCTCAACACTATCTGTACTTGAGATAAAACTTTTGTGTTGAATCGTCAAGTACTCTGAAATCTCCTTTTTATCATTTTTGCTAAACAGAAAAATCTTCCTACCTTTTTTAATATTTCTATTTACGGCTGAAATCATCGATGCAGTAACCGCTTTATGGTCGCTGATTCCCTGTTCTGCGTTAAATGTTTCAAATAGTTCGGGTCTGTTTGTCACCAGAAGGTGTGATATGTTATCGCCACGAGTCGGTTTTCTGTTTAACTGCTCAAGGTAGTTTTCATGTAAAGCACTTTAAAAAATTTCACCGGCTTCTTTGTCCCTGCCACCCGTTATAAACGTTTGAGTCTCCCAGTCTATATCTGGCAAATCAAAATCTCCACCCAGAACTATAACATTGTCGGGAAATCTACTCAAAATATTTTCCAAATTTTCCCTCAGGTGTTCTGCCACAACAGCTGCTGAGCCAGGAGGCCTATACTGACAATAACCATAAATCCCACAAAATATCTTACAACTAACACATATACAAATAACAACGGCTAAATGGGTGAAATGTGTACACAAAATATCTAACAGAAAAATTATATTTGAAAATATTACACTCACAGCCAGAATACTGAAGCACTGATATTTAAGCCCCCTGTCACTTCAACTGAACTGTTTTTAAATGCACTCACGCAACTCTGTGTGTGTGTGTGTGTGTATTGTGGCCCTGGATTGAGTGGCAACAATGTGACGTGTGGTGTAATTGTGAATGTGCTGTGCTGTACAAGTTAAGCAAGATTACAATAAAATTAGTTATTTATTATTAATGTAAGATGAGCTTTTTTTTGGTTCAAATGGCTCTGAGCACTATGGGACTCAACTGCTGTGATCATTAGTCCCCTAGAACTTAGAACTACTTAAACCTAACTAACCTAATGTCATCGCGCACATCCATGCCCGAGGCAGGATTCGAACCTGCGACCGTAGCAGTCGCACGGTTCCGGACTGCGCGCCTAGAACCGCGAGACCACCGCGGCCGGCGAAGGTTTTATTTAATCACTGCTTTTCCCGGCTAATGAAAGTTATTTTGGTAAAGAAATCTCCACCTGGGAATGTGTAGCAATGTTGTCTGTCAAGCAGTGTAAATGTCACTAAGTTCATTCACAAAAGGAATCATTTATAACCAACGAACAAGCTAAATATATGATAATTAATCTGAAGTAAACAAGATTAATGAGTTTTTAGCAATTTCAGTACTGATTATTTAAAAGACTCATTGCTAGTTGCAGATCATTTATCAAAATTAACGCTAATGTTATTGTATTTTCCTGTCAAAATATTTCATAAAACGAAACTTCCTGGCAGACGTTTCATGTCAGCGCACACTCCGCTGCAGAGTGAAAATCTCATTCTGGTATTTCATAAAAGTTGTTAGGAAATTACCAGGCTTCATACATCAGCAGATAAAAAATTATATCACGTAAGGTACTGGAATGAGATTTTCACTCTGCAGCGGAGTGTGCACTGATATGAAATTTCCTGGCAGATTAAAACTGTGTGCCGGACCGAGAATCGAACTCGAGACCTTTGCCTTTCGCGGGCAAGTGCTCTTGGTTGCTCGCGAAAGGCAAAGGTCCCGAGTTCAATTCTCGGTCCGGCACACTGTTTTAATCTGCCAGGAAGTTTCATATCAGCGCACACTCCGATGCAGAGTGAAAATCTCGTTCTGGAAACAACACCCAGGCTGTGGCTAAGCCATGTCTCCGCAATATCCTTTCTTTCAGGAGTGCTAGTTCTGCAAGTTTCGCAGGAGAGCTTCCGTAAAGTTTGGAAGGTAGGAGACGAGGTACTGGCAGAAGAAAAGCTGTGAGGACGGGGCGTGAGTCGTGTTTGGGTGGCTCAGTTGGTAGAGCACTTGCCCGCGAAAGGCAAAGGTCCCGAGTTCGAATTTCGGTCCGGCACACAGTTTTAATCTGCCAGGAAGTTTCACTTAAGATGCTGTTTGCATTCATAGAATTTCAGTGTATTCACAGTCTAACTGGAATTTATTACCTCAGAGTGGATCCTCGGCCACTAATGAACAATTATTACTGCAATTACAACAAACAACATTTATATCTCTATCGAAAATCAATTTAAAACTGCCACTGGTGTATTTCGCTAAGATGGTGTCTAACATAAGACAATCACTTGCATGGCGGCTTAATTAAAATAGAATGCAAATAATTTTAAATTTTTGCTTCAGTAGCTGTCTGTTCGGTTACGAAGTCTCGTAAACGGTTGGCCCTGACTAGTATTATTACGCAATCTGACTGCATAGAACAACAACAAAGAATGAAATGGAAATTTTCATTAACACAATTAATTAATTAAGTCCCCAGCAACTATAAAACCTGCGAAACCAAAGCACAAGTGTAACTGTTCTGTGTGTGGGAGTATGACTCAACGTACGCATCTGGCACGGTTCTTCTTCAACAACACAAGAAATTTTAAATATCATTTATACTGAATTAATTAAAGGAAACAGAAATACCATAATTACTCAAGAAAACCAGAATTACACTCTAATCCTAGAACACAAGCCAGATGCTTTGTTGACTGAAGCTGTAATGAAGCATTATTTACGACATTAAATAATGAAAAATAAATCAAGTTTCGTTACCTTCATATATTGACCAAAATCACTCTAATCATTACAATATATCTCCACACCGACTCGCTATTACCACATCTCAACAAGAACTTTTCAGTATCACATCTCAGCAAGCACTCCCTACTAGCACATCTCAACAAACACTCTCTGCTACGAGTTCTTAACAAGCACTGACTACCACGAGCTCTCCCCAAGCACTGCCCACTACGACATCTCAATAATCACTGCCAGTGGAGGCGGCGGAACAATGCTCTCTAGCGCGATCTCTGGCGCTGTGGCTCAGTGTAGCCACCTTTCATATGCCCTTCCTCCACGGCTAGAATTTGATGGTATTTTTGCCAGCATTGGTGGTGAAAATACCACCAAATTCGTCAAAAAAATACAGACAAAAATAAAAGATAATATTAATACGTAAATATCATATAACTAGATAAAATTTTGGCTTTGCACTGACCTTTCAATAACCTAATATATAAAATACAGTAAGCAATACAAATTCTTTCATACATGTGACTTTACATAACAGTTTACACAAGTATTATGTGGTTAAACAGTTCAATCAATAGCGTCAGCAATGACGAATATATGCAGGTAAGAGTCTCATAACTTTTCACAAACAGTAATACACAAAAAATCAGTTTATACAAATATTCACATAAACGCTTTCCATAGCCCAAGAAACAAGTAGTTGACAGTTCCAGCAGTAGCACCCAGCAATGGTCAACAGGTGAAAATACCAACAAGTGACATTTTTTCAGTAGAAACAGTCCATCAGTGGCACCCAGTAATGTTGAGTAGGTGCAGACACCAACAAGTAACACCATTTCAGTATAAGCAGTTCCATTAGTGGCACCATCAATGTTGAGCAGGTGCACACAGCAACAGGTGACATCTTTTCAGTAGAAGCAGTCCATCAGTGGCACCCAGCAATGTTGAGCAGGTGCCGACACCAACAAGTGACATCATTTCGGTAGAAGCAGTCCATCAGTGGCACCCAGCAATGTTGAGCAGGTGCAAACACCAACAGGTGACATCTTTTCAGTAGAAGCAGTCCATCAGTGGCACCCAGCAATGTTGAGCAGGTGCAGACATCAACAAGTAACACCGTTTCAGTATAAGCAGTTCCATCAGTGGCACCCAGCAATGTTGAGCAGGTGCAGACATCAACAGGTGACATCTTTTCAGTAGAAGCAGTCCATCAGTGGCACCCAGCAATGTTGAGCAGGTGCAGACACCAACAGGTGACATCTTTTCAGTAGAAGCAGTTCATCAGTGGCACCCAGCAATGTTGAGCAGGTGCAGACACCAACAAGTGACATCATTTCGGTAGAAGCAGTCCATCAGTGGCACCCAGCAATGTTGAGCAGGTGCAGACACCAACAGGTGACATCTTTTCAGTAGAAGCAGTCCATCAGTGGCACCCAGCAATGTTGAGCAGGTGCAGACACCAACAAGTAACACCATTTCAGTAGAAGCAGTCCATCAGTGGCACCCAGCAATGTTGAGCAGGTGCAGACATCAACAGGTGACATCTTTTCAGTAGAAGCAGTCCATCAGTGGCACCCAGCAATGTTGAGCAGGTGCAGACACCAACAGGTGACATCTTTTCAGTAGAAGCAGTCCATCATATTCACTTTCACTAATCACACTGTTCATCAGCAGAAATTAAACATGACTAAATGTCACACATCATGTTGAAAAGTGCAGCACCATCACTAATCAGACAGTTCAGGCATGAACAATAGTTTGAATACACATACAATGCTTTTACACTAAACATACAAATCATAATAAACACACAAATGATATCAGATAATTGTCATATTAAATATTACAAATACACAAATATCAGTAAACCTATAATTTTTATGGGTGTCAGTGCAAGCCACAACAACAAGTAAAATAATATTTAGGAGATAGGTTGGGATCACTTCTCTGGGATTATAAAAGGAAAACACACAAAACACACTCACTCATCTTTCATCCACATTTAGTGCTACTGTGTAGTTGAATAGTGTTAACTGTGTAAATGCAATTCTGTCAAAATTTTATGTTCATCATGTGTATCAAGTAGTAGTGGCAGCAATGTATAACAGTCAATAATAGTTAGTCAATGTCATAGTCATCATGTCAAGACCAATGTTTGCCAAGCCAGATCAAATGTACTGTTGCTAAACAACTGTCAGTGAGCCAAGATATGCAAATACTTCCTCTCTTCAAAAAAAAATATATACTGCTTAGTGATTTAACAAAGTGTGTGTATAGACTATCTTCCTTCTACTTTAGTGTTCTAGTCTGCTATCTTTATCCTCCTTGTTCCATATAGACCAACAAAAAAAATATGCTCCTCACTTACTTCACCTCTTATCCACCAAAACTCCAATAATCATCAGCATCACATAATCTCAATACTTCAATAATACCTCTTCAATACGTCGATCATCAATATTTACCTTACCTCTTGTCCACGAAAACTCCAATAATCATCAACTTCACATATCTCAATACCTCAATCATACCTCTTCAATACGTCGATATATATAACCTCATTGCCAATATCATTTCACTTCCATAACAACTCTTTCCTCTAGTCAGTCTCCTCCAACAAGTGCAGACAAAATCCTAATGCAAACCTCAATTCATCATCTCATACAATCCGAAGACACAATGTCAACACACAACCTCTCGTGTAATCCATCTGATCCAAATCTGCTACTCATTATAAATTATAAGATACATTTTGTTTACCTTGTCCATCATTAAATAAAAGAAATGCGTACATGACCTCTAACAGACTTAGTTCGAATAACTCTCAGTAATTAATTACGATTACGGAGTGTGAATGATCATAATATTTCACAGTGTGTACACCACTTCAAGAATCATGGCAGAAGCAAACATGTGGAGTATTTCTTGTGTCAAGTGTCACTTCCTATTTCAATTACTCACGAAAAATGCAGTGTAATAACTGTCGATGGTCTAAACCTAGTGTTGGTATGTCATGTCGTTATCTTCCTTCCTATTAGCATAAATTTATACAGCTTCCATAAAACCTCCAGCTCATGTGACTTCTATGAAGTTTCTCGTACTAATGTCGTTCGTCGAATTATAGCAGTTCATTTTCTTATCTTAAAAATATAAAGCACTGAGCGTAAGCAAAACATGCAATAGCGAGTAAATATACCAGTAGAGAACAGAATTTCAACAAGTGGATGCAGCACAATCCCTACAACGAGGCTCTGCCAAGCAAACAATCTATAATTAATACCACAGTGTAACCTAAACTCTATGTTCGTACACAGTATATCAGCATTTCTATATTCTAAATTAAAGAGTAGTTATGACAACAAAACAGAAGTGTGTAAATATGCAATCCATACGCAAAGCAGCAAATATGTTATCTTACATAATAAACAAGTCATTAGCATCATTCAGCATAAGCAAATAAATGTTCATATGTAATCTTAATAAGTAAACATGAAGGCGCAAGCAGATAAATCACAAAGTGTAACCTACATACCTAACTACAGTCAGCACAATTAATCAGGTGACAATTATAATTTAAATAAATAAGCACAGCAGGCACATAATAGAAAAATATGACATCAGTGATAAAGCAGTGCAGCCAAGCGATGCATAATATATACAAATAACAAGCCTGTTCATTAATCAATCATCGTCGAAATCAGTTAATGTGCGTAAGCACGTCGCTTCACAAGTAAATTCATAGAACATGAAATTTAGCACAAAGTATGAGTCACGTAATCGCAAGCAGCAAATTACGTCTAAAGTACGTACCTAAGTGGAAATATGTTACCTGAAAAATAAACTCAATTAATAGTTATCCTTTTTAGTTTATTACTTTTTTCTTCGAAATTACATTCTTCCTGAAATTTTCTTCATAGCAAGTCGTCTTAACGTCGGACACGCACAGAATGTACCTAAAGGTCTTAAATATTTTACACAACCGTATCCTGAAAAATACTGAACGTTAATAACATAATTCATCAAGTCACTATCGCTTTATACTGAATTTAATCCGAGAAATTAGACTGTGTATTTGTTTACGTCTGTCAGTGCATTCGCACTGAGCGCTCGATCAGCTGTAGGCGCGTGACGTAGGAAGTGATTGTTTGCGGTCAACGACAGCCTTGTGCGGCGCGCAGACTGACTGTTGCTTTGAGTATGTGCCGCCGCCAAAACACAGCGCGGTATCCTTGTATTCTCTGCATGTTTACATGTAGCTGTTAGTTTCTCTAAAGTATGTCATTCCATAAAAAATTTTACGTTCGATATATGATGTATTCCCTTAGAGCGTCGAGATTTAAGAGTTTCTACTTCAACAGTGTTATCATGGATAATTCTGCGAATTCTGTATGGACCGTTATAAAGCAGAAAAAATTTGCGACATAAGCCTTTTCCTTTATGAGACAAACGATGAGACTTAATTAACACCTTTTGACCAACTGACAAAATTTTTAAACGACCAGGACGTTTAGCTGATTTCTCTCTTCTTGCAGCCGCAGACGCAATATTTCGTAGAGCCAGGTTGACAACTTCAGAATGCCGCAGTTTCCGTGAAGGCGGAAAAGGAACAATTTCAGAAATGCGATTTGACGGTGCTTTGCTTTTTAATATCAATAGAGGCGGTAAAGAAGTTGAGTCATTTGGAAGTTCATTCAGAATGTTTTGAAAAATATGAAGATACTGATCCCACGTTCTGTGATTCTGATGACAATAAAGACGACACAATTTATTAATTTCTTTCATCCATCTTTCTGAAGCGTTAGATTGAGGGTGAAAAAGTGAAATAAAAATTGGTTTAATCTTACGACGCCGTAGAGTACGAAGCCAAATTTTAGAGCGAAACTGTGATCCATTATCTGATATAACCTTATCAACATGACCAACTTCTTTAAGAAAATGTTTGATGAAAGCATTAGATACTGAACGAGCTGTTGCTTTGCGTAAAGGTGTAAAACACACGTATTTTGATGTCAATTCCACTGCTACGAAAATATACGCAAAACCATTAGTAGAACGAACCACTGGACCAAACAAATCGACTGCAGCCATGTCCTTTAATTTCGCTGGAATGATAGGAAACAACGGTGCTCTGTGAGAAACAGTTGGCGGCTTAGCCTTTTGACATAATTTGCATTTGGCAAGAACAGATCGAATACGTTTTTCCATATTACTGAAGTAGCAATTTTCTCGTAATTTATGAAAGCATTTTCTGGGACCAAAATGTGCATAACTGAAATGTGTAAACGAGGTGTGGCCAAATCATCCAATCTAACAAAGCGTCTAAGAAAATTACAGAGACAAAGGAAACTACAAACATTACGTTTTGTGGTAGGAACAGCATAATTACGAATTGCGTCTAGTTTCTCTGGATCAGGGAGAATACCTTCTGTAGAAATAATATGACTGAGAAATTTCACCTGTGAACGACCAAATTCAGATTTTTCCAAGTTCACTGTAATGCCAACTCTTGCAAAAATACGTAATAATGAATCCAAAATTTTGTTGTGCTCACTCCAAGAATGTTTAGCAATAAGAATATCGTCAACATATGAAGTAATATTGTCACGAAGATAAACAGGTAAAATTTCATTTAAACTACGAATGAATGCTGCAGAAAATATAGTAAGTCCAAACGGTAATTTCCAAAGTCACTTTTGGGTAAAACAGTCAAATCCGGTTATTCTTTACCTACTGTCTAGATAGATGGATAGTGGAAGAATTGTTTTTATAGATGCAAAGAATAGTTTAAGAGTAGGCAGCGGTGCAGAAAACTAAAAGGGAAATAGCACCACTACAGCTCGGGGCCTGTGATCGCTACGGCACATATTCACTTAGTATAGTGAATCCCCTGAGGACTTTAATAGCTGCACATAAATTTCAGTTTGTGACTTAGTGGCCAATTTGGTGATAAATTGATCTAACCATGCACATGGATGTATGTCATTCTTAGAATTGCGGAAGATCTTAAATTTCCGAACAGTCAAAAAGTGTTTATAGTCAAAGTTTTCGCCTCGTGGCGACAAAGACCTACCGCGTCTGTCCCAGTTTGAATGTCGATTATTGTCAAGTTCGTGCGCCTGGCGCTCTCTTGTTGCATCCCGTAAATGAAACAAATTATTTTCTTCAAACCCCTCTGCTATCTGTGATTCCAAATTTCTTTTGCTGTCTTTTCCTACAATTTCCCCTTCAATTTGTTTGACTTGCTTTCGTAATGCCTCAACTTCCCTTTTAACACGTTCATTAAATTTTCCCTGATTTTCAACATGCTTATTTATGTTCTGGTACTCTTCGGTTTCTGCAAATGGTAATGGAGCTGTATCATCCGACTCTCTGTCCCCATGTAAACTAAGATTTGTCAATTTATCTGAAATCTCCTCAACTCTTTCCGATAAGTCACCTATTTTTTCTTTCTGTTTATTTACGTCTTCCGTAAGTGTCGCGACTCGGGTTTCAGTATTGACACATTTGGTAGTTAACCGTTCATATTGTTGTGTTAGGTTATTTATTCTGTCATTTGGTACGGATTCCTCGATTCTCTCAAATATTTCTTCCTTATCGTTTGCACGTTGTAAATTTAACTCTGAAAATTTTTGTACTATCACGCGATCTCTTTCTTCCTGTTCTCTATCTTGTTCCCTTTGTCTAATCTCTACTGCAATTAATCTATTATTGTGAGAATTCAAAATTGGTTGTACTTCTTCTCTAATTTCTTTCTTTAACTCATCTTTCATGTTTTTGAAACATGTCCCTATTCGCGAATCTAACCGTGTTTCCATTGTTTTTAATTCAGATCCTAACTGTGATCCCAGTGAGTCTAACCGTGTTTCCATTGTTCCCATATCAGTTTTAATTGTTCCTATCTCTGTTTTTAATTCAGATCCTAACTGCTCCATTGTTCCCCTTTGTAAGTCTAACCGTGTTGCCAAAGTTCCCATCTCTGTTTTAATTGTTCCTATTTGTGATCCCTGTGAGTCTAACCGTGTTTTTAATTCAGATCCAAACCGTGTTTCCATTTTTAATATAGCACTCATCAACTGCTCCATAGTAACTGATTCGAAACTCCTTTCGCCCCTAACATTTCCCGCAAAACCAGTTTCCTTCGTCATAGCTGTAAAGCTATCTGTGTTCGATACTATTTCAGAATCTTCTATCGTTAATCTCGTATTCTGTGAATTTCCTGCTTGAGAAAAATTTTGAAATGGTTCCGGACTATTTTCCCGACTTATTAAATTGTTTTCCACTTCATTATTCACCATACTGTTGTCCTGTGTTGGCGAGTTCGCCATGTCAACAATTTCGTCATTCTGACTATCCATCATTTTTGCCTTTTTCATTGATCGCGTAAACATTTACAAAATATACAAAACTCGTCACTATATGAAAATTACACACAATGACACTTTATCTCCAACAATACCATTCACACGAAATGTTTCCCTCAAACACGATTAATCGAACAATTGAAATAATTGCACTAATTGTCAAACCCGTAGACAAGACAACAGAAATGAAATTTTGCAAAAAAAAATACCATTAGAAGAATGACAATTACCAAATCTACACATGCAAAATAGACTACAATTGCTAAACTACAAATTACTACAACAATGCTACTGTCTACTATTTTTATAATCAGAAGATTTCCAAGGGACGATCCGAAGCAGCGGTCACCACGTGCATGGGGGCTTAATTAAAATCAAATGCAAATAATTTTAAATTTTTGCTTCAGTAGCTGTCTGTTCGGTTACGAAGTCTCGTAAACGGTTGGCCCTGACTAGTATTATTACGCAATCTGACTGCATAGAACAACAACAAAGAATGAAATGGAAATTTTCATTAACACAATTAATTAATTACGTCCCCAGCAACTATAAAACCTACGAAACCAAAGCACAAGTGTAACTGTTCTGTGTGTGGGAGTATGACTCAACGTACGCATCTGGCACGGTTCTTCTTCAACAACACAAGAAATTTTAAATATCATTTATACTGAATTAATTAAAGGAAACAGAAATACCATAATTACTCAAGAAAACCAGAATTACACTCTAATCCCAGAACACAAGCCAGATGCTTTGTTGACTGAAGCTGTAATGAAGCATTATTTACGACATTAAATAATGAAAAATAAATCAAGTTTCGTTACCTTCATATATTGACCAAAATCACTCTAATCATTACAATATATCTCCACACCGACTCGCTATTACCACATCTCAACAAGAACTTTTCAGTATCACATCTCAGCAAGCACTCCCTACTAGCACATCTCAACAAACACTCTCTGCTACGAGTTCTTAACAAGCACTGACTACCACGAGCTCTCCCCAAGCACTGCCCACTACGACATCTCAATAATCACTGCCAGTGGAGGCGGCGGAACAATGCTCTCTAGCGCGATCTCTGGCGCTGTGGCTCAGTGTAGCCACCTTTCATACTTTTCGAGTCTGCTTCAGGCTGTTTTACTCGTAATAAATAACATACACTAAATCTTTTCTCACCATTACTATATGCATTAACACTTGAAAATATTTCTCAGTGTTACAAGACACATTAATATTCACGCCGCGCTGAGTGGCCGTGCGGTTAGAGGCGTCATGCCACTGACTGCGCGGCCCCTCGCGCCAGAGGTTAAAGTCCTCCCTCGGGCATGGGTGTGTGTGTTGTTCTTAGCATAAGTTAGTTTAAGAAGTGTGCAAGTCTAGGGACCGATGACGTCAGCAGTTTTGTCCCTTAGAAATTCACACACATTTGAACAACATTTTATTCACCATTTACCAATAAACTGCGGTGTAGGTCAATAGCACTAATGGATGCACTCTTTGGTATCTGAGCAAAAAATGCAACATTTATATAGGACGATAATTACAAGCAAAGAAGAAACATTTCAATAACACATAAATTCCATTGTCAAATATCGGTTAGCAACACAGTAGAGATTTTTACAGACCTCTGTGTTACGAGACATCAGTCACATCCTGTAAGTACAATAGTTCGAAAAAGAAGAAGAAAGATTTTTCTATAAAATCATAGATGACAAAAGATTAACATTTTCATTATCTTTTTATTATGGGTATTGTCTGAGATACAATTTTTTACAAAATATAAAATTATGTCATTGACGATAATAATTTATTATTTTATTGACGATGAAGTTCTTTTTATTAGTGTTACAAGGATAGGATCAGAGTTCAGTCATATTCCACATACAGCGCTGTCGTGAATATTATTTTGAATAAAATATAGGCGTGGATATTACAGTTACTTCCCTTGAGATCCCAGCAAATGAATCCAAATCCGAGACATTTTTCTTCAGTTCGCTCCAGATGGTTACTGCATTTTATTCCAGTTCATGTTTCCAGTGACAGTGTATGGGAATTCTGGTCTTATTTATGTGGAGTAGATTTAGGTTAACTAGCAGCTCTGCCACTGGTCTTCCCACCTGCTTGTAGACAACTCCATCACCTGTGAACATCCTGCATCTTAAACAAATACGCCTCAGGCCGCTGTACAGTGTATGGTGGCGGGTACATTGTACCTGTGTTATCTATTACCTTTCAGTCCCGGCTTCACACACTGTTGTAGTAAAAAATGATTGTCTATATATCTCCATACATACGCTAATCCACCTGTATGTTCCAGCAGAAACAAGTCATCTCTCCCAGATAATTTTTTTTTTCCATTACGTTTCGAATGGTGTGTGCCAACCTCTACAATCCTAGCAGCATCCACATGATGCTTCTGCTTCATGTATCACATGACTGGCATTTAGCAACTACACAGTCTCAGCTGTTGAATCGATGTTACTGTTCACCATTACATATCATTTAACCACAAATGGGTGTACGTATGTTAATGTCAGGATAGCAGCTGACAATGATTGAAAGTTATAGTGGAAACCGAGAATGTAAGGGGAGATACGAAGGGAGGGCTGGTTCAAATAGAGTGGGACAAGCTGTGCAGCAAACTGGCATGTATCAAGCGGCAGCTGATGTGTAAGTATGGTACATTCTGTCTCGGCATTCCTGCCTTCAACAGCAACGGTGTTAGTGCATCAATGTTCACTATGTTTGATGTTGCTAAGTTAAAATTATCAGCTCGAGAGTCATCACAGAGCATATTTTTAAAGCATCAATGTACCATGAACATACGTGGTTGCAGGAAGCGATATGTGCTGCAGTAGGGCGAGAGTAGATCTGTGGTATTGTCTTGTTTAAAATAGTGGGAGCATTGAGATGGAGATGTTATGTTTGCGAATTCAATCACTCAATCATTCTATGGTCAACGAAAAGTTCAGTGCAAGGTGGTATACCTATTCCAACAGATTTTACACGCTACAAATGTTGAATTCAATACATCAAAAAACATTTAGTTGTTAAATACTGTTGTATAGCTTCCAAACGTCTGTCAATGTTATTTACATACAGTTATGCTGTGTGTGGTTATCCCTCCTGCCCACCGTTGACAAATGCTTCATTAAAACTACAGTCTTCTGTGTCACATGCATGCATGTAGACTCTCTCCTGATTCTGAAATGTAATTTACTTACGAACAAAATATCCATTCATACTGTGGAGCAATGGAATCAGATGTGCATAACATAGTTCCCAAGTATTTGTCAGGACTGATTAAGTAAAGTGATGCTGTTAAAGTTACTCCCTGCTCTCATTAACAAATGTCCCATTAAAAGTACAATCTCCTGAATGATACACATCCCATACTGATTTTTGAAATGTACTTCCATGTTGCTAGTATTTAGATATGATCAAAGATGAACAGTCCATTTGCATAGTTACAAATCAGAAATTAAAAACCGAGTTCTTTTTAGCGGAGGAAGATGTAAGCATTTCTCGAATAAGTTAGGTAGTCACACATAACCATTCTGTTAAAAAAATGTAACGTTTTAGCTGAATCTATTAGCTAGTAAGCATCTATAGAAGGCCACTGCATTAGTACAGGCTTATGGTCCATTTCAACGTCAACCAGTTCTGCTTTAGATGGATTTCTTACATCCCTGTTCCATCCATATAAATTTCTCCTAAAATCCTTCACGCTCCTGACTGTCGGGAGTGGAATAATCTCTCTAGAATGCATGGATTTCCCCTTATTAAAGTGCCAATATGTGGCATCATCCTTTCATCCGTCCACATACGAGGTATGATTGGAAAGTTTTAAGAATGGGCTTGTCATTGTACAATGGTGGTACTTACATGCTACTGTGAAGCATCTCCTTCAAAATAGTCCCATTCTGACTGAACACACCGACTCCAACGCTGTCTCCACTTTTGGAAACATTCCTGGAAATTTTTTTCCCTGAAGTGTGTTGAAGACGCTCTCAATATTGCCTGTATGTCTTCAATCGAGTCAAATCGGTTCCCTTTCAGTGAAAATTTCAATTAAGGAAACAGGCAGAAGTCCGCAGTGGCCAAATCAGGGGAATATGGCGGTTGTGGAAGCACAGCAATTTTAAATTTGGTAAAAAATTCAACGATGGAGAAGGCAAGATGAGCTAGAGCATTGTCCTGGTGCAGCACCCAACTCCTGTCTTTCTACAATGCAGGCCTTTTCTTGCACATCTTTTTGCGCAAACGCTCAAGGACACATTTGTAGTATTCCTGGTTAATTGCCTGTCCTCCAGGGGTAAATTCATGATGCACATTACCGGTAGAATCGAAAAAATCACCAACATTGTCTTCAACTTCGACCAACTTCGGCATGCTTTTTTCGGTCTTGGTGAACCTGGAGTCTTCCACTGCGATGACTGCACTTTGGTTTCAGGATCATATCCATATACCCACGATTCGTCACCTGTAATTACCCTGTTTAATAAACCGGGTCATTTTTAGTCCAATTAATCAGTTCTTGGCACACTTCAAGTCGCTATTGTCTCTGGGCACTTGACAACACTTTTGGAATAAATTTTGCTGACAGTCGACGCATGTTCAGATCTTCAGTTAAAATTGACTGACCTACATAGAAACTTAAATTAAGTTCATCAGACATCTCCATAATTGTAAGTCCACGATCAGAGCGCACTAAATCGCTAACTTTCACAACATTTTCATTCGTTTTTGACGTAGAAGGACGGCCAGACCGTCATTCGTCTTCAAATGATTCGCAGCCATTTTTAAATCTGTTGAACCAGACAAAAACATTTGACCGGCTCATACAATTATCCCCAAAATCTGGTTTTACTAGTTCATAAGTCTCAGAAGCTGATTTCCCGGTTTTAAAACAAAATTTCACACAAACTCGTTGCTTCGTTTTTACGTCTATTTTCACGCAGACAGAATCCGGCAACAACCCCTAACCGACCCCCACTCAACCAGCCACCACAACAAACTGAATAAAGGAAACGCAGTTCAAGGACAAGGCAATGACTCACTCCCTCCGTGTACCTGCCCGCCAAACCAATAAGCAATAACGGATCAATTCTTAAAACTTTCCAGTCACACTTCGTATAGTGCATACATAACGAAAACTAAGCTCCTTGTAAATCAATTCCGATTACATCAGCTGCGTAACGCTTTTTACTAAAGTAATACGACACTTGGCCATATACAGCGCTCAGATTTTCTTTTTGCTACTGCAGTACACCCCAAAACAGAATCTACTCGCTACTAGCTTAGTAGGGTTTACTTCTCACAAAACATTTGTTACCGGATCATATGGAATGTATAGCGCAGGTCTTAACAACAGTAATCTGCTGGAGGACGAAATGATTGTTTAACTCCATGGAAGACTGCATACGTCGACAGAACGGTGGTACTCTATGTTAATTCTGTGTTTCAACACTAAAAAGGTCATGCTTCTTCAAGGGCAGGTCAGAAGGCATTAAGATCCCAAGGTAACCATTGCTATCGTTTAAAGAACATACCTTAGTGTGACCGATATAAGGAAAAATAAGAAAAGAATGCATTTTAATGGCAATACTTTATTCTTCACCATGAATATTAACAATGCATAAAAATATGTCATAAAGTAACAGTATGCCTTACAACATCGTTGCTTTTGTCAAAGACGCTCTTACTGTAGCTAAAACAGGTCTGTGACGCACAGCACACGAGGAAAGTGTAGGTTCACATTTAACGCAAGCAGTAGTATGTCTGCAGGGAAAGAATAGTACTCCCATTCCTCCCTGGAAGCAGATTTTATGCAGGCGAGCTCTCACAGTCACATGGTGTTCCACTGTTCAGGTGTTTAAATGGAGGCTTAATATTAGCTGTGTCCTTTGCAGTAATTTTTGCATGTCTGTTTAGACAAATATTATCCACAAAATCCTTGCCCCTCGCAAGAAGCACAAAAAAACACTTGGAAAACCACACAGCATGTTCAACCTGATGGGTTATTCGTTTCATCCCAAAATGTAAAGGAATATAGCTTCTCTTAGTTTGTCAGGACGGTGCTTAACAGCTAAAGCCTAACCATTGAAAGATGCCAGCTCTAAAGTATGTGTTCTATATTTAGGATGAGCTAACCTAATCTCTTGCACAACACAAACTGAATTGCATAACGATGATGATTCAGGAGATGCATGTGGAAGTATCTCCATTCTGCACAGGTTGCAAGTATTGTACAAAACAAAACAGCTTGACCAACTGATATACCTCTCCAACACCCTCAGACATCCACTATGTTACAGAGCGTCCTGCTTTCGAGGCTCCCTTTATATATAGCCTACTCAAAAAATCCAAGATGCCAATGTTTTTTCCCACCTGATCATGACGTTGTTCCTGGTCATTTACTCTAAATTTGCTTGTAAACCTAGTACAGTTTTAAACACCTGGCGCAAGTGCGCTATTTTTCTGTATGTTCAAATGGCTCTGAGCACTATGCCACTTAACTTCTGAGGTCATCAGTCTACTAGAACTTAGAACTAATTAAACCTAACCAACCTAAGGACATCACACACATCCATGCCAGAGGCAGGATTCGAACCTGCGACCGGAGCGGTCGCTCGGCTCCAGGCTGTAGCGCCTAGAACCGCACGGCCACTCCGGCCGGCTTTCTGTATGTGTGTGGATTGGTATCTTGCGGGGGACCCCGAGACCATACCTGGGACCTACCGCTGGTGAACCTAACATCACACACTACTACTGGATTCGCCTTCAGAACCTACCCCGGACCTACCCCTGGTGAATCCACCTTCAGACGTTGCCCCAGGCAAATTCCAGGTGGATCTACATTCAAATTCTATACCAGTCATAACATGTGATAGGTCCACCTTTGAATTCTATCCCAGATCCTTCCTGTACCGTGCAAATGACGGAAAATATACTGGAATTTTCAAACCATAATTAAACGTGAATTTTCGTAAAACAAATCATGTCACATGCCTCTGGAAGCGTATACAAACTTTCAGGATGGATGTAAGCTCGTACATGTGATCTACTCGAATATGTACGGGGGGGAGGGGAGGGGGGGGGGGAGGAAGTTGTAAGGGGACTGTCTTATTTTCCATGACGATGATTTTCAGGTATTTTTGGTCCTAAATGCGAATGACGTTGCGAATTTGATAAATGTACACAACCACTGTAAGATTATATTCTTTGTAAGTGACCAGAGATATTGGTCAGACACGATTCTTCATTTTGAAGAGAGTAGCAGTGTCAGTATGAGTTGGACAGTCCGGTTATGTACTTCGTTTGAAAAGGATGGAAGTTAGCCTGCTGTGTAGGGGAGGCAGCATTATTTGACAAAGAGTTTTGTAATCATATGTTTTGAGGAAAGATATTCAGCAAATTATATTAAAGAAAGAACGATAAACGCTAACTTTTAAGGTAAACTTTTTTTTTTTTTTTTTAGATTTGTAGCGATGTGGTTTCTTATTGTTAGAACATTGTGTATGGTTAAACTGTGGTGTAGAAATTTTATAATGCAACATATGGTTTTGTCTTATAGTTGAAACAAGTATCAAGGAAGGTAATTGTACACAGGAAAGTTATTAAGAAATATTTTGGCAACTTGTGTAGGTGTGAGAACTATATGAAAAGGTGTGTTGTTGTCATGGCTTTATGAAGCATAGTTAAACTTGGAATCTATTTTCATTTTTAGCTTCACGACTCTGTACACTCCTGTTGCACATTGCGAGTTGTGTATTGAGAAGCATTTTGTGAAAACTGGTAAGATACTGTCCTGCATTGCACATAGCAAGTATGGCAAATGAAATTTGGTTTTGGACAGTCATATGAATATTTCTAATAGCAACAAGTTGCAGAGCAGACGAGCGTTTCGTGCACACGGGTAGCCCAATAAATTTAATTACCATCGAATTTCATGTCCACTGTAAGGCGCAGTGATTGTCAGAGTGTATTTGTGAAGATAACATCAGTATCTGTCCTGAGGCTTAATACTGGTAAAAGATTTCAGGAACGTGCTATCTTGTGAACTTTCAAGCAGTTTTATCAAAAAGGCAGACGAGTTAATTTTTATGTCCATTTGTAATTACAACAACAGTTTAGATCAGTGACTGTTTGCAAGACTAAATGTAAAAATTAGCAATTTCTGTGCCAACATTTTAACCTGAGTGATTTTTTTTTTTTTTTTACAGTCAGGTGCCGTATGTAAATTTCATAGAAAATGCATTGCTTTCTCGTAGACCTATGATCGGCAATCCACGGTTCTCGAGCCACATGTGGCTCTTTGCCGCCTCGAGTATGGCTCACCCACAAAATACGACGTGCGGTGGCCCATATACAGTGCGATTTAAACATCATGGTTAGTAAGTGAAAGATAAGTACTCCGTCTTCAGGCCACAAGTGGCCCATCGGGACTATCCGGTCGTTACGATGGTTTTCTTTGACCGGAGGCGCTACTGTTCGGTCGAGTAGCTCCTCAATTGGCAACACGAGGCTGAGTGCACCCCGAAAAATGGCAACAGCGCATGGCATCTGGATGGTCACCCATTGAAGTGCCGGCCACGCC
The DNA here is from genome assembly GCF_023898315.1 of Schistocerca nitens. Classification (NCBI taxonomy): domain Eukaryota; kingdom Metazoa; phylum Arthropoda; class Insecta; order Orthoptera; family Acrididae; genus Schistocerca; species Schistocerca nitens. The sequence continues at coordinate 680,381,189 of NC_064615.1, read as the reverse complement.
CGACAGTGCTTAATTTCGGTGATCTCACGGGAACCGGTGTATCCACTGCGGCAAGGCCGTTTCCAAGTGAAAGATAAGAAAGTTACTTAAAATCCGCATCCAGATCTTCTGCTGCATAACAAGGTACATTGATTCAGAAGAGGAAATGACCTGAAAAGTTTTCCTTCCCTATTAACAGAAATTAAAAATTTCTCCTTGATAAGGGTGTTCACTATCGAGAACTGACGAACGAGCACTGTATCCAACAACTGTAGACGTCGTGTCTCATCTAAATAAGTTTAATCGTAAACGACAGGGGAAGTGTTAAGATAACACTACAGAAACATATAGACATTTTTTCTTTTTTCCCATGTCGTTTTTGTGATATATTAAAAGGGATGTTCCAAGATACGTTCTGTAAACTTATTTCTTTCTATGATAATGTTTCTGTTTACGTAATTTAGTTGTTGTGAACGGGATTTGTATTTTGATTTATTCTGAAGGCGTATGCTTCCTTATTAATTAAAATGTTATTTGAAATTATTTTCTACGAACAGAATAAATGATGATGTAATTTTGTATAAAACTGTAAATTGGTGTAATCAGAATCTTTAAATTTGTTAGGTGAAGCGAGATGTATGTCCCAGGTTTACTGCTATACACTGTTTGCGTGGCCGGTGAAAAATACCAGTGATTCAATGGTCCTATATCGATGTGTACGCGATTAAAGAACTAGTGACATTACATGTCGCGAAACCGCAACTGCATTTTGACTCATTCAGCATAAAACTGTGATATGCATACCGCTAAGCAGCGTGCACGCCGTAAATTCAATGAGGTGACAAAAGTCATGGTATAGCGATATTCACATATACAGATGGCGGTAGTATTGCTTAAACAAAGTATAAAATGGTAATGCATTGGCGGAGCTGTCGTTGGCACTCAGATGATTCATGAGAAAAGGTTCCGAGGCGATTATGGCCGCACGAAGGGGAATAAACAGACTTTGAACGGGCAATGGTAGTTGGAGCTAGACACATAGGACATTCCTTTTCGGAGATCGTTAGGGAAGTCAATATTGGTTCAAATGGCTCTGAGCACTATGGACTTAACTTCTGAGGACATCAGTCCCCTAGAACTTAGAACTACTTAAACCTAACTAACCGAAGGACATCACACACATCCAAGCCCGAGGCAGGATTCGAACCTGCGACTGTAGCCGTCGCGCGTTTCCAGACTGTAGCGCCTAGAATTTTGCACTCCAGCTGCTGAAACAAACATATAAAAAGCTCAAGGTATTATCGACATCTGACTGCAAAGCTACATTTCTTCCGTTCGTCTCTTTCTTACAAATTGATGGTGTGCCTCGCTCACTCCGCAAAAACATACCAAAGTGACTCGCACATTTAGTGCTCACGCCAAAAGTACAAACTATCGCCCAAGATCTACCACTCAGGCGCTCGCGAACTGCTCGCGGATGTCCACACGAAAATAGTCGCACAATAGTGCGGAAAACCACATTCGAAAACCACAAGCAAATAACCACAGTGAACAACAACCGCATTAGACCTGATAGCTCAGCTGTGTAACCACACTCGAACAAAATGTCCCAGCCGGCCACGGTGGCCGAGCGGTTCTAGGCGCTACAGTCCGGAACCGCGCGACCGCTACGGTCGCAGGTTCGAATCCTGCCTCGGGCATGGATGTGTGTGATGTCCTTAGGTTAGTTAGGTTTAAGTAGTTCTAAGTTCTAGGGGACTGATGACCTCAGATGTTAAGTCCCATAGTGCTCAGAGCCATTTGAAGCCAAAATGTCCCATTCGCGAGAAACATCGCACCAAAGCCGCCATCCATAGACAAAAAACACATCGTAAATACATCGCGCCACTGGCGATGACAATAATCAGCCCAAAGCGAAGACACATTGCACTGGGCACTGGTCACAAACCACAGGGATACACACAAGAAAGTCTACACGCATTTAGCCTGGACAATACACGACCATCCTGCATAATACCTCCAAGGGTCTCGCAAACTAATCTCAATGACACCCCTCTCACACACTATACTACGAATTATGTACCGAATTGTACAAGGGCGTGTACTGCGATGCACACACAATAAACAGAAGAAATATGATTGTAGCTGAACTCTAAGATGTTACTAGAAGAATATCGTCCCCGACACACGTGCACTTGTTTCGGACTCGAAGATATAAAAATTCTATCGTTGTTGTGACAACTGATTCTATCGTTCCGTGCCAACTGCAAAACTGCTATAAGAACATATTAACTCGCGCGAAATAGGACTTAAATAAACAACCAAGTTTCCGTCATGCAATCGGCACATTTCTACTCCCAACAATTTTAATAAGTCAACTCGGGGATGACCAACTGTACATCTATAGACTTGATACATGTTACTAAGAAATTCTTGCACAGTGAAATTCTAACAATGCCAACTCTTACTACTAGCAGTAATGGGAGACGTTCCTATGCTAATTACCATGGTGGATCACAAAAAAGATCTAAAGAAATGATTGTTATCTTTAAAATTATTATAACTAAGCAAACTTATGCTACAATGCTTATGTTCGGCTGTCATCGACCATTAAACTATCTGTGGCTTGTTTAGAAGGTCCGTGGCGTTGGTTGTCATTTCCTTGCGTCGCCTGTCCTGGGTTCGGTTCCCGAATCTCAATTACCTCGGCCTGAGCTCCATTTCCTTTCCTCCTTTGTTCATTCGCGAATCTCTTCCATTATCGTCGAAACCGGATCTATGGTTTCGCCATCGGTTGTTTTGTGGTCCGTAGCCTTCATTCCTCCTTCCATTCCAACATATGTTGCATAGTACATAATTATTGCGGTTCCCATTCCAGTCTCTCCGTTGTTCAAATTCAGTGCTCTCGAAATTTCCCGACCGAGAATAGTTTCCGTAAGGCGTTCCAATCCGTACATTTCCGTTCCTATTAATGTAATGGTTATATTGTGGAGGCGACATGACATAAGGCCTGGGACGTATCTGTCAGACTTTCCCCTGTGTTCTCTGATATTCTCTGCTCGGAGTGCGTACTCTAATTCGTTAAGTGTGTTACGTAAAGTACTGAGCTCGACATTACACCTGCCAGCTAATACTTGTTGATATGCTGACGGAAGTTTGGTTAACAATGACGAATGATTTCACCGGTAGAGCATGGTACGTCAAGATACTGGTTCTTGTCAATTATTGCATCAAGGAACTTGATTGGGCTTTTGTAACCTGAACCACCGAAATCTTTCCCAACAATCATCTTGTACTTTATGCGCTCTTGCGTCTCCATGGGCCAGTAGATATGTAGGAAGCTGTCCTAGAATTCCTAGTAACTTCAACACGTTGGTGATATTTCGCGTATTTTCTCCGCAACTGACCCTTGCCAGTGTACGCAAATAAAGTCTAATTTGTATTTTAATGGCTAATTTGGAGGCTAAGAGAGGTCAAATTGTAATATCAAAGTGCGTGGATGAGTAAAATTACCCTCATCTCGGAAAATTTCGAATTTTCGGACTTGTATTAGGTCTACAACTTTGCTTCCGCCGTTTTGCGATAGACGGCAGTAGCTGCAAGTGGGCTTCAGGTGGTTGGTCATGGGTGTCATACAATAATCTTAAGCATCTGTAAACATAATGCCATAAAAATATTAGTCGATTTGTGATTGCATGATAAGGTTATTCTCGATTAAGTACGACAACTTACGTATCCATTTCTCGCCATTTGCGGGAAGTTTTAATTTTCTGCTTTCACATGAATAAATCTGCGGATGTGGCTCTTAAAATGCTGGGTTAGACCAATAGTGAGGGAACTATTAGTGGAAGAACGTGCAGAGATTGTTTTCAACGCTTTAAGAACGGTGATTTGGATGCCGAAGACCGGCATGGCGGTGGCAGACAGAACGTTTTCGTAGCTACTGAAAGAGACGAAGACAGAAGGAGGACATCATTATCGCAAGCAATTGACGTGTTGGAGCCCAGAACTGAAACACAAACGACCACAGTACATCGATAGACACGTAAAGCTAATTTTACAGCAGGTCGGTGCTCGACCCCATGTCGCAAAACCCATTAAAATATACATGGAAACGTTGAAATGAGAAGTCTTATCCCTCCCGCCGTATTCTCCATACGTTGTTCTCTCTGACTACCACCTTTTTAAATTAGTGGCATACAGTCTGGCTGAGCAGCACTTCCGATCATATAAGTTGTTGTTGTTGTTGTTGTTGTGGTCTTCAGTCCTGAGACTGGTTTGGTGCAGCTCTCCATGCTACTCTATCCTGTGCAAGCTTCTGCATCTCCCAGTACTTAATGCAAAATACATCCTTCTGAATCTGCTTAGTGTATTCATCTCTTGGTCTCCCTCTACGATTTTTACCCTCCACGCTGCCCTCCAATGCTAAATTTGTGATCCCTTGATGCCTCAGAACATGTCCTACTAACCGGTCCCTTCTTTTTGTCAAGTTGTGCCACGAACTTCTCTTCTCCCCAATTCTATTCAGTACTTCATCATTAGTTATGTGATCTACCCATCTAATCTTCAGCATTCTTCTGTAGCGCCACATGTCGAAAGCTTCTATTCTCTTCTTGTCCGAACTATTTATCGTCCATGTTTCACTTCCATACATGGCTACACTCCATACAAATACTTTCAGAAACGACTTCCTGACACTTAAATCAATACTCGATGTTAACAAATGAAGGGCTCGGAGAGATATAGTCATAAGCCACAACTTTCACGAAATTGAGTTTTTCATGCTGCGACATTCTTAACAATGTCTTCTTCACAATGTGTTGAAAAAGTTCCGTGTAACTGCAACAGACGGCAGGCTATGATGGAGTGCAGTTCTATGCTGTGCTATCTGGTGATAGTTTCAGAAGATACATAGTCACAAGCCACGGCAAAATGGCAGGTGCGTCAGGAACGTCTGCAGCGTCTTCGGGTCTTCAACGCATATTTGACACAGACAGTAGTGGAAGTGAAGAGATTTACCCTTTGGATCCTGAAAATGATGAATCTTGGTATCCATCGACCAGCAGTTCAAGCTCATATGATGTTTCGGTAACTATATAAAACGGTTTATTTCTGGTGATTAATTTCCTGTGGCTTGTGACTTTGTTTCTCTCAACATTGCCAACGCATTTCACAGCCATCCTGTGTGTTAATGATGAAACTTGATGGGCACATTTATGTTACTGCATAAAGGTACAATAATGTAGTTTCAAAGGCAAAAGATGTGTAAAAAATATTTTCTCATTAATGTGATTTTAGCGAAATTTAATGTTTTGTGTGGCTTATGACTATATCTCACACAAATTCTTAGACTATTTTGCTCTTCATATTATAGCTTGAAATAAGTAGAATAAATGAAGAATCACCCGAAAAACCAAAGCCCTCACGGAAAAGAAAGCGAAATATTGATCAGTGGAAGAAAAATAAAGTAAAACGTCGACGAAATGCTGGTCAGCATTTAAACACCCACAAGACCGTTCAGGCTGATACTACAGGAAGTCCCTGTATTTGTTTAAATAAATGCTTCACAAAACTTCTTGGAGAGGAAGAAAACAGTTTTCATTCATTTTGGGACATAGGAAACTTTAATGCCCAGAATACTTACCTGAAAATGGAATCGAAAAAGAGGAGGTTTGTTCACTATTTAAATACAAATGGTTTAATATTTTGTATATTTATTTCATTTTGTTATATTTGTCATAATTTCTTTCAAAGCTATCCAAAAAAGACTTCCATGAAAATATCATCCAGGGATGTTACATTTTCTTATAATGTGATGGTATGCAGAATAGAACTCTTGATCTGCAAGGAAGCTTTCCTAAGAGTTCATAGCTTACAGATACATACATGAAGAGTGAGGAATTTGCAACATATAATGAAGCAGGGATTTGCAGTGCCAAAAGAAGATGGAAGAGGTTTGTATGTTACTCTGTGCTGTAAGTTAGAGATGTACTCAAACTGAGTACTATACAAATATTTCTATTAGGAGGAGGATATAAGCTCACCTTTTTTCCTTTCAGGAAAACATGGAAACTACCCACACAAATTTCAAGATGAAGCTGTACAAAGTGTGAGAGAATTTCTCAACGCCATACCGAAATATAACAGTCATTACAGTAGGCAACATAACGTCAATCAAGTGTATTTGGATTGTGATCTCACAATTGCTTCCTTATTTCGAGATAAATACTCAGAATACTGCAAGGAAAAGCAAGTTCCTGCAGTATCTGAAAGTAAATTCAGAGAAATTTTCGTATCTGAATTTGACATAGGCTTCAAACTACCAAAAAGTGACACCTGTTCACAATGTGATGGATTTCTAATTGCAATAAATAACCCAGAATTATGTGCAGAAGATGTCACAGAAAACAAACAACAATGTGAACTGCATCTCAAACAGGCTGACAGAGGACAAAATATGATTGCGTCTTTAACTGCTCTGGCTAAAGAACATTCGAAAGAGCATCATGTGATAGCAATGGACATGCAGCAAACGTTCCCCACACCTAAACTAACAGCTGGTCCAGCATTTTACAAGAGGAAAATATGGACATACAACTATGGTATCCACGACTGTGGATCAAATAAGGGCTATATGTTTCTGTGTAGCGAGAAAGATGGAGGACGGGGTTCAGATGAGGTTGGGAGCTGCTTATTGAGGTTCTTGGAGATAACTAATCCTCACAGACAAAACGTCTCCACATAATCACAGACAACTGCAAGGGTCAAGCAAAGAATTGGACTATTATTTCTTTGGAAAGGTCCCTTGTCGCTATCAAAAGATTTGATTGTCCAGCATTACTTCCCTGTGGTAGGTCACACCATGCTACCTTGCGATCGTGATTTTGGCCGCGATCGTGATTTTGGTCGCATTGACCGGTATGCAAGAAACAGACGTCCAATAGTGTACACTCCAGATGAATGGGCAGAAGTAATAAAATCTGCGAGTCCAAAACATTTAACCGTAACTAAACTGGAAAGAGAAGACTTCAGAAATTTGGAAAGCCTGAAGACATTGATCTCTCAACATACAGAATCCACATCTGGAGATCCCCACCATTTCAGTGAAGCTACCCAATTTAAGTTTGAGTCTGAAGATCCCTTCAAGCTAAGTTTAAAGCACTCTTATTCAGACAGGAGCTTTCATGTTGACATTTGTATTAAAAAGAAAGGAAGGCTAGTTGAACCAAATCCATATCAGCTGCCAATAAAGTACAGAAAGCCACTACCAATTAACCAGAAAAAGTTGATATACTGTCTCTTATACCATACATACCTCCAGCAAATCAAGATTCCTTTCAGTCATGTGCTGGAAATAACGTGTACAATGATGATGTAGAGGAACTTCCTTGATGTAACTGTATCAATGAAAAAGTTATCCATACATCTCAGATACCTGATATGTATATATTAATGTGTAAAAAATATATATTGTGCTTGCTGTGTAAGAGTAGTTAAAATAAATCCTTACAAATTCATACTTTATGTTTTAAACAATTTTTTGGGAGATATAGTCATAAGCCACCATTGACTACATCTTAATTAGAATCATTCTAAAATTAATGTTTTATAGCATGCAGAGAGTTGACTATTTAACAACATGCTTCACAAGTATTAAGCAAGTGTTTGCAGTAGAAATAAGGTTTCTATTTTGTATTAAACATTTTCAGACCTCCGTGGAACTTTAAACTCGCTGTATCTCAAAACTAGTTCGATGTGGCTTATGACTATATCTCTCCGACCCCTTCAAATTTCTCTTCTTCGGAAACGCTTTCCTTGCCATTGCCAGTCTATATTTTATATCTTCTCGACTTCGACCATCATCAGTTATTTTGCTCCCCAAACAGCAAAACTCCTTTACTATTTTAAGTGTCTCATTTCCTAACCTAATTTCCTCAGCATCACCCGACTTAATTCGACTACATTCCATGATCCTCGTTTTGCTTTTGTTGATGTTCATCTTATATCCTCCTTTCATGATACTGTCCATTCCGTTCAACTGCTCTTCCAAGTCCTTTGCTGTCTCTGACAGAATTACAATATCATCGGCGAACCTCAAAGTTTTTATTTTTTCTCCATGGATTTTAATACCTACTCCGAACTTTTCTTTTGTTTCCTTTACTGCTTTCTCAATATACAGATAGAATAGCATCGGGGAGAGGCTACAACCCTGTCTCACTCCCTTCCCAACCACTGCTTCCTTTTTATGTCCCTCAACTATTATAACTGCCATCTGGTTTCTGTACAAATTGTAAATAGCCTTTCGCTCCCTGTATTTTACCCTTGCCACCTTCAGAATTTGAAAGAGAATATTCCAGTCAACATTGTCAAAAGCTTTCTCTGAGTCTACAAATTCTAGAAACGCAGGTTTGCCTTTCCTTAATCTTTCTTCTAAGATAAGTCGTAAGGTCAGTATTGCCTCACGTGGTCCAACATTTCTACGGAATCATATAAACAAGTGCAAAATTGAATCTATTCATGGATCCCCACAAAATACGCCCAGTTCTTCCGCCACGGGATTCTTATGCTATCCGAAAGATGGGAGAATGTAGTGGCCAGCTATGGTCAGTACTATGAATCGTATTTTTTTTGTAAGTTTTTCACAATAAAGCCTCAAACTTCGAGAAAAAACGGCGGAAGAAAAGTTGTAGACCTAGTAAGAAGTGTTGAAAATCGAATGGCGTTTCATCGACAACATCCGTCCTATGGAAAATATCAGTCCTTTGGATATCCTCGTTCGACGTAACACCATTTGTGCTCCCTCCTCGGCTTCGAGAAAATGCGACGTTCATCTCACCATGTCCTCTGCTCACTGCTAACGGTATACAGTTATTCGTCCCGTTCGAATTTTTTTCAAGTCTGTTGCGTTCGCGCTTGGCCGCATTTGTAATTGTTTCCGTAGCGCCTCCTCCAATTTCTTCTCCATACGCGTGTTGATCGCTTCCTGTTGAGATTTGAACGAAAGGAGAGTCCGGACCTCTTCTGTCTCGCTCACTGGGGTTGCATTTGTTACCTCCAAATCAGTCCCTAATTTGCGCAGCTCAGACTCTAATTGTCCATGGCCGCTGTCACATGAAGATCCGTGACTTCACGTATTTTCGTGTCCATGCGCTGTTCCGCGTCATTTTGCCGCTTTACCATGCTTTAGAACTTCTTGTTCAAATAGGTCACCGCCTCTCGTCCTTACTGTTCTGTGCGTATATTAGCTTTCGTTGCTTCAGCTCCTACAAATGTTGTGAAACTTCCTACTGTCTTGGCGTTCTCTGCCGTCTTCTTAGCATCATGTGCAATCTTTAAACCTTTCATTGCTTTGGTGTTTACTTTACGTAGGTTTCTCTGGAGTTTATTTGCCCATGACTTGTGTTCCTCTCGCATCTGATTTACCTGAGCAGCGATATTTTTTATGACCGTCCTCGTCTCATTATTATCTCGCACTAACTCATTAATTTTCTCTTTCAATTTCTTCTCCATACCCATTCAAAATGCCACCAGATTGAAGTCCTCTTCCTTTTACTCAGTATAATGATCGACCGAACTTATACTTGATTTCTGCGGTGTTGTATCTGCATCATTGCATTCTGATACCGCCCTGTCTTCTCTGCCTGGGTTTCTAATAAGCACCTCTGCTTCAATATGTTGTGGTACGCTCACATCTTCTATCACAGGTGATCTGACACTGTCCCCTCTAGAAAAGCCATATCGCTTTCGTCTCCTTGATTTCCTTTTTGCCTGACACCATTGTTGCTAACACCGTTCAACAACAACGCCTTCATACATTCAAACTGTGCCTCCACCGTTTCACTGCACACTTCCTCCATGATCTACGCTTTATTTTTCTGCTCCCAGTCTACCTGTCTTGCACTACTTCTCAATATCATTCAAATTCTCTACCAATAACAAACTTTAATTATCTATGCAACTGTGGACAACGGTATTATCTAGCTCACAAGATATACACAGCACAATATAATGATGTCAAAAAATTTAGCAAAGCAGTATGCAGTCCAAGACTATGACAATAGTACACTAGATTCAGAATCAAAAACAACCAAATACAAAACAAATACAATAGTAAACACCATAAAAATAATACGGCAATGACGTTAGCAATGATGGGAAAATGGTCGACATGTTGTCGCGAATAGTAGAAGATAGAATTAAAATCATGTAGGCTGTAGGCTGGAAAATTATTGCTACAGATCAAGCGAGGCGGACGTGACCAGACTATCTCATGTGTAATGTGTAATGTGTACTCGACTAACAAGAGCGGAGTATGCAGTATCACGAGGCTCAAGCACAGTTAGTGGCAACCCTTGGACACAGCAAACAGTGGAGAATGGCTAGTTCATCACGTAGGCATCACATGCTGCCGCGTGACTAGCCTACTCAGGGCTCAAAGTTCGGGGGTGCTAGAACCTTCTAGAACAAGTGGTGCCGGGTGCACTACCCCCTATAAAAGCGGAAAGCCGCTAGATCGAAGGAGAGTGATGGAGTGAGGTACCTAGGACGCCGGTCCACGTTAGTCGGCGTCGGGATGCTGCAAGAGTTGCAGGAGAGTATTGAGCACAGCAACAAGTAGGGACTTAGGCTGAATCGACACAGCTGACACTTAGTCTGGTGCGCTCGCCTCTGCTGTATTAGGACTTAGGTTTGGGAAGTTAGGGATGGCAACTGCATAGCCAGATAGACAATCATTGGAGACTGTATATAGAATCTTATTTAAATCACAAGTGCCAGGGGTACTTCCAGTATGTAGCAGTCTGGTCCCTTTAATCCCACAAACCAACCAACTTCCAGTATAATCGTTCGATACATCGAGTGTTCATACATGAAAGCTTCCCTAAGATCCTATCCGAGTTCTGTACTCTAGCTCACCTTGCAGCCTTCTCTACAACGGAGCAGTGAGGAGTTGGCGGCCCACACCACCGAGACCTCATGCCAAGTAAGTTCTCTGACGCGCACCAACGCAGTCCTTCCACTCCCTCTCAGGACACGTCAGTGGGACACGACAATGTGACACAGAAGTCAGTGACACAAATACACTGTAAATAAAACAAATAAACACATAAACAACACAATCAGAGTATCTGCAACATGCTAACGAACTATATTTTGCTTTTTGTTTTTATTTCATCACAATGTGGACATGTTCAGCAAGGACGCAAAATGATAGCATCACAGAAGTGCCAAGGACCTGGATCCTGGCAGGGCCGCCAATTGTAAGCTTGCTACTTTCTTTTATAATCTGGATTTTAATAATAATGGCAACGTTCTGTTAATCAGAACACAGGAAGGAGTTGTGATCTAAATAACAATAGATTTACTCAATCTTAACATCACAAGACAAAAAAATGACTAAAGAAATGTCACACAAATATTTTCATTTGACAAACGCTTTCACTAATATGAGGTCCATGGTGGACAAAGTTACCAGCTGGGGATCGACACACGACACTAACCAGTACACTAATCGCTCTGACTTCATACACGTGAATCCAGAGTATGGCACAAAAACTATGCCACCATCAAGCATCGATACTCTACTATTCCAAAAAGAAAAATTAGATTCGAAATAAAAGGGTGCTGAGAAACATATTTTGGAGCCCTACACCATAGCAGCAGATACTTTATCCTTCTGCCAGTCAGGGTGGCACACCATGATGCGTTCGTTGACTGAAGTCATAGACGGCAGCAATCTGTATTAATGACGTGCACCCAAAAAATGCAAGTATGTGGTCTCGCCTTCGGCTAATTCGGAACGCAGGTACTTCCCTATTAGCCTCTGAAACCCCTGTGGATTCCAGTGTGCAGATGGACCCGTTTGCTGGTCTGCCAAACTAATTTGACTGCATCCCATGACTATGCGTGACGGAATATGTCAAATGTTTAGACGGCCGACTCAAGACAAATAAGTACACCCACGCTTAACTCCTTGTGTGCGTGATGCTGGAAGCAGTATCTCTCACGTTTCAGAAGGTGACTGCCACAGGCTCTAAGTGGCACACTATCAAAGGACACAAGTCTCACCATTTAGGTAGACACCTGCAGTTCTTTACTAGCGAAGCGCCAGAATAAGAGTGACCTCTTCTCTTTCTCTCCGCTTTCCCCGCCAGCTGGGTAGCCAGACACATTTACATCTTAGACTATTCCCACTTTAGCACAAGCCAATCACGAACTGGAGTGCTGCATTCGAAGATGGAAGACTGCTCCTTGCTCTGCTTACACCGATTTGACCAATCAGAGACTTTAAAGTTAATTTAGAGAAAAGAAAAAGATAGATTCAGATTAGCGGTCTCTTTCCCACACGTTTACGACATGTCTTTTGCTAACAACGTGACCAGGATAGAACCACAGCCCTCCATAATAATATTGTTATATCCCCTGTTGCATCCATTTCGAAGTTTCCAAAGAACGGCCATAAACTCGCTAAAAGCCTCATACCTTCACAGATATGTTTTTGTAGCAGACTCTAGACGTCTGGGCGCCAATTGATGTGTCGGCAGCTGGGCCAACACCTTGTAGATAGAGGTGGCTTAAAAGGCACGCTAGACTAACGCAGACGGGCGTGAAGTACTGGAACAGGATACGTAATTAATGCTATGAAGAAAAGTCCGTAGCTGGTATAATACTTATCTTTAATCAATCATTGTGGTACATCGCACAAAGGAGACTTTAATTACAATCACTGTAAGGCTAATGGCGCCTTGCTAGTTCGTAGCCATTAACTTAGCTGAAGGCTATTCTGTCTCTCGGCTAATGAGAGAGAAAGGCTTCGTACGTCTAGTCGCTAGCTCTGTCGTCCGTACAACTGGGGCTGAGTTCGAGTCAGTCTCTCGAGGCCTGCCTTGTGGTGGCGCTAGGTTTGCGATCACACAGTGGCGACACGCGGGTCCGACATGTACTACAGGACCGCGGCCGATTTAAGCTACCACCTAGCACGTGTGGTGTCTGGCTGTGACACCACACCAATGACCTGTCCCACGGAAATTCGCAGAAAGCTCACAGTCGTCTCATCGACTTCCTGCCTATCAAGGGCCCATCCTCTGCTTTATTGCCCATCCTCAATGCTTTGGCCATTGCAGCAGCGTCTCCTCGGTGCTACTCAGCCTACCTGGACGCAACCAGCAACCGACCGGCGCCATCCAAAAGTGTCTGCACAATGAGACCGTGGAACTCGGCAGTCCGGGAAAGTTTTCACCTAGGTTTCGCAGAAACAGCGCGATATTCTCCGCCCTCAGTCGCTGTACGCTTTTACTGTAGTCTTTTAAATCAGCACCCTATTCGTTTGAGTGCAGGTAAAGCTTACCACTATTCCTTCGCTAGAGCACACAAGCAAGAGCGTTAACTACTGCCCACCATTTCATCATGATGTATGAAGTCAGATCATAATAAAGATCATTTTCCCTAAGAACATTAAGTGACATGTCACCGAATCAGAAGTGAGAGTGCCCTGCAATCTTTCAGTCTCTCTGTCACTATCTCCTGTGTAACAGTTCCAGTCTCCTTCACTCTGTCGTATTACTACTATGTCCTATCACCTCACCTCATTGTCACTGTCTCCCTCCTGCTCTCTCTTACTGTTACTACTCATTCATTACTTCCAACTGCTGCTGCATCTTCTCGCTGTTTATATATCTCTCTCTTTCTCATTGCCACTGTCATAAACTTCGACTCTCATTGACACTTGCTCTCATCCCCTTCCGCTTTCTCCTTCTCTATATTCCTGTCCAACAGGCACTTCTCCTTCAATCGTTTCCTAGCACTCTTGTGTTACTGTCAACCATGTTCCACTTCCACTGTGTCCCTCTCTTTCTCTTACACTGCCGTTGTCTCCTTCGCTCTTTCTAAACCACTACCACTGTCTATTGTCTTCCAGTACTCATTACTATTCCGCCTCTTTCCCACTGCCACTGTCTCCTTCTCCCTCAGTACAAAAAAGTGCGTATATGTTTGCACGCCAGATTTTTGGGAAATTTTTTAAAGGTGCTGAGGATGGCAGAATTAGGCACTGGAATCCCACTTCTCAGTCATAGTCATTTAAACATTAGCATATTCATCTATTTTATATTTTTCTGCTGGTTCCCTTCTTTTCCCTGCTATAGCAGAGCATGCCCCTCACATGAAAAGAACTTTGTGATTTACAAGTATTTTGAGAGTTCCTGACGTGGAATCGAAATAACGCTAAACTAATATTGCACCTCTGACCGGATTTTATGTGCAATAGAAATTTTGCATGTGCAGCAATAAAACATGTGCTTACCAGCATCCTTCTGATGATAATGGAGACGTTTACAGCATATTTCTCCCTGACACGTCAATTTATAAACTAAGTTTTAGCCTTACACCGGATTTTACATCTATTGGTAGGGTAATTTTGAACCTCTGTATCTCCGAACGGATAAGATATCAAGAACATTTTCAAGACTGTTCGAGATCAGGATCTTAGGAATATAATGTAAAAATTACACCCAGCTGCTGTGCATAGCCGTCTTGGAATTTGCGGCTCGATTTTTGGCAGCCAAAATCTATGTTTTTGGGATGTTTCTCGATAACGGATAAAGATTTCTGAAACGGGCAGGTGGCACTTCTAGCTAAATGCCTAGGGAATAACGCCCTTAAAATTTGAACAATTTACTGCAGTTATTTATTATTCAGATTTCGTCTCATACCGGGATTTATGTGCTCCTTTGACGTGAAATAGGGTCACTTTGAATTTCTGTATCTCGGAAACGGACGAAGATATCAATAAAATGTTCAAGGTTGTTCGAGATTTGGATCTTGGGAATATATCGTAAATATTTCAGCCATTTCTTGAACATAGCCGCCTTGGAATCCAGAATCCGCGGCTCGCTTTTGGTACGAAAAATTAGTAAAAAATTATTTTTGTAAGGAAACATCCATTAAATAATGGTACCTCCATAAGTTCCTTCAGACAAATTACTCCTTTTATTTTCATACTTTGACCCTGTACTGTAGATAGCAGCATTAAGACGATCCTTTTGTTGTATATAGAAATGGTTCCTAACCCAATGACTACCCAAAGCACTCGATCCTACCTTTCTATCACCTATAGAACCCAAGGTATGAGCTCCAGAAGATGTACGGCGTTTTGGAACATACTAGTGCGTACCGTTTCATCAGGACCGTGATTCATGTCCCAAGTAGAGGTTCTGCTCGACAAAGAGTCCAAGATAGGAAAGAACAGTGCATTACATAACCACTGCACCAACTCACCAAGTTTGTGTACTGAGAAGTAGGTCTCACTTATGCCGGAATTGATTTAAACTGCACACGTTGTAGAAAATCACCTCCTCATGTTGTAAAGCGTTCAGCTTTTGTGAGATTCTCCTGTGTGGTTGCTAGATCCTGTGTTTCCGTGTGAGTATCCAGGTTGAGGATGCCATTTTTACACACGACAGCTCAACGACTATCGTCTTTGGCGGGTTGAGCTCGATCAACAGATGTAGGACCATAGCTTGAAGGGCAGTGGCACATCAATTATAACTTGTCTGTAGTTTCTTGGAGGACGAACCTGCAACGCGAATGAGATACATTGCTCGGCAATGTTTGTCTTTCCAGTCATTCCAACAACAATTTCTTGATGCTTACTGGAATCCCACATCACAGCGTGCTGTGAAAGATCAGTTGCTAAATATGCCACCCTTTTATAATTCACAATTTGGCACTTTGACACAATATTTTGACCACATGATTCAACAGAATCAACATTTAACTGAACTTTACAGCTCTTCCTGTCTCATTCAGCTTTGTATTTCAAAATTACCTAGATCATTGAGAGTTCCATTGCTGACAGAAAGCTTGAACACTTTTCGTGATGTTTTACAGCTTCTTGAACTGGATGAAACACACAATCCACGATCTAGTCAACACTCTTTCCCGGAACCACAAAAGAATAGAGACAACCGTTTCCGTAATTACGGCAGGCAGTTTCCGAATAATAGACCTCAATATGGAAATGCAGGACGCTTTCTTCCACAACCCCAGTATCAGCAGAATGTTGTGAATGCCTACCCATCCAGGAATCAAAATTATCATCCCCTTCCATCAATGTCGCTCCGCAATAGTCAATATGGCAATACCCCACAAAATAATCAGCGGTACAGTAACAACCACAGAAACTGGGAGAATCAGTGAAATAATTCCAACACTTCTTTTGTACAAGGAAACCAAATGTGGCACCAGAACCGCCATCAACCATACGGAACCAATGATTACTACCAACGACGACAAACCTTTGATCGCCAACCCACTCATCAGTACAGTCAACATAATTTTTCAAATCGTAATGATAATTATCCAAGTCATAACCAGAGACAAACCAATGACAGCCAACAGAATTACGGCAATGACAGACGAGTACCATTTCATCAACCTGATTACCGGTTCCACCCCAGACATGATTTTAATAATTCATCAGGTAGAAGAGTACAGTTAGTAGAAAGAAGTTCGTCCACCAAATCCACGAAACAACGGAGATCATAAGCGTGAAACAGGACACCAACAATAGCAACTAACTGCTCTGCCTACCGCGTACTCGCTGCAGCGCGAGCGGTGCCACGATTCTTCTGAAAATTTTACATCACACGTTATCCGTTGGACGATATACGAGAGGACCTTCTGCTGGAAAAAATCGAACTAAACCACCTGTTCATCATCCCCTCATTAATATTTCGATAGGCAAAACAGTCCCTGATTCGGATTCTCCCATTTCTGTTATTAGTGAAGCCGATTTCCAAAAATGCGCCAGTTTCTACCATTCCAACACTTCCACTTTCTCATACTAAGGTCAGTGGTGCTGTTCCTGGCAAAAGTATTGATATTAAACAGCAAGTTTCAAGTCGATACACATTTTTTACATCCTACATTCTTAATAGTTCCGCTTCTCACTACGGACGTAATTTTAGGGATCGATTTTTTGAACAAATAAAAAGCAATTTTAGATTTTGAAGATCATTGGATTCGTCTCAGTGATGATGGAGTTTGCTTCTTTTTGGACTTTCACAAACATTTGTCGCAAGCAGAACAAGACCTTAACAAAATTAATTTCATTCAGTCTCCGCTCCCGTCGGACGTAACACTGACGTCATGTTTTATTCCTTCCCCAAACATTGACAATGACGATACGACACCAGACATTGGTAACATTATTGAGGATAAAATCAAAGAAGTTGATTCAGCTTCAGTTCTAGAAAAGGAAGATTTACATGCCATTTTAACTGAGTTTTCCCATGTTTTTGACACGGCTCCAGGCACAATTAAAGATTTTTTATATGAATTTCAAGTAAAACCCCATACCCCTCTTGCTGTTACACCTTATCCAATACCGCTAGTTCACCGTGACAAAGTCAAACAGGAAATCCAATCTATGGTAGCTCATAACATTATTGAAACTGCTACCAGTCCATACCATTCCCCAATACATGTTGTGCCTAAACGGGATGGATCAATTCGTCTTGTTTTGGATTCAAGACAGATCAATACGATCACCATACCAGAGACGGATAGGCCACTAACTTTGGATGAAATCTTACAAAAGTTTCACGGCGTATCTATTTTTTCCTCCTTAGATCTTTGGTCCAGTTTTTACCAAATAGAATTATACCCCAACTGCCGCAAATACGCAGCTTTTCTCTGCTTTGGTCAGTGCTACCAATTTTGCAGACTCCCCTTTGGGTTAACAATTTCATCTGCAGCCTTTATCCGTGGACTAAATACTGTGTTGCCACCTCATTTGAAAGACAGGATTACCATTTACGTGGACGATATTCTCATTGCCGTTTCTTCCTGGCAACAGCATAATGAAATATTGTCTCAACTTCTTCACTCGTTCTCTAGCTTCGGTGTTACAGTAAATTTAGAAAAGTCTCATTTTGGACAAGCTCAAATCAAATTTTTAGGCCATCTTATTTCATCATCCGGAATTCAACCGGACCCTGATAAGCTAAAAGCAATCCATGACATCCAACTTCCTCGCACTAAAAAGCAACTTCGCAGCTTTCTTGGAATGATAAACTTTTTTCGCAGGTTTATTACCAGCAAAGCTTTAGATACACCAACTTTATGTAAATTAACAGGAAAAAATTCTCCCTGGATTTGGGATAATACTGCTCAAAAGGAATTTGAGACACTAAAACAGTCTCTTATATAGGCACCCTTGTAATCTCACCCCAATCTTACTACAGATTTTTGCATTTCAACAGACTCCTCAAACACAGCCCTTGGAGTTCATCTCTTTCAAGAGTTCATTGAAGGTGAAACTAAGGTAAAAAAAAACATCGCATTTGCTAGTCGAGTATTATCTTCTTCCGAAAGAAACTATTCCATCACTGAATTAGAAGCTCTGGCTGTTGTATGGGCATTTTCCAAATTTAGACCTTTTCTTTTTGGTAAACACACCACAGTATACACAGATCATAGAGCACTAGAATGTTTGATGTCAGCTAAACTATCTCATGGTCGTTTAGCGAGATGAGCTCTCTTGTTACAAGAACTCTCTTTTTCCATTGTGTATGTACCAGGACCTCAAAATGTCGTTGCTGACGCTTTGTCACGCACTTTAGACGCCGACAATACTGATCCAACCAACACCTTTTGTCATAACAACATCAGTTTGCTATATATGCGCCAGGTCGCATTGGAAAACTTTGTTTCCGATGCCCTGCACAACTTTGCTTCAGAACAGGATAAGGATTCCATCTGGAAAGATGTGGAACAACAATGGCGCGATGTTAACAACACCACTCTGCGACAGTCATACTTAATACATAACAATATTCTTTTCCGCCGTATCAAGCCTGATACAATTTGGCTGGTTTGTATCCCAGAAGACCTAATTAACAAACTCATTTGGTATATTCACCTTAGCTATGCGCATTATGGTCCGCTCGAATGTTTTCAGTTGCTCAAACAAACATCTTACTTTTTCAACATGGAAAAACGTATTCGCGAAGTCCTCTCAAGATGCAGACTTTGTCAAAAGGCAAAACCACCCACTGTATCCTTTGCTGCTCAAACATTCCCCATCATCCCGTTACGTCTTCGTCAATTAGCGGCCGCTGATTTATTTGCCCAATTCCCACTACAAAGCGAGGTTACGCCTATGTTTTCGTCTGCGTGGAATTAACTTCAAAATTCGTCACTTTCACTCCATTACGTCGAGCTACAGCCTGCACTGTTTCACGTGCTTTTACTAAATATTTTCTGAAAGAAGTGGGTCATGTAGCATCAGTAATCTCCGACAATGGGCCGCAGTTCCGTTAGCGCACTTGGCGACGTATTCTTCAGACTCATTTATATCTCCAGATACCATGATTCATCGAATCCCTCAGAAAGGTTAATGAAGGAATTGGTGAAATTATTTAAGATATTTTGTCATGCAAAACACAATGAATGGGACAAATACCTCCACATGTTTCAGGATGTAATAAATTCATTGCCAAATACTTCCACACAGTTGTCTCCACATTTTGTGTTAAAGCAGGGCTTCCCCTATATAGCAACCTTGGGGCTTCCCAACGTGTGGTCCGCGGACCCCTTAGGGGTCCGCCGGCTCTTTCTAGGGAGTCCGCGGCCACATTTCACCAAATCGTGTAAAACAATGAGTAAAATTATTGAATAAAAATGTGAAAATGAAATTCATCATTATTTCTTTTTTTTCCCTGTGAAAAACGTGTACTTTTACTTCAGGTCGTATTCCCAAGCAGCCTTTGCGGTTCCTAAGTGAGAACGAATACACAGTTTAGTGCCGGAGAATGCGGCTTTTCTGATCGGCTGTTTCGGAACAATACGGTAGTCGTTTGTGCGCCGGCTCACGGCGCTAGTTGCGCTGAAACCTTTTACGCATGCGCGGAGCGAGCTTTGTCGGATTTATTATGTGAAAGCGCTGCAAGTACTCCATTTGTTGCAATATCCAGTGGAAGTGGAATAACCCAGAAGCGTAAGTACAACGAAAGCTATTTAGAAATGGGGTTTATGGAGACAAAAAAGGGTAAAGCTCAGTGTGTAATTTGTGCACGAGTCCTTCCGAACAGTTCAATGGTTCCAGTTAAATTACACCGGCATTTTGAAGGTACTCACCCGGATTTCCAGGCTAAAGACATCGATTTTTTTCAAAAGTAAGAGTGCTGAACTAGCTGCTTCTCAACATTGCATGAAAACTCATGCAAAAACAATTAATAAAAATTCATTAAAAGCTTCTTTCTTGGTTAGTTATCGAGTGGCAAAAACAGGCAAAGCTCATACCATTGCAGAAAATCTCATAAAGCCGTGTGTTAATGATATTGTTTCTTGTATGCTAGACGAATTGGGAACATGCCACGTGCATTAAGAAGTTTCCAGTTCCCATGGGTTTCGCTCTGAAATTTAAAGTTACTGTGCTCTTTACTGACGAGGAGTCCGCCATGGATTTTCGACTGAAAAAGGGGTCCGCCAGCTGAAAAGGTTGGGAAGCCCTGTGTTAAAGAATCAACACCCGCCGACAAGATTAAATAAATCATATGTTTCCCGAAGTCTCGCTGTCTATGGCATCACGAGATTATTCAAATTGCATTACACAATATTAAGCGAGCTGCTGACCAACGGCTGCGCCAAATGAAGTCACCAAAGAGGAGAATATTTCTTTTCAAGTAGGAACAAAGTTCTGGTCCGTTCACACAGGCTATCCCATAAAGCCCACAATCTATGTCAAAAATTCTTTCTGTTATATAATGGTCCATATCGAGTAGTCCGTATAGTATATCCTAATGCTCTTGAAATCCAAACATAACGTACAAAAAAATCACGTGGTGTACATCACATCATAAACTGCAAACATTTCATTGAATAGACAGTACCGTTTTCGTTGGTAACATTTAGGGTTCACTACATCAGCTTATTACAGTAAATCCCAGCTACATATGTCCAGTTATTTTATTTATATTATTTCTCCCTGTCCCGGGCATGGTTTGCGGACGTGTAGCGCCTCTGCGGCGGTAGCCTTGAACCCTCCTAAGGTCCTGGATGGCACAAATTCCTGTCACAGCTGGCGGTGGGCCACAATAGAAACAACACGCACCGCTGGAGGGACAGACCCTTTCACATCGTTAGGCCTGGGTCTCATAAAGGCATGAGTTCGGAGACATCATTTTCTGGAGACAGCTTAGTAGTGTGACCTGCTTTCTTTCCAGAGCGTTATAGGTTTCTTACTTATTATAATAGCCTGGGATTATTTCAGTATATTTTTGATGAACTACGTTATTGTTTTCTGTGAAACTCTTTTCATACTGGCATTTGAAGTTGACATTACAGTTGAAAAATTCGGTTATCAAATTGATGTTGATACTTTCTACATGATACCTTTGCTTCTATTTTTTGTTCGATGATCACCTCTGTTACTTTGCGATGACTACAGTGAACTATGTTTACATGACATAATGACACTAACTGTAACAAGATTTTGTAGTAACGATGGCCACTTTGTATGTTGATGTTAAGCTAGTGGTACCAATTTTTCTGAAGTTTACTTAGGGTTTTCGTGTTAAAGGATGTAATATGAGTATTGACAATGTGTATAAGAAAATGAGAATTATGATTTTGATGCTTTTAAGATATTTGAAGAAAGGGTGTGTTCATACGAGTTTTTAAGATGATATTTGAACCTTCTGAGCAGAATGAGATATTGTTAGATTTAAGTTCCTGTTTTGAGACGTCGGAATCTTGGATACTACAAGTGATGATTAGCAATTACTGTGTGCTGAAGTTACGACCACAGCAAAATGAAGTGTGAGTGATGTCGTTCTACATTTTCCAGAAATGTTGATGGTGATTTTCTGACGAATTTCATAAGTAACTTTAATACTATTTAACAATTAATTTTCTCTGCAGATTTTAAGAAGAAGTATCAACTATTTAACAATGTACCAAGTAACTCTTTCCTTTTTATTATAAGCAAATACTTTTTCTCGGGAAACTTAACATTTTGTCTCCGATTATATACTGCTTATTAATTTTCAACTATTTTTCAGATGCCATTACTGAAATAATATGATGACTTGGGATTCCTAGAGTCCAATTGGGATTGTTTTCGGACTCATTGTTGAGGATCCACTCAGGACTTGCTTCATGACATACTACAAGCATTCTTTAATCCTTTTTTTCTTATACCTACAGCACCACAAGTATCATACTTCTTACCTTTTATGATGTCTCTGTGCTACCTTCTATGTTGCCTTTTTCTCTTTTCACGAGTTTTTCAAGTAAAATATATAATCATCTGTTAGTATTTCGTTGTTTATCACTTGTGCTATGCTTTGCTTTATGTGTCTCTACACTTTTATTTTCAGGTAGTGTTACCTATTAAAGGATTAAGATAATGGTATGGTCTATGCTTTCAGTTAAAAGTTTTGTTTTGTGTTGGCATGCTATTTTTGCTTTATTATCTGAAGTTGACATATTACTTTTTGTTACAGTTACTTCCAGACTTTCTCTGAATGCTTATTATTTTTTGTTTACGCTAGACTGATTATGGATCTTTTTAAGCAATGTTTTTGCCTTTGTGCTTTGTGATGCTAATTATGTTGCCACTTACTATACACATATTGTTCTATTTATGCACACTTTTGATTTGTCACACTATTATTTTCCGAGACATGACAGTACCTCTCCTTGGCTGACCCCAGCGTTTTGTCCATTCCTAATGCCTGTTCCAATAAGTGTGATAGTATTTTCATTCCAAATTAAAATAACATTATGGTCTTTGTTTCCATGACAATTATGTTTTTGGTGTACCATAACTACCATCATTTTCAGCTACAGCAATTACTATCCTCTTTATTGTCTCTGCCTATCATTTATTTAAGTAAATTTGTTTACTCTTTTTCTCACAAATAATTTCCATTATTGA
The DNA here is from genome assembly GCF_023898315.1 of Schistocerca nitens. Classification (NCBI taxonomy): domain Eukaryota; kingdom Metazoa; phylum Arthropoda; class Insecta; order Orthoptera; family Acrididae; genus Schistocerca; species Schistocerca nitens. Next base: position 680,358,271 of record NC_064615.1, on the reverse strand, counting down.
CATTATTTCAACACTTGACAACAGATTATCCTTGTGGTCTACACAAAAAAAACCTAGCGGGGTAGAGGGTTGATTGTTCTTTAACTGACACACCATGTGGTGTTAGTGCCCTGTATCCTTGAGCTCTGTAGAACTCATTCTTCCTTTCTGAGTTCTCAGTCTACTCTTCTTTCTATTCTAAATATTTTTTTTCTTATTTTTCTAAGATATCAGTGTAACTGTCCTCTGATAGGTAAACAACTTTTTTAATAACTGTACTGAAAAGAAATAAGATTTGTACTGTGAAGTTAAAATACTTATTCAGACTTCATCAAAACTCGTTATTTAAGAAGGTTGTGTAACATTTGTTACGGTATTACCTGTCAATAATTTATGTAAAGGTAACACTAAAATGACTACTGCGATTGTGCAGGTTATTGTAATCATTAATATTAATCACTTGTAAATAGAGTCTTTATGACGATTTCAATACAGCATTGTTATTGAGTAGGTGAAGTTCTAGAATGACTACTGCGATTGTGCAGGTTGTTGTAATCATTAATACTCCCTTGTAAATAGATTCTTATTGACAATTTCAATACAGCATTGTTACTGACCATATGAGGTTCTATTCACCTTAAATACACACAAACATTTATTTTGTAACAAATGTCCACTGAATAGTGTTATTATTATGGTATACTACCTTTAGTAGGAATTTTTCTTGTACATAGTTTCCATGAAATTAATTACTGTTATTGCTACAGAGTATGTGACGTTATTGTTACCATCAAGATACATAAAAATTTTGCAACAAATGTCCACTGCATACAGTTATTGTATATTATTTTTCATATTAATTTCTTGCACAACGATAATATCAATGTAACTAAGATTACATTTCTGTCACTATGACAAACGATTTTGTAAATGTTTTTAACTTAGTGTCAGACTAAGCTGTCGCCTGACAGGACATATGTTCTGCATCTGTGAGAATCTCATGATTGTGTTTAAGAGTCAGAGTGGACTACCACCTAACATAACGAGTAGCCTGAGTCTACATAAATATAAGTGAAACTCAGACTGAGCTGTCACCTGATATAGCAACTGGTCTGAGACTATGGGAATATAACGAAAGTCAGTGTGACCTACCTTCTCACATAAAATGTGTCCTACAATGAATCGGATATCATGACTTTAAGGGTATGTGAGTGTGAGCTACCACCTGACATAATATGTGTTCTATGACTGATAGAATATCATAATTGTAACTGAATGTCAGTGTGTGTTGTCACCTGACTTGACATACTTTACAATCGATACCCCCATGGCTCAGCGTGTCCCATCACCTGATGCCCATTCTTCTTCAGTCTTATTGTACTACTGATCACTATTAAATTTAGTGTGTCATATCACCTGATGTGACAGGTATTTACAATGGATATTATTTGTGGTTCAGAGTGTTTCATCACCTAAGACCCCTGTTTGTGACACAATATAAATTTTCATTGTGGTAACCGAAACAGGGTGAGTTATCCCCTGACTTAACAGGTATTCTACAGTTACAATAAGGTGGCTCAGTGTGTTCCATTACCTGATGCCCACTCTTCTTCAACCTTATTGTACTATGGACGCAGCTAGGTGCCCGGAGGAAGCAGACGTGTGGTGACAGTGTTAAGGTAGGTCGCTGCCCCTGACCAAACTTTAGCACGTAAATGAGAGAAGATATATAATCATTTTTAAATTGGTTTTTGTTAGATAATGATCAGAGTTAGGATTTTTATGTCCAAGGTTTGACGCAGTAAGCCTTTTGTAAAAATTTTTGTAAGAGTGATTCGTGCTACGAAAATGTTTGAAATAGTAGGTTTTGTGTATGACTTAAAATTTTAACAATATATATATTAAGATCAACATTGTGTTTAAATCTAACAGCCTGAATCATGATCCACATCCTTTGCTTGTATTGAATATGAAAATGAGTAGTAAACTAAAGTTACCCACCAATGAAAGAACCAAGTAAACATCAGGGCCAAAAGTCAATTTTCCAGTACCATCTTAATGCCACTGCAGAAACAGCATTATTCTCTTAAACTTGATTGCTGAGTCAAATACATGTTGCATTTCTGGCAAAATGGAGGAGTGCAAGAAACAAGTTCACAGTCGCAGTCAGATGCATGTTTGCTGAATAATTAATTTAGAACAATCTTATCACTGATACTTTCACAGAATAAAAGGATACAATTTTGGTTAGATACTTTCAATCTATATACTACATGCGTGCGATGAACACACAGGTCTGCTCTCCCCTGGCCTACTGCGGGCTTTGTGAGTGCATGTATCCTACTCTGTAGAAGCGTTCACGCCTTTCTTTCTTTTTTTTCCAGGCCCAGTATTCCAGTATAATCATATAGTATTAATGGGCCCTGTTGCGGACTTTGTGAGGGTATACAGGGTGGTCGGAAATTCCCGTTACAAACTTCTAGGACTTGTAGAGGGGAGTGAGTGCATAATATCATGAATAGGAACCCATGTCCGGAAACGTACCGTTTTCGTGCTATAGCCGTTTGAAAACATGTTTGCTAGGTAGGTTTGCAACAAGATAGTCATAGTGATGGGTGCTTACGTCAGATCGGCTGATGTCATTCGACATCCTATCCTACCTCACTGACTTGGCTGAGCTTCATTCACGCGTCTGTCAGTGTTAGAGCAACATGGTTGAGTACAAGTTCTCAGAAAACACCGACATGATCTTCCTGAATGGTGAAGTTCACGGCAATGGAAGAGCTACTCGTCACCTTGATCAAGATGGTTCTCCACAACTTCAGACTACATCGAGTACCCTTTTCGCCACAATCACGCAGCGGTTTCGAGAAAGGGTATCTTCACCAGTAGCAGGCGTGACTGTGGCGCTCCAGAACTGTAAGAGGCGTTAGTGCGCCACGTTGATGAGAACCTGTCAACAAGTACACGGGCAGTCTCACTGTCTATTAATGGGTCGAACTGTAAAACAAGTGATTTACTGGATCACGCCCAGACAACTGCTTGTAAAAATGGTCGCATTAGCAACACTTTTCCAAATGGTTGTAGCACGTAAATGGTACGTTTCTGAACATGGGTTCCTATTCAAAATATTATGTACTCACTCCCCACTACAAGTCCAAGAAGTTTGTAGTATTTAGTTACGTCACACAAGAAAAGTGTCGGTAATATGTTTTACTTTTAAGCAGAATATACCAGGTGCGTGTTTTGCCATAAAATATAAATACGCGTGCAATTTATTAGATTACCGCAATGTGGTGATTGTTGGACCGATGTTTTTTATGTGCTTTTCTGAAAAAGTAGCTATATGTGGAATACCAGGAAAAAAATTCTTTGAAACCGTACATAGTAGCGATGTGCTTAACGAAGATATATTGCAGAAATTTTTGTACGTTTACTGAAGTATTTACGTTTGTCTTCTCGAAAAATTGGTAACAGAACTCCAAAACTGTAAATGGCATCATACCACTGAGGTGTCTGATAGAAATGTATGGTTGTAGTATTTAAAAACCCATATTTATTTCTGTTATCATAAGAAATTACTATAGGAAATATCCACGAAACTAGTATTTACGTTCATCTTCTTAAAAAAAACTGGTGAAATCAGTCATTAAATTAGCCTAGTGCAAGTAGCTGGAACAATGTCCTCCTTTCAATTAGAACCCACCTTCAACCACTATTCTGGCCGGCCAGGCGAGCTGAAAACGGCACATGAATACGTATTATTAAATTAAAGTCCCCCACCGCATTTTTCTGTCTGCGTGAGGAGGCTAATATACGGTTTTCACTAACCGATATACTGGTTCAGGAGGAACGTTCGTGAATATAGTCAGTTATCACTACGTCACTCAACTCACACGGCCGTAAATACTTAGTGGAATACGTTGGAAGCTAGGATGGCTCGCTAGTACACTACTATACTACTAGAAAAATGCTTATATCGGATCACAGTATGGCGAATATGCTCCATAAAACACACTGATTGAAAAGTTTGGTACTATGGTAATAGCTGTCTCACTCTACTTTCCTCACTAGTCCATCGCTGTAAGTCTAAGTTGCTACTTTCCCCCCACCCCCGCCCCCCCGCCCCCCGCCCCGCCCCCCTCGTCCATTCACACTCACCCATTCAGTCGAACTCATTGTCACTATCTCTTTATGTCTTAACAAGCTTGCTACTTTCTTTTATAATCTGGACGTTAATAATGATGGCAAGATACTGTTAATCAGAACACAAGAAGGTGTTGAGATCTAAATAACAGTAGATTTACTCAATCTTCACATCACAAGACAAAAAAATGACTAAAGAAACGTCACACAAATATCTTCATTTGACAAACACTTTCACTAATATGGGGTCCATGGTGGACAAAGTGATCAGCTGGGGATCGACACACGACACTAACCAGTACACTAATCGCTCTATCTGACTTCATACACGTGAATCCAGAGTATGGCACAAAAACTATGCCACCATCAAGCATCGATACTCTACTATTCCAAAAAGAAAAATTAGATTCGAAATAAAAGGGTGCTGAGAAACATATTTTGGAGCCCTACACCATAGCAGCAGATACTTTATCCTTCTGCTGGTCAGGGTGGCACACCATGATGCGTTCGTTGAGTGAAGTCATAGACGGCAGCAATTTGTTATTAATGGCGTGCACCCAAAAAATGCAAGTATGGGGTCTCGCTTTCGGCTAATTCGGAACGCAGGTACTTACCTATTAGCCTCTGAAACCCCTGTGGATTCCAGTGTGCAGATGGACCCGTTTGCTGCTCTGCCAAACTAATTTGACTGCATCCCATGACTATGCGTGACGGAATATGTCAAATGTTTAGACGGCCGACTCAAGACAAATAAGTACACCCACGCTTAACTCCTTGTGTGCGTGATGCTGGAAGCAGTATCTCTCACGGTTCAGATGGTGACTGGCACAGGCTCTAATTGGCACACTATCAAAGGACACAAGTCTCACCATTTAGGTAGACACCTGCAGTTCTTTACTAGCGAAGCGCCAGAATAAGAGTGACCTCTTCTCTTTCTCTCCGCTTTCCCCGCCAGCTGGGTAGCAAAACACATTTACATCTTAGACTACTCCCACTTTAGCACAAGCCAATCACGAACTGGAGTGCTGCATTCGAAGATGGAAGACTGCTCCTTGCACTTCATACACTGATTTGACCAATCAGAGACTACGTGACCAGGATAGAACCACAGCCCTCCATAAAAATACTGTTATATCCCCTGTTGCATCCATTTCGAAGTTTCCAAAGAACGGCCATAAACTCGCTAAAAGCCTCATACCTTCACAGATATGTTTTTGTAGCAGACTCTAGACGTCTGGGCGCCAATGACCTGTCCCACGGAAATTCGCAGAAAGCTCACAGTCGTTTCATCGACTTCCTGCCTAGCAAGGGCCCATCCTCGGCGTTATTGCCCATCCTCAATGCTTTGGCCATTGCAGCGGCGTCTCCTCGGTGCTACTCAGCCTACCTGGACGCGACCAGCAACCGACCGGCGCCATCCAAACGTGTCTGCACAATGAGACCGTGGAACTGGGCAGTCCGGGAAAGTTTTCACCTAGGTTTCGCAGAAACTGCGCGCTATCCTCCTCCCTCAGTCGCTGTACGCTTTTACTGCAGTCTTTTAAATCAGCACCCTATTCGTTTGAGTGCAGGTAAAGCTTACCACTATTCCTTCGCTAGGGCACACAAGCAAGAGCGTTAACTACTGCCCACCATTTCGTCATGATGTATGAAGTCAGATCATAATAAAGATCATTTTCCCCAAGAACATTAAGTGGCATGTCACCGAATCAGAAGTGAGAGTGCCCTGCAATCTTTTAGTCTCTCTGTCACTATCTCCTGTGTAACAGTTCCAGTCTCCTTCACTCTGTCGTATTACTACTATGTCCTATCACCTCACCTCATTGTCACTGTCTCCCTCCTGCTCTCTCTTACTGTTACTACTCATTCATTACTTCCAACTGCTGCTGCATCTTCTCGCTGTTTATATATCTCTCTCTTTCTCATTGCCACTGTCATAAACTTCGACTCTCATTGACACTTGCTCTCATCCCCTTCAGCTTTCTCCTTCTCTATATTCCTGTCCAACTGGCACTTCTCCTTCAATCGTTTCCTAGCACTCTTGTGTTACTGTCAACCATGTTCCACCTCCACTGTGTCCCTCTCTTTTTCTCACACTGCCGTTGTCTCCTTCGCTCTTTCTAAACCACTACCACTGTCTATTGTCTTCGAGTACTTATTACTATTCCGCCTCTTTCCCACTGCCACTGTTTCCTTCTCTCTCCGCACAAAAATGTGCGTATATGTTTGCATGCCAGATTTTTGGGATATTTTTAAAGGTGCTGAGGATGGCAGAATTAGGCACTGGAATCCCACTTCCCAGTCAGAGTCATTTAAACAGGAGCATATTCGTCTTTCTTACTTACTCACTGGTCATACCAGACTCGAGAGTCCGTTACCGCAGCAACATATTTTCGCCATCTGTCCCTGTCTTGGGCTATTTCCTTCCATTCACCTCCAATACCTAGGCTCCTCAAATCAGCCTTCACATTGTCCTCCCATCTATGCCTCGGTCTCCCCACAGGACGTTTTCCTTCTAGGTGCCCTACCAGTACTCTGCGCGCTGCCCTGCCCTCATCCATTCGAGCTACGTGACCCGCCCATCGCAACCTACGTGATTTAATAATACTGATTATGTCAGGGCTTGAATAGAGTTCGTGAAGCTGTTCGTCATGCAGTTTTCGCCACTCTCCCCTAATGTCATCCCTTTTTGCTCCAAAAATTTTCCTCATAATTTTGTTTTCAAATACTTGAAACGGCTTTTCATTTTGCACAGTGAGAGACCAAGTCTCACACCCATACAGCATAACTGGTAGAATAATAGTTTTGTATATTCTAATCTTTAAATTCCTAGACAATATCCGTGATGAAAGTAATCTATTCAGTGAGAAGTAGCACGCATTTCCCGCCCGTAATCTCTTCTTCAGTTCGGATTCAATCTCATTTCTCGATCTGATGTCCACGCCTAGATACTTAAATGTGTTCACTTTTTCAAACTGTATGTCTCCAACTCTTAACATTTCCTGATCTACTGCTGTTGGCATTCTAGTAGTAACCAGGTATTTAGTTTTGTCTTCACTTATCCGTAGACCTACATCTTCACTAGCCTTGATTAACGCCTTCGCATTTGCTGTTACAGATTCTTTCCTATCGCTAATGATGTTTAGATCATCTGCATAACCTAATATCTTAATATTTCCATTTAACTCCACACCCTCTGAATTATCTGCTGCCATTCGTACAATATATTGTAGGACTAAATTAAAAAGTAGCGGAGTCAGGGCGTCTCCCTGCTTAAGTCCGTTCTTTATTACAAATTCTTCTGACTCCAATTTCCACACACGTACTCTACCTTTTGTGTTTTTCAAACTCGCTTCTCTAAGTCTAACATACTTCTTTGATATTCCAAGTTCCAAAAGAATTCTGTACAATTTTGACTGCAACACTGAATCATTTGCTTTTTTACAATCTATGAAAAGATTATGAACTGGTTTATTGTATTCCCATTTCTTTTCCAAAATTTGACGCAGGGTGAATATTTGGTCTATAGTTGATCTGTTCCTCCGAAAGCCAGCTTGGTAATCCCCCACAATTTCGTCTGCATATGGTGTAAGCCTGCTTAGACGAATATTCGAAAAAATTTTGGAACATACTGGTAATAGCGATATCCCTCTATAATTACTACAATCCATTTTGTCACCTTTCTTAAATATTGGGATCAGAATCGACTCCTGCCACTCTTCGGGTATCATCTCTGAGTTCCATACTTTAGTTATCACTTTGTAAACTACTTCCACCAATTTCTGACCAGATTTTTAACTAATTCTGCAGTTATGCAATCTGATCCTGGTGCAGGATCAGGTTGATCAAGCCTAGGACAAATGCACTTCGAGGGTATGCTGGGGGAATACTGACAGACCCCAGTGCTATATTAAGTAAATGGAGGGCGTATTTTGAGCATCTATTAAATGTTCACCAGGAAACAGGAAATGAGCAGGCGTACGAAATACATACAGCAGAACCCCAGATACCTGAGCCAACGTTAAAGGAAGTAAGAGATGCATATTCGTCTATTTTGTATTTTTCTGCTGGTTCCCTTCTTTTCCCTGCTGCAGCAGTGATTTCGAAATATTTTGAGAGGTCCTGATGTGGAATCGAAATATTGCTAAACTAATTTTGCACCTCTGACCGGATTTTATGTGCAATAGAAATTTAGCATGTGCAGCAATAAAACATGTGCTTACCAGCATCCTTCTGATGATAATGGAGACTTTTACAGCATATTTCTCTCTGACACGTCACTTTATAAACTACGTTTTAGCCTTACACCGGATTTTACATCTATTGGTAGGGTAATTTTGAACCTCTGTATCTCCGAACGGATAAGATATCAAGAACATTTTCAAGACTGTTCGATATCAGGATCTTAGGAATATAATTGAAAAATTACACCCAGCTGCTGTGCATAGCCGTCTTGGAATTTGCGGCTCGATTTTTGGCAGCCAAAATCTATGTTTTTGGGATGTTTCTCGATAACGGATAAAGATTTCTGAAACGGGCAGGTGGCACTTCTAGCTAAATGCCTAGGGAATAACGCCCTTAAAATTTGAACAATTTACTGCAGTTATTTATTATTCAGATTTCGTCTCATACCGGGATTTATGTGCTCCTTTGACGTGAAATAGGGTCACTTTGAATTTCTGTATCTCGGAAACGGACGAAGATATCAATAAAATGTTCAAGGTTGTTCGAGATTTGGATCTTGGGAATATATCGTAAATATTTCAGCCATTTCTTGAACATAGCCGCCTTGGAATCCAGAATCCGCGGCTCGCTTTTGGTACGAAAAATTAGTAAAAAATTATTTTTGTAAGGAAACATCCATTAAATAATGGTACCTCCATAAGTTCCTTCAGACAAATTACTCCTTTTATTTTCATACTTTGACCCTGTACTGTAGATAGCAGCATTAAGACGATCCTTTTGTTGTATATAGAAATGGTTCCTAACCCAATGACTACCAAAGCACTCGATCCTACCTTTCTATCACCTATAGAACCCAAGGTATGAGCTCCAGAAGATGTACGGCGTTTTGGAACATACTAGTGCGTACCGTTTCATCAGGACCGTGATTCATGTCCCAAGTAGAGGTTCTGCTCGACAAAGAGTTCAAGATAGGAAAGAACAGTGCATTACATAACCACTGCACCAACTCACCAAGTTTGTGTACTGAGAAGTAGGTCTCACTTATGCCGGAATTGATTTAAACTGCACACGTTGTAGAAAATCACCTCCTCATGTTGTAAAGCGTTCAGCTTTTGTGAGATTCTCGTGTGTGGTTGCTAGATGCTGTGTTTCCGTGTGAGTATCCAGGTTGAGGATTCCATTTTTACACACGACAGTTCAACGACTATCGTCTTTGGCGGGTTGAGCTCGATCAACAGATGTAGGACCATAGCATGAAGGGCAGTGATTTCATATTTGACAGGATTAAGGTTGAAATTTATATTTATATTTTCTGTGGTTTCCCTAAATCACCAGGGTGAATTCCGGAATAGTCCCTTTGTAAAGAACACAGCCAGTTTTCTTCTCCGTCTTTGTTCCTTCCAAGCTTGTATCCCGTCCCTAATTACCTTGTCGTCGACGGAACGTTGAACTCAGATGTCCCTTTCTTCCTTCTGAACACGGCCGCTTCATCGTAAAAACTCAGTTACGTAACTATGTCCTGCCGTTCGTAAGTGGATGTTTGTTTTTCTGGCAGTGTGGCATCCACAGGTTTGATTTGTATACTTTCACAATATAAAAGGAACAGCCGTCTCGTAACGCATTTATAAAGAGTCTACTGGAGTCTGGAGTAGATATTTCAGAGCGAAGTACTTTGCCTTCAGTGTGCTATAAATCATTGCCTTACAATACTTTTCTGTCTTGAAACATGCCTTTTTCCGTCGGAGCTCTCTGTTGTTTTTACTGGTCGCCAAAATAAGCCGTTGACAGGCTTTCCATGACAGTATTTCATGTGAGTCGTTTATGTGCTTGGACTGAGAAATAAATAAACACTTGTCGACCATGGATGTACCCTGCTACTAAATGCGCTTTACCCTTCACGTGGAGAAAGAAGGATGTTACCTGTCATCTTCCACGTGGTGCGGAATATGTGTGAGGCACGCGATTCCGCTTCGTGAAGTAAGTACCCCAAGCTATGCAGTATTAATAAAATAATTGAATAAATAAATAAATGAATTTTCATGCTTACTCGGAAGGAAGGATGACAAGAATTTCAAAGTCCCAAACACATGAGAGGTCATTGCAAATGGAGCACAAGATCGGATTACGAAACGATGAGGAAGGAAATCGGCCTTGACGTTTGTGAAGGAACCATCCCAGCTTTTGCCTGGAGCCATTTAGGGAAATCACGGAAAACCTAAATCTGGATGGTCGGACGGGCATTTGAACCGTCATCCTTCCGAACGCGGATCTTGCGTGCTGACATGCTTACTCGGATCCAGGCCTTCCACTACTACGTTCATAAAAGTGTTCCGAATGGTTCACAGACACCCTTTGATACGATACATTATTAATTAGTTTCTCTTTCCAATACTGCAGTTCTGAGTCCTGTTACTATCTGCTTGCAGCGAGAAAACTCTCAATCCGATCAATGGAGTACAGAGAGAGTACAGACAAGTCCACAAGAAGACGACCAGCATCCTGGGCAGTCTTTATCTGTTCATCAATGAACGTTCAGCTCTCTCCACTGCATGTCGCCTTCAGGATTAGCCTCACATTCAGCCGATAATAGACTACGCCTGACCTGTCTGGGGAACAGCAGCGAAGAATCATCTCATCAAACTCCAATGCCTACAAGACACAGCTCTACGATGGATATATCATGTCCCTGGGAACTTCCCAGCGGCTACCTTCACGACGCAACTGATGACGTACTGGTGTTTGACAGACTTAAAGAATACGTAATGAAGTTTTACGACAAGACGAGAACTTCCCAAACCCCTTTGACCCATCGCCTCGGAAGGTGCAACGCCTTTTCCGACCGCAAAAAGTGGCCCTATTTTACAGCCGGCGGCGGTGGCCGAGCGGTTCTAGGTGCTCCAGTCCGGAACCGCGCTGCTGCTACGGTCGCAGGTTCGAATCCTGCCTCGGGCATGGATGTGTGTGATGTCCTCAGGTTTAAGTAGTTCTAAGTCTAGGGGACTGATGGCCTGAGATGTTAAGTCCCATAGTGCTCGGAGCCATTTGAACATATTTTACAGGCAGTAGGGCCACTAGAAGCTGACCTTCCTGATACCACGCAGCCATATTCAAGCACGAGAACAAATAACTAAACAAGATGACACTAAATAGCAGGCAATAACCACCCAATAACCACTGTACCATCAGTAAAGGGCAATTTTCCCTAGAGATGATGTTTCCTTGGGTGTCTGTTTCTTATCTGCAGTAAAGGAACGTAAGCACACAATAACACCGCACGGAGACTACTGACTTTACACTGAGTTCCACCCCCAAGCACCTGAATCGTTGATGTCTTTTTTACATACTGTACTTCTGACGTTAAATGTGACGCCATTTGACAGCATTTGTCGGTATACTGAATCTCATAGTAATGCATATTCACTGTGCAGAGGTATTCCAACCTACAATGATAATTCTCCTACAAATATCCATGCCTTTATACTGATTTCCACTACAGTATAATTCCACAAAATTCTGTCGTAGTAACTGCGAGATTGAAGCACAAAATAGGGGATTAGCTTATCAAAAACAAACTAACGAAGTGTCGGAGTAATATAGAAGGAGGAAAAGAGGCCGGCCGCGGTGGTCTCGCGGTCCTCGGCGCGCAGTCCGGAACCGTGCGACTGCTACGGTCGCAGGTTCGAATCCTGCCTCGGGCATGGATGTGTGTGATGTCCTTAGGTTAGTTAGGTTTAAGAAGTTCTAAGTTCTAGGGCACTGATGACCACAGTAGTTGAGTCCCATAGTGCTCAGAGCCATTTGAGCCATTTTTTGAGGAAAAGAGAAGTCACAAAATATTTGCTCTCTTCGTATTTATACTACCATTTTTTTCTGTTTAAGCATTTCTTTGTACTTTGTGTGGGGCGGGACGAACTAGTAATGGTTGATTTAACGCACTGCCGACAGACGTGTTTCATCGTAGCATGGGGCTAGAGATGGCTGGTTTTATGTGGGTGCAGGAGTAACGCTTTCCTGTTTTGCTGGGAGGAGAGATATTCGCCATAATATTTTTCTGGATTTCCACCCATTACATGATGGGCACTCTAACTCGCCTTTCTAAATGGTTTGTTAATACGCCTGTACATTAGAGCTAGCCCTGTGTTTACATCAAAACAACTGAAACAGTTGCTACCGACGCCATGGAAACCCGTGTGTCACAACTGCCTGCCCACAAACTTCTGAAAAAGCGTTTAGTGTGCTCTGTAAACCCTCTCGAATGCAAAGTCTTATGATCCGTGTGCGGAAAACTCGTTCTCCCGTTGTTGTTTCTACAAGGCTAGCAAATAAAACAGGGTGCATTTCCTCTCGGCAGGCTGATGGATGCCTGCTGAAGCCTCGTGCGCCACAGTTTGAAACGGAGCCGGTCGCACGTGCGGTCTCCTCCATAAATTACGCACTGCTCTCCGAATTTAGCAGGAAACGTTCATTGACGGACACGGATTAATCCTATGCAGAACTATACCTACAACTACATTTATACTCCGCAAGCCACCCAACGGTGTGTGGCGGAGGGCACTTTACGTGCCACTGTCATTACCTCCCTTTCCTGTTCCAGTCGCGTATGGTTCGCTGGAAGAAAGACTGCCGGAAAGCCTCCGTGCGCGCTCGAATCTCTCTAATTTTACATTCGTGATCTCCTCGGGAGGTATAAGTAGGGGGAAGCAATATATTCGATACCTCATCCAGAAACGCATCCTCTCGAAAGCTGGACAGCAAGCTATACCGCGATGCACAGCGCCTCTCTTGCAGAGTCTGCCACTTGAGTTTGCTAAACATCTCCGAAACGCTATCACGCTTACCAAATAACCCTGTGACGAAACGCGCCGCTCTTCTTTGGATCTTCTCTATCTCCTCTGTCAACCCGACCTGGTACGGATCCCACACTGATGAGCAATACTCAAGTATAGGTACAAAGAGTGTATTGTAATCCACGTCCTTTGTTGATGGACTACATTTTCTAAGGACTCTCCCAATGAATCTCAACCTGGCACCCGCCTTACCAACAATTAATTTTATATCATCATTCCACTTCAAATCGTTCCGAACGCATACTCCCAGATATTTTACAGAAGTAACTGCTACCAGTGTTTGTTCCGCTATCATATAATCATACAATAAAGGATCCTTCTTTCTATGTATTCGCAATACATTACATTTGTGTATGTTAAGGGTCAGTTGCCACTCCCTGCACCAGGTGCCTATCCGCTGCAGATCTTCCCGCGTTTCGGTGCAATTTTGTAATGCTGCAACTACTCTGTATACCCCAGCATCATCCACGAAAAGCGGCATAGAAGTTCCGACACTATCTACTATGTCATTTATATATATTGTGAAAAGAAATGGTCCCATAACACTTCCCTGTGGCACGCCAGAGGTTACTTTAACGTCTGTAGACGTTTCTCCATTGATAACAACATGCTGTGTTCGTTTACTAAAAACTCTTCAATCAAAAAATGGTTCAAATGGCTCTGAGCACTATGGGACTTAACATCTGTGGTCATCAGTCCCCTAGAACTTAGAACTACTTAAACCTAGCTAACCTAAGGACATCACACACATCCATGCCCGAGGCAGGATTCGAACCTGCGACCGGAGCGGTCACGCGGTTCCAGACTGAAGCGCCTTTAACCGCACGGCCACACCGGCCGGCACTCTTCAATCCGGCCACACAGCTGGTCTGATATTCCGTAGGCTGTTACTTCGTTTATCAGACGACAGTGCCGAACTGTATCGAACGCCTTCCGGAAGTCAAGGAAAATGGCATCTACCTGGAAGCCTGTATCTAATATTTTCTGGGTCTCATGAACAAATAAAGCGAGTTGGGTCTCTCACGATCGCTGTTTCCGGAATCCACGTTGACTCCTACAGAGTAGATTCTCGGTTCCCAGAAATGACATGATACGCGAGCAAAAAACATGTTCTAAAATTCTACAACAGATCGATGTCCTAGATATAGGCCTATAGTTTTGCGCATCTGCTCGACCTGCGAAATGAATCTCAATAACAGTAGCCAGCTTTGCTTTGACCGCGAGTTAAAACTGTAAAGGCCCAGCGCACACTGCACGCAGCAGCGGCAGAGCCGCTTTTGTAGAGCACGCTTTCCAATGAGGCACCGCATACTGCACGCAGCCGAGGCGCAGGGCAGGATTAGCTGGGTCAGCCCTCTGACCCTCTGTCAGAGCCGCACAGTTTTCCTCTAGCTGCGGCCTGAGGGGCCCGTTATCTCCGATCCCATCTCTGTCAGCGGTTCGCACCACCACGGAGGTGGTCTGTGGCACCGCGCTGCGCTCGGCCAGTAGTGACTTTCCAGCAGCAGTGTGTGCGTCTGCGACAGTACCTCACTTTCGTTTTTGTACGAAGTTTTTTAGTTATGGAACACCTCATTCAGATAGTTCAGGACAACCCAGTGCTGTACGACACCAGTCATCCGGACTACATGCGGAGTAAATTGAAGGACGAAATATGGAAGAAGGTTGCAGAGGAATTACATTACATCAATTGTAAGTATTATTTAATAATTGATTTATTTATTTGATATGCATTTTCACAATATACATGTAATATTAACGACATAAGTCGCTCTCTTTAGTATTCGCCTTTTTTTATAGCTGCATACTGCCATTGAACAAAACCTTCTGGTGAATTAAAACACTCATTAAATTTTTCTCTCGTAAGAAACGCTTCACTCGTGTTTCTGCACCTACTTGGAGCAGGCGACAGAAGCTGGTTGGTACTCAGAGGTCCCATGTCGTCCTCCTCGGCGAGATCATTTGACGTAATGTTATCAGTCCTCAAGTAATTATAAAGTACACATGTAGCTGTCACAATTCTATCTACAGTCTCTAGTTTACACTCAAAAGGCCGTTTAAACACACGAAATCGGGAACTCAAGATACCAAATGCACACTCTACAGTTTGATGGGCACGAGACAGTCTGTAATTATAAACTTTATTTTTGTCATTACCAGTAACTCTGCATTTAGGGTACGGTCGCATTAAGTTTTTTAATAACAGAAATGCCTCATCACCTACGAAAACGTAAGGGGCTGTATTTTGTTGTCCAGGAAGCGATTTATCTCCTGGGATATTTAAAGTTCCGTCAGTCAGTTTTCTTCGTAACACTGAATTAGAAAAAATATTTCCATCACTAAATCTGCCCATTGAACCGACGTCTATAGAGGTAAATCTGTAATGAGCATCGAAAGCAACCATTAATACTACAGAGCAATCTGTTTATAATTGAAAAATGAGGAACCAGATAATTGAGGTTTTCGCAAAATGATATGTTTTTCATCAACAGCTCCAAGAAAATTGTAAAACTGCAATTTCCTCTCAAAGTTAGAAGCAATATTTTCCCTCCATAAATGTTGTTGGCTAAGGTAGATAAATGGGTTGTAGATGCTTCCATATCGCTCCACACACATCATAAACTATCTTCAACACTGTCCTTTGACCCATGCGGTAGCTTAGAGCGATGGTTTTAAACATGTCCCCCGTCGTTAAATACCTAAAATGAAAAAAGACAACAATCCGTTTATGTCGCATAAGCAGAGTGGACAGAAAGTTACTAAGTGTTTCGACATTTATGGTACGAGTACACGACGTCACAGATTGTTTCTGACACTGCTAGGGGAATGGAGCAAAACTATTCGAAAATATAGCTGTTCACCTTTGTTATGTCACTTTATACGGAAATATATGAAAAACTAAATTCAGGAATTCCTTGTTGCAGTGGAAACAGCGAAAGAAAATTGGAGAAAACTTAGGGATTGTCATCGAGATGCGCTCCGCAGACAGAAAAAGAAGAGTGGGCAAGCAGCGACCTCAATCCGCCCATGGCTGTACCAAAATCAGATGGAATTTTTAGTTCCATATATGGCCAACAGAGGTACAGTAACAAATATGATGGAAGAGGTAAATGCTACAACGAGTGTTGCAAATGATGGTGGAGGAGATGACGTAATAGACACACAGAGGAACGAAACACATGACGACTTGGGGACGCCATTGTCAAAGAAGAAGAAGAAAGCAGATGTCAGTAAAATCATTCTTGAAAGTATTAGGCCTAACAGCTACGAAGAGAGAGCTAAGAAAAAGAGACATTTTACGCGAAAGATCACTGCATCAAGAAAATGACGCCTTACACCAATTTGTCATGTCGATGTACCTGTCAACAAAAGAGATGCCAAAGGCCTACCAAGTGTTGGTAAAGAAAAAAGTGTTTCAGATAGTATCTGAAACGGAGGAGGAAATTTTAACTAAACCAGTGGCTCAACATCATTCATCAATACCATCATGCAGCACAGAAAATAGTTCGTCTACCACGTCAATATCTGACTCTCCTGGTATGGAGTTTGAACCTTCAGCACCACATTTACTATAAACAGTGTTATCATGTTCATTATTTTAACAAATTTACAGATGGAAATTGTTTCTCTGAACTTTAATAAATATTGAGAGAAAAAATACTTTTTTCAATTGCATACCTTAAACATACAGCTAATTTTTCTTCTGTAGGTATGGGCTCCCGCATGTGACTTGGTTTTCCTCTTATGTCTTGCTCTATCAGTGTATGAACCTCTTCAAACTGCCGTCTCTTCAGTCGGAAGCTTTCCCTGAATACGTGATCAAGAACTTCCGTAGACAACACGTATTCGCCATGTGTTCTTCGCTTTTGCATGTACTTGCTTTTCCATAGAGATCTTTTTCTGTTCTTGTATGCACTGTACAATAAAATAACACTCCTGAGTTCCGAATGAGAATCGGAATCTAAGTGCATAGACAGATTCACGGTGGACATTGCTGGGCATTCTGTGTTTCGCGAGCGCTGGGCCACCACCGAGCTCTGTCGTGCCTCTGCTGCGTGCAGTGTGCGCTGACCGGCAAAACCTCTGTTGCTCTGCTACGCCTCTGCTCTGCCTCTGCTGCATGCAGTGTGCGGCAGGCCTGGAGGCCAAGTCTCAGCGAACGGTTTTGCATGCGTTGAAGTGTCGCAACGTGCGAGGCGGTGAAACTGCCCCACACCATGGCCGCGTACTGAAGTACTGGCCAGACAAGCGCCAGGTACATAGTGAGTCCATGCTGTGGGGAGACAGAGGACATGGTGTAAAGAATGGCAGCTAACTCTAAATATAGATAAATGTAAATTAATGCAGATGAATAGGAAAAAGAATACCATGATGTTTGAATACTGCATTAGTAGTGTAGCGCTCGATTAAATATTTGGGATATGAAGTGGGACAAGCCTGTAATGGCAGTTGGGGGGAAGGCGGATAGTCGTCTTCGGTTCATTGGTAGAATTTTGGGAAGGTGTGATTCATCTGTAAAGGAGACCCCTCATAAAACACTAATACGACCTATTCTTGAGTACTGCTCGAGCGTTTGGGATCCCTATCAGGTCGGATTGAGGGAGGACATAGAAGCAATTCAGAGGCAGGCTGCTAGATTTGTTACTGGTAGGTTTGATCATCACGCGAGTGTTACGGAAATGCTTCAGGAACTCGGGAGGGAGTCTGTGGAGGAAAGGAGGCGTTCTTTTCCTGAAACGCTACTGAGGAAATTTAGAGAACCAGCGTTTGAGGCTGACTGCAGTACAATTTTACTGCCGCCAACTTATATTTCGCGGAAAGACCACAAAGATAAGATAAGAGAGATTAGGGCTCGTACAGAGGCATATAGCCAGTCGTTTTTCCCTCGTTCTGTTTGGGAGTGGAACAGGGAGAGAAGATGCTAGTTGTGGTACGAGGTACCCTCCGCCACGCACCGTATGGTGGATTGCGGAGTATGTATGTAGATGTAGGAGGAAGGGTTGAGCAGCGGGTAAGATGCGCGCCCTGACGTCCCTGGTGTGTGCCACCTAGGTCAGCCTCTGATGTAGCGTCACCCCGAGGTATTTGCCAGTCCGTAACTATGGAATGATGCCACACATGTTTGTGACTGGCGGCAGGTCCGGTTGCAGCATCTTCCTCGAGAAGACGACCGCCTGGCTCTTCACGGCGTTGAATTTTAGGCGTCATTTGGTGGATAAGGCAACCAGGACGTCACAGCCGTGTTGAAAACGTCGTCGCATCGCGACCACGTTCGTGCTGCGGGTGAACAACGCCATGTCGTCACATTAGAGTGCTAACTCCACGCATGCCACCCGCTCAGTATCGGCTGTGTACAGGGAGTAGAGCAGGGGGCCGAGAACGGACCACTGTAGCAGCCCCGCATGCATCGGCCGATCAGTGTCTGCTCGTGCACACTGACAATACGAGCGCAGCAATGCCATGTGCGACGTCGGTACCCCCTGCACAGGCGGTTTTCTTTTCTGTATTGTTATTTTGACACCTTTACACGAAAGGCAGGCCGGCAGCGGCCTATCTATGCCGCTGTTCGGCCACAGATAACACAGACAGTATAAAGAGAGACATAAAAGCAAAACAAACACGGTGGATAGAAAACGGTAGACAGACATAGTAAAATACCCGAAGCTGTTCACAGGCGCATTGTCCGAATAAAAAACGCTCAGCACTTGGACACAATTGGAGAAGACAGAAATTATAAACGTGACCGGTGGAGCACAAACGGTGAGACACTTAAGCACTACCGAGCGAGGTGGCGCAGTGGTTAGACACTGGACTCGCATTCGGGAGGACGACGGTTCAATCCCGCGTCCGGCCATCCTGATTTAGGTTTTCCGTGATTTCCCTAAATCACTCCAGGCAAATGCCGGGATGGTTCCTCTGAAAGGGCACGGCCGACTTCCTTCCCCATCCTTCCCTAATCCGATGAGACCGATGACCACGCTGTCTGGTCTCCTTCCCTAAAACAACCAACCAACCAACTTAAGCACTAACACGAAGACACACACAAACACTGGCGATGATCTCCGGTGCACGAAGGTTCACTGTTCACCCACAGAGCTGGGGACCTGCCAAAGGGAAGAGGTGTGGGTAGGAGGGAGAGGGGGAGGTTGTTGACGCCAGTGGCAGAGGAGAAGGGAGGGGGAGGGGAGAAGGTAGGGGGGTAGTGGAAGTCCAGGGGTGAGAGGAGGGAGGGAGGAAGAGAGGAGGGAGAGAGGGTGCCCTGGGGGAAAAACACAGGGGGAGGAAGGGGAGGATCAAAGTTGGTAGGAGGGGTAGATGGAGGGGATGAGGGCATCATCAGGGAGGGGGTGTTGGCGGAAGCCATCTTGGGCAAGGGTATGGAGTGGGGAGAGATGGAGAGCGGGTGGGATGTGGATGTGGGAGTACAGGCGCGGCAACGAACGGGGGTGGAAAGGAGCACAGGCAGTTTGCGAAGCGTTTTATTTATGCCAGTCTGAGAAGGAACTGCGCAGGTGTCCACGCGCCAAATTTGGTGACCAATAACGCAGATATGCTGATCGGTAACGAGACAGACTATGCCATCTGTCAGACAATGAACGAACAGCCTCGACACACGCACAACGGCTGTCAGTCATATTGTGAACTGCTATCGGAAGTCCCAATGCCCCTTCGTCGGGAGCTGCCTGCCGATATCGTGTCAGCGCTGTTAACTGTCTCCCTCGCTATCGATCAGCATATCTGCGCAGTTTCTTCTCAGACTGAAATAAATAGGAAGTTTCAGTCACAGCATCAGCAGTGAGTTCACCTGCAGCTTAGGTTCAAATGGCTCTGAGCACTATGGGACTTAACTTCTGAGGTCATCAGTCTCCTAGAACTTAGAACTACTTAAACCTAACTAACCTAAGGACATCACACACATCCATGGCCGAGACAGGATTCGAACCTGCGACCGTAGCGGTCGCGCGGTTCCAGACTGTAGCGCCTAGAACCGCTCGGCCACCCCGGCCGGCTGCAGCTTAGGATGTCGGTCATTTATGCTGACGAAATATTGTGGAAATTTAACACCAATGTCCGACGCCTCGCCTGAAAACATATTTCCAAACAGTCCGCCGGGAAAGCCTCAAGAAACTACAGTTAAAACTTCTCAGTACTCCTAAATCAATAATTAAATCCCTGTTGCAAACTACTCTTATGGCGAGATCTGACCACAGGCCTGAAATCTGTACATAGCTAACAATTTTTACCGATCCCCCAACAGCGCCTAGCAACTTCCGCCGATAACATCCACAACAAGTTCGGAAAGGATTTTAAAGTCTATACTGAAAAAGCCTCTTGTAGTGGTCAGACTTTAACAGTAATAATTCAACATATGTCACTGTTTATTCTCTTACTGACTGAGGTGACAAAAGTCATGGAATACCTCCTAAGGTGTGTTGGACCTCCTTTTGTCCGGCCTAGTGCAGTAACTTGACTTGGCATGCATTCAACAAGTTGTTGAAAGTCCCCTGCAGAAATACTGAGCTACGCTGTAACTATAGCCATCTATAATTGCGAAAATGTTGCCTATGCTGGATTTTGTGCTTGAACTAATCTCTCAATTATGTTTGATGGGATTCATGTCGGGTGATCTGCGTGGCCAAATCATTTGCACGAACTGTCCAGAATGTTCTTCAGATGAATCACCAACAGTTGTGGCCTGGTGACATGGAGTATTGTCATCTTTAAAGTTCTTACTTTTATCCCCTCTATTATTTGCCGGCCGGAGTGGCCGTGCGGTACTAGGCGCTACGGTCTGGAACCGCGAGACCGCTACGGTCGCAGGTTCGAGTCCTGCCTCGGGCATGGATGTGTGTGATGTCCTTAGGTTAGTTAGGTTTAAGTAGTTCTAAGTTCTAGGGGACTAATGACCTCAGCAGTTGAGTCCCATAGTGCTCAGAGCCATTTGAACCATTTTGCTTACTGTTCTCAGTAAGTTATAGAATACGGTAATACCATATGCTTTTCGCAGCATCAGATCTCGTTGAGTCTCCTTGCTGGAACTTCTCTACCTGAAATCGCTAAAGATAATTTATTGCTCTACGGGAATCGATCGGTACAGCCAAGTGCTACGCTGTGTCATGTGTATGGAATGCCGGCCGCGGTTGTCTCGCGGTTCTAGGCGCTCAGTCCGGTGCCGCGCGACTGCTACGGTCGCAGGTTCGAATCCTGCCTCGGGCATGGATGTGTGTGATGTCCTTAGGTTAGTTAGGTTTAAGTAGTTCTAAGTTCTAGGGGACTGATGACCACAGATGTTAAGTCCCATTGTGCTCAGAGCCATTTTTGTATGGAATGTGGCGTCCAACTGTAGTTTGTGAAATTATTTAGGTCTTCGGAGAAATATTCTCGACGAATCCCAAAACCGTGTAAAACTGCAGGTTCTCACAATGAAACCACACAGCACTTCCGAACCACATGCGTCTTAATAATCACTGAATATTTCTTTTGAAATGATTAAGGGTTATGAACTCTACACATCTGATACTCCTTTTATGCTTTCATATGTATTTATTTTCTTCAATACCATACTGCCTCATTGGCGGCTTCCAACAATCTCCTCTCAATCCGACATAGAGCATCTCTCTTCCAATGTCCAACATGGAATAATAATCTCTTTGCCGTAGCTTAATACAGTCTGTATATCTTTGTTATCGAGTTCGCACGGAGATGCTTAAATTCCACAGAGTATTTGGGAACAAGAATTCCACGAATGCCGCAGAAGGTCTCCAAGTAGCAGAACGTAACTACGACCCAGTCACTCCATGTAAACACAGGTCACACCATTATGGAACCGCCACCAGCTGGCAGAGTGCCTCGCTGATAACTTGGGTCCGCCCCACCGTGGGGCCTGTGCCACACGCGAACCCTACCATCAGTTCTTCTCAAACGAATTCGCGACTCATCTGACCAGACCACCGTTTTCCAGTCGTCTAGGGTCCAACCAATATGTCCATGAGCCCAGGAGAGGTGCTGCAAGCGATGTCGTGCTGTTAACAGAGGCATTCAATTCGGTCGTCTGCTGCCATAGCCCATTAACGCCAAATTTCGCCGCACAGTCCTGACCAATACGTTAGTTGTACCTTCCACATTGATTTCTGCAGTTATTCACGCAGTATTGCTGTCTGTTGACACTGACAACTCCAACCAAGCACCGCTGCTCTCGGTCTTTAATTCAAGGCCACGGTCCGTGGTGAGAGGCTCAAAAAATGGTTCAGATGGCTCTGAGCACTATGGTACTTAACATCTGAGGTCATCAGTCCCCTAGAACTTAGAACTAGTTAAACCTAACTAACCTAAGGACATCACACACATCCATACCCTAGGTAGGATTCGAACCTGTGACCGTAGCGGTTGCGCGGTTCCGGACTGCAACCGCTCAAGCACAGCGGCCGGTTTGGTGAGAGGCCTTGCTTGGAATTTGATACTATCGGCATACGTTAGACATTGTGGATCTCGGAATATTGAATTCCCTAACTATTTCCGAAACGGAATGGTGCATGCATCTCTCTCCAACTACCATTCCGCGTTCAAAGTCTCTTAATTACTGTCGTGCGGCCATAATCACGTAGGAAACGTGCACTGCCTTTTCTACCTTGTGTACGCGATACTAGCACCATCAGTTTATGTGCATATCGCTATTCCATGACTTTAGTTAGCTCAGTGTATATCATACCAGACCTGGTGACAGCGTCAAACACGAATAACAGTAATGCACTGTCGTGGCTGTTTTGTCACAGAGAATTGCAGCTCTAATCACTCGCATACCCAGTGATGGAATGTACATAAACACTGAAGCGCCAGAGAAACTGGTATAGGCATGCGTATTCAAATACAGAGAAATGTGAACAGGCAGAATACGGTACTGCTGTCGGCTACGCGTATGTAACAAAAGTGTCTGTGGCAGTTGTTAGATCGGTTACTGCTGCTACAATGGCAGGTTATCAAGATTTAAGTGAGTTTGAATGCGGTATTACAGTCGGCGCACGAGCGATGGGACACAGCGTCTCCGAGATAGTGATGAAGTGGGGATTTTCCCGTACGACAATTTCACGAGTGTACCGTGAATATCAGGTATCCGGTAAGATATCATAACTGCGACATCGCTGCGGGCGGAAAAAGATGCTGCGAGAACGGCACCAACGAAGACTAAGTACAATGGTTCAACGTGGCAGAAGTGCACCTCTTCCGCAAATTGCTGCAAATTTCATTATTGGAACATCAGCAAATGTCAGCGTGCGAACTATTCAACGAAATACCAACGGTATGGGCTTTTGGAGCTGAAGGCCCACTCGTGTGCCCTTGATGACTGTACGACACAAAACTTTACGCCTCGCCCGTCAATACCAACATCGGACTGTTGATGACTGGAAACATGTTGCTTGGTCAGAAGAGTCTCGTCTCAAATTGTATCGAGCAGATGGACATGTATGGCGACAATCTCGTGAATCCATGGACCCCGTATGTCAGCAGGGGACTGTTCATTCTGGTGGAGGCTCTGTAATGGTGTGGCGCGTGTGCAGCTGGAGTGATACGCGACCCCTGATACGTCCAGATACGACTCTGACAGGTGACACGTACGTAAGCATCCTGTCTGATCCACTGTACATTCCGACGGACTTGGGCAATTCCAGCAGGACAATGCGACCCCCCAAACGAATTGCTGTACAGTGACTCCAGGAACACTCTTCTGAGTTTAAACACTTCCGCTAGCCACCAAACTGCGCAGACATGAACATTATTGAGCATATTTGGGATGCCTTGCCACGTGCTGTTCAGAAGAGATCTCCACCCCCTCGTACTCTTACGGATTTATGGAGAGCACTGCAGGACTCATTGTGTCAGTTCTCTCCAGCACTACTTCAGACATTTGTCGACCTCACGCCACGTCGTGTTACAGGACTTTTTCTTTCTCACGTAGGCGCTACACGATATTAAGCAGGTGTACCAGTTTCTTTGGCTCTTAAGTCTATGAATTTATGTCTGTGATCCCCACCAGGCCAGATTTATGGAAAATATCGAAGAATTTCAGAGGATTGCTGCTACGTCGCACTATTAGGTTCGACCTACACGCAAGTATGACGGATTTGCTACTCGTACATGAACTCAAATGGAAAACACTGATGACAGAAAGACGTTGTTTTCGTGAAACACTGTTGAGAAAGTTTAGAGGACCAGTATTTGAGACAGACCGCAGACTGATTTCTACTGCCACCAACGTACATCTCGCATAAGAGTGACGAAGACAAATCAAGAAAAATGAGCTTCGTACATAAGTATACAGATAGTCTTTTTCCCTTCTCTCCATTTGCGGATACAACAGGAAATGTTATGATTAGCCTTCCATGGACAGGTACGTTTGGTGGACAGTGACGAGTGTTTGTACACTACTGGCCGTTAAAATTGCTACACCAAGAAGAAATGCAGTGATAAACGGGTATTCATTGGACAAATATATTATACTAGAAATGACATGTCATTACATTTTCACGCAATTTGGGTGCATAGATCCTGAGAAATCAGTACCCAGACCAACCACCTCTGGCCGTAACAACGGCCTTTATACGCCTGGGCATTGAGTCAAACAGAGTTGGATGGCGTGTACAGGTACAGCTACCCATACAGCTTCAACACGATACCACAGTTCATCAAGAGTAGTGACTGGCGTATTGTGACAAGCCAGTTGCTCGGCCACCATTGACCAGACGTTTTCAGTTGGTGAGAGATCTGGAGAATGTGCTGGCCATGGCAGCAGTCGAACATTTTCTGTATCCAGAAAGACCCGTACAGGACCTGCAACATGCGGTTGTGCATTGTCCTGCTGAAATGTAGGTTTCGCAGGTATCGAATGAAGGGTAGAGCCACGGGTCGCAACACATCTGAAATGTAACGTCCACTGTTCAGAGTGCCGTCAATGCGAACAAGACGTGACCGAGACATGTAACGTATGGCACGCCATACCATCACGCCGGGTGATACGTCAGTATGGCGATGACGAATGCACGCTTCCAATGTGCGTTCACCGCGATGTCGCCAAACACGGATGCGCCCATCATGAGGCAGTAAACAGAACCTGGATTCGTCCGAAAAAATGACTTTTTGCCATTCGTGCACCCAGGTTCGTCGTCGAGTACACCTTCGCAGGCGCTCCTGTCTGTGATGCAGCGTCAACGGTAACCGCAGCCATGGTCTCCGAGCTGATAGTCCATGCTGCTGCAAACGTCGTCGAACTGTTCGTGCACATGGTTGTTGTCTTGCAAACGTCCGCATCTGTTGACTCAGGGATCGAGACGTGGCTGCACGATCCGTTACAGCCATGCGGATAAGATGCCTGTCATCTCGACTGCTAGTGATACGAGGCTGTTGGGATCCAGCACGACGTTCCGTATTACCCTCCTGAACCCACTGATTCCATATTCTGCTAACAGTCATTGGATCTCGAACAACGCGAGCAGCAATGTCGCGATACGATAAACCGCAATCGCGATAGGCTACAATCCGACCTTTATCAAAGTCGGAAACGTGATAGTACGCATTTTCCTTCTTACACGAGGCATCACAACAACGTTTCACCAGACAACTGCTGTTTGTGTATGAGAATTCGGTTGGAACTTTCCTCATGTCAGCACGTTGTTGGTGTCGCCACCGGCACCACCTTGTGTGAATGCTCTGAAAAGCTAATCATTTGCATATCACAGCATCTTCTTCCTCTCAGTTAAATTTCGCGTCTGTAGCACGTCATCTTCGTGGTGTAGCAATTTTAATGGTCAGTAGTGTATATGTAGATGTAGGTAATGTGTGGAATGTGACTGAGTGACATAAAAGGTGGATGACAGAATTAAATAATAAGCGACTTCCTTACACAATGGTTGGAAACAATATATTACTACCAGAACAATATCGACATCAATGTCTCACTCTACAGTTCGCTTTCTACTGGTAGAGAGGTTTAGTTATCCCATGGACTGTGAAAAGACATACACGCAAATCATGACAGAAGTCTTTAATGCGGAAATGTGGTAGATGCACAAGCGACATGGCTCAGATGCCTTCTTTACTGGGCGCATCCTCGACGTTGTGTGCAGCGTCCTGCCCGGAGCTGCCGCTGCTGCTGGCAATGGTGGTATCGCTGTTAGTTTCGCTGACGGTTGTGTCGCTGCTGGAGACCTGCTCGAGGTCGGAGTCGTAGCGGCCAGAGGAGTCCGGCCGGCTGCGGGTGGAGGGAAACGACTGGCGGCGGTGTTCGGCCGCGGCGTTCGCCTCTGTGCCCTCCTCCAGCATGTGGGGCAGCCAGAAGGGCTCGGGCTCCGGCATCGCCATCAGGCGGCGCCCACGACGCCGCATCTCGCGCATCCACGCCAAGTGCTCTGCATACTCTTGCTCGCGCAGCCGCCGCGCCTGCCGGACCACACTCCACTCACCGTCTACTCACACAGAAACTACGCTCTACTCCTTCAAAGATGCAAGATCTGTCACATACGTCCACAATCACCAACTTCAGTCTTGTCACAGGCATTTCCTACTTCGTCAAAGGCAAGGCCAACAAACCAAAACTGCAGTGTGGTCTACCAAATTAGAAGCAACCACTGTGTGGCGTTCTACAAGCTGTCTGTCCGCACGAATTGCCCGCATCAAACTGTGGACGAGAGACAGTCGGACTACTAGTTACCGAGTGTGAATGACTACAATAACTGCTTCACTTCCCACCAACACCATTTTTTCGAATTGCACAGCCGGGAACTAGGTCTGTAACACATCCTTCGTTCATGTAAATCTCTTTGGCTGCAATCTTTGCTAACTCCTGTCCTCCACCTGCCTCTACACACTTCGCTGCTACACTCTAACCTGATACAGGCCTTCATCCCCCAGCACATCTACATAGCCCCTTTACCTTTTCTGCTTCTCTCCACTACTCTCCTGCCGCGCAGGCTCCAGACGCTGCCCCTAGCAAACCGCCAGCCTGTCCCCATATGTCCCTGCACGCACCCCCAATATCTTCCACTACACCCACGCTGCTATCCCCCCCCTCCCCATTCTGTGCCCCTTCTTCACACGACTACCCACCCCCAACAGAGATCAGTATTCGCTGCAGTAGACCCTCAGCGTCCGGAGACGACAGTGGTCTTGTAAGTGGGCGAGTCAAATATATATTAATGTGTGTGAGTGTTTTTTTAAATCTGGTGTAAGACGCTTCCAATAGCTTAACCTACTTTCTAAAGTACTTTTAAATGTTCCTCTTTCCCTCTCAAAGCCTTCTCTTTGTGTTATACAGCAATCTGTCCTAATTCATATTGTTGCTAATACCGCTACAATCAGATTTATAATGCTTAGCGTTTGACAGCGAACTGTAATGGTCCCTTCAAAAAAAAAAAAAAAAACTGGATGGACGAAATAAAACTGACCTGGAAAATATTTACCGTTGTTAATTAATATCACAGAAGATGCTGGAAATGGCCACCGTACGCTGGTTTAGCACTACGCTCGCCGGCCGGTGCGGCCGAGCGGTTCTAGGCGCTGCAGTCTGGAACCGCGCGACCGCTACGGTCGCAAGTTAGAATCCTGCCTCAGGCATGGATGTCCTTAGGTTAGTTAGGTTTAAGTAGTTCTATGTTCTAAGGGAACTGATAACCTCAGATGTTAAGAGCCATTTGAACCATTTTGAAGCACTACGCTCGATTTATGAAACTGCGAGAGATGCGTAGTAGCTGTGCCTGTCGGATATCAGCAATAGCGTTTTCAATATTTTGCTACACCTCTTCCAGTGTGCGAGGACTAGATGAGTACAACTGATCCTTCAATTTGCCCCACAGGTAAAAATCACAGTGAGAGAGATCAGATAAATGAGCCAGGAGATTACAATGCATCAGCTGATTGTCGTCTCCTCACTCTACATCTCATACACTTGTGACGGTACTGTCAATGCAGTGTGTGCTGTTTCTCTTACTGACTAAAAATATCCATACAGTCATTCACCTTCTGTGAGTTGATCCATATATGGATTAAGTAGTTTCTGGACAAACCTTGTCTGAAAAAACCATGTTACGATGTGGGCAGCAGACTTGCACACTTTGTGCAGCAAACACCAATCTTGAGATTATGCAACTGCTCTTCAGAGTACTGTTGGCGATTTTCCGATGCATAATGGCGCATGTTCTGTCAGTACACTCACTCTGATGGGCTGAACCAGATATTGTCAGAACAAGATGAAAAAACTGAGGACCCAAAGGTCCTCATTCCACTTCACTCACCCCGAAACTTCCAGATGTCAGACAGTCAGATCGGTAGCAAACGTTCTATATCGTCAGAATATCAACCAAAACTCCAATATAGTTTGTGCTATATGCTGTCGTCTAGGGGAAGGTGCATAATGGTAAGTCGTAAGTAACACATGACTTAAGGAGCACAGGAAAAGCGTAACTGTGAGCGACTGGCATGTGGAGTTGCAGTAGGGATGTCGGTTGAGCGTTAGTTTGTATGCTTTTCTTCTGAATCAACAACAATGTGCACTTGTGGTGTAATTTGCATTGATTATTGAAACTTATTCTTATTATTATTTTGATTATTATTATATTTATTACTATTATTACCAGTAGTACTTCCACATGTGTGATGCAACTGTCTCTTTCTTCTTCTGTTTCGATTGTTTATGATTATACTACGAAACTACAAAATTTGGAAATTTTTAACTGATGCACAAAAAAGAAAGAGAGAGAAAAGTGGTGGTAATTTACTCATTACACCAGGTACACCAGTTGTGAAAAATATTATCAAATATTTAACCAAAAAGAAATTAGGTTCTGAATTAACAAAACATGATGGTGGATTTTTAAAATTACTATTAGCTGCATTACCAAATCTAGCAACAATTGGTTCAATCGGTGGTGGTTCTGCAGGAATTGCAAATGCAGTAATAAACCAGAAAAACCTGATAAAGAATTACAAGAACAAAAAAGACATAATTTCGCAATGGAAAAAAGGAATTGGGTTAAAAAAATTGCATAAAATAATCCACATGTATCCTAACCGATTAAGTAATTTTGATGTAGAAAAACTTGCTGAACAATTAAAAATTAACACTTTTGTGGAGTATATATAATTGATGAATTACCTAATGAGCAAAAAAATTTTAAACTGGAACACTGAATTTAGATACATCATGTTACATACATCATGTTGGTACTCACTGGATTTGTTATTATAAGAATAAATATATAAAATTTGTTTTTAATTAATTTGGTGGTAATATTATTTGAGAACTAGAATACTGAGAAAATACAAAACTTCAATAAGGTAATTTGTGATTATTTATGTTTGCTTGTTTTAAGACTGTGTTAAGATATTTATAAATTTAATGATATTTTGAATCTAATAAAGGGACAATTTTGGAAATAAGCTGTGGCCTAGATATCACATGATTAATGGCCAAATAAATTTAGAAAACATAAATAATTTATTAGAAGCTAAAGTAGATCCAAATATAGAAAGTTTTAATTAAACAATTTCATAATGAATTACATAACATTTTTATTAAGTAGCTAAGGGATATATTGCTTTTCAAGATAGAAGCTCGGCAGATTTAAAACATCCTATAAGTGGTTACGATACAATTACAAAACATAACTTAAAAAGTGAATTAAGCAATCTTGTTACAAAACCTGAATACACAAGTATTCTAACACAACTCAGTAATTATTTCACTACTGAACAACTTACTAAAAAAGTAATCAACTTAATAAAAATTATCTCACTAATTACTCTAGAACAAAAGGAAATAGAAAAATCTTTTACAGATTATTTCCTGAAGGCATATTTAACACCATATGTAAGTCATTTAAGTAATCTTCAGAAAAGAATGTGTGACAAACAAAAATTGAAATTTCAATTTATTAGGGGTGATGTAATATTGAAATATACATTTGAATATGATGTAAAATCCCTGAGAATTATTTTATATTAGGCCAACAAGATGGTGATTTGTCAACTACAGATTTTAAAATGAAGTTAAAAAGGCATAATATCGATGTATTACAAATTTTATATCCCACTCAGTTCAGTGATCCATTACATGAAATAAAAATCAAAGCTGAAATATTTATAACTCTAAATCAATCAGTTAAAACTGTACTTGTTTCAGGTGAATTACTCAGGCTGGATGAACTTATTTTAGAATAAAATGATGATGCCAGATTGTAACAATAATTTAAATCTTACTAAATTTTTATATTATATTAGTGGAAAAGCATAGGTATTCTTTGAAAAGTAAAAAATTTAGTGAAACACATTATCCTCACAGTGTAATAACTAAAAATAGAAGACAAGGAACTGAAGATCTTTGTACAGTATGTAAAACGAAAATGTGTGAGGTATTTAAAAAGTTTTGTAGGCAAAGGTCTAAATCTTGGTGAAGAAAGTACAAATGAACTATATAACACAATGTAAAAAATTTTAAAAGAAGAAATGCAATTTCTCTCAGTAGTGATGATTTATGACAAGTAGATCTAGTTGAAATGGACTAAGATAATTTGAAAGTAATTTCAAAAATAAGTAAAGGATATAAATATTTATTAACTGTTAGTATGATTTCTCAAAATTTGCTTGGGTTATTCCAATTAAAGGTAAAATAGGTAAAAATATAGTTGATTCTTTTCAATAAATTTTAAATCAAAGAAATTTAAAAAATACAAATAGATAATGGTAAAGAATTCTACAATAAAGATTTTCAAGAACTGATAAACAAATATAGCATTAATCATTATTCAACTTTTACAGAATTAAAAGCATCTGTTATTGACAGATACAACAGAACACTTAAAGAAAAGATGTGGAAAAATTTTCTCTTCAAGGAAATTGTAAATGGATTGAACTAGCTACGAAATTAGTTGATGAATATAACAACACAAAACATTCAACTGTAAAAATTAAACCAGTGAAAAGAATTACAAAATGAATACTGTTCTAACTCAGAAATTGAAATACAAAAAAAGGGATGTTTGAAAAAAGGATGTACTGCCTGTTGGTCAACAGAAATTTTTGAAATTTAATTTGTCAATCAGTTTAATCCAATAACATAGAAATTAAGAGATTTAAATGGTAAAGAAGTAAAATGAAACTTTTATGAGTATAAATTACAGAAAACAAAAGATGTTTTAAAAAAGAGAGGAGATAAATTATACAGGGTGAGTCACTAACTACTGCCACAAATAATAACTCCAAAAGTATGAGAGGAGCTGAAAAGTTTGTGGAACAATAGTTGCATAGGACAATGTGGACCATAATATGACATTGGTTGTTTGTTGCTAGGGTGGGGTCGCTTCAGAGATATGAAAGTCAACTTCCTTTTTTTAAATGGTATGCAATAGTTTGGTACTTATTTTCTGATTGCGGCTATTGAGAGAAATCCAATTATGTGTAACAGCAAGGTCTTTCAAGGTCAACGAAGGTCACAAAGGTGGTGTGAACGTCCATTTACAGAAGGTGTTCGAAGTGATGACCATTGGTATCAATGCAGAGCTGCAATGTTCTTATTATGTATTGAGTGGTATTCCTCATCACATTAGCACTTATCAAAGCACATGCTCTGACAGTTCTCTCTTGCATATCTTCAGGTGTAGTTGGAACATCTTTATAAACAATGTCTTATACGACATCTTGGGTTGTCGGGTGTTGTGCCGGATATCAGCGTCGTACTTGCACGATATTTCGGTCACGTAGCTCGTAACCTGAGACTCAGGTCGCACCTGATGAAGGTTACGAGATACATGACCGAAATATCGTGCAAGTACGACGCTGATATCCGGCACAACACCCGACAACCCAAGATGTCATTAGATTGCCGGGAAAGCCTGAAGAGGTACATCAATGTCTTATACGAATCCCCACAAGAAATACTCCAAGGGCTTCATGCCGATGAACAACCCGACCACCACACATCTCCTCCACATCCAATCCAAAGATTTGAGAATTGTCTCTGCAATTCATTTCTAGTCATCAGCGAAGAATGTGCCGGACACCCATTGTGTTGATACTACATTCTGCTCCTTGTTCCTGAAGATATTTTTTCCAATAATAAATCTAATGTTTCTTGCAGGAAAGTGGTGTTCTTCCTTCAATGAAATAGGGGCCTATAATTCTGTCCTCCAGAATCGTACACCATATATTGACCAACCACGGTTTTTGGTGTGCAACTCGCTGCAGCCAACATGGATTTTCAGTTGCCCAATAACGCATGTTATGCAAATTAACGTTTTCATGGTTCGTGAATGTAGCCTGATCAGTAAATAAAATCAAATTAATAAATGTGTCATTCCTCTGAATCTGAAGTTGAGCCCATCAGCAGAATTCAACGCGACACATACAGTCCAGTCCATACCAGTTACTTTTTGGTGGAGACTGATATGGTAAGGATAATATTTACGGCGATGCAGAACACAAACAACGCTACTCTGGCTCATACCAGATTTCCTTGCAATTTGATGTGAAATAACACAAGTATCTCGAACCTCAGTGTCAAGAGTACCAGTTTCCGTTTCCTTGTTAGTAACTTTCCTTTGCCAGATATGTTTCCGATGCATTAAAGATCCAGTTGTTCTCAATTTATCATACATACATTTAAAAGTTCGGTGTGTAGGGTGAGTACGTTGAAGATATCTTTAAATGTATAAGTCTGTAGCTCTCACTGAATTTCGTTGGCATTCTCCATAAATGAGAAGCATAGTGTCTTGTTCTTCAAAAGAATACATCATTCACATTTGCTTGATTCAGCGATACTAGTCTTACCATTCCTATTAGTCTAGTATTGCGAAACTGTCGTATGGTGTTTAAATGTCAATGACACATTAGATGGATACGCCATATTCGGTGAATATTTACTATTTGCACGATATGCAAGAGAGAATTGTTAGAGCATGTGCTTCGATAAGTGCTGAAGTGATACAGAATACCACTCAATCCATAATAAGAAGATTGTAGCACTGCATTGATACCAATGGTCAGCACTTCGACCACCTTCTATGAATGGACGTTCGTGGCACCTTGTTGACCTTCGTTGACGTTAAAAGACCTTACTGTTACACATCATTGGATTTGTCTCAATAGCTGCTATCAGAAAATAAGCACCAAACTATAGCATCCCATTGAAAAAAACAAACTTGACCTTCATGTCTCTGACACAACCCCACCTAGCAACAAAAAAACCAACATAATATTATGGACCCTGTTGTCACATGCAACATTTGTCCCACAAACTTTTCAGTTACTATCATACTTTTGGAGTAGAATTAATGTGTCTAATAATGTAAAAAATTTACCTTGACTTGTTTCTTATCAAATTAGTAAACACAAACATGTAAAATTTATATGTAGTTTAAGTTTACTAAATTTCAAATGCAAAAGGAAAGTTCATATGTTCGTTTTAAAAATTATCAACATATACAAAACGTTCCATTTGATATTTATGCTGATTTTAAATGTTTGTTATTAAAGATGGACAACTGCCAACCAAATCAGCAAATTCATGTACACTGAGATATGAAAACATGAAACAAGTGGATTCCACTATTATATCAAATATATAAATGCACACTATAAAAATCCAAAGTGATAAGGAATACCATTCAATCCATGATAAGAAGATTGCAGCACTTCACTGATACCAAGGGTCATCACTTTGAACACCTTCAGTAAATGCATGTTCATGGCACGTTTTTGACCTTCGTTGACGTTAAAAGACCTTACTGTTACACATGATTTGATTTGTCTCAATAGCCGCTGTCAGTAAATAAGTACCAAACGACAGCATCTCATTTAAAAAAACAAAGTTGACCTTCATATCTGTGACGCGACCCCACCTAGCAACAAAAAACCAACGTCATATTATGGCCCTCGTTGTGCCATGCAACATTTGTCCCACAAACTTTTCAGCTACTGTCTTACTTTGTGAGTTATTCTAGGTGGCAATAGTTAGTGAGTCACCCTGTAGAGTGCATTGTCTATAGACATGCGAAAAACTTTTAAACACGTTTTTTGAAATATGTCTTAAGCAGCTAGCTTAGCAGCCCACATGCAGTGGAAATATTTTAGATCTTGCAGCTAGAAATAGGCCAGACCGTATCGACAATGTCAGTATAGAAATAGGGGTTGGTGATGATGATATCATTTTAGCAACTAAGATTATAAAAGTTAATAAATCAGTTAAGAAGGCTCTAACAGATAGAGCAGATAAGCAGTTAGTAACATCTCACTTAGACAGTGAATTGGCAACACTTGTTGCAGTAAGATGGATGTAGAGGAATTATGGGCAAAGTTTAAGCAGATTGTAAATTGTCTGGAGAGTCATGTGCATAGCAAGTAGATAAAGGCTGGAAAAGACCAGCCATGATTGGAGGATGCTAAGAAAGCAAAGGCCTTTGCACTCTTGGTTCAAAAAGAAAACACAAATGAAGACATGCTGAGGTTAGTAGAGAATCGTGTGTCTGTGAAAATATCTATGTCTCGAAGTATACAACAACTACCAACGTCATACCTTAGCAAAAGATCTGTAGAGAACCCGAGAAAATTTTGGTCTTATGTAAAATCGCTAAGTGAGTCTAAGGGTTTCATTCAGTCCCTAGTTGACTAGTCTTGTGTGGCAGTTGAAGATAGCAAAACGACAGCACAAGTTTTAAAATTCACGTTCAAGGAATCGTTCACAAGGATAATTGCACAAACATACCATCATTTGACCATGAGACAAATTCCGTATGGATGACATAGTAATAAGAATCCGTGGTGTAGAGAAACAAATGAAATATTTTAAAGCAAATAAATCAACAAGACCGGATGGAATCCCAGTTCGATTTTACAAACAGAACTCTAAGGCATTGGCCCCTTGTCTAGCTTGCAATTATCGTGAATATCTCGCCCTGTACGAAGTCCCAAGCAATGGAAAAAAGCGTAGGTGACTCGAATATATAAGAAGGGTAAAACAACGGACCCACAAAATTACAGACCACTATCCCTAACTTTTGTTATCTGCAGAATCCTTGAACATATTCTCAGTTCGAATATAATAAACTTTCTTGAGACTGAGAAGCTTATGTCCACAAATCAGCATAGTTTTAGAAAGCAGCGCTCGTGCCCGAAACTCGGCTTGCCCTTTTTTCACGTGATATGCTGCGAACCACGCAGATTCCGCATTTCTAGATTTCTGGAAAACATTTGACCCTGTGCCCCATTGCAGGCTGTTAAGGAAGGTACGAGCGTATGTAATAAGTTCGCCGACATGTGAGTGGTTGGAAGACTTCTTAAATAATTCAACACTTTATGTTGTCGTCGATGGCGAGTGTTCAGCAGAGACAAGGGTATCGTCAGAAGTGCCCCAGGGAAGTGTGACAGGACTGCTGTTGTTCCCTGTACAGATAAATGATTTGGTGGTCAGAATGGGCAGCATTCCGCGGTTGTTTGCTCATGATGCCGTGGTGTACGGTAAGGTGTGGTAGTTGAGTGACTGTAGGAAGATACAAGACGACTTAGACAAAATTTCTAGCTGGTGTGATGAATGGCAGCTAGCCCTAAATGGAAAAATGTAAGTTAACGTGGATGAGTAGGAATATCAAACATGTAATGTTTGGATACAATGTTACTAGTGTCCTGCTTGACACACTCAAGTCGTTTAAATATCTGGGCATAACATTGAAAAGCGATATGAGACGGAACGAGGATTTGAAAACAGTGGTGGGGAAGGTGAAAGGTCGGCTTCCGTTTGTTGGAGAATTTTAAGAAAAAGTGGTTCACCTTTAAAGGAGGCCGCTGGTGCAAATTATTGAGTACTGCTCGAGTGTTTGGGACCCGAACGAGGTCGAATTGAAGGAACAAATTCAGAGGTAAGCCGCTAGATTTGTTACCGGTTCTAACAACATGTAAGTCTTATGGAGATACTTCGGCAACTGAAACGGGAATCGCTGGAGAGAAGGCGTCGTTCTTTTCAAGGAAGACTATTGAGAAAATATGGAGAACCGGCATTTGAAGCTAACTGCCGAACGATTCTACTGCCGCCAACACACACTGCGCATAAGGAGGATGAAGGTAAGATAGCAGAAATTAGGGCTCATACTGAGCATATAGATAGTCGTTTTCCCCTTGCTCTGTTTGCGAGTGGAACGAGAAAGGAAATGACCAGTAGTGGTACCTCCACCACACACCGTACGGTGGCTTGTGGTGTATCTATGTAGATGTGGATGTACATACACACAAAGAGTACATTCATACATAAATACATTTTTATAATACGTATGGATTCACTTTTTGACCTGCACCTTTGTTTAAAAACTCTGACAAGACTGTTACTGTAGTTAACTGGCGAATCATCCTTGGATGCCACGTCCTTTGTCTTCCAGTTGGTGCATCGGTCCAACAGTATGTAGCCAAATGTGATCAAATGTGAGTCTGTCACTGGAAAGCCTCAGCAGCCTGGTGTGACAGTTCAGTAGAATATCACAAACTGAAACGTTCCTTTCGTCCGTTCTTCGGAGCTCCACTGGCATCACGTTAAGTCACAGTCGCGGCTGCGGTCAGCTAGAATCCATGCACTTTCGGGGACCTGCAAGACAAATCACGAGATGTACTGCTGCACAGATTTACTTGCAACCGGAGACGTTTATTGGCGTATCCAGAATAATTGTCTGCACTGCTTCATTACCAGATCGATACAAATAAGGGTCGCCAGCCTCACTTTGACCCATGAGACAGAATTAAACTTCACAACTCGAACGTCAATTATCATCAACCGTGCAGCTATTTAACTACTATCAGGATTAGACTAGATTAGATTCCAGGGTCCAACTACTGGACTGGAGAATGCTCCCCACTAACAGCTCATACAATGCCTACAGCTGGCTGTTAGCAATTAATGATGGTACTTACTATAACAACAAAACAGTACCATAGTTCAGAGTCAGTAGGGAAAAGGTCACTCGAAACTGCCTCACTCAAATTAGCATGAAACAAGTCCGTCACTTTTAATGGACACCACCTCCAGCCAGCCGATGGTTCCACGCTATGCCCTGGGACTTCTTTTGGCTAAGCAAGTCCACTCTCATTAACCCACAAGACTCGCTGAGAAGAAGTGCCTCAACAGAATTCGAGATCCATGCATGGCAATGCTTTGTGAGCTTTCAGTACCAGGAAAATAATCTCGTTGATGACAGAGGATTATGAACTCTCGAGCTATGAGGTGATAACCGCCTTAAACCACAAACTCCACCCGACGGCCCCACGACTTGTCACTTCTGTTGTGTACAGCTTCGTACACAATGGTAAGAAGAGGTGGGATACAGAATGATGCAGTGACTGTCGTAGGAAAGCTGAACAGTAACAAAAATGATTATTAAACTAGTAAACACAGTAAACAGAATATTTACTTGTATTTCTCCAAACGTATGAAGAATCATTGAAAATAATGCAACAAGAAAAAGAGTCCAGCTCTCAATGTGAACGCCGTCCTATATAACGGCGGCAGAGGACACTCGCAGCCCCCAGAGACGATGAAGGCGTGGCTCAGCGGGCGCACCATTGGGTTCAACAGCTCGCGCGTGACTGCTACCGGTGTCTGACAGAAACTTGCTATTCCGTTGCCAACATTGCGATGCCCGTGGGGTGGTATCGATACGTGATAGCACAACTTCAACCTCACGAGTGCTGCTGGTCGACTAACCGATTTCGACGGCTCCAGATAGCTCCAAGAAGTTATTTTATGTATAGGTCCTTCAGCGAATTAGGAGAAGAAAGGAGACATTGTCATTTGCCATTTCCTGGTTGCAGCTGTTCTGTGAGGTGCTTTATACTGGCAGGACTTCACAACGAGTTGGAAAATGCCAACTGTTATGGGGAAAAGTCTGGCTATTAGAAGACAGCCTAGTCAGATCAGACCACCTGGTGCCGTAAACTTTATGATCCCCGACGTCAATGTGGTGTTCCCAACCACAGATATTGTAGCCGTTGGATTTCCGACGGTCAAACAAAGCTGTCACAAAGGGAGAGGCCCTGGCGGCCGTTTTGCAATAAGAACATCCCTTCACATTTTATCCAGATTTTGTAAAAATGCTTGTTTAAATGTTTTCTTTAAATTTTTTTTTGTTTTTACCTTTTTCCTTTCTGCGACATTACTGCAGGAAATTATTAAACGCCTTGTCTTATTTTATGAATTTTAATTTCTCACTCAATTTCTTTATGAGAGGCAAGAGATTTTAAAGATCTGCTTAAATCTCCCAAGTCAATGTTTATTCATATAATGTCTTTTAACTTTTGGTCAAGATGTATTTATTCTTTTCTTCTGTTTTGAAGAGGCAGGCCAATAGAACTTTCTTTTTTTTATTACAAATACTACATTTACTGATTCGGCCTTTATCTTATTTACCTGTAAATATGCGTTCATTGGGGAGTTTAGTTTCCTATGCCAACCTTCGACAGTCCTATACTGCTGGTTAAAAACATTCCACGTTTCAAATGGTATACTAGGATGTTTGATCCATTGATTGACGACATAGTCTACGAACTTCGTGACATTTTCGTCAATAGGCATTCCCTTAATTATTACCATCTATTCTTCATCAGCAGTGTTTGAAGGGAGATGGGCTATTGCAGCACATATGCAGAAAACAACTGGACTTCTTCTCTACCCCTGTATTTCTCTGTTAATCCGAATTCTTGTATGTCCCTCCAAGGACGCTGTTTGAAGTGCAAATTGTAATCTGAAAGGGATGTTTCTGGGAACACAATTTTCATAGCTTTAATTGTAGCTATTTCAAAATCCAGCATTACAGATTCCAGTGACCTCCCACGCATCTTATTTTTCAGTGCAGAAAGAAGTCTTTCACACGTATTTTGACTTTTGTCTGGGGTCGAAGCAAATAAAACATGTAGTAGCTTCCTCACTTCTTTGGTGCTTCCGATGTCAACAGCACGGTGTACAGCTGTTACAATTGCTCCAAACAACTGCCAAATCTACTGTCCATAAGAACAGTTTCAGTTTCACACTGGAATTTCTCCGGTTCTTCACAACTGAACGCCAGGACAATTATGTCAGGAACAGACCCTTTATCAGTTTTCAAAAAATCATTACTTTCAGTTAATAATAAAATGTCTTCGCTCACTTGAGTCTCCAAACTAGTGTTAAGGTTCTGGGTGGTCCAAACATCTTCCCTCCATGCTTTACACACTACAGTCCTGGAGCTCTAATAATTTGGCGTATTTGCGGCGAAACCCTAACTTTTAACTTTCAAATCTGAAAAATTCTCTTTAAAAATTTGAAAAACAAGTGCTATTTTTTCTACATTGAATTTTTTCCTGCAGTTATGCATTCGTTTCTTCCTGTGCACATCTGCTTCGTCAGGTGAGCGAGAATGTTGCTGTTCAGCCATGATTCTGCTATTTGCAGTTTTTAAATGACGTGGGCGCTTACTCCGCCCAGAATCCATGCACAACCAATTCGTGTTGGTCAGTGCACACCAGTGCACGGTACCAGTATGTGCCACAAAGGGGGTCAAATCTCGGTGTCTATTGATCACAGGGATAACGAGTCAAGCGTTTTGGGTAGCCCTCAGTGTAGCGACCATTTGTGTACCTATCAGAAGAACTGGCATACCGTAGCTATCCTACAGTACAGGATAAAATTTAAGTGTCGCATACGTCCCCCGGCCCAGGCAAACTGACTAAATCTATTCGTTCTGTCGCGTCCAGCAAGAGGTCTAGACGTTTAATAACATTGGAGACTAGAGAAAGTCTATTCAATCTGCTGACGCTGAAATGGCTAACTGGAAGTCTGAAAGATTAATGTAACTTGGTTGGGAAATAATCAAATACAAGACTCGAATAACTACAATCTTTAATTGCTCGTCTGAGCAAGAACTGGATAATGACTTGAATGAAAGTACACTACTCCTGACTGTAAAATCTCATGGATGGAGGTACTCGGCTAAGTATGAGTGCAATCAGAGCCAGAACGACTACTACAAGCCCAGGCCCCGAGCCTGATCTACAGAGCCGTCCGTCTGGACCGCTGTCTGTACAGAAGTCTCTTGCGATCTACACTGGCACGCCTTTTATCTGTGCGGCAGGCTGCGTCGCCCCTTCAACGTTGGCGCTGCCGGCCACCGCCCTCTGGGGCCTCGTGTGTGACCATATATGGTCCCTACCAATGCACTGCCGAGGCTCACGGCTTCTCCACATGAGCTCTCGTGATATCTCGTCAGTCCACGTAACTCTGCCAGCCAACGCCCAAGCGTCGTCCCTGCGGCGTCGCCGTTGTATTCTGAGTACTTTCTAGAAAAACTTAATTCTTTCTGGCTTCTGTTCGTTACATTTTCTAAGTATGCGACAGTTCCTTTGTATTAGGTATGATCTAGAGTGGACCTCAAGCGGCTTAAAAAGCACTACTCGTTCCTGGGCGGTTCCTGAGAAAATCCCAAAAATCCACTACTTTTCGGTGCGAAAAGCAGCAATTGTGGGGATGGCCACTTCTATAATTTCTATTCATGGCGGATCCTCAAAATTTTCACCACATATTCTTAAGATGATTTTCTCAGGGAAAATTGAAATTTTTTTATCCATCACCAGGATCTAGAAGTTCAAGGTTACCATACTTAGGGCAGAAAATTGCAAAAACCGGTTTTTAGCCGTTTTTCACTGTGGGTTGCAATTATCTAAATAACTAACCTTCAAAAATGGCACAAATTTTAACTGTACATTCTTTAGACATTCATCTAGAAACGCCATTTTCCAGTTTTCGAAGACCTCCATTATCAAGATACATCCGCAAAACCATTATTTTTGAGTACCAAATGTAACAATTGTTGGGATGGTCATTTCTATAATTTCTACTCACGACAAATCGTCGACAATTTTACCATATGTTCTTACGAACGTGTTCTCTAGGAACCTTGACGCTTTTTTCGATATCATTGTCCGTTACCGAGATCCAGAGGTCCGAAGTTATCTTACTTATCCACGTAAAATATGCACTAATATCCGGTGTGAGGCGTAAATGTAGTTTTAACTGACGTAGTGATCACACTGGAAGGGTTATAGGGTCATCGCAAAGGTTATGACGTCACTAAACTAAGTTTGTAGCCAGCATTTTTCGATCAATAAAGCGTAGACTCGCTATCTCTGTACAATGGCCGGTTCACGCCCGTGCAGATGTGGTATTGCAGTGACAAGAAATGGGATAAAAAGCGTCTTAACGGTCTTCAAAAGAACTTAAAATTATTGCCAAAAATTATGTAACACTGGAAAGACTGCAAATTCAGTAAAATATTCTTTTAATATACAAATCATAAGCAAGGCGTTTTCGATGATTTGCAATAAATGTGCAAAGCATCCATAAAAAATATAACGCAAACGATTTTGTGTTAACCTTATATTATCGGTACTTATTTGTTGTTTAAATGTGTCAAACTATTCAAATGTGTCGAAGAATATCAATGAATTGCGAAAACTTTAGTGAAATACAGAATTCATTTTATACACGCAGTACGCCCTACTCTAGCACAGAAAAGATGGGAATCAGCCGAAAAATGCTCCTCTCGGAGCAAAACGGCGACATTGGACTGTTGATGACTGGAAACATGTTGCCTAGTCGGACGGGCCACGTTTCAAATTGTATCGGGCGGATGGATGTGTACAGTATGGAGACAACCTCATGAATCCATGAACCGTGCATGTGAGCAGGGGACTGTTCAAGCTGGTGGAGGCTCTGGAACGACGTGGGGCGTGTGCTGTTAGAGTGATATGGGACCCCTGATACGTCTAGATACGACTCTGACAGGTGACACGTACGTAAGCATCCTGTCTGATCACTTGCATCCATTCATGTCTATTGGGCATACAGACGGACTTGGGCAATTCCAGCAGGACAAAGCGATACCCCACACGTCCATAATTGCTACAGAATGGCTCCAGGAACACTTTTCTGAGTTTAAACACTTCTGCTGGCTTCCAGACTCCCAGAACATGAACATTATTGAGCATATCTGGGATGCTTTGCAACGTGCTGTTCAGAAGATATCTCCACCTCCTCGTACTCTTACGGATTTATAGACAGCCCCGCATAATTCATGGTGTCAGTTCCCTCCAGCACTACTTCAGACATTTGTAAGTAAGTCCTTTAATATATTGAAGAGCCAAAGAAACTGATACACATGCCTGATATCATGCAGGGCCACCGTGAACACGCAGAAGTGCAGCAACAAGGCGTGGCATGGGCTCGACTAATGTCTGAAGTAGTGACAGAGGGAACTGACACCATGAATCGTACAAGGCTGTCCACAAATCCGTAAGATTACGAGGGTGTGGAGATC
Organism: Schistocerca nitens; assembly: GCF_023898315.1. Lineage (NCBI taxonomy): Eukaryota > Metazoa > Arthropoda > Insecta > Orthoptera > Acrididae > Schistocerca > Schistocerca nitens. The sequence continues at coordinate 680,315,751 of NC_064615.1, read as the reverse complement.
TCTTCTGAACAGCAAGTGGCAAGGCATCCCAGATATGCTCAATGATGTTCATGTGTGGGGAGTTTGGTGGCCAGCGAAAGTGTTTAAACTCAGAAGCGTGTTCCTGGAGCCACTCTGTAGCAATTCTGGACGTGTGGGGTGTCACATTGTCCTGCTGGAATTGCCCAAGTCCGTCGGAATCCACAATTGACATGAATGGATGCATGTGATCAGACAGGATGTTTACGTACGTGTCACCTGTCAGAGTCGTATCTAGACGTATCAGGGGTCCCATATCACTCTAACGGCACACGCCCCACGTCGTTCCAGAGCCTCCACCAGGTTGAACAGTCCCCTGCTCACATGCACGGTTCATGGATTCCTGAGGTTGTCTCCATACTCGTACATATCCATCCACCCGATACAATTTGAAACGTGGCTTGTCCGACCAGGCAACATGTTTCCAATCATCAACGGTTGAAAGTCGCCGTTTCGGGTCCAGGCGAGGCGTAAAGCTTTGTGTCGTGCAGTCATCAAAGGTACACGATTGGGCCTTCGGCTCCGAAAGCCCATATCGATGATGTTTCGTTGAACTGTTCGCACGGTGACACTTTTTGACGGCCCAGCACTTAAATCTGCAGCAATTTACGAAAGGGTTGCACTTCTGTCACTTTGAACGATTCTCTTCAGTCGTCGTTGGTCCCGTTCTCGCAGGATCTTTTTCCGGCCGCAGCGATGTCGCAGTTTTGATGTCTTACCGGATTCCTGACATTCACGGTACACGCGTGAAATGGTCGTACAGGAAAATCCCCACTTCATGGCTACCTCGGAGACGCTGTGTCCCATCGCTCGTGCCCCGACTATAATACCACGTTCAAACTCACTTAAATCTTGATAACCTTCCATTGTAGCAGCAGTAACCAATCTATACAACTGCGCCAGACACTTTTTGTCTTACATAGGCGTTGCCGACCGCAGGGCCGTATTCCGCCTTTTTCCATATCTCTGTATTTGAATACGCATGCCTGCAACAGTTCCTTTGGCGCTTGAATGTATCTACGGAGTAGAGCTTCATGTAGCTACAGCGGTTACTCATAATTAAAGATTTCAGTTACTTCCTTTCTGTTTTCCGGAATAAAGTTTAGTCTCAGCGTTAACTGCCATTATAAACTCCATTGTGCTTAACGGTGATATCCGTCATGGCGAATATGACTAAAGTCTTCATCTTCCCTTTCTTTAGTTACTAACTGGTAATGGATACAGATTTCTGTACCGTAATAATTCTGAGTGCATTTCGTTTTCAAGTATTTGTGGTACTCGCTGCTTCTTTACTTATTTCGAATCCTCCACACCATTCTGCCAGTTCTTTTTAATAATTTCTAGAAGTATGCTTTACTATGGAGAATGCATAGACGATTTTGTGTAACTGTGATATTCATTAGTCCTGAATCCTCCAGCTTCCCGCCAATCGGACTTCATCTCTATATTCTTTATCTTATAATGTTAACTGAGAATTCATCCTGTATTATTTGGTTTAACAACGCCATTGGCGCGTTGTAATAATTATTTGTTCAAATGGTTCAAATGGCTCTGAGCACTATGGGACTCAACATCTGAGGTCATCAGTCCCCTAGAACTTAGAACTACTTAAACCTAACTAACCTAAGGGCATCACACACATCCATGCCCGAGGCAGGATTCGAACCTGCGACCGTAGCAGCAGCGCGGTTCTGGACTGAAGCACCTAGAACCGCTTGGCCACAACGGCCGGTAAGATTACAGTACTCTCGCGTGTTCTCTTCTAGAGGGAGTCTGTTTGCCTTTGTAATGTTATCCTACGTAAAGTCGTTATCCGTTCGCACAAATTTTAGGAGCCAAAATCGAGGATAGTATTTAGATTTCCTCGCCTGTTATTAAACTATTTTGAGACGCATGTAGGCTACGGAAGAGTACCCATGAGTCATAGTTACGCGATAATTATTAGTTTCCTAAAGTAGAAGTAACAAGGAGAGAACAATAAAAACAGAGTGGGTGGCTTTTAAACGGTGGTTGAATACGTTTCTTTTACACTACTGGCAATTAAAATTGCTACACCAAGAAGAAATGCAGATGATAAACGGGTATTCATTGGACAAATATATTATACTAGAAATGACATGTGATTACATTTTCACGCACTTTGGATGCATAGATCCTGATAAATCAGTACCCAGAACAACCACCTCTGGCCGTAATAACGGCCTTTTTACGCATGAGCATTGAGTCAAACAGAGCTTGGATGGCGTGTACAGGTACAGCTGCCCTTCCAGCTTCAACACGATACCACAGTTCAAAGAGTAGTGACTGGCGTCTTGTGACGAGCCAGTTGCTCGTCCACCATTGACCAGACGTTTTCAATTGGTGAGAGATCTGGAGAATGTGCTGGCCAGGGCAGCAGTGAAAAATTTTCTGTATCCAGAAAGGCCCGTACAGGACTTGCAATATGCGGTCGTGCATTATCCTGCTGAAATGTAGGATTTCGCAGGGATCGAATGAAGGGTAGAGCCACGGGCCGTAACACATCTGAAATGTAACGTCCACTGTTCAAAGTGCCGTCAATGCGAACAAGAGGTGACCGAGACGTGTAACCAATGGCGCCCCATTCCATCACACCCGGTGATACACCAGTATGGCGATGACGAATACACGCTTCCAATGTGCGTTCACCGCGATGTTGCTAAACACGGATGCGACCATCATGATGCTCTAAACAGAAAAAATGACGTTTTGCCATTCGTGCACCCAGGTTCGTCGTCGAGTACACCTTCGCAGGCGCTCCAGTCTGTGATGCAGCGTCAAGAGTAACCGCAGCCATGGTCTCCGAGCTGATAGTCCATGCTGCTGCAAACGTCGTCGAACTGTTCGTGCAGATGGTTGTTGTCTTGCAAACGTCCCCATCTGTTGATTCAGGAATCGAGACGTGGCTGCACGATCCGTTAAGCCATGCGGATAAGATGCCTGTCATCTCGACTGCTAGTGATACGAGGCCGTTGGGATCCAGCACGGCGTTCCGTATTACCCTCCCGAACCCACCGATTCCATATTCTGCTAACAGTCATTGGATCTTGACAACCGCGAGCAGCAATGTCGCGATACGATAAACCGCAATCGGGTTAGGCTACAACCCGACCTTTGTCAAAGTCGGAAACGTGATGGTACGCATTTCTCCTCCTTACACGAGGCCTAACAACAACGTTTCACCAGGAAACGCCGGTCAACTGCTGTTTGTGTATGATAAATCCGTTGGAAACTGTCCTCATATGAGCACGTTGTAGGTGTTGCCACCGGCGCCAACCTTGTGTGAATGCCCTGGATAGCTAATCATTTGCATATCACAGCATCTTCTTCCTGTCGGTTAAATTTCGCGTCTGTAGCACGTCATCTTCGTGGTGTAGTAATTTTAATGGCCAGTAGCGTATAAGGGGTGATAAAAAAGTTTCCATTCGAAGGCCATACAGTCCATAATCGGTATGTAATTAAGGAAAATCGCTGTGATCATTGAGGCAATCATCCTACAGACACACCAGGATGAAGATACCCGTTTTTTAAAAAGCCATATCCTGCTGCGCGAAGAAGTCCTTAGCTGCCTGCTGCACATCCTCGTCTGACTAGAATCTTCGACCTTGCAAAGCCTTTTTTAAAGGGACCAAAACGGAATAATCACATGGGAAGAGATTAAGCCTTTAGGGAGAATTCTCGAGTGTCTCCCATCTGAGATGGCGTAACTTCTGCGGTACGATATCTGCGACATGGGACGTGCGTTACCTCGAAGTAGCAGCATCCCTAGTCACGCCGTTCCCAAAGTTGGTTTTCGACAGACATGCTGTCCCATACGCGTTCTTCATTCTGCGATGGATGTCTACTGGTGTTTCACCTTTCGCAGCCAAGAAAAGAACAACGGGAAGTTGGTCATGTTTGGATGATTTGGGCAATAGCGTTGTCGTAGATCACACTTGCGCTTTTACCGCACGCACTTCGGGAAGACACGAATGCCACACTAACTTCCTGCCTACATGTCGATGCTTATATACCCGCATATGCGCTACAGCAACGCCCTCACAAGGAAGCTTTTTTTTATCTCCTCTTACAGAGCCGTGGCACTAGCAACAGGAATTACTCTATTTCTATTCGAAAAAGCGAATTTGGTAACGATATCTCTGTAATTAGTATAGCTCTGTAGTCATTTAGTGACAACTTTTGAACAGTTAATTTGAGTGAATACGATATCTTAAACGGTTCAGGAAACATCTGAGGTGAACAGCTAAGCTGAAGCACCTCGTATATCAGTGGTAGTTAACCTGGTCCCTACCGCTCACTGGTGGGCGGTAAGGATTTTACAAACATTTTCATTAGATTTTGACAAAATTTTGACGTAGAGTATTGGGAAGTTATTATTATTATATGCATTAACTTGCTATAACTCTGCATTATAAGTTTTGTAAATGGTTTGTAAATCACCATTATCGCCATTACAGAGGAATTAGTGGGTAGTTAGGAAATTTTACTAGTAACAGAGATACAGAAGTGGACTGTGGGTAAAAAATAAAGTTGGCACCCGTTGCTGTACAGCCCCTGGCCTCATTACCACATGCGCCGGAAGTTTTTGACAATTGATTTATTTCTGGGGTTTGGATTTGTAAACTAGCTCACCTATAATTGTTTAATAGGTTGAATATTGTTAAATTATTATTATTGAATGAAATGAGTTCATTTGTTGTGCTGCATCATTCTTGCGAGAGTCGACTGTTGATGAACATTCGCCACTTACAGTTTTGAGAACAGCAGGAGCATTATTATCATGCACTATTGTTGGTTTCCTGGTGTATTTACCATTTCCACCCTCCATTACCGAGTGATTTTAGATACAATAATGTACGAAAATAACGGGTAGAGTAAATTATTTGACGCATCGAAAGACAACGGAGCTAAAAGCATTGCCTGGCACGAATGTGTATTCAAATCGGGAGATTTCTCGGAGATTGGGCTTATCAGAACCATCCGTAAGGCATGCAAAGAAGAAAACTGATTTTGGTGAGGTATTAGTCCTTCAAAGGAAGAACAGGTGTGGCAGAAAACCAATATTATTTTCACTACAGTGTGAGTGCTTCTTTAAACAGATATCCCATGGAAACCTGTTTGCTTGTACACTGAAACGTAGTGGCGTTATTGCGTGTCTGAAAGAGCTATAAGCAGCAAACATTCACAGAAGGGACTTCAGGGCCCGCAGGCCTGTCTAAAAGCCAAAATTAACTGCTGCTATTATGTCAAAAAGTCTTGCACGGGCGAAGCCGTACAAGCACAGAGATTTAGACCTGTGACAATCTGGGAGTATCATTAAAGTAGACAGTATTTGCCTTCATAGAGTAGTGATGAATAAATTTTCTGAGTTCAAGGCCAATCCTAAAGCAAATGTTAATGCCTTTCTCGTTTCGTTTCAGGTTTCATTTAGTGATGAGTCCACATTCGAAATTTTGGTAAATAAATCTCAATTTATACAATGGCATCCTAGTGAAAAGCACCATCTCGCCTCTGTTGTGCACAGTGTGGAATATTCCACCAAAGTCATGATATGGTCAGTCATCAGTGGAAAAGGCAGTGGACGTCTGTACTTGGTTTAGGGAACAATTCTGTAAGACCAGTACAACAGCGAGTTAAGGGGGAGGCTGGTCGGCCGCGGTAGTCGAGCGGTTCTAGGCGCTTCAGTCCGAAACGGCGCGACTGCTACGGTCGCAGGTTCAAATCCTGCCTCGGGCATGGATGTGTGTGATGTCCTTAGGTTAGTTAGGTTTAAGTAGTTCTAAGTTCTAGGGGACTGATGACCTCAGATGTTAACTCCCATAGTGCTCAGAGCCATTTTTAAGGAGGAGGCTACTATCTCGAATAAATGAATGGTTTCCTAAAAGGGAAACATTAGTGTTTATGCAAGATGGAGCTCTATGCCACACAACATAATCAGTGAAAACCTTTTTGGAACGAGAAAATATCCTTTTGCTGCCCTGGCCAGGAAATACACCAGCTGAACCTAACCGAAAATGTTTGGGAGCCGGTGAAAAGGAAAGTGCCAAAGAAAACAATCGCCACTAAAATTCGTCTCACTGAAAAGATTATTAAAGTCTGATAGCATCACCTACAGATGCCGGACACTGTACAAGCCTGTATGAACAGTAAGCCAAGACGAATTGAAGCTTTAATAGTTGGGAAAGGCGGCATGATAAAATATTTATAATTTAGCCTAGTTGCGCTTGTTGGACTTTTTAAAAACAATAACAATTAATACTAAAAGTTGTGTGGTTTCTCAGTTATCAATAATCTGCAATGTTTAAAGAAATTAATTAACTTCACTTAGACAGATTAAAATAATCTGTGCAGCATTTTGTACCCCCTGAGATCGTACTATGTTGAGAACTCAAGGTGCAGTTAATAATGTGGCCAGGGACTGTACACTGAAGTGACAAGAGTCATGAGATACCCCCTAATACCGTTCAGAGCTCCTTTCAGCTGTCGTAGTGCAAAAACTCGACGTGGCATGGACTAACCAAGGCGCTGAAAGTCCGCTGAAGAAATACTGAGCCATGCTGCCTCTATAGCTGTCCATAATTGCGGAAGTGTTGCCAGTGCAGGATTTTGTGCATGAACTGACCTCTCGTTATGTCCCATAAATGTTCGATGACGTTCATGTGGGGCGATCTTGGTGGCCAAACAATTCACTCGATTTCTCCAGAATGTTCTTCAAACCAATCACGACCATTTGTGGGCCAGTGACAAGAGAAGTCCATGAATGGCTGCAAAAAGTTTCCAAATAGCCGAAAATAACCATTTCGAGTCAGTGATCGGTTGAGTTGGACCAGAGGACCCAGTCCACTCCATGTAAACACAGTCCACACCATTATGGAGCCACCACCAGCTTGCAGAGCGCCTTATTGACAACCTGGGTGCATGGCTACATGGGGTCTGCGCCACACTCAAACGCTACCATTAGCTCTTACCAACCAAAATCAGGACTCATCTGATCAGGCCACAGTTTTGCAGTCTCCTAGGGTCTAACTGAAACGGTCATGAGCGAAGGAGAGGTGCTGCAACCATGCTGTTAGCATAGGTACTAGCGTCGGTCGGCAGCTGCCGTATCCCATTGTTGTGGCCGAGCGGTTCTAGGCGCTTCAGTCTGGAACTGCGAGACCACTACGGTCGCAGGTTCGAATCCTGCCTCAGGCATGGTGGATGTGTGTGATGTCCTTAGGTTAGTTAGGTTTACGTAGTCCTAATTTGTGGGGGACTGATGACCTCAGATGTTAAGTCCCATAGTGCTCAGAGCCATTTGAACTATATGTACCCTAGCCCATTAACGGAAATTTGAAAATTTGTGGCAAAGTCTTATGGGACGAAACTGCTGAGGTCATCGGTCCCTAAGCTTACACACTATTTAATCTAACTTAAACTAAGTTGCGCTAAAGGACGACACACACACCCATGCCCGAGGGAGGACTCGAACCTCCGACAGGGGGATCCGCACTGACCGTAACAAGACGCCTTAGATTGCGCAGCTAACCCTCGCGGCGCCCGTTAACGCCATATTTCGCCACACTGTCCCATCGGATACATTCGCCGTGCGACCCACAATGATTTCTGCGGTTATTTCACGCAGTGTTGCTTGTCTGTTAGCACTGACAACGCTACGCAAACGCCGCTGCTCCCGGTCGTTAAGTGAAGGCTGTCGGCCACTGCATTGTCTGTGGTGAGAGGTAACGCCTGAAATTTGGTATCGTCGCCACACTCTTGAGACTGTGTATCTCGGAGTACTGGATTTCCTGACGATTTCTGAAATGCAATGTCCTATGCATCTACCTTCAACTAACATTCCGCGTCCCAACTCTGTTAATTCGCGTCGTGCAGCCGTAAATACGTCCGGAAGTGTTTCATGTGAATCACCTGAGTACAAGTGACAAGTCTGTTAGTGTACTGTCCTTTTATACCTTGTGTACACGCTACTACCGCCATCTGTATACGTACGTATCGCTATCCCATGACTTTTGTCACGTCAGTGGATATCTAGATGCAGTTATAGCATGAAGGCGGCAGGAGGAGTACATACATCTTCAGCAGTGGTTGGCGGAGAGGCTGCTGGCTTGGTTAGGAGCAACGACGTCGCCAAGGGCGCCGGCACCAGCGGCAGGGTGGCCAGCGCCGAGCAGTGCTTGTACGACCCCGAGCGGACGCGCGACTGTCTGCGCAAGTCGAACAGCCGCAGCATGCGGCGCATCAGCCTCACCAGCGCCAGCGAGGAGTAGCTGCGGCGCGGCTGCAGACGGCGGCGCGGCGGGCTTATGCCCCACACGAGGCGCGGCCGCCGGCGACTGGAGCGCCGCACGTGCTGCGCCGAGGACCGTCGCTGCGACTCGACCTGCCCGGACGTCGACGACTGCTCCGCGGCATCCGACTCATGTGTCGCCTGCGCACGCGCGAACCTCAGAGGGACGTATCGCCTCTCTCCATTTACACACACACACATACACACACACACACACACACACACACACACACAGAGCGAAAATGTGCGCCATTCGTCAGACAATAAATAACAGGCTACTGGCGTCACAATACCCTTTTACGTAAATCAGAACGTTACGAGTAACACCCCCCCCCCCCACAGCGCCCCGCCCCTGCCCCCCCCCCTCCACACTCACACACACGATTCCTTAAAGGATCACACTCCCATGTATACGACGGGCGTCCAGTGGCTAACGCAACACTTTTTTTTTCGGCCGTTTTCGCTTGAAAAAATGCGGAATTTGTTGTGTGACATCGTAGAATATTCCCGCTACAGCCTCCATAGCAGGCTGTTCCAACCGAGCTCCAGGGAGCCGGAGCGCTCCGGAGCGCTCACTGCGGCAGCTCGGAGCCCGCGTGGAGGGGGAAACCGCAAACTCACTGCCCCCTGGCCGCATGCAGCCGCAACTGACGCAATAATCCGTGTTCAATGACAGCTATGACTAGCCGCGGGAGCCCTATACCTCTATTGGAGGATACCTTTCTATTCTTTGAGAGGGATGGTCGTCCGCAATGTCTTGTATGTCATAAAGTATTTAATTCTGCGAAGAGGTACAATATACAACCACATTATACACGTCTTCACGCAGCGCACTACGATTAGGTAGAAGGCGTTGCACGCAGAGAACTGCGCAGAGAACTGGTAGCCAGGCTTAAGAACGACATACCAGGAGACGTAAGTTCAAAAACATTTTCGTAATACAGAGGGTATCAAAACATGTTCTGTAATGCGTTTATAATTTTCAGGTGAATGAGAGCGGAGAAAACACTACTGAATCTGCAATTCGAGCAAGCTACATGGTCGCTCACATCATTGCGACAAGTGGCAAGCCATTTTCGGTGGGACCACTCGTAAAATGGGGAATGGTAGCAGTTGCAGAATATTTGTTTCCAATGGAGGTGCAAGCAATTGAAGGGGTTTGCCTGTCGAAGCAACCAATGTCTCGTCGAATCCTGGACAAGGCAGTGGATTTAGAAACACAGCTCAGGAAAAAGGCGGAGAGCTTTGTTGCATTTTCGCTAGCGCTTGACGAAAGCGCCGACATATCGGACTGTGCTCAACTTGCAGTCTTTGTGCGTGGTGTCCACATGGAGCTGCAAGTAATTGAAGATCTCTTGGATGTGGTACCACTCGATTACACCACAACAGGACGTGACATTTTTGAAGCTGTTTGTGAATCAGTGGACAATATGAATTTGCCGTGGGGTAAGCTCCATTCTGTAGCGACAGACGGTGCACCACAAATGATCGGCCGTCACCAAGGTTTTGCTTCTCGTTTGAAAAATAAACTCGGGGACGAATTCGGGAAAGACATTTTGACTCTTCATTGTTTTATTCACCAAGAGGCACTGTGTGCTGAAACAGTAGAGCTAGGTGGCGTTATGAAAGATGTGAAGTGTGTGAATTTTGTGCGGCATCACGGTATGAATCATCGCCAATTCAAAGGATTCCTGAAAGATATGGAAGCGGAGTATGGGGATATACCTTACCAAAGTACAGCTCGTTGGCTGATTCGGGGAAAAGTTCTAAATGTTTTCTTTGCCATTCGTGAGGAAATGTCCCTTTTTCTCGAAATGAAAGGGGAAGAAATGCGTTGTCTCAAAGATATAAAATGGATATCAGACCTGGCGTCCCTAGCTGATATAACTATGCATCTGAATAATTTAAATCTGTCACTGCAGGGCAAAGGGCAGCTAATAGTTGACATTCACGACCAGATCAAAGCGTTCATGGAAAAGTTACATTTATTTGAGAGGCAGATGAGTAATGGACATTTAACGTTCTTCAATCGTCTTGTTTCTTTGAAACTACCCGAAGGTACTACTTTCGGGGATTACCAAGCAAAGTTAAAGCAGCTCATCACGTCGTTTGAAACACTATTCCGAGACCTCACTAGTTTGGAAATGGAACTTAAGGTGTTCAGCACTCCTTTTTCAGTTTTCCCCGATGACTTGTCACCGTCACTTCAATTGGAGATAATTGATTTGCAAAATTCAACTTAGTTGAAAGAGATGTACTACAACACGTTGGATTTGTTACGATGGTATTGTACATTACAGCAAAAAACATTTCCCAAGCTTCACAACAATGCCGCTCAGATCATGTGCATGTTTGGGTCTACGTATGGTTGCGAGCAGCTTTTCTCAGCAATGAAAAGAGTAAAAAGTAAGGAACGATCGTTTCTTCAGGATGCAACAATGAGGGCCATCCTCCGCATTAACGCTGCGAACACTTTGGCGCCTGATATTTCCGATCTTGTAGTGAAAAGAAAATGTCAAGCTACAGAGGCCCAATAAATTTAGTATGCAATTTCTTGTAAAACAGTTGTTTCTTATTTATTTCCCGAACATTGTATTTCCTGGTGTAGCATGTCACCACGTCTTAGCAGCTAAGAGTATGAGGTTGTCGATCGTGTAAGACGCAGCTGGCACACCAAAACGCTTGCCTTCCCCCTGCCTCAGCCTGCCGTGCCACGTGCCGGCGTGCCGGCCCACTTGAGTGGTCGCAGCGAGCAGCGACACGGCTCACTGGAGCAGGGAGCGCTCCGCGGCTCACAACGGAGCCGACGAGCTGGAACAGCCTGCTCTATAGTTTCATGAAATTCTGGTAGGTGGCGGCGCTACAAATAGCCTTAAAAATGGCGTCTGTAATGGGGATACGTTCAAAGCAGAGAGCTTCTTTTGACGGAAAACCAAAGCATCGCAGATATTCGTACGCGCTTGCAGAATGTCTATGGAGACTGGGCAGTGAACAAAAGCACGGTAAGTTGTTGCAAGAGGCGTCTGTCATCATCGCAAAGAAAGGTCATGGAAAGATGTCCGATCTGTCGGGTGGCGGTCGGCACACACAGTTATAACTCCTGCAGTGTTGGGAAATGTGGACAGTCTCATTCGAGGTGACTGTGGATCTCAATCAAACAACCCAGTGCACAACTGAATCTTAATGTTGGTAGTGCTGACACACTAGTACACCAGATCTGGTACTCAAAGGTGTGTGCCCGTTAAGTTCCTCGCCGCCTAACAGAAGAGCATAAGGAGCAACGGAGGACCAGCTGTGGGGAATTCCTTGAGCGTTACGAGGCTGATCGTGACAATTATTTGTGGAACATCGTCACAGGCAAGGAAATACAGGTCCATCATTTCGAACCACAAACGAAACGGCAATCCATGGAGTTGCACCACATCACCTCTCTTCTGTCCACCCCCGGTATCCGAGTGGTCAGCGTGACAGAATGTCAATCCTAAGAGCCCGGGTTCGATTCCCGGAGATTTTCTTTGCTCAGGGACTGGGTGTTGTGTTGCCTTGTTCATCGCCATTCCCACCCATCGATATGCAAGTCGCCGAAGTGGGGTCAAATTGAAAGACTTGCACCCGGCGAACGGTCTACCCGATGGGAGGCCCTAGTCACACCTCTCCTCTGAAGAGAAAGTTCAAAGCCGCACTCAGAGCCGGTAATGTCACTGCAAAGTTCATCTGGGAGTCTGATGCGGTCATTACGTTTGATGTCCTACCTCGAGGTGCAACAACCAACTCTGAAGTATATTGTGCTACACTCAGAAAATTGAAGAAGCGACTTCAGCGTGTTCGTCGCCACAAAAATGCAAACAACCTCTTCTTCTCCATGGAAGTGCAACGCTTCATACAAGTCTCCACACCCGAGAGGAGCTCACAAAACTTCATTGGACTGTCCTTCCTCATCCACCCTCCAGTCTGGATCTCGCGCCTTGCGACTTCCATTTGTTCAGCTCATTGAAGGATGCACTCCACGAGAAGCAGTACGAGGATGATGGGGAGGTTATCGATGCGACAAGACGTCGACCACAACGTCGACCAGTAGAGAGGTACGATGCGAGCAGACAGACCCTCCCGGCAAGGTGACAAAGGCAGACGTATTAAACGGAAATTTTGTTGAAAAATAGGGTTCGGTAGCAAAAAGATTTGACAATAATATGGAGTATTGGAATCTTGAATAAACCAATCCTGCTTCCAGAAAAAGAACTGTTGCTTCACTTATTGCACACCCCTCTATAAAAAAGCTTCAAACATCTGATTGCTTTAGAAGTGATTAACTCTGTTAAATACACTACTGGCCATTAAAATTGCTACACCAAGAAGAAATGCAGATGATAAACGGGTATTCATTGGAAAAATGGCTCTGAGCACTATGGGACTCAACATCTGAGGTCATCAGTCCCCTAGAACTTAGAACTTCTTAAACCTAACTAGCCTAAGGACATCACACACATCCATGCTCGAGGCAGATTCGAACCTCCGACCGTAGCAGTTACACGGTTCCAAACTGAAGCGCCTAGAACCGCACGGCCACACCGGCCGGCTATTCATTGGACAATATATTATACTAGAATTGACATGTGATTCCATTTTCACGCAATTTGGGTGCATAGATCCTGAGAAATCAGTACCCAGAACAACCACCTCTGGCCCTAATAACGGCCTTGATACGCCTGGGCATTGAGACAAACAGAGCTTGGATGGCGTGTACAGTTATAGTTGCCCATGCAGCTTCAACACGATACCACAGTTCATCAAGAGCAGTGACTGACGTATTGTGACGAGCCAGTTGTTCGGCCACCATTGACCAGACGTTTTCAGTTGGTGAGATATCTGGAGAATGTGCTGGCCAGGGCAGTGGTCGAATATTTTCTGTATCCAGAAAGGCCCGTACAGGACCTGCAATATGCGGTCGTGCATTATCCTGCTGAAATGTAGGATTTCGCAGGGATCGAATGAAGGGTAGAGCCACGGGTCGTAACACATCTGAAATGAAACGTCCACTGTTCAAAGTGCCGTCAATGCGAACAAGAGGTGACCGAGACGTGTAACGAATGGCACGCCATACCATCACACCGGGTGATACACCAGTATGGCGATGACGAATACACGCTTCCAATGTGCGTTCACCGCGATGTTGCTAAACACGGATGCGACCATCATGATGCTCTAAACAGAAAAAATGACGTTTTGCCATTCGTGCACCCAGGTTCGTCGTCGAGTACACCTTCGCAGGCGCTCCAGTCTGTGATGCAGCGTCAAGAGTAACCGCAGCCATGGTCTCCGAGCTGGTAGTCCATGCTGCTGCAAACGTCGTCGAACTGTTCGTGCAGATGGTTGTTGTGTTGCAAAATTCCCCATCTGTTGATTCAGGGATCGGGACGTGGCTGAACGATCCGTTACAGCCATGCAGATAAAATGCCTGTCATCTCGACTGCTAGTGATACGAGGCAGTTTGGATCCAGCACGGCTTTCCGTATTAGCCTCCTGAAACCACCTATTCCATATTCTGTTAACAGTCATTAGATCTCGACCAACGCGAGCAGCAATGTCGCGATACGATAAACTGCAATCGCGATAGGCTACAATCCGACCTTTATCAAAGTCGGAAACGTGATGGTACGCATTTCTCCTCCTTACACGTGGCGTCACAACAACGTTCCACCAGGCAACGCCGGTCAACTGCTGTTTGTGTATGAGAAATGGGTTGGAAACTTTCCTCATATCAGCACGTTGTAGGTGTCGCCACCGGCGCCCAACCTTATGTGAATGCTCTGAAAAGCTAATCATTTGCATATCACAACATCTTCTTCCTGTTGGTTAAATTTTGCGTCTGTAGCACGTCATCTTCGTGGTGTAGCAATTTTAATGGCCAGTAATGTAATTGACATGAAAGGTGCAACCTAGAAAAGGATTGGAAAAGGTTTCAAATGATCTACGGTATTTGTTGGAAGTCGCCAAATTCTCTCACTACCAAACACTGGATGAGTATCGTCTGGATTACTTGCGATCCATTTTAAGAAAAATTGGTTTCTCACGCATCTCAGTGTTTATGAAGTTATTTCTCTCGAATTATGTGTCATACAGCTTTATAATTTTGCACATACATTCAATGGTATATGTGGACACTGTTTGCAGATGTTTTGCGAGTAGAGTTAGTAGCAGAAAAGTAATAAATTAAAATGTTGTGCGTGATGGTGACTGTATGAACAGCGAAAATATACTAACCGATAAGCCTTTTTTCCTTCCATCACTTTGTGGAGGTTGTCAGTGTGAAAAAATTCGTAATGGGTTGAAATTGTGTGTAAAGTTTGTTGGAAGTCGTAAGTCCTCTCTTTATGAAACAATGGATGAATACAGTATGCGTAATTTGCGCGCTGTGACTTAAGCTGTCTCAAGACGTGTACGCTGTTTCGCTGGTCATTGGGGCTCAGTTCGAAGCGGTACTCATCACTGAAGACAACTGTACCCCAGTCAAGGAGATTCCAGGCCGAAGACGTGTCTGGGATACCAATCTGGATATCGCCCGCCATTCGCTCGACAACCAGGAGTGATGGTCTGGAGTGCCACTTCTTTTCATAGTAGGCTGCCATCCAAGGCATCCTTACAGCACAGCGGTACGTCGACGATATTCTACGCCCTGTTTTGTTGCCATTCACGGCAAGCCATCCTGGGCTTACATTTCCGCAAATGCCTGACCGCACTAGGCGAGAGTTTCTACTGCTTATCTTGGCTCTTCCCACATCCTACCTTGGCCAGCAAGGTCGCTTGATCTCTCCTCTCCCAAACTGAGAACATTTGCAGCACTGTGGGCAGGACCCTCCAACCACCTCGGGATTCTGACGATCTAACGATACAATAGAACATAATTTGGCACGACACCCCTCATCAGAGCATCCAACAACTCTGTCAATCAGTGCCAAGCCGAATAACTGCTTTCATAAGGGGCAGAGGTGGACCACCATTAATTTCCTCAATTTGTGAAGCTCCTTCTCTCGAACACATCATTTATTTTTTCTAAAACTATAACCACTCGTTTGTCTGTACATGTACATCACATCTGCCGATTTCCATCCCAATCGGACAGCTCCTTTATGGTGCATCTTTTTTTTTGTCTTAGAGTGTAGATGGTGTAGATCGTGTAACAAGAAGTGCTGAAAAATGGCCCATCCTGTAACTGAAAACAAAACGTGTCAATATGTAAAAATCTTCTATTAAACTATCAGTCATCATCGACCTGTGAGCTTTTTACATGTGGTGCCACACAGTGTTCCGTCTTAGGGTCCTTACTTGTGTATATTCATGACCTTTCATGTATTGCACTATCAGATGCCAAATTTGCTTTGTCTTCAGGTGATACAAACATTGTAAAAAAAAAAGAAGCAGATCAAGCATAGTTTTAGAAATATCGTCTGGTGAAATTTTAGTGGATATTAATAATTGGTTCCTAGCCATTCCCTTCACACTAAACTTTTAAAATACCCGCTGTATACAGTTCTGAACTTGTGAAATGTTTCCACACAGTATAAATCTTCATCATTGTAACAAGGAGGACTTCAATTTTGTCTGGTACGCTGTATTATCAGTTTGGGTTTCATTAAGTGCTACAACAGGATGCTAGCGGTTATCAGCTACCCATACATGGATATACACTCATGCTCAGAAAAAAACAGGAGATCTTGAACGACGAGAGACAGGCCGTTCATATTCACAGAACATGTGCATTAGTACGTTCTGCAGAAATGATTAGCATTTGTAACACGTCGCCCAGTGTGTTCAAGTTCAACATCAGTATCACAATGCAACACCACCTACCGGTAAAACGCGCCTGTGGCTCTCGTTGTCGCTGTAAACCGTAGGTAATGGATGTGTGTGACTTCAGCAGACATGCAGCATACCTCACAGATATATGCGCGCACTGTACTGTCAAATCAGTGAGTTTGAAAGAGGGAGTATTACTGGCATTAGATAATGTGACACATCCTTCCAGGAAATTGCTGCTCATGTGTGACAAAGTGTTGCGATATTGCAGCAGGAGTGTGGTGAATTGTTCATGGAGGGCCGTAGAACATGACGAGATGGGTCAGATCGCGCCATCCACACCATCCACTGGGAAGATCGACACCTCATCTGAATGGCATTGCACGACAGGTCTGCGTCCTTTTGGGGTCTGGCGTGACAGTGGAACAAAGTAACACGTCATCAGGGGTGACAGTCCATAGACATTTATTACGGCACGGGTTATGTGCGTGTCATCCACTTCTCTGCCTACCTTTGATGAATGTGCAGAAACATGCTACATGATAGTGGTGTATGAAACGACATCACTGAGGACAAGAGCGGCATCAGATAGTGTTTTCAGATAAATCCAGGTTCTGTTTGTCTGAAAATGGTGGCTACATTTTGGTTCGCTGCAGACAGGGGGAGCGTACATGAGATGCAGTGCCAACTCAAGGCCTTATGGTGTGGGGTGCACTGTGACCAGTGTGACCTATGGAACGCCATCCTGCGACCTGTAGCGATACCCTTTCTCCACAACACCCCAGACGCCATTTATCAGCAAGACAATGTAAGGCCACATTTTGTTGCCTGAACATATACAGGGTGTCCCAGCTATCTTGTCCACCAAAAATATCTCTGGAACAATAACAGATATTGGAAAACGACTTTCACCGGTATCAATGTAGGGCTGGGGCCCATGAATGTACATATTTGGAATCATTCTAAAACGAAAGCATATGTGTTTTTTAACACAAACTTATGTTTTTTTAAATGGACCTTCTATATTTTTTCTTCAGCAATCCATAGCATGACAAAGCACATACACAATGGCGTTGATTGCATCGCAATATTCCCTTTACATCCCGAGATATTGAGACGCGAAGTTGACGCTTGAAACACCCGACATGCGCTGCTAGCGCACGTCCTGAGGCTCAGGCGTGAACCCCATGTTGCCCGTAATCGCGATGTGATTGACAAGTAAGTGTCCCTCTTGATAAGTATGGAGGTGTGATTACACATGTCAATCACAACGTGATTACAGGCAGCATGGGGTTCACGCCTGAGCCTCAGGACGTGCGCTAGCAGCGCATATCGGGTGTTTCAAGCGTCAACTTCGCGTCTCAATATCTCGGGATGTAATGGGAATATTGCGATGCAATTAACACCATTGTGTATGTGCTTTGTCATGCTATGGATTGCTGAAGAAAAAAATATAGGAGGTCCATTTAAAAAAACATAAGTTTGTGCTAAAAAACACATATGCTTCCGTTTTAGAATGTTTCCAAATATGTACACTCATGGGCTCCAGCTCTACATTGATATCGGTGAAAGTCGTTTTCCAATAGCTGTTATTGTTCCAGAGATATTTTGGGTGGACAAGATAGCTGGGACACCCTGTACCTTCTTGGTGACACAGTTGTTTGCCCTGGCTCACCAGTTCACGAGACTCGTCGCCAATCGAAAATATGTGTGATATGATGACACGACAGGTGTAGTGCTGTGATCCAATGCCAAACACCACAGATGGACTTTAGAACAAGGTGAATGCAGCATGGATGGCTAAACCACAGAGCGCTAGCTGTACCTTATACACGTCGACGCCATCGTGCTTGCAACAATTTATCAGCACCCACGGAGGACCGTGTGTCTAACAAGCAACAGGATGCATGCTGAACTGGTGTGACTGAAATGCTAATCATTTCTGCAGAACATACTGATATACATGTCTGTTAATATGAACGTCCTATCTCTAGTCGTTCAATGTGTTCTGTTTTTTCTGAATTTCAGTGTATTTCTTTGTATCGATGTAGATGTGACTGTTTCCCAGATACAGATAATGGTGAAATGATATTCCAAAATCGACCTTCTATTTTCTATGAATGATCAACATCAATGAAGTACAGCCTGGCACATAATAAGTGTAATAATTATCTTACATATCTAACTGTACGTATACATGTTTCTTACTACAACTACTGGGTGTTGAAAAAAGTGCCCCATACTCTTACAGGGGATAGACTGTTCAAAACTAGAAACAAGGTCCCACAAACATACGTGTTACTACAAATATTTCTTGAGAAATGGGTTATACTATGCCATGGTAAGAATCTTTCTATTGACACTACAAGAAGTGCTCAATCTGGCTATCATTCATACTTACACACCTTTCAGCCCTCTTTCTCAAAGAAACACAAACTCACGTAAACAAAACTGGCTACCTTCAGATTTGGTCACGTGCACAAGGCCTGTGATGTGTGCACAATGTAGATGGATGTGAAATACATAAGTGCCTTAAGGATTAAGGTAAAGTGATTAGGGACCTCTTGCTACTCATCTCCTCAACCAATCCATTGCTCTTTAAACATTCAGGTGGGCTATTATAATAGGCAGCCATCATTTCAGACTGTATTGGTCAATCATAATTGAAAGACACCTGAGGAGGGTTTTACAAGTGTGTATATAAATACAACAATTTTTACGTCAATACAGTTAGTTTTCAAAGCAATGTTGCTGTTCACGTGTATATTTTTCTTGACTAATGCAGGTCAAAATGCATCAATGTTGCAATAGCACCAGATATTGAGTTTGCTGCTGCAAGTGAACTAGAGAATGTACAGCTACATAGAATGTTCAAGAAGTCAAAGAGAGTGGAGACGCTGATGCAAAAATCTGTCATTCATCAAGAGTCAGCTCACCTCAGACTACAGCCCATACAAAGTCAACACTGATGTTTTCTGAAGTAGCAGGGGCATCAACACCACCACCAGCCATTTTACTGCCTCAATAGTAACAGTTCTTGGCAATCCAACACTGAAACTACTAGCCTGGGAGGCTAAACATAGTGTATGTTTAAAAATTCTAATCATTATAAACATATGTAGTCTATATGATGCGGTTAGCTTCACACATATGGAATATGTCAGCAGACATCAAGTGTTAAAAATGCATTCAGTGACATGATGGAAACTATAATGTGACATGAAGTTCGTAATCCATGTGAAAATGTGTTATTCAAAAACAGTCTTAATCGCATTTATTATTATTATACCGCCAACCGGTTTCAACCTGACGTAGGGGTCCTCTTCTGGGCGTTTACACTGTACAGTTATAGATATCTGTCAGAAAGATTCCATTACAGAACAGCTAAAATTACGTAAATTTAAAATATGTTACCCATTGGTCGACTGCTGGTGGTGACACTCCTGTCTAGATAATGGCAGGAAACTATGCGAGACTAACCCTTCGTATGGGCTTAAATAGCATGCTGAGATCATGTGAATAGATGGCAACACCCCTAGCGGCGATCAACGGCATTTAATAATTACTAGTCACCTTGGTTTAACATAAATTTAAGTGACAGAAAATAACAGAAAACATAACGTGTCGTAAACTTTTATCCTATCTTTAGATTTTTTAGTTTATCCTTGATTTTCGATATTTCCATAACCTCAAATAAGTGACAACTTCTTTGTGGATGAAGAGCCATGACATACCGCTACCACGGCAACGGACGCCGTGGCCAGGGCAAAGATAACACCATACAACCACACCAGCTGTTACCATGACGACGGCGTCCTTGCCACACAGACTGGAGGGCGCCTGATATACACTTTATAATCCATGGCAACGGCGTCCTAACCACAAGGAGTAGAGGGCGTTGTAGTCCTTCCATATTAGCCATTTTAGTAAATTGACCCAACGTTCTCTACGTAAATGTACGATTAGATATATTATAACACAAGGCGACACCAGTTTGTGTGCCACAAATTGTTTTACTTTATATTATGGCACATAATGTGATATACTTTTATGAATATTACGAGTTGACTATGGAATATTTGTTATTATTTTATAATCAACACTATAATTGTAACTCTTTTTAAATGGAATGGTTCCGTTTTCTGTTATTTACTGTCACTTAAATCTATGTTAAACCAAGGTGACTAGTAATTATTAAATGACGTTGATTGCTGCTGGGGGTGTTGCCGTCTATTCATGTGATATCAGCACTCTATTTAAGCCCATATGAAGGGTTAGTATCGCATAGTTTCCTGCTGTTATGTAGACAGGAGTGACACCACCAGCAGTCGACCAATGGGTAACATATTATAATTTACGTAATTTTAGCTGTTGTATAATGGAATCTTACTGACAGATATCTATAATTTCACAGTGTAAACGCCGAGAAGATGACCCCTACGTTGGGTTGAAACCGGTTGGCGGTATAATAATAATAAATGCGATTAAGACTGTTTTTGAATAATTGATGAATCATACTAATCGCTGCTTCATCTCCACAACCATTTTGTCCAAAAATCCATGTGAAAATGCATATATAACTGACTAATGTATCATGTACAGAATACAATAATATGCTAAATATTAGCATATGGCGAATGGGTTTTATGGAAGAAGAATGATCATGTATTATTAAGTTTCTGTAATCTATATGACAGTAATAAAATTAATACTATTTTCAGAAAGTTGCAATACATGTTTAATTTTCAATAATGCATATTATTATATTTCCATATCTTACTTTTATATATGAGACATAACTCAACACTGTACAGTATGAGAGACATAGATAAAAGTGTTCTAACTTAAAACATGAAACCCTGAGAATAGATGTATTTTATAACACAAGCTTTATGAACTTACAGCACACTCACTTTACACCACTTTACTAATAGTGAGAGAGAGGCATATACTACAACTCAACTATTGTATTACAGCAAGATGTATATACAAAATACTTGTGTCTCAAACTCACCTGCACAGAAAAATTATTTCAGTGCAAGTATGTGTCCTCAGCAGAACAAATTTACAAATATATATATATATATATATATATATATATATATGTGTGTGTGTGTGTGTGTGTGTGTGTGTGTGTGTGTGTGTGTGTGTACATGAGACTTAACAAAGCATAGAGCACACACACTATGTGTTTTAAAACAAGCAAAGTGAGTGCAGTGCACTGCTTTTGTAATATGTGTATAGTTGTACAAATGGGTTAAGTATTTATATAAATGCACAAGATGCATGTGGGGGGGGGGGGGAAATACGAAAACAGAAACAGAACTAGTTTAACAGTATTGATATATTTTAATTTTCAATGTTCAATCCATACATGGACTCCTATAAAAAAAATTTCAATAAATATTCATTGCAGTGTACCATCATATTTGTATTTTCAAATATCAGAGAGAGTTCTTATTGAAAAATAAAATCATAATTTTCAAATATCTATGCAAAAAGTATAAATGTAGTCAGCTTAGACAGGGTTCATGAAATAAATCAGAAGTGCTTACTCTATATGCAAAAAATTAGAAATATCTGTAGATGTGATGAGATTTACGAAATACACATATAGTATGGAAAAAAATATGAAAGCAAAGTGACAACATGCAAAGTCTTATACCCCATCAATCTCAAACACACACACACACACACACACACATAAAACCATACAGACACACAGAATTTTATACATCTATATACACTATACTGAATGGTTCATTTGCACCTCCCCCCTCCTCACTCTCTGTGTGTGTGAGTACAGTGGGGTTTCAATTCCATAATCACAAATAAGCTGCTTATCATCATGATGTGACAGAAAAATTATTTTTTCTTTAACTGTATAAACCATATGACTCTCATACATCACGTGCTTGAACAACTCACAGTTAATCCGTCATTGGATATGACCTGCTTGCATCAGTATAATTACACTTTCAATGTAATACTAACAAACACCACAATCTGTAGTCCGTTTGTCTCGTTTTTCATCATGTTGATAACCTTATTGTTTGTTAGCTTTATGCCATAAGGGTTACTGGCTGCATATCCAGATGTGTTGAATGCATGTAAGTGATACCTTGTCATTTCATATGAATCACAAGCCTTTGCCCAGTATATGAAGCTTTCCATATCCACTTAAAGTAATTTTGGGTCTTCAAAATGAGTTTTACTAAATTTATAATGAATCTAACACATATGTAGTGATATAAATAAGTTTTGTGAACAGTATCAAAATATTAGCAATCACTAGAATAGCAAATTCGTTATTGAAGGTACTTGCTCATTTTAAAGTTGGTATGGCAATGTAACTTCCTAGCGCCAAATGTCAAATCCCATTTAATAACTAAATGATTTTTCTGATGATTCCTAATATTCTCCATTGTTTTTTTCAAAATTCACATTGTTCATTAATTTATAAAAAATCTTTTTCAAAATTATGTGATGTGGAAAACATAGTTTTGATATTCTAATCCCTCTATGCGTTTAACCAAGAACTCTGCTTCATGATGATGTCATGGGCGAATCTACACAGTTCCATCCCCAAACAGATATATGGCTTAATGTTTCTGTAACACATGATGTGCCTGGATTTATTCTGTAGTGTTGTGAACTACTTGGGGTGTGAACAGTTTCACAGAATCTGGTTCTCTGGACATAGCAGCAACCTGTTGTGCACATCATGCAAACTAACAGGGTCATCAGCTCTACCTCAAAGACATATCCTTCACCGACATTATCTGCCACATATAAGATATCTGTTAAGGTGACAATTTCATGACTAGAAAGCCATCAAAAAATCGTTAACATCAAGTATAGAATGTAACTTGAGTCACCAGATGTTTTGCCATAGACTTCACCCGTTTATGAATTATTTGTCTCATTGTGTATATGTATACAGTGACTATGTCCCCTACAAATACCTCCCTCAAGGAACAGCAGCATGTTGACATCAGTCAAAAGTTCGAATTCAACAATTGTGATTTAAAGCATGGCGTCCCATGACAATTGAGGTGTGGTGTAGCAAGAAGCAGAATCCAGATCATATGTTACCAGGCACACAATCTGGAATTTTTCAGAAACATCCGCTAAAAGGTGTATGTCTGTGGCATACTGACCCAAGTCAGAGACATTAGATTCCCATCAAACATTCACCACAATGACATATTCTGCATCCATTGCAGTATCACTTGTAAGTTCACTGCAGAATGTGGATATAAGGGGCAGTGTTGTTTCATTGAGTTTCTCCAACGATTCCAGATAGTCTTATGGGAATACCTGCTTCTCTGTAATGAGTTGAAATTTAAAATCATCAGGATATACAGCACATGTGAGATGGATGTGATGCTGATATATAGATTCAGCAAGTTTCGAAGCGATGCCTGCATAAATCTTAAGGAATCCAGGAACTGCAGGGTGATATTTTTGGTAATCCTGTTAGAAAAAGAAATGTATCTCTCCCTGTTCACAGGCAAGTCACTAACCTGATCATTACACAGTCGTAAACCTACCAATTGTTCATTGATGAACTGATCGTAATTTTCATTATGGAAGAAAACTGGATTCCAACGATACTGCATGAGTTGTGCACTGCCCCACGACACTGCCCTGTCAGATGGCAGTAATCCACCACCCATGTTTCACTGGAATTTGATAATGGCAGCTCACAAACAGAACAGTTAATGGAATTTTTATACTAACTGCAAACTTCCTGCGGTTTAGTTAAAGAAAATCACATCAACTTCCTCTAAATGTGCTTTGAGCTCAGAGAGCAGCCATTTCAGAGGATGTTCCCCAATATATGTTCCATATAAATTACAACTTGGACCACATGCACATGCCTCACAAAACATCAAAAACATATGAGTGAACATCCAGCCATAGGACACAAAATAACGCTTTTCTGAACTTTCTTCCCTGGAATTCAGAAAATCGATCCCAAATCGGAATTAATACTGACATCTTATACCACTCATAAAGTGGGGAGTCCCATCATATGACATCGTTTCGCCCAAGCAAATGGATGGGAAGAGTATTGATTTCACTATTACCATTTCCAGTTTAAATTCGCAACAAATGGAAATGCAGCACTTTATGACAGGATCTCACAGATCATTAATGATTTTTTCAAAATTTCATCTTCCCAAACACTGTGACATGCCCTTCGGAACATGATCGGATCTATATTCTCGAGGCATCCAAAATCCTATCTCCAAATATTCCCTAATTAGAGAAAAATGTAGTACTATGGCATCATGCTGGTTTAACTGACCATCACCTTCATTACTAATAGGGCAGACTGAGAAGCTGCAGATGGCCTACTGAACAGACTTAGATTTAGCAGACCTATGGAAACATTCGAACTGGCGTACTTCCCTTGTAGGTATAACTGACAACAAATGGTGACAAATTACATGTTTGCAGCTTGTTTTAGTCAGTGATTATAACCAAAAGGCGTCTTGAAATATTCAAATGCAGTGCTGTTAAGATGAAGTACCATTCTCAACACTTTCAGACATTCAGAAGGTATATCAGCGACAAAATATGTAAACACAATGTGGTGGAGTTATTTAGATAAGTGGTGGAGTTATTTAGATAAGTATTTAGCTCCTCAAGACTTCTTCCTATCTCACCTCGACAGGCGTCATTGTGTCATTAATTTTTCATAAAATATGTGGTATCACACAATTCTGGAAAGTTGGAAAAATCCACTGTGGCACCACTTTGCTAGCATATTCGGTCTGCTGACAATCACATGCCGGCATGTGGAGTGCAATGTAAGTCATAACAGTAGTACTTTGAACACTGAATGCGGCTTTTGCACGCAAAGGAATGTAATTTCATCGACTGGGAATGTAACTCTTACAGGTAGATTTAATCATTCTTACGATGGTACTTCACCACAGTATCTAGAAAGAATGGTGCATTTGTAACTTGAAATGAACTTGATATTGCTGATAAATTACTGTAGTGGAATCGTCCTGAAGTTTTAACTGCAGAGTACAACAACAGAGTTTCATTAATTACATCAGTAAAGATACACTTCTTTGCGAAGGTCGCTAATAATAACCGTTGTTGTCGATAGCCGGTTTTGGTAATCAAAGTTACTATCTTCAGATCAAGATGTCCAGAATATTGCATATGTCTTGAAACATCAGTGAAAGTACTCTTTCTCATGAATTGATAGATCTGTAACAATTCTTGAGAAAGAGTACTTTTACCACTATTTTAAACATATGCGATAATCTATCCTTCAGGATCAGAAGACAGTAACTTTGATTAGCAACACTGGTTATTGAGAATATATGTTATTATTGGCAATTTTGGTAAATAAGTTTATATCATGTAGTAATTCCCTGGAAACGCCTTGATCGCTAAATACTTTATCTATGACATATTTTGAGTAATCATCATCAGATAACTGTGGTCAAAATTAACAGAAAAGACAAAATTAGAAAAGCTTGTATATATTACTACAAAATCAATATAACAGCAAGAACGAAAGTACACATTGAGTTATGTACTTACAACATACTTAGGAAAGCGCGCACAAATGACTAATACAAGAAAACTGTGCACTCACATATGCAACTGTCATTAAGCGTATTTTCAAAAGATGAAGTCACGTGCCAGACTTGAGAACCGTATTTCTTCAACTTGATGCCAGATGGCTTTCATCTCAAAGATCGAAACATACCAGGACAAAGGATTTACAATATACAGAACATCATAAATATCTCTTACCACATTAAATCCAATTTTTACAACAAATGTCCTATTGTCAATGAAAAAATATAACAACATAGGTTTTGTTCATAATGTATGCTGTCATGGGACATATACAAAGAATGTACATCATACTAGATGTAAGTCCAAATCTTCCATCGAGAGACAACAGTGTAAAGGCCATCCTTACAAAGGATGACATATGCATTTTTTAATTATTTTTCAAACAAAGCACGCAATTGTGAACCTACTGAGACTGAAGATGGGCCATGTCAAACAAATAAAACGTCAGCATAAATAACAAATTTTCTAACCATGTTAGAATGGACAGGGGATAGATGTAGGGAAGGGGGTAGAGGGATACTGAGGGCAGATGAGGCAGAAGTAGGATATGGTTAGAGACACGGTTAAGGGGGAAATAAGTAGGAAAACAGGCACAGGATGGTAGGGGAGGAATCTAACAACAATGACTGACTCACCAGGTGTCACCACTCGAAATGTGCTAGAGTGCCCTTAGCCCTACTATTCACAGCTTGCATTTTATCTATGGCTAGGCTTGGTTCACACACACCACTGCTACCCATCCTCCCCAAACCATCTCCTACTTCTGGATCATCTGCCCCTTCCCCAGCCTCAGTGTGCTTCCCCCACCCCCTACACTATCTCTTTCTATCCCCAGTCCACCCTAACACAGAAAGTTTGCAATTTATTTGTTTGTTTTGACATGGCTCAAGTTGACTGCAGTCTGGCAAGTGGTGTCTCGAAGTAACATCTTTTGAAAACATACTTAATGGCAATTGTACGTAATAGTGTACATTTTTCTTGTATTGCTCACTTGTATGAGCTTTCCTAAGCATATTGTGAGTACTTACATTCAATGTGTACTTTCATTCCTGATGTTATATTTGTGTTGCATTATTTATATACTGGCTTTCCTAATTTTCTCTTTGAGTTAATTTTGCCCACAGCCAACTGATGATGACTACTTAAAATGCATCATAAATAAATTATCTAGCAATCAAGACGTTTCTGAAGAATTACTACGTGCAAAGTCTGAATGGTTGCATATCTTAGATACTGGACGACTTCATCAGTCAAATGGAAGAAAGAAGTTTCTCTTCACTAATGTATTATCATAGATCGCCCCTTCCTTCTCAAAATGAGTAAATTAAAGGTTTCATTGTGTTCTGTCGAGTAGCACCATCTATGTTGTCACGATAATGTTTGATTCCATACAGCACTTATATAGTTCCAGCAGACCAATGCAGTACTGTCCAGTTGACTTTAACATATGGACCTAAGGACTATAGAATTGTATTGCCTTATTCACATTGCAAGTTCTGATACCTGTTCAGTGTCGTTACCAAATGGTCTCCATAATTTTAAATTTAGTACTGCTGGGGTGGAGCAAATTTTTTAGACACATAGGCTGCACTAGGGAGCTATACAGTTTTAAAGTTAAGGGAAGTCGCTCTTAGCAGAAATGAGATGTGACAGCATAGGAGTTGAGAAAGTTGTTTGGATATCATTTTAAACTGGACTATTTGAATTACTCACCATTTCAAACTGAGCTCTTTGATTCTATATTTAAGAAAAGTGGCATAATATCAACGTGACATAAGGAGAAAGCCCAGTGACCATCTTGCATTGCATTCATAAATCTATTCTTAGCAAAAGCGAGCTGGCACCCCTACAGTCTCTGCTAGTGAGCTATGGCATCAGGGGCAAGGAAAATCCAGGAAACCTGACAACCATGCATGCTGTGACAGTGGCCTCTGACATTACAATTTTAAGTTTAGGACAAGTGGCAATCTTGGATTTGACAACTGGCCATCTTGGATTTGACCAGTGGCCACCTTGGATTTGACCAGTGGCCATCTTGGATTCTAAACTTGGGACAAGAGATCTGTCAAACATTCAGCCTGTGCTAGTATCCCCTGCTCTGACATCTGAGATATATCAAAAGGGCTATGCAAAGGTTTACTCTCTTCAATTCTGATGTCAGAGGACTCTGCTTAGGTTCTTATACTTAAGACAAGTCGCCTATGTCCGCCATCTTGAATTTTTTGGTCTTCCCACAAAGTTTTATATTCCCTCTATTTTACGCATAGGAAAATTGACTTGTGATGTCAGAGGTGTGGGAGAGGAAGCTGACAACAATAAATGATTCATCTGGTGTTGTCATCGATGACACAATCCAAAATGCGGCAATAATGCGGCCTTTGCTGGAGTGCCCATAGCCCTGCTACTTATAGCTTGTATTTTATCTACAGATAGGCTTCATTCATACATAGTAGCATAATAAATCAATATACTAATCGCATGTAGGCAGCTGCAACTTCTGAAATGTTTAAGAAGCAAGACATCAGGTTCACCGTAGTATCAGTTATGGGCAGGACTTTTGGGTGTCAGACTCGCAGTGTCATGCACTTTACTGGACGAATTAACACCTACTGCTTATCACCAGTTCCTGTGCAACAAGTTACACGCACTGCTGGAGAACGTCACCCGTGCAGGAAGAAGACAGATGTCGTTTATGTAGTAGTGTGTGACCTATGCATATGCCAAAATGCAACTGCAGCCATGTATATACATAATGGTTCATAATTGTTTGAGGAGAGATGAAGTTGTTTGAGAATGTGTGGTACTCATATTAGACACTTCCTGAAGTATCAACAAACAGATGATACCATAAAATACAGAATGGTGCTTATTTCAACAAATAATTGTTTCCAGAGATCTGTTTATAGAACTTTTTTCTAGTTTTGACTAATACTATCTTCAGTAAGAAAATGGATCTGTTTAAATCACAGTTACCAAAAGATACATATACTCCCAATAAAAAATGTACAGAACCTCCAAAACTATTTGATCTTTACTGACAGTGTATGAAAAAGGGGTTTATTATACCAGTTCTGTGATCTATAGTGAATAAGGCCCACCTGCACGCTACAGAAAAGTGATATCAGGTCATTATATTACTATTCCCAGTTTTAAAAAGAATTTACATCTTCTGGTAGCCCAAGATCATATATCAAATATAATTTTCATTCTCCCTCTTTTCTTCCTTCCTGGTCATTCTCTCGTCTGATATCCATGACATATGAGCTGTTTTTCTTCCAAAAAATCAATAATCGAAACTGTTACCTCGATCTTATACCTGATGACTTCATTTCTGCCCATTCTCCATATGGACATTACTGCAAACCATCTCCTTTAAAGTCCATCTTCGTTCCTATAATTCTTTTCATTAATTGAGGTTTAACTCTTGATATTTCTTACATATATGTCACAATGCTTCTAATTATTGGTTTCAAGACTTTCTACTTTGTCCGCAAACAAAATATTATGTAGAGTCCAAATAGTACCATTTCCAGCAATTACTGTTGAATTAATTTCCTTATCTTTTTCTCCACCTTGTGTGATTTTTATGCCTAGACATTTCTACTCCTATTACCATGTATTTTTCTCTATTCATGTTGATCTGCATGCCTCATTTTTATATTTTACTGCAAATTTTCTGGTGATATATTAATATCTTCTTCATCTATTGCCAAAATTAGCTGGTCATCAGCAAACTGCAGTGAAAATAAAGTACTATCATTAATTGGGATTCCTGTACTCTCACACTTTTCCTTACAATTTCCAATACATTCTCTGTATATACATTGTAAAGTGTCATTGATAGGCTGCATCCCTGAGTTAGATCCTGTGTTAACTCCAGGCAAGAGGACATTTTGTATTTTTATTCTTGCTGTATAGGTTCTGTGTAGGATCTGAATGTCCTTAATTATGATAGGATTAATTTTAGATGATTGTAAAGCTTCCCACAAAAATCATAAAGGTAAATCATCATACACTTTTTTATGTGTCTACAAATTCTATGTGAAATGCCTGATTTCGAATTTTTTTCCCTTCCAGTATTTGTTGCAAATAAAATATTTGGTCAATTGTTGATATTCCTGCTCTAACTCCAGGATCCTTCATCTTCTGTTTCCTATATTCTGTCCCTAAAATGTTTAACAATCCTTCCATGTATTCTGCTAAACAATATTACTCACAGTTATTGTTTTTTTTTAATTTTTACACTCATCTCTGTTTCCTTTATAACGGACTGTTGATACAAAACGCATTTTCCAGTCTTGTGGGATGGCCTCACCATTTAAAAATTTTCTGAAAGGTTCCCCAGAACTTCATATGTAGTATTTGTACCCTATTTCAACAGTTCAGTCAGGACTCCTCCAATTCCTGTAGCTCTTATATGCTTTAAAACTTTGATAAACTCTTTTGCTACTTCTGAGTCCAAAGAAATACCTTCACTATTTCCTGCTATCTCTATTTCGATATTAATTGTATCCAACAATTCTCTCCTGTTTTCTGTCAACAACTGATTCAAATATTTCTCCCAAGACTGTATAAGATTATATTTAGTTTGTTGTGTTTCCATAGAATTTTTCCTCAGTCTTTTCCTCTATGCTTCTGAGTTACTTTTTCTTGCAAGAAAATTATATATTTCATTACAAGTCTATTCTCAAATCTTATTTGTTGCTCCTGTCATCATTTTTCAAATTTTTGCTTCTTGCATTCCTAAATCTGTCTTGACATACTTTGTGCATTTACTTTTTAAATATTCCTCTTTCTTTACTTGTGTCTCTTTCTGTACATTTGACTCAAAATAATACAATGATTTTATCCCTTTGCTGAGAGCTTCTGTGGCTGCATCATGTAAAGAATCAATGATATATTGACACAGAAATTCTGTACTGTCAAAATCTTTTTCAATTAATTTTTCATCTATTCTTTTTCTGTATTAATACATTGTACTTTCATTTGCTAAGTTATTTAAATTATACTTTGAAATCTTTTTTTTTCAGTTTTGACAGTCTTCATCATTCTTAAATATTTCTTCTCCACTTTTGGTATCTACATATGTAATTCAGTTTTAGAGTTAACCTGTAACAATCACTATGGGTCACTCCTCTATATGCTCTGATGTCTTGTGTTGTTAAAGCTTTCTTCTGGCTAATGATTATGTAATCTGTCATTGATTTTAATTGATGCGTATCCTGATGCCATGAATATTTTGAATTCCTTTGTGCAGATAATAGATTTTGTAGTGAATTTTTTTCATATATATTACTTAATCTACAGCAACAATAATTTCTGTTTTATTTCCTATTTCTCCTACCGCATCATTTATCTTGTTTAAGAACTGTAAGTCAAATTCTCAATGGTCTGTCAGAGCATTATGGTCAGCTGCTCACAGTAAATGATATCAAACTGTGTGATACACATCAACACTCCTTTAAAACTGTCAGGCCAATCAATAATGATAACTTAGAAATCTTCTACCTTGGCCGGCCAGGGTGGCCGAGCGGTTCTAGGCGCTATAATCTGGAACCGCCCGACCGGTACAGTCACAGGTTTGAATCTTGCCTGAGGTATGGATGTGTGTGATATCTTTAGGTTAGATAGGGGCCTGATGACATCAGACGTTAAGTCCCATAGTGCTCAGAGCCATTCGAACCATCTTCTATCTTTTCTTACAGCAGATCGACTGGACACCTGTATTTATGGAGAGAAATATTAATGAAATATTTAATCTGTTCTCTAATGAGTTTGTGTCATTGTTTGAAGGTATATTACCAAAAAAATAATCTTGAGAAACAATCCTCAGCCCGCAAAACAGAAACCCTGGATTATTAAACAGATCAGAATTTCCCGTGGAACAAAAACAAATTTATATGAATCCCTAAGGCCCCCCCATGAACCATGGACCTTGCTGTTGGTGGGGAGGCTTGCGTGTCTCAGCGATACAGATAGCCGTACTGTAGGTGCAACCACAATGGAGGTGTATCTATTGAGAGGCGAGACAAATGTGTGGTTCCTGAAGAGGGGCAGCAGACTTTTCAGTAGCTACAGGAGGAACAGTCTCGATGCCTGATCTGGCCTTGTAGCACTAACCAAAGCGGCCTTGCTCTGCTGGTACTGCAAACGGCTGAAAGCAAGGGGAAACTACAGCCGTAATTTTTCCTAACGGCATGCAGCTTTACTGTATGGTTAAATGATGATGGCGTCTTCATGGGTAAAATATTGAGGAGGTAAAATAGTGCCCCATTCAGATCTCTGGGCGGGGATTAATCAGGAGGACGTTGTTATCAGGAGGAACAAAATTGACGTTCTTTGGGTCGGAGCATGGAAAATCAGATCCCTTAATTGGGGAGGTAGGTTAGAAAATTAAAAAGGGAAATGGGTAGGTTAAAGTTAGATATAGTGGGAATTAGTGAAGTTCAATGGCAGGAGGAACAAGACTTCTGGTCAGGTGAATACAGAGTTATAAATAAAAGATCAAATAGGGGTAATGCTGGAGTAGGTTTAATAATGGATAAAAAATTAGGAATGCGGGTAAGCTACTAGAAACGACATAGTGAATGCGTTATTGCGGCCAAGATAGAAACAAAGCTTATGCCTACCGGTGGTGGTGGTTAGTGTTTAACGTCCCATCGACAACGAGGTCATTAGAGACGGAGCGCAAGCTCGGTTTAGGGAAGGATTGGGAAGGAAATCGGCCGTGCCCTTTAAAAGGAACCATCCCGGCATTTGCCTGAAACGATTTAGGGAAACCACGGAAAACCTAAATCAGTATGGCTGGAGACGGGATTGAACCGTCGTCCTCCCGAATGCGAGTCCAGTGTGCTAACCACTTTATGCCTACCACAGTAGTACAAGTTTATATGCCAACTAGCTTCGCAGATGATGAAGAGACTGATGAAATGTATGGTCACATAAAAGAAATTTTTCAGATAGTGAAGGGAGACGAAAATTAAATAGTCATGGGTGACTGGAATTCGATAGTAGGAAAAAGAAGAGAAGGAAACGTAGTAGGTGAATATGGAATGGGCGTAAGGAATGAAAGAGGAAGCTACCTGGTACAAGTTTACACAGAGCATAACTTAATCATAGCTAACACTTGGTTCAAGGATCATGATAGGAGGTTGTATACATGGAAGAAGCCTGGAAATACTGAAAGCTTTCAGATAGATTATATAATGGTAAGTCAGAGATTTAGGAGCCAGGTTTTAAATTGTAACACATTTCCAGGGGCAAATGTGGACTCTGACCACAATCTATTGGTTTTGAACTGCAGATTAAAACTGATGAAACTGCAAAAAGATGGGAATTTAAGGAGATGGGACCTGAATAAACTGATAGAACCAGAGGTTGTGGAGAGTTTCAGGGAGAGCATAAGGGAACAATTGACAAGAATGGGGCAAAGAAATACAGTAGAAGAAGAATGGGCAGCTTTGAGAGATGAAATATTGAAGGCAGCAGAGGATCAAATAGGTAAAAAGATGAGGGCTAATAGAAATCCTTGGGTAAAGAAGAGATATTTAATTTAATTGATGAAAGGAGAAAATACCAAAATGCAGAAAATGTACCAGGCAAAAAGGAAAACAAACGTCTAGAAAATGAGATCGACAGGAAGTGCAAAATGGCTAAGCAGGGATGACTAGAGGACAAATGTAAGGATGTAGAGGCGTGTATCACTAGGGGTAAGATAACACTGACTACAGGAAAATTAAAGAGACCTTTGGAGAAAAGAGAACCACTTGCACGAATATCAAGAGCTCAGATGGAAACCCAGTTCTAAGCAAAGAAGGGAAAGTAGAAAGGTGGAAGGAGTATATAGAGGGTCTATACAAGGGCGATGTTCTTGAGGACAATATTATGGAAATGGAAGAGGCTGTAGGTGAAGATGAAATGGGAGATGTGATACTGAGTGAAGAGTTTGACAGAGCACTGAAAGACCTGAGTCGAAACAAGGCCCCCGGAGTAGACAACATTCCATTAGAACTACTGATGGCCTTGGGAGAGCCACTCCCGTCAAAAACCCTCAGACTTCAAGAATAATATAATAATTCCAATCCCAAAGACAGCAGGTGTTGACAGATCTGAAAATTACCGAACTATCAGTTTAATAAGCCATGGCTGCAAAATACTAACACGAATTCTTTACAGACAAATGGAGAAACTGTTAGAAGCCGGGAAGATTAGTTTAGATCCTGTAGAAATGTTGGAAAACGTGAGGCAATACTGACTCTACGACTTATCTTAGAAACTAGATTAAGGAAAGGCAAACCTACGTTTCTAGCATTTGTAGACTTAGCTGGAGCTGTTTGGGGAAGGAGACCAGACAGCAAGGTCATCGGTCTCATTGGATTAGAGAAGGACGTGGCAGGAAGTCGGCCGTGCCCTTTCGAAGGAACCATCCCGGCATTTGCCTGGAGCGATTTCGGGAAATCACGGAAAACCTAAATCAGGATGGCCAGACGCGGGATTGAACCGTCGTCCTCCCGAATGGGAGTCCAGTGTCTAACCACTGCGCCACCTCGCTCAGTGTGTAGACTTAGAGCAAGCTTTTGACAATGTTGAGTGCAGTGCTCTCTTTCAAATTCTGAAGATGGCAGGGGTGACATACAGGAGCGAAAGGTTATTTACAATATGTACAGAAGCCAGATCACAGTTATAAGAGTCGAGGGGCATGAAAAGGAAGTAGTGGTTGGGAAACGAGTGAGACAGGGTTGTAGCCTATCCCCGAACAAAAGAAAAAATCGGAGTAGGAATTAAAATCCATGGAGAAGAAGTAAAACTTCGAGGTTCGCCGATGACATTGTAATTATGTCAGAGGCAGCAAAGGACCTGGAAGAGGAGCTGAATGGAATGGACAGTGTCTTAAAAGGAGGATATAAGATGAACATCAACAAAAGCAAAGCGAGGATAAAGGAATGTAGTCGAATTAAATTGGATGATGCTGAGGGAATTAGATTAGGGAATGAGACACTTAAAGTGGTAAAGGAGTTTTGCTATTTGTGGAGCAAAATAACTGATGATGGTCGAAGTAGAGAGAATATAAAATGTAGACTGGCAAAAGCAAGTAAAGCGTTTCTGAAGAAGAGAAATTTGTTAACATCGAGTATAGATTTAAGTGTCAGGAAGTCGTTTCTGAAAGTGTTTGTATGGAGTGTAGCCACATATGGAAGTGAAATGTGGATGATAAACAGTATAGACAAGAGGAGAATAGAAGCTTTCGAAATGTGGTGCTGCAGAAGAATGCCGAAGTTCAGATGGGTAGATCACATAACTAATGAGGAGGTATTGAATAGAATAGGGGAGAAGAGAAATTTGTGGTACAACTTGCTAGAGGAAGGGATCGGCTGGACGGACATATTCTGGGGCATCAAGGGATCACCAAATTAGTATTGGAGGGCAGTGTGGAGGGTAAAAATCGTAGAGGGAGACCAAGAGGTCAATACACTAAACAGATTCAGAAGGATGTAGGTTGCAGTAGGTACAGGGAGATGAAGAAGCTTGCACAGGATAGAGTAGCATGGAGAGCTGCATCAAACCAGTCTCTGGACTGAAGACCACAACAACAAGCCTATCTAATGATACCATCAAAAAGGACGACTATAGATTGTACTATAATATTTTTAAAAGGCTAATAAAAAATCCAAAACTATGTATATAACATCTTAAATTGATAACTCAAATAACAAATCAAAAACCATTTGGCAAGTTATAAAAAGGGAGAGTGGTAAAAAAGTAGAGTACATGACTGATGTAGGGTTAACTCAGGATGGAAATATTGTAAAAAAAGACTGAGGAAGTTGCTAATATCTTCAATAAACATTTTAACAGCTGTTGAAAAAATTGGCTGGGAAGGCTCAGTTAGTGATACAATATCCCTTCTGCATGAAGTTAACAATACCAGAGTTTGCCATATGCAGACAACCCCCAAAACAATTAATGAGATAAATAAGACAATCAGAGATATGAAGTCAAAAACCTCTTGTGGGGTTGAAAATGCTTCAACTAAGATACTGAAGCACTGTCATGGCTATATAAATGCAGTCTTGTGTCACATTTTTAATGAACCCCTAAAACAAGGTATTGTTCTGCTTAGATTAAAATATGCCTGTGCAAAACCACTTCTCAAGAAAGATAAAAAACTGATGTAACAGACTACTGTCCAATATCCCTGGTAACAAGTTTTTCATAGGTCCCTGAGAAACCGGTATTCAGGAGAATTGTTAATCACCTGAACAGCCATAACACTGTCAGTCAGTGTCAGTTTGGATTCTGGCAAGGCCTATCAATTGATGATGCTATTTTCTCTTTCACTGATAGAATTCTCAAATCTCTTAACAGAAAAATGGCAACAGTTGGAATCCTATGTGACATATCCAAGACCTTTGACTGTGTAAGCCATGAAATTCTGTTAAATAAAGCAGACTACTGTGGGTTGAGTGGAATAATGGGGATATGGATTAAATCCTTACTTACAATTAAGAAACAAATGGTAATAATAACTGACATTAATGGAATCCCAGCTTTATTGAAGTGGGACACAGTCAGCACTGGGGTGCCTCAAGACTCAATATTGGGACCCTTACTGTTTCTTATATTTATAAATGACCTCCCACACTGCAACAAAGTGAGCAAGTTCCCCCTATTCACTGACAATACTTCTCTTGTAGTTTATAAAGTAACAGGAAACAACCAGGAAACATCTGCGAACAATGCGTTTGATGACATTCTGAAATGGTTTAACTTTAATGGACTCTCTCTGAACATAAAAAAACTCATTGTTGACAGTTTCAGGAGATATAAATATAGAATGTAGTGGACAACAAATAAAGCAAGTCGAATCAGCTAAGTTCCTGGGTGTGTACATACATTGCAATCTAAATTGGTCCAACCATATCCTAGATCTAGAAAAGAGGCTACTTTCTGCAACTTATTTTGGATATTTCCATTCACTTTTGTCTTACAGAATCATCTTTTGAGTAATCAGCCCTTGGCAAAAAAAGTTTTTATTGCTCAGAGCAGAGCTATACACATCATGAATGGTGTGCAACCAAGGCACTCATGCAGGAACCTGTTTGGGAAACTACAGGTATATCAAGGATATCTCAGTAAATAAACTCCCTTGTATGTTTTATTGATAAAAACCACTCTTTCTTCAAACCAATAGCGAATATCATGGTCAAAAGAGGACTTTCATAGAAACCAGTCAAACTACACCAACATAGGGAAAGGAATAAGTTATACAGGGATCAAAATTTACAATGCTCTACCCACTATCATCAGTCTTGCTCCTGAAACACCAAAGTTCAAGAGCAAACTGAAGGAATACCTTATACAAAAATCGTTCTATTTAATTAGTGAATTTTTAGTGCATAGGAGCAAGTTTTTATAATTCAACTGAGTTAGGCATTCAATGTAAGCATAAATGTAAACTATTTGTTGCTGTAGTGTTATGTAGTTGTTCAAATAGTTCGATATTGTCAATTTGAATGTGTGCACATAAGTATTAATTCTGATGTATGTAATATGTGTTTATTCCTCCTAGTGTTCCATGTTGTTACTATGAGTATTGTCATGAATTAACCATATTGTGCGCTGCTGTGTTGTTAACATTGTAAAAATACTGACTGATTCCATATACTTGTAGCTCCATTGCTATCAGGGTCAATGGAACTTGCAATAAAATAAAATGAAACAGAAGCTATCTCTGATATGGTCTGGTTCATCTTCACTTGTTGCATAGGCTTCTTTTTTAATAGTTTTGTATCCACGCATAGTTATGTTTACTTTGATGAGATTTTCTTCATTTGGCTCCCAATTTATAACACACTTATGTAATTTTTCCTTTTCATTAGTGACAGTCCTCGCTTTGCTCTTTTGATGTTTTTAAACCCACTGTATAAAAGTACACATGATCCTTTAATTTCTATGCCATTTCCTGTGTTTCCAATAACAAAATGATGTCTTGTTTTCTGTTGTCCAGTTCTCTATCGATTTCCCCTTCTTTATCCATCAGTCCTTAAACATTCCATGCATCTGTTGTCATTCTCTGTTTCTGTAGCTTTTTCTGTTCACTGTTTAATCTGTCTGACTGTATTTTGTTGGTTCTTTTAACATTTTTCTTATGACTGGAGAGTTGGCCCATTTTATCTACCACCAACCAGGAGGACCAGACAATTTTTATTCAAGGCTATCTTTCTTTACCCTCTGATAACCCAGTATCCAACTACAAGGCAGCAGCTGCTGGTTTTTGTCCACTCCAGATATTTTATTTCCCCATTGCACACCAGATCATTATTTAGGGTGTAAAAGATGAACACAACATTTTGCAGTATTTATAGGAGTTACAAAGGAATAATTTTTATGTGGCAAAAATGGCACAGGCGTACTGTTTCCCCACTAGAGCTCCACGAATGTGTTGAATGAAGCAATTCTTGAGATGATCAGCTGTAATTCACACAATACAGCCATAAGAAGACGTTTTCACTTGCTTGTTTTGAAACAGTGTACTTTTTCAGAAATAAATAAGTAATATTTATTAGAGGTTCACATTGCATGATTGAAGTTTGTTGAAGACATATCAGATTTATCAAAAATATTGACACAGAATTTGCAGTAAGGAGAGAAATGTGAAATATTCAATTTAAAACTAACTTCATTATACATACCTATTAAGAAATATAATATTGTACATTATGAGGCACACTGAAGCACAACGGTAAAAACATGTTGTGATCATCTCATGTTAAGGCATAAAATAATTATAGCGATCGTCACAGCGGTAACTATAGCAATTACAGATATTTAACTGAATCTTTGGTATATATAAAAAAATAGAAGCTTTAAAAACTGTTTGCTGGTGTTGGTACTCTGAAAGAAAGGGCCAGAAAACCATAATATGCTCACGTTATAGAAATCAGAAAATAAATAATGAAACACACATTGCACGAAAATGTACTTGTGGTTTTAATCCCATAGTGTTGGACTTGTTTCGGCCCTCTCCGTTATAC
Organism: Schistocerca nitens; assembly: GCF_023898315.1. Lineage (NCBI taxonomy): Eukaryota > Metazoa > Arthropoda > Insecta > Orthoptera > Acrididae > Schistocerca > Schistocerca nitens. The sequence goes on along the minus strand of NC_064615.1, from coordinate 680,276,988 downwards.
ATCATATGTAATTATCTTCAACATCAACTACATTCGACAGTTTAACTCCCGAACTACAAGCACTGCTGTTTTATGAAAGACACTAACTTATTCGATCACCTGGTTCTGCTAGGTCTAAATAATAGTAACTCTTCCGTCCATAATAACGTAAAATAGCGCGCACTTGGTGAAATATGTGTGTAGTGCAGCTTACTGTAGGATTAATAGCTTGCAACTGGAACCTGTTACATTATAAACGGTTCCTTTAATAACTGTGTCTGAGCGTAAGAATAAAGCAAACATTAGAGTTCAGTGTATCTGTAGAATAGTGAGTACAGTAAGTGTCTTAACTGTCTACGAATTCCATTGCTCTTAATCCGTTGTAGCGCCTATAGACAATAAAATGAAAACATGGATTAGTACGATGTTGAACTAGCCAGGAACAAGGAATAACACAAATGTAAAAAAGGACAGCGCGTTGGTCACATATTTTATTACTGTTGAGAAAGCGTCACAGAGGTGTGTGATAACCTATATTTGTAGACGCCTCCTGTTGTGAAGAACAGATTTTCACTGAGAAATCCAGGAATATTCTGCAGATAACAGCCGGCCGAAGTGGCCGTGCGGTTAAAGGCGCTGCAGTCTGGAACCGCAAGACCGCTACGGTCGCAGGTTCGAATCCTGCCTCGGGCATGGATGTTTGTGATGTCCTTAGGTTAGTTAGGTTTAACTAGTTCTAAGTTCTAGGGGACTGATGACCTCAGCAGTTGAGTCCCATAGTGCTCAGAGCCATTTTTTTTGCAGATAACAATCTCATGACTCCCGCAAGATCGTGATGAGAATGGTAGGCTCCCACAGATATGTGTAGGGGTAACACGAAAAGTTCTCTGCTCATTCAGAGATATCGTTCATATCAACGAAATTTTGTTTTCGTTACGCTATTGCAAGTTTTATAATAACATGATTCAAGAGACAATCTGCGAGATAATTTCTTCCAAATGCTTCTTAATGTAGTCTGTGTTTTAATCGAACAAATAAACTGGAATACTGTACTGCCAAAAAACCTTTGTTTTTCATAACTAAATTATTTATTCTAACTGATTAAGTATTGTAAGACTTACGTTCCTTCATTTTTAACAGTTAACAATTAGGCAAATAAATTCAGCAATGACTGTATATCTCTCGAAAATATTCTACGTACAGGGAAAGCCAATAATGCAAAAACTCTTGAAAGCATCAGTAAAGCGATCGAAACGGCATGAGACGATCAGCGATTAAAATTGTATGAAATACTTGACGCCATACTCATATCAGAAGGAAAGAGTACAGTAGCTTCATCTTACAGAAAGAAGTGACTATTTAAAAATGTTGTGCAAAATGGGTGTTTCCTTGTTGAACACTGACAAAAGGCAAATGAGAAATCGAATTTCTCAGCCTTTTGTGAACCGTCTCAAAACAGTTCAGTTGTTTTTGTAGGCTGATCTGTTACTGTAGAAATGTGGCTCCACTACTTCACTCCAGAAATGACACGGCAAACAAATAAATGGGTCCAAGTCAGTAGCGCTAAAAAAAACTCGATTAGATTATGGCTAGTACCTTCTTGGAGAGAAAGGGGATTCAGTTAAATGATTACGTAACATTGAAAAGCAACTACCTGCGAATACTATATTCTGTAACATCTAGACAAAAAAACTTCAAGAAAAAAGGGCATAGGAAAAAAAGTAATTTTCAGGGCGATGCACCCGCCCATTAAAGAATTCGACGACATTTGGAAAATTGTAAGGGGATTTGAAGTACGATTTGATGGAATGTTCAAACAGTTCATCGGCTATGGAAGCCTCTGACTTCAGCTTTCCCTACAGGGCGGAGAACGTTCAAGTAAAAAGGAATTTGAGAGTGCTAACGGTTGTCGTGGTGTCACCTATTGGTGTGCATTTTGAACTGCATTTCTTTATTGTACTATTCGTTGCCATATTTTCTTCGATTTCGGTAGAATTATTTTTTACAAAATTTATGCTGTGTATGAGAAACAAAATACTGTATCCCTTTTTCAGCGGGATTACCAATGTTTAAGCGATTTATTAGTCTTTTTTCTTGACCATATTTAATTTCAGCTCGTACACTGTATAGCGATTTCTGCTCTGGCTGTACTTTTTTTTTTTACAATACTTGATCTGATTTCTTGTTAAAGTATTGCTCATAATAAGCATTTTAATTTGCTCTTTATAGATACATACATTTGTACTGTGTATCACAGTCTTCACTGGAACTACGTAGCTAGTGTGTATTATGTGATACCAGCTTAGATTTCTTTACGATAAATGCATATTTCCTGACATCCCGACAAGACCCAATTTTGTTCCGATTTTACAAAATACTGTTACGAGCTTGGCTAAAGTACTAAAGTAACAGATGCACCCTCAGTTAGTTTTATTTGTGTCAACAAGTTTATGTTGACAAGGTCCTCTCACAGATTGCATGTTGCATATCCATTATCGACAATGCACGCACCTTCTAGATCTAGCACCATCATTCGAGAAAATATCAGACTTCTCCAGCAGTATGGAGCTGGAACTATTTAAGGTGGGATGTAATGGATTTTGGTCCAAAAAATCGATTTTCCAAAAGTATCATTTTCATGATCTACACAGTTTAATCTACGCTGTGGGTGAACTTTATCGTGATAGCAGGTTTAGAAATGCCTTTAAATTGTTAAACTGTTTAACTCTGCACTAGCGGCCACTCCAACCCTTTCCGACATTTGACATTTGGGAAACTGGTTGCTTCAGCGGAATTTTTATCTTTGGCTAATACCTATATCTCTTGCTGACATCTATATCTTTGTCTGAAAACTTTATTGCATTTGGTTTATTTACGTTTTGACAATAGTAACACATATTAGTGGCTGGAAGGTTGAATTCGCAAATCTTTACGTGGGAGTCAAGATTTATGCATAATGGGTGGTGGAAAAACTGTTTAGGAAACCGAGGTTTCAGGAACTAGGTTTACCAACAAAAAAAGAGGAACCAGCTCGAAATGAAAACATAAGCTCTCAACTTCAGCATAGAAACATGGGACAGGAGAATTGCACACTTGCATGAATGATATTGATATGGATTCCACAGTATTGAGACTTATTAATTTGGAGCTTCTCTGCCAGGCTATAAAGTTTTCACATTCATGTGTTAGCTGTAAAAATACAGAATGCATGATTCTTGTTGAAGAAAGAAGAGTGGGAATAGCTTGTAATTTTAAATTAATTTGTAATTCGTGTGGCTATGAATTTTCATTTTCCTCCTCCAAAAAACTGACACTGGTACCTATGAAAGCAATTTTAGGTTAGCACATGCTCTGAGATGGCTTGAACAGTGCAGGGAGGGAGGTAATTTATTGTGTGGTTTTCTGAACATGCCCCCACTATGTGCAAGGTTTGAAAAAATAAATAAAGAAATGATGATATTGTATGCATTACTGTCAAAGTTTTTATGAAGTAAGCAGTGGAGGAATTAGTGGAAATAAACCAAACAGAAATAGATTCTGTGGTAGATATTCATGACAGTGAATCTCCTACAAATATTACTTACCTGTGTGTCCGTAAATGGGGGTCACACACCTCTGTATGGAGTCATATCTGTTATTGGTACTGACTCATGTAAAGTTTCAGGTGTACAAATTATGTCCAAATACTGCCACCAGTGTGCAACAAGGAAAACGCCCAACAATGAAGACAGTGAGAAACTGTGGCAAGAAAAGCATGCAGTAGCATGTTCTAAAAATTATAGTGGTTCAAGTGGGTCACGGAGGCTGCTGCAGTTGTAAGGATGTTCTTCAGATCTGAGGACCTGAATGGTGTTAGATATACTACATACCTTGGTGATGGGGACTCCTCTTCGTTCAAGGCTGTAACAGATAAAAATCCGTACAATACAACAATAGAAAAGTTGGGATGTGTTGGTCACATCCAAAACACACTTGGTGGCAGGCTTCATTGCTTGCTGAAAGAGAAGGAAGGTGAAGTACTTGAAGATGGAAAACCACTAGGAGGATAAGCCAGGCTTACTCTGAAAGAAACTGATTCTCTCCAGTTACTTTATGGGAGGACTATCAGGAAAAACATAATTTAGAGGCAATGAGGCGTGCTGTGTGGGCGAATTTTTCCACAAACTATCCACTGACCAATCAACAATGCACAATCTGTGTCCGAAAGACGACTGGTGTAAGTTCAGCAACAGAAGTGAGACGTATTCACATAATTGCTCATTACCTGAACCTGTTATGACTGCAATTAAGCCCACATTAAGGTTTCTTGCAAACCCAGATTTATTGTTGAAGTGTCTTCACGGAAAGACACAAAATGCAAATGAAAGCCTCAATAATTTAATTTGACTTAGATGCTGAAAAAGGACATTCTGTGGACTTGAAGTACTGAAAATAGGTGTCTGTGATGCAGTTTTATGTTAGAATAACGGAAATAATGGCAAATTGAAGTGCTGAAGAAGGTTGGATAGATCCTGGTGTGTTTACAACAAAAGCATTTTACACTATTGACGAGAGTAGGGTCAAGAAAGCTAACAGAACTGTATCTTACCCGCAAATACAGGCTAGGCAGATTCAAAGATGAGAGAAGAGAAACCTGGAGGATGAGGCATATCAGTATAGAGGATTTTAAAATTGAGGTAAGCTTATTACATGCAAAAATACTGGAATAAAATCTTTGAACCTTATTTTCTGTGTTTCACATTTTTTTACAATATTAGAAGCCTTTCTCGAAAAGTATATGCGCTAATGTTATGAAATTTTCAGGAACTGTTCCAAGGTGGTGTTGTCTCCCTCGAACTAAAAAAATACGAGATCCTGCATTACATTCTGATTTTTAGATGATTTTATGTAGAAAAAAAGTTAATTTTGCATGTGCAAAATTAAAAACGCTGTAAATGATACAATTTCTACCATAACTGTAGTTCAGTGGTCTTATAACCTTCTCATGTCACTACAATAAAATTTTCAGATTAATTGCATGATTATAATTTGAGACAATAAAAAAATTAAAAATTCAAATTTCTGGCGAAATATTATGCCTGCATATTTTATCATATGTTTCTGTTAAAACACAGCTCTCTTGCTTTACACATGCAAAATAGTAGATTTGTGCATTAATAAAAATGGCTGTAATGACTTTTTTTAAATAAATGTTTACAGTTTCCATTACATCATCCCTTATGAAGCGCCACAAGGAAGAATCGAATAGTTCCCATTTGAATAACGAGCTAATAAGACGATTCTTTTCAAATGTAATATGAACAACTAGTGCAAGTAAGTAATTTTTGGAGTGTTTACTGTGGGTATACAGGTGTAAAATGTATAGTGACATGTACTTCGATAACTATAGTGTTATTGTCAACTGTTTACCGTCTAATAAACTTACTTATCATAACTTACGAAAATATCTAAAGATCGGAAGAGAAAGTGTCACGTTTCGGATAATAACACAAAAGAGTGGTCTTTTATCGAGAAAGAATGTATGGATCAGGAAGCGTTATGTGAGATTTGTATCTGTTTCACATTGGTCACCCAAGGTGATAAGACAGATGTGAAGCATCACATTTCGAGGAAAGAATCATACAACACATTTGTGGCAGAATCGGCATCTAAACTATTTCTACATTCATGATTAAAGAAGGTGCCCAGGAAGAACTCCTCGTTGCTGTTGCAGAACAAACAGTAGCTTATAAAGTTGTCAGGCACCATCGGTCTTTCAGTTCTCTTGACCGTACCATAAAGCTGAAAGGATTCTGCAGCCAACACCAAAGCTATGGCAAATTTAAGGATACAGGGTATTTATTAATGGCGGAAAAATAGAAATTTTTATGACTTTATTAAATTCTATAGTCTTTCCTGTTTACATTGATATGTACATTATAGGGGCAAATGAAAAATGACCTATATATACGAAATTTTACAGTTACGGTCATGTATGCTGCCATGGCCCCTTTATTTCTGTTATGGAAACCAGTATAACTTCGAAAATAACTGTGAACTTTCTGTTTCCAGCGATTATATGTATGATACATTGTATATGTTGGCAACAGTGCAGGTTTCTAGTGTCTGTAAATGATTATCTTTGCTAGTATTTAGTTTTGTTTCACTGAAGCAGATTCTTCACGTGTTACTGAATGTTTGTTGCCCAAGTGCTACATATATTTGTGGAAGTACATATCCTTTAGTGTGCGATAAATACGAACTATGCCACACATCAAGAAATTCAATAACAGGAAATTCTGTGATAACCAGTTCACAAACAAAGCAAGTCACACTGTTGAAAGTAACGCATCAGTTCTTCAGGGAAGAAACTCCCACATGGCATTCCTTCTTGTGATTCAAATTTTTGTATTAATAATGATGCTTTTTTTAGTGGATTTGTTGTTGTTGATGTGGGCATCTTATCTTCTTTGATATAGGAAGTGACAAAACGTAAATAATCTGATGGTGTAGGCTGTCTAGAGATAACTGAACATCAAGGTAGCAGGAAGGGTTTAGCGTCAAAATTAGTTGTTCTGTGTAGATCCTGAAATAAATCTACCTTGAAAATGACTTCGAACATTGTGCATAATTCATATGATGTGAATTTGAAGTTAGTGTATGGAAAGCATACAATAAGAAAAGGAAAAAAGGTTGCTCAAACCTTTTGTGGTTTGATGGAATTTCCTCCTCCCCCCAGTAGTTTCAGCAAGTACATAAAAATTCTTTTAGGTGCCTTGACGGTTGTGTCTAAAGCATCTATGAAACGTGTAGTAGAAGAAACTCTAAATATTAGTGGATCCAGGTCCACTGCTGTTACCCTTGATGGGACATGGAAATGTCGAGGACATCGTTTCTTGAATGGTGTTGTAAGTGCTGCTTGTCTGGAGAATGGAAAAGTTTTTTATGTTGAGTACTTATCTAAGTACTGCCACACCTGCCATGGTAACACTGGAATACATATTGAACATTAGTGTTCTAAGAATTATGGTGGTTACAGTGGAGGTATGAAGTGTGATGGAGTTCTAAAAATATTTCAGAGGTCAGTGCCCGTTTATAACGTTAGATATACAAAGTACCTAGGCGATGGGGACTCTAAAGCTTTCAATAAAATGAGTGAGTTCAATGTTTATAGTGATACCTTGGTAACAAAACTGGAGTGTTGTGGACATGTGCAAAACAGGATGGGTGCTAGATTAAGGAAGGTATGAAGAGAAATGAAAGGAAAGTTACTATCTGATTGAAAATCTCTGTCTGGCCAAGGCAGATTGACAGAAACTGAAATAGACCTCTTCAGAGTTATTATGGGCTGGTCATTAGACGAACTGCACCTCTGAATGATGTTACAGCAATGAGAAAAGCTGTATGGGCCAACTACTTTCATAAGTTGTCCACAGATGACCACCCAGTTCATGGACTTTGCCCTAAAGGAGCAGATTCATGGTGTAGCTACCAAAAAGCAAAAGATAGTGGTAAAATATACCATTATAAGCATTCTCTTCCTGAGCCTGTTATGAATGAAGGGAAGACTCACAACTTTATGGGATGCAAATCAAGATGAATTTGAAGAAATTAAAGAATGAAAACCCTAACCAAGAAATAATTGGTTTGAGGAAGAGACAATGGCTTTCTATACCATAACATTTGTTTACTTAGAGAAATGGGCTACTTCTTTTGATAAATATCAAATATCTGATTACGATTGTTTACAGGAATATATGTGTCTGAAAAGCTTTTTAGAATCCAAGCGTGACTCAGAAGAATGGAAGTCTAAACACTGCAGGGAAAAGAGGTGGGTTTACCTTCTTCAAGAAACCGAAAATACTGAATGCAAATGCCAATTGCTAAAATTATTCGAGTATCTGTTTTCTGTTCTGGTACACAATGTCACTGTGTAAAGAATATTTTCGCTGATGTCGGCCCAATGGTCTGATGAATGAAATAGACTGCTACCAGGGACTGCAGAACCAATCTTACAGCATCACTTTAACTACAAAATTACTTGCATGGAGTTTTATAAATTCGTAAAAGGAAAAAATAACCTTTTCAGCAAAGATCATCATTTATGGAGCCTAGAAGGAACTTGATCTTAGATGGTGGTCGAAAAACACACTTCATATCATATTTCTGCAAAATAAGACATTTCCTGTTTGAAATGCTCCCTGTGTAAGCCAAAAAATCTGTAGACTTTGGTGCCTCGTCGTTATTATCAGTACTCACCTTTCTGCACAGTTGGTTGATAGTGCAACACATCTATAATCTGTCTTTCACTATAAGCATTCTGACAGAAGACGACTTCGAGATGGCCTAAGTCACCTGAAAATTTTTCTGGGTTCGAAATAAATGGGCTATGAACAGGAACGCTGACTTACAAAAATTTGGGGGGGGAGGTGCATACTGGGGGTCTTGCTCTGGGAATTTTCTAAATTTTAGGTGAAAAGTAGTGAGTTTTAAAGATTTTTTCAGCAGTTTAGTCATGTGATCTACATTAGAACCCCAAAAAATGGACTCTCGATAATTCGACACTCCAGTAAACACGACAAGCCTGACACAATGTTTGGCTTTCAAAAAAGAAACAAAACATAAACACGCATGGTATTTCCGTAAAAAGCTAATTTAATTTACAGTAATAACCATGCTTATATACTGTTACAGAGCAGTGAATAATAGCTCTGAAAAGACTGAAATTATATTTAAATAAATGCTAAACTATCATTAAAATAATAAGACATAAAACATTGCTGTCGCACAGTAATAGCACATTGACTAATAAGTGTAATAGCTAATTTAAGTTTACTTTGAATAAGGCTCAGGGTTCATTAAATAAAAACAATATCTCAAAGTTAATGCTTTAATACAGTTAATAAAATTAATACAGTATGCCTAATACTTTCAGTCAAAAAGGGTGTAAACAGTGGGTTTCAATTGGGTCTTACACCCTAAAATATTTAAGTATTTGAAAATAACTAGTACAGTACTGTAGTAATATAGGAACACAGTACTATAGTAGTACTAATATTTCGAAATTGAAATTTTAACATTATGTATGCATTTAATTCTCTATTTTATAAAGATTCTTAATATTACTCTAAATGTCATTATTAGGGCTAAAATGTCTTTAGAAAGGTGCAATTGTCAATCGTCTGACTGGATTACTGAATATGAAGTCATTGATGACTGGTCAGATATCCAATTCATCCAAAGCATCTAAGTGGGCATGAAAAATGGCCAAGTTGTTCAATCGCTTCTGTCCCATTCTTGATCAGAGATGTGACTTCAGACATCTTAGGGGGCTAAATAACTGTTCTGCTGTTGCTGTCGTGATTGGAACTACTTGGAGAGGCTTAGTGCACTTCACTACTTCACATAACATTTCTCTAACTGCAGGCTCTTATGTAATGTACTTTCATACACCATGCATGGTTTTTTAAGACCAGTTGTTTTTTATTAGCGATATCGGACAACATATCTAAGTGTATGCGGAGTCTCTCAATGTCTAGGTCATTTTCAAAAAACTCAGTTGATTTTTCCAAATTTGTTTCACCTCTCTTTACTAAAAGCAAGCACTCTTGTGCAACTCCAATGACCTGAGTGAGCCCAGCTGAAGCCAACCGCTCAGTAATACAAGATTACACTGTTCCACAAACTTCAATGTAAATAGCTTTGTAGTATTCCTTTGGGGTTTTGAAAGTGTGCGGTGAGCTGGCTTCATCGTTTTCATACTTTTTTGGTATAAGTCAATTACGAGGAAGTGAAGGATCATCAACTTGTGAAGGTTTTTCTTTTAAACACAATTCCCAAAACTGTTTAAAACTATCACGCCTTCCATTCAATATACAAATAAAGCCCTCATATATTTTTTCCAGATTAGCAACAGTTAGATGAGGGCATTGAATTTTTTCATTGACATATTCTACTGGGTTCATTGCTTGGCAATAAGATGTAAAAAGAAATAAGTCTTGAATTGTAAAATTGACTCAATGTAGCCTGCACATTTGTAACCTGCCTCTGTTTTGTCCTCTGCGGAAAATGTTTCAAAAACCTCTTGAAGTTCTTCAAAGTTTTTCAGTATTCTCAAGATACTAGAAGCTCGCATAATCTATCGGGTCAGGCAAAGGGGTCGTAGACTAGCTTGGTTGTTGGCGCTCTCACAGCGTATGCTTCTGAAAAGTCCCATCCTTTTGCTGGATTCCCTTACGGTGTTTATTAAGTCCTTGGCTAAAGCCATAATAATCGTCATAGATGTAAGATGGTGGGGACTGTCTACAACTCCAAAGTCTAAACTGTGAGCAGCGCAGTGCACATAACGTGCTTTTGGTTGTATATCCAAAACTAACTTTTTTTTGTCCTTTGAACTAACCTCTCATATTCAAGGCACCATCATAGCACTGTCCTCTTAAGTTATCCATTGACAAATCAAGACGAGCAAAAACGTCTTTTAAAATACTAATCAGAGTTTGTGATTCAGTGTTGGGGGTATTGTATAAGCCAATAAAGTCTTCGATGATGATTAAGGAATCATCGACAGTACTAATACAAAATGACACTTGTTTGTGAATCGAAGAATCACTTGTTTTGTCAACCATAATAGAAAAATGTTCAGTCTTCTTGACTGAAGCCAATACCTTTCTCAACACAGACTTACCTAGTAGATCAATGATCTCGTTTTGAATATCGTGGAACGTCCACTTATACCCCAAACGCCCTATCGAATCATTAAACTCAGGTATGTCATTCCTTCGCAGTTCCAACAATTGAAAAAAATTTGAGTTTACATCTTCGTGCCTTCTAATTGCTAGTCCTTGTCGGCACAGAAATTGCACAGTAGTAAAAATTGTCTCAAAAGCTAAACGGCCTTTCTTCATATCACTAACTGTTCATTCAATTGGGAGGCCACGCTTCGATTAGTGATAGAATTTAGTTTCAGAACACCTTCCTTATGTTTAAACGTATTTTCATGAAGACGGAATTTTTCCAAAGCCTTTTTCCAGTTAGAAAACCCTATGGAAGTAAATGCATCTTCTTTTTTTGAAGAAAATTGTAATAGATTTTTAGCATCTGCCTCTTTGCAGGTTTTGCAAAAAACTTTTTCGGTAGATGCTTCATATTCTAGCCTTGTATATTTGATCAACCAAGACTTCTGAAATGATATTCCCTTACCAGATTGTCCAGGTTTCGGCTGTGAATGGTTCTCGCCTGAAGACGATGAAGCAATTGAACACCACTCGTTTTCAGTTAACCTGCTTCCTACGACAACAATTATTTGTTTTAACTCATTACTGAATGTATTTTAAAAGGTAACTATCGCCATCAAGAAAAATGAAAAACTCCCACATAAT